>NC_141341.1:3127500-3790000 GCF_037954235.1 Aulostomus chinensis | reverse complement strand
GCACAATGCGTGCAGCTTGGGGGTCAAGCACTGCTTGTGTTACTGTATGAGAAGCCATGGCTTCACTGGCAATATTCTCATCCAACAGACCCCTTGAAACTGCCTCTGTCAATGTCAGTTTACATCCAGATTGAGGGTCAAGAATGCCCCCTGTAGATGCTTGCAAAATGGCAGCCTCTGGGTGTGATACATGGTCGATTTTTCCTTGGTACACCCACTCTAGTTCCTCCAACCCACTAGCAATGGAGCGATCCACTAGTCCTCTATCTACAGCATCAGCAACAGACAGCCTCATTCCTGAGGCATGATGCACTATACCGCCCTCGGCCACCTGTCTTGCTAGAACCTGATAAGCCTCTTCTGGACTTATCAACCCCTTATGCATTGCTTGCTCAAGAGGTACTGGAGACTTAGACTCTGGGTCAATAATGCCTTCCATCTGGAGCTGTAAAGTGACCTTAGTGAGGGATGTGATAGTCCCTGTATCCTTTCCTTTGTATGCCTTCTCAAGCGCAATTAGTTCTTCTCTTTGATTATCTTCTATCAATCCCAGATTTGATGCTAAAGTAACAGAGACTTTCTTATCCCTACGTAGGTCGACGATGCCCCCAGATGCCACCTGGGCCTCTAGAAGTCGAGCAGCAGTGTCAGTGTCTATTAAACCTGCCTGAGCTGCCTCCCTCACCCCCCGGATCTTCTTTTCTTCTGTGTCCACGACTCCTGCAAGTGTTTTATCTGACTTCAGGACACTCCACATAAGATCCTCATCTAGTAAACCCTCCTCCATTACATCCTCCATGCTAAGTGACTCAACACTCCTAGCATCCAGGAAACCCCCAAACAAACCTGCTTGAGCCATTAATTTGACTGCAGTGTGACCAGGAAGGACACCCTGAGCTACTGCCTCATCTGGGAGCAGCTTTTCTCCTTCTTCTGTCATCAGACCTCCATGTTTGAGATCTAGAACTAACCTGGCCAATTCAGCATCCTCGCCTTCCCTCTCCACTTCTGATTCAAGGATATCCACCTGAGTTTTAGCATGCTTTGGGTCTGTCTCCAGCATAGGTACTGGTAGTTCGATCTTTTCTGATTCAGTCCAGGGATGTGTTATATGTTTCTCTTTGGACTGCATTGAATCCAGATCTTCTTTTGTTTCTACTCTGACTGAAATGGGTTCTTTCCAGATTTTGATATCTTCCTCAGATTTGAGTGATGCTGTGACGATTTCTCCCTCTATTGATGTGGTGGTTTTTCCTGTTTCATGACATCCACTGTCCCTAGGTTTGGATGCTGTTGCAACTTGATCATCTAAATCATCTTTTGCCGGTGAGGCTAAATTACTCTGTACATTTACTGATGATTCAGGGAGCATTTTTTTGTCAATTTCATCATCATTTCTTCCTTCTACTCTGCCAGCAACATTTATCTTAAAATCTTCGCTTTGAGTGACTACACTTTGACTTTCTCCTTCAACTTCGGTTTGTCTTTCACAAGTCTCGCTGTCTGTCGTACTGAACTCTCCCACCATTTGCTTGTCTGTGGTCAAGCAGCTCAGAGGTTCAACTTGACTTCCAGCAACCATTTCAGTTGCCTTGACTAACTCCACAAGCTCAGGGTCCAGCAGCACCAACCGTTTTCCAGAGTGAGCATCTACATAGCTGTGAGTCATAAGGTGGAACAGCAGTTTATGTTTCGCTTGCTCATTTTGATCCATTTCATCTGTTGGTATAACATCCCACTCAAAACTTGTGGGTGTTGATGAAGGAGAGGATGGAGTTGGAGAGGAGCTTGCAGAACCCCAACTCAAGCGGTTAAGAGATGGAGTTCCTGACTGGTTCATGTTAGGAAGTACGTCTGGGATATTGATGTTTTCAAGGACACTGACCACACTAGGGTCAATGGCCTCTTCCCCTGCTTTGGTTAGGGGCAGCAACTGGAGTGTTTCCGGGTTGTAAAGAGCACCGATGACATGTCGCTGCTTTAGGATGTTCCTTGCCAGATCTCTTGAGATCACTCCTTGATGAATAGCCTCCACAATGGGCATGAGCTCTCCAGATTCAGGCCAGAGCATTCCCATGAATGCCCAGAGGGACTCAAGGACCAGAACAGCTAAATAAGAGGAGAGGAGATCCCTGCGAATACTCTCCTGCAAATCCAGACGTTGTCCACTTACAGGGTCTAGAATTCCTCCATTTTGCAGCTGCCGTGCAAACATGGCACAAGCCAAATCCTGGTCCATGAGCCCATGGTGAACAGCTTCATCAATTGTCAACCGGTGGCCAGACCGTGGGTCAGCAATACCACCAGCAAAGAGCTGAGCTTCAAGAAGTCGAACAGTAACTTTCCGATCAATGAGGCCTTCTTGAACTGCACGAAAAATGCCAACTTTTCTTCCAGAGCGGAGGCAAACAGTTCCCCCAGGTTGCTGTTTGACAGGGAAGAGGAGGAGACCTGAGTCATTGTCAAGGACACAGCGCTGTTGAAGCTCATGAAGGCTTAATTTTTCAGCTGTGTTTGGATCAATGAGATCTTTACGTTGTTGCCTTGAATGCAGTTTGGTGATGGTTCTGAGAGGCAACAATCTCATGTCTTCTGCTTGCTCTAAACTCATGACCTTCCCCATCGAGTCTCTCAGCCCCCCAGTGGTCATTTGGAGCTCAAGAATACGAAGTCCCACCTCTTCTCTGAGGAGTTCAAACTCCATGGCCGTAGCTACCGGGAGCACATTGTGTTCTTGGTCAACTGTAGACTTATTTTCCAACAAAAGCAGAGCACTCTCTAGTTCAGTGAGATGCTGCATTGTCCGAGTGTCAATTAGGCCTTGATTCAAACTTTCCTCTAGTGAAAGACTGACAGGGGCGTTGGGCTGGAGAAGCCCACCCATGATAATGAGCTGAGCCTCGAGTAGTACACGACAGGTGTCCTGGTCAATAAGACCCCGCTGGGCTGCTTGGAAAACTGGGAAGGTTTCCACTGTTCCCAGGTCGATCACTCCAGCAATCGCAATTCGATTCTACAAAAGAAAGGAAAATAAATTCCAGTTGACATTCATTCTTTTAAGAACATAGATCAATGTGGCATGGCATTAAAGGTTAGTAAAAGAATTGTATTATTTCATCTTACAAAATCCTATTTTGTTATACTATGATAGAGTATTTTTGGGAGAATTAAATAACAGAAACAGAAAAAGAAAGCCAATAGCAAATAAAAATTATAATAAAGTTGAAAAAAACAACAACCTGTTTTTACCTGGATGTTACTTATCGTACATATTCAGGCTTTGATTTCCCTTATCAAAGACAGTACTTACTTCATACTTACCACTGTTTATACATAACAAGAGCAAAGCATGCAATTAAGCCTCAAAAATGCAAGGGAAAAAAAAAGCTCTACATAAAGGAAAGCAAAGACACATAAAAGAACATGAAACTATTCAGAAAATCTTTTTTTTTACAGAAAAATCTACCAAAGAAAGATAAGAACAGACTTACAGGCAACGGTAAGAGAGAAAGCAGGCGCTACTTACCGTACGGGCTTGTCCCGTGGCACACACACATTTTGGCCAGTTTATGGCCCGGCAGTGCGAGGCGCAACAGGTGAGAAGCTGGTTGTTAGCATTGTGCATGCCACTTTCCATTGTGACTTCTAACGCTGCACTAAATCCTCCTGCTGACCTTACTTCAAACTCAAGACCCTGAACTTAAGTCTGGCTCCTTCAAACCGAACCTGAGTAAGGGCTGGATTAGTAATAAATATAACGATACATTGAAAAATGTCTGTTTCGCGATCTCTCATTCTGATCCTTGGCTCAGAGCTTGGACGTCCACAATTCTCCTTTGGCAGCTGTTAGTGATTTTCAAGCAAAATGCTGGTTTAAAAGTTTCACACATTAATAGTATGCATTAGAACAAACACAGAAAATCTCAATCTCACGCACACTCATGTGATCTGGACACAACATGCTCAAATGGTGAAGTGGGGTTTTGGCATAGCTGGCCTCTGGTGCACAAACACTTTGAACCAAAATGACTTTTTCAAATATTTTTTTTAAACAAAGCATAAAAGCATAAAAGATTAACAGTGGACTTGAAAAGGTGGAGCAGTTGCTCAAATACATCAAGGGTTGCTTGGAACCTGAAATTCTCACATGATTTCAGTCAGTTTTGATACTTTCTGTTAGACACAAACAACTTCTGAAACTGAGTATGTGATCGCCTGTGGTCTCAAATAAATGTACACATGAGGTAAACGTTATCCACGTTAAAAAAACAACAACAATGGAATATATTGATTTTATGCAGTGGTATTTTTTGGCCACTTCATAAAGGAAATTAACATGAAAAGAGTTTTGTAACTATAGCGATGGCAGTCAAAAGTGATCTTCTACAACGACTGTGTTTCTAACATCTATGAGAAGCAGCTCTACAGCGTGGAATTAACTGCTAGCATGACTTGGGCAGCACTGCTGTAGCGCGGCACCGCTAAGGCCATGTATTAATCATGTCAGCAGTTCAGCAGATGTATGTTGGATGATAATGACAATGGCGATGGTGACTCGGATGAAGACGTTAATAACATGACCCCAGGCTTTTAGGTGAATAATGTGACAGTGGAGCACTCCATGCTAGAAGGTCCGATTCAGACAGTGTCATCCCGAGAAATAGTGAGCTGCAGAAGTGTTCCATGAACAGTGGTGGACAGTAACAAAGTACACTTAGTGAGTGCTATACTTGAGTACGTTTTTTGACATCTATACTTGACTTGAGAATCTGCTTCTTTGTAAGATTTGACTTTCATTCCACTACATCATCGTGAAGGCTGTCGTTACTTAATGGCATGAAGCTTAAAGTAAGCTGTTCTTTCTCGAACGCTATTGGTCACAAACTCTGTTCATTACAGGAGAACACACTCAAAAAAAACGGCAAAGTATTTCTATTTTTAAAAAAAGTGTATTTTTGAAAAGTAATTTGCAAGAAAGTACTCCAGTAATTAAAAATCTGTCTTAGCAACTTTCATTTGTAGAAGAGCAATATTTGGCCGGGAGCATCTATACTTGGACTCAAATCTAAGGCTGAGTACTTCCACCACTGTTTATGACCACAGCATCATAAGAGCCGCCAATTATTCAACAAATGGCAAACAAGGAAGTCAAACAAAAGTGTTAAAATGTTCAGATGATGGGGAAACACGTCTGAATAGGCTCTGTAATGTTTGTTGAAATGTGAGATTCTTCAACCGTGGTGATGTTTGTCAAAAGTGCACACTATGTGAATACAGAACATGCTATACAACACACACTCACACAGACACTCGCCGCCACTCGCTCAGCTTGTAAGCGTTTTGAGGCTCAAAGCAACATCTTACAAAAGGACCTGAACATTATGTTTGAGTGTGAGTGGTATAAATTTGGCTTCCCATGTCTCGGCCCATGCCTCCAACCAAAATACCTTTCTTTCCTCCTCTTTGGCCAGCTGTTGCTCCAGCTGCTGCAGCTGCTGGCTGGAGCTGTCACACATCTGGTTGTAGGTGGAAGTGAGCTGGTCCAGCTGGGCCTCCACATGAGCACGCTCCTCTGGGGACAACCTGGACAGGACACATGGGCAAGTATAATGTCAGATAGAATATATCTGTGCAGTAAGTCAGCAGGTCAGACTAAAAGTTAGGGAAAATACTCTGAAACACAAGCAACTTCACGCGTGTTAAGTCAGAGTTTGGTAAATGGTAAATGGACTCAATTTTATATCGCGCTTTTCTACCTTAGCGGTACTCAAAGCGCTTTACAGTGTCATCTCATTCACCCATTCACACACACATTCACACACTGATGGTGGAGGCTACCATGCAAGGCACCAACCAACTCATCAGGAGCAATTATGGGTTCAGTATCTTGCTCAAGGACACTTTGACATGGTCACCGGGGTCGAGGATCGAACCAGCGACCCTTTGGTTGCTAGACGGCCACTCCACCCCTGAGCCATGCCGCCCATTTTTTGATAAGAGTATATTTGAAAGCGTTTCATTTTTTTAAAGTCCTTCATAGCACAGAGAGTTGTCTTGTTACATTTCAGAGCTGGTATTCAAAGCACCATAACAAGCGTGTTTAAGTCCTGTTCATCCCTTCAATTTCAGTTTGTAGGTGTGTGACGACGGACAGAGTTGAACAAGGCTCTGGGCTTGGACCACTAGTTTTGTTCAATATGACTAAAAAATACTCTATTCACTCTTATACAGATGATACCCAGTGATATTTATCTAACTTTATCCAACTAGTTTGAAATTTTGTTGGAATCTACAAATACATTCTTGAAGCACATTTTATAGCATTATTCATCAAAGTGAAATTTGACCACCAAATTTTTGTGAGTTCATCCCTGAGTCTCTGGGGGTTAAACGATGGCTAAACAGCAAAGTTAAAATAATAAAATTTAAAAAAACCCCGAATGACTGTAATGTGGAAAAATGTTACAGTTTTACACAGGTATTAAAATATAGCACAACAGACTGACATAATCATTATTTGCCTGTTTTACAGAATAAAGCAGAGCCAGTTTGTCTAAACAAAATCCAGCTCAAATAGTTGCACTGTCCCCTCATCCTGATCCAAACAGGATCTCTGTTGGGTTCGCTGAGGTCTTCTGAGTTTATTTTAGAGTGTGGGAGTCAGTCTGGTAAACATGTACAAGTGTGTGAGCATGCTTGTGACTTACTTGCTGGCCTGTTTAGACAGCAGGAAGACCTGCGTGCTCCGAATGGCTTCAGCCACGTCGTCTTTCTTGGCTGCCAACTGTTCACTCACGGCCTTTAGAAAACACAGATTCAGTAACGATGTTCAGGAGAGTTGAATAACGCACAGCAAATATACGTAATTTACAAAGCCAAAAGCATTTCCTTTCTGCAGCCGGGAGCAGCTTCACTGGCCCACATACATGTTAAATCCCTCGCTTGAATGAAACCGATATGTACTCTGTCACCGACATACTGTATATCCGACTTCTGTTGTACCTGTTGAGCAGCAAGTGAAGACTCAGCGTCGGGGCCTCTAGTCCGTCCCTGGAGGCCTTTGACCCAGCCCAGCAGGTCTGAGACCTGGCCCACCCGGGCCTGCTTCTCTTCCTCCACCTCTTTCTGCAGGGATAACAACTTCCATTCAAGTTTTTCTGCCTTGTTTAGTTGATTTGCTGACGTTAAATCTGTTTTTGTGTTTCTTTTTCCTTGCACTTGACAAAACAAAGTCCCACCTCTTCCTCTTCTAGTCTTCTCAGTGCATCACTGATGTACTTCACGTGTTGGGTTGTCAGAGTGACCAAAGCTGTGTAGCGTGTTCGCAGGTCCATAAACTGGATAGACAAACCAGAATATGATTACAGTTCCTGCTTAGGCAACGATACCACATCCCTTAATTGCCCCCCACAGGGATAAATAAAGTTTTCTGAATCTGAACAATATGAGAATGCGGTTTAATTGGTTTGAACTTCTCACCGCCATCCACCTTACCTCCTGAGTGATGGCGTCAGAGGAAGAGTGCAACCTCCTCCTCTTGACAGGTGACTTGTGCATAGATTCAACAAAGGCTCTGTAGGTCATGAGCTGCAGCTCATAGTCCTGCAGGATCAAGCCAATGATGGCACATTTAAAAAAGGCAAACTTAATGACTAGCAGATAATTTGGACGAGAACATACAAATAGCAGTCCAACAATCTTCAAATCCTACTCTGCACAACTGAAATGTTGGATATTAAAAAAAGCCCTCACTCTCACCTTCACTGAGGTGCAGTACTGTTTGGAGTGAGTCTGGCACTCATCCAGTTTAGACTGGTTCTGTTCGATCTCAGCTACCAATGCCTAAGAAGAGAAATCAGTTACCATACAATGAATCTCCATCATGAACTGGAAGCTGCATTTTACTAATGTCCTTGCAGGTAAACCAGAGATTCATAAAGCGCCACGTCGAAGTTAGTGGCATGAGTTTTCTCACCGTCTGTTGGGCCAATTGTTCCGACAGAGCTTTGCTGTCTGTTTGTCCAGGTTGTGCATTTTCTTGTTGCTCTGTTGTCTCTTCAATCCATTTGATCAGGGCAGAGTGGCCGTCTCTGTACTGCTGCAGGGCTGAGCCCAGAGCCTCCAGGTCTGTCCGTCTGGAGTAGAACAACAAACCGTCATCAGAACAATAAACGAGCAGGACATCGACTCCGACTGATAACACACGAGGAATTCCTCGAAATATGACATCTTCATGTCTTGCTCACCTCGTTTCTATCTGTCTCTTGATTCCTTTCCACCTCTCTGACATCTGATTGGCTCTCTCCTGGTAGCGGTCCAGTTCTGGGCTGCGGTCGGGGTGAAGCTTGCTGAGCTGAGACCCTGCCTCTTTGGCTCGACTTACCGCTGACGGCAAAGACTGAAAGATGTCCTCTTGCTCAGTGAGCGCTGCTTGCCACTTCTATAGAGGAATAGAAAGGGAAACAGATGAGATACAAGTAGATGGAAAATATTGGCGACCTTTTTTCTTTAAATTACAACGAGCACACAGATGAAAATGTGTCTCTTACCCCTAGTTGATCCCTCAGCTTTAGAATGGCTGTCGTGTCTGCAGGAACGATGTCTTCTTCACTGAGTCTGCTCTCATACTTCCTGATCTGACTCTCTGCTTCTTCCAGGCTATGCATCAGGAGATCTACTGTTTTTAACCTGGAGAAGTAAAGGGTCAAGGAAGGCCACATGTTAAACTGACTTTATGCACATATAGCTGTGAGAAAGTTAATCGAATGCTCAGATGGATAAATTCTACTAACTTTTGTAGGAAGACAGACGAGAGGTTGTGTAGTTTGTCCATCTTCTCCACAGCCTGACTGAGTTCAGACCGCAGGACGGGAACGCTGGATGATGACGGCTTCTCCTCAAAGAAACTGACGCAGCGGCGAGACACATCACCCAGATTGGCGCGCAAGACATCCAGCTCTGACCGCAGCTTCTGCTCAAGACGGAGAATTGAAGAGATATCTAATTAACCAAAATGTGGACGCAAAGTTTGTTTGAAAGTGGGACCAACAGATTTCTCTGCTATCAATTCTATTAAATGAAATTCAGGGTCCATCCACATTCTCATTCATTATATTCCATGACTCCTCCACACTTTTGAGACACTGACATGAACTGAAATCAGAAGTTCCACAGTATATTGAACTAAAATGAACACTAACTTTGTGGTTTGATTAGAAACAAAACTAAATGTATATTTAAATTAACCAATATACAACAGTTTTTAACTCAGACGACTGAACCACATGTACTCAAGCCTACAGGTATTTGCAAACCCAGTTATTTACTGGGCAAACTTATTGTGTACAATATAGTGTTCTTCTCCATTACAAACAGCAGATGGGGCTGAAACTGACCTCTTGCTCTGCGATCTGAACAGTGTTGTCAGCGTTGTCACCTGACAACCGACCAGGAAGTGGAGTCTGGATGCCACGCATCAGTCTCTGCTCGGTCTCATTGAGACGCAGTGTGACGTTGTGCAGCTCTGACAAGTACGACCGAGAGACGGACTCGTCTTTCTCCACTGGAGGCAGATGGAGTGAGAGAGCAGTCATTACTTTAGCAGTATCACCTACATCCTGTTGTGTGTTGTGTTACATCATCCCTGCAAAACTTAGTGTTTTATTAGAAAAAAGTCCCTAGGGGACGGACTGAAAACACTGGCCTTTTAATCTTTTTAAAATGTATTTACAGTCCTACGATACTGTTCAGTACAGGGCAATAGAGAACTGTGGGGGATGATGTATTTATTTTAGGCCAACCTCGAATTTAGCATTGATTTTAACATTGGAGTATTGCTGAAATCAAGCTCTGTGATTCTGAAGCTTAAAGCACAAAGTTAGCGTAATGCTACGAATGAACTTCACCATGGAAGCATGACTTCAACCTCCCAACATGTGGCTTCACATTTCTTCTGTTTTTGGCGTGATGACATCTGTAGACTTTTTCAGCCACTGGTAAGCACCGGTCTTTTTTAAGACTCATAAAAAGCTTAGAAATTCAGGAGTGTGGGATTTACGGACATATTTAATGCTATAAAACGAAACATAAAATATCTTAAATTTGTTTTAACCACAAACTTTATTTCTGGTATTCAAATGAAAACCAAGGAACTTTGAGGCGAAGAAAATGGACGTTCAACAACGCTAACTTGTTTCCATGGTTTAAGATTCACTACGACACAACAGTGTTGCTCAAGGCCTTCGACAGGTGGAACTTCCCATGAGCCACATTAAGGACTTGAGATGCAGGATGACGTGTTGCCAGTGAATCTGAATGTTATAATTGTCAGTGTGTGGTGCTATTGTGAGCACGCATCCGTCACTCTCACCCGTCTCCATGTTGAGCAGCAGGTCCTGGCAGTGCTGCTGTGCCTGCTGAACCTCCATCTCCAGCTCTGCTCTTTCACTCGGCGCGAACAGAGAGCTCTCTTTGCTGTCAGACAGGAAGTCAGCCAACTGGGACTCCAGGTGATCCAAGATCTGCTGCCGCTCGGATGGAGACTGGCAGCGAACCTGGCGGGTGAGAGACAGAAGATGAATACAGACGACGCAAACAGTTTGTCATAAAATCTCCCGGTTGAAGTTACAGATGTCTCACCGTGTCCAGGTTCCACTCGGAGACAGTCCTGACATCTTTGAGAAGGTAGTGCCAGGACACCACACTCTTCATATTAACATGGAGCTGATGCCACAGAGACATGACCTTCTGGTACAACTGCTCTGTTCTGTATGCGCACACACACACACAAAAAAAAAAACAACAACAAAATGAGTGTAAAACATATTCACAATTCAAAATCTATCCCAAAATATCAGTTTGTTTTCCAACGTTAAACCTTTTCAAGGTTCCAGTCCGTGTCTCACCTGCTGGCTGTGTCGATGGCCTCCTGGTTGGGCGGTGGGATGGTGAAACACACCGAGGGGACCATGGCCTCATTCCCTGTGGGACTGATCACCTTCCACTTGGTCCTCTGAGAGTTGTCCTCCAGCACACACTCCTCGCCTCGGCTGATGGTGATCTGAGAGGAGGTGGGGGTGCAGGATGGATGAATAGGAAAATATGGAGCGCCAATGATGGACGAGAACAAGAGGGAATAAGAGGAGATAGAAGAAGGAAAGGGAAGAGGATGAACAGAAGTAAGGGGAGGTGAGAAAGAGAATGAGGAAAGCAAGATGCAGACGTGAGAATGAGAAACAAATACAAAAGGAAGGGAGATATTGATATCAGGGTAATACGAGAGGTCAATGTTATGTGGGAGAAAAGACCACAGAGGATAGAACACAATGCCAAATGTAGGAAAGATTAAAAAAGGAGGAAATTAAAGTAAAATGAAATCAGGGGAGAGAAGAGGAAAAAATACCAGAAGTTAAAAAAAGGCAACTCAAAATAAAAAGAATATGGATTTCATGAGGTTAGCAGAAGTCCTACAAACCTGACACACACTGACGAGCTACCGTGCAACTCAAAAGAAAAAGCTCTTATTGTGAAAGCAACAGCTATTTCCAAACTCAGAGTGAGTTTAATTCATATCCGGCTGACTTTCACAAATTCACTTGCGCAGCAATTCACTAACAAGAAAGAAAAAAAAAAGCATTTCCAACACGTTGGGAATAAGCACAAGGCGCAGCCATGATTGTTGGGGGAGATTTTAGGGCTGCACGTCAAAGACTAAAGCTGCACTGCATCCCTCAGCCACCATCCTCTCTCACCCCAAACCTGCACACACACACACTCACACACACGAATGCATAGAAATGCCAAGCTATGATGTATGTACAGTATATGCACATGGAAGGTTAATAAAAGCTGAAAGCTGTGACCATTTTTTTAACCTTCGATTCAGTCAAAAATGAAAGATTTGTGTGTTGATGCGCTGAGCGTAATCAGGCGCCATTCACCATAACAAACACCGTAAAGGCAGCATCACCTCACGTGTCATTATTTGTCACTCTATATCATATTCTGGACCAACATTTGAACTTTGAAGTCTACATAACTGTGCTTCATTTCTGTTTCTTTCTACTGAGCAATGATACAAAAATCAAACTACACCATCAGACAAAAACAATTATAAGAACATATCTTTAGTCTTTCTTTTATACAACTACAATGCCCTTTTCTTGCATTGCTTGATTTTCTCTAATTTGTCTTCAACTGGTGCCAGATGCAGCATCTAGACGAACCAAACCAAGTTGTCAGTCCCACATAACTACAATAACTGCCCCCCCACTGGCTCCTGATAAAACTGGTCGAGTCACTGCATAGAGAATACAGCTGAGACTACAGCTGAGTCCAAAAATGACTTTTGCACATCTGATCCAATCAGATTTTTACAGATGAGACTCAGTCTGGACACTCAAATGTAGTCTGAAGTGTCTTCCACTTCACCTTCAACATGTAAACCCGCAGGTTCACTGGGGACCTTTAGACAGTGTCTTCATAAACCAGGCTTGGTAACGCCACATGTCCTTGTCCAGGTTTTCATGACTGAATGAACCCTTTATTTTGGTTCAGCTGTCTATTTTTCCAGACATATTTCTCATGTTTTGGGATGACAACCTAACCTATGACCTCCCTCCTCCATAAATGAGAGTCTTAGCAGTTGCCTACTGCTGGTTTCACATTTACAAACACTTTTAAAATTTGCTGCTAGGAAACATTTAGTGGCGCTGACAACTACCATCAGCTGCTGGGAGAGAGGCAACCACAGAACAGAGTGTGCAGTGTAAGAATCTGAGGTGAGAGAGGGAAAATATAGGCAGCTATACCTGAACGTTTGTCTTGCCAGCCCAGCCGACAGACGAGAAGAAGGGAAGAAGATGAGAAGGGACAGAGGGAGTGAGGGGGAGAGGAAAAAAAGGTAGATGAAGATATGGAGAGAAAGGAGAAGACACAGGAAAGTGAAGGTATTACTTGTGGTAATGTGCAAGTCTCTGCCAGCTTCAGTCTTGATCTAGATCAGGGATGCAGTAAAAGACTGAACTAAGTTCTAGGCTCACCAGGACACAGCACCTCCTATCCAGCACACTTGACTGAGCAGAGGTATGTAAGCCGGCAGACTGAAATAGCAGCGTTCAGGGTAGCTGCACGTCCGCGCAGGCTGCTGGGTTTTAACTGAACTTGCAGAGGAGATGGGACAGATGTATAATTGATTGGCTTTTAGGTCCCTGAGGACATGACAGCTGACAGTAAGAGGCAGAGGTCCAATCAGTGGTGCAGCATAAAAGAGGCACCGACAGACAAAAGCAAAATCAGCGCTCTGCATCTTTCCAGGAGGATTGGAGCTATTTTGGGATTTTTAGAAATATTCTGTCATAGAGACAAAAAAGGAAAATCCATCTATTGTCAGAACTTTGACAAAGCAACACTCAGTCAAAATGGTTGGAGCTGTTACCCCCCCCAGTTATGCTACTTGTGTGGTTCATCAATATGAAGCAGTGAGGAGACGTATTCATCAACCTAACGAGAAATTTAAAGAACAATTCAAATGCATGGAGGGAGCAGCTAATCCAGAGCAGCTGAACGAGAGCAGTGATTGTGTGTGCGCGGGGGCTTCTTGGGGAGGAAGTGCAGGGCAGAGAGGAGGCGGTTCGTGGGGACGGTTTGAACAACAGCGGTGAGCTGCTGCTGAACATAAATCAATCGTGTTCTTGTAGCCAGAAGGTTTGACAGCTGAGGTGGGAAAAGCAAGGCTCCTTTTTGCTTTAAAAACAACAACAAAAAACAGACAGTGAAGCGATATTTCATCCAAAAAGAGCGATTTCTCCTTCGATGATTAACCGTTGAACTCATGGAGATGCTGAGTAATTAAGAGGGAAATTACAGATTTTGGGTGAAATATTCTTTCAAGTTGCAAAAATGCAAAACCACCAAACACTTTGTTAATCAAGTTTCATACATGGGGAGTCTCCTACCTCTATTTGTCTGTAGTCACAGATGGCTTTGATGGGCGTGGTGGCTCTCAGGATGGTCTCTGCACAGCGGGGGCGGAGCTGCACCACCGTCTTGGCCCGGCCCACCAGGCTCGCCACAGTACCACGGTGCTCAATCAGCTGCTCCTTCTCTTCCTGTAGGAAGGAGAGTCAGTTGGCGGTCAAACTGTCAATCACTTCAGGTTGTTGGGAGTCACCCACGATGACATCAGCACCTCCTTGGTTCTTTTTCTATAAACCTGTAATTTGTGGTGCACGGTGGCTCTGGGAGAGCACTCGTTTTTCACGACTTTCACTGTACCCCCCAGTACAGCGACAATAAAAGCTGATTCTGATTCTATATAGAAGTATCGCCCTGTTGCTCAAGTCTGTTCTTCTTTTTCCAAATGATTTTAAATTTTGAAAAAAAAAATTGACAATGTTCGCATGTTTTTCAGTGTGTACAAAATGTGAATATCATCTTAAACTTGTTTTTTTAAGTTAATATTGACACAGGAATATAATATCAGCCATTGCTAAGTTAGTTGGAAAGTAACCGAATGGCAGTTATCAGCCAAAAAAAATCCAATATCGTGCACCTCAAGTAAGAGCAGTGACATACGGATCCTTTCAGTCCATCCATCATTCATGCTTAGCACTCAACCGTTTCAGCTGACTGTATAAAAAAGATGCTAAGATAGTGCTCATCATCTATCATAAAAACAAAAAAATCTGTTTCTCTATTTTTAACACTTTCAGCCACCATTTATTGATACTAAATGATAAATATTGGCTGAAGGTAATGAACATTCGGCAGTCTATTAATTTGACAAGAGCAGACTCCGATTCTCAGCTCTGCTGCTTGGGGTAGTTAAAGGAGCTCACCTCTCCACATTTGAAAGTGTGAGTCCTTCACCTTGACTAGTAGAACCACACTGTATTTCTGTCTCATCCCCCAGTGGAGAGAATCATTAAGGATTAATTAGAGAGAAAAACACAGGGACAGGTTGAGCGGAGAGGTAGAGAGAGGAGAAGATAAACGGAGGGAGAGGTCGCAACAATGAAGGCCAGAGTTAATAACTTTACACCACAGAGAGGAATTTCCCACTAGGATGCTACCCAGTCAATTGACAAACTGAGAAGCAGAATATATTCTGGCAAATTAACAAGTGAACATATGACCAATTTCAATGTGATCAGAAAAGCAGCACTCTGAACACCTACATTGAGGACGCTCTCATTTTCAGTTGGGCCGAGAGCACAAGAAGAAGAACAGATAGTAAAGAGGAGCAAAGCAAAGGCATAACATAACTTAAATATGAAGTATACAGAAAGATCCCACCAAGAAATAGAAAACAACAGTCAAAGCAGGTACAACTAGATAGACAGAGGTCCTCAATCATGGCCTTGAGCCAGGTGAAGGCAGAGCAGAGGAAAAGGTTGGTTTCATAAACTTTAAATACCGCAGGTACTTTATCAGTGTTTAATCAAGGCAAAGTGCTTCACACCATCCATGCTGAAAACAACATTTAATATCTGAGAGAACAGAAACAATCAAGAGTAACAGAGTGGAAACAAAACATGGCTACTGATTAACTATGAAAAGAGAGTGGGGTTTGATCTGACACTAATGTCTGGACTGAAAAGGCTGATTTAATATCCGTCCTCCATTATCACCTCAACAATCACAAGCTTCAGCTGCCTGTTGTTGTCCCATCAGCTCCACCCTTCCACAGAAAGATGGAGCACAATGAACTGGAAACTTCATTAAGTGAAGCTGGAAACTGATTAACACACTCGCCTGAAGTCAAGCAGGCAGAAACACACGCACACACATACACACGGAGTGATGTAAACAAATTGTATGTGATAAAACTCACACACACACACACACACACACACAGATGTGCGACATGAGCAGCTGTTTGTAACACATGAATATATGTAATAACACAAATTGTACATGATAATTCTCTCACACATACAGATCTGTGACATGAGCAGCTGTTTATGACACACGCAGACACACACACAGACACACACACACACACGCATGCACTTTTGCTTGCTGCGCCGGCCTGTTGACCACACACTGTCTCTGCCATCTGTTTGAAATCATAGGTTTGTGTGTGTGTATGTGCGCGCTATATAAAGGAGTGTGAGGACAGTGTGAAAATGGCAGTGTCACAAATGAACCACAGGGAGGGTGATTCAGCTGAAGTATTACTTTGCTCTATCATGTGATGCCCTGCAGCTGCCTGAAGCGTTCAGAAGTGCTATCACTTCAGCGAGTGAACGCTGTTGCTCAGCTGCTACCAAACATAGAAGTCTTCTCCCTGTTCTAAAAACAAAATATGCACACCAGGTGGCAGCATGGCTCCTAAACCTGAATCAATACAGTAAACTGCAATGAACAAGACCAGATTATCATGGTTATTGTCATTACAAAAAACAACAAGCATCAAAATGCTGCCATTAAACCAGGGGAGAAATAAGTGTAGGAAAGATGTCTGACATCCTTTCAGCTTAATTTGACCAATTTTCCACTCGACATGTCTCCTCATTTTAATTCCAGACATTTGGTTGACGTGGGGCTTTGTATCCAAACCTCAAACTGGAGGTGCACTGCTCTTTTCCAGCTATAATTACTCCATTTGAGCTGTTAGTGAAGTATTTGTTCAAGGACAAAGGCACTTTTATTGGTCGGGAAGATGTTTGTGCCATGTTTCCCCCATGTAGCCTGTATGATACTACACATCACCGACAATCATATTTTCAAATATCTGAACTTAAATGATAAAAATAAATGTTTGAAAGAGAAGGGAATGAAAAGAGGATGTTTAAATGGCAAAATGTCAAAGAAAACCTTTTGCCACAACTTCCTGTCAGAGTTTCCTAATTTGTTCCTAAATAGGTCAAAGGGCCTCCCCACTCTGGGTAATCTGCACCACACCCAGGCACAGGTGGAGGTGGGTACACTGGCATGCGCACAGGCACTGAAACTGGACCGAAATAAATGTGCTTCAGATTGGGAAACAGCAACTGGGCCGAGTGTGAGCGAGAGTCTGGTGAAACAAGATATAAAGGAGCATAGAGGCAACGCATACCATGGAGTCCTGGAGCAGGTCTTCCAATTTGCTTAGTCTGCTGTTCTTATCGCAGGTGTACTGCCTCTTGATGGTTTCCTGGAGCTGGCGCAGGTACGACTCACAGTCCCGGGCGTCGCTCATAAACTGACAAGAAGACCGTCACACAGAAGTTACAGTGTGCACACCAGAGGAGCGAACAAGGAGTTGGAGTAACAAGAGAAGTCCTGTTCAACTTGAAACTTATGGTGAACTTGTAGATGATACTAAAAAGATTCTGGTTGCTGTCTCACCTGGAAGTAGGCTGTGTTGTCTTTGAGATGCTGCTCCACACACACACAGAGCTGGTTCACCCACTGCCACTGAGTCTGCAGAGCTGCACTGTACGCCTGAAACACAGAGAGAGATGTGATGGAGGTGAATAACAAGGGAAAGGTTGTGTCACACTGCAGCTAAACTGAAGTGGAGAAAATCCTGACCCTGGGACAGGTGGGTCGCGGGGGAGTGTATCTGGGTATCTTAATGTATAGTTTTGCATCCACACGCTGCAGACGTGCATCGGCAGTACAACTGAGAGCCACATGAGGCAGAACTTTCTACCTCACTTGTGGTTGCAGTCAGACTTCCACTGTATTCTGCAGCCGGACACAAAACCTGGAGCCAAATAAAAACAAACTACAGCCGCCGGCTCTACTGCTACGTGATTTGAAATAAAGCAGCTGGTTTGACCGGGGGTGGGGGTTGGGTGGGGGTGGATCTACAGATAGATATTAGCTTCCAGCTCATATTCGTTTCATATGAATGATTGCCTGGACACTGTCCATTGAAAAAACAAATAAACTCAATTAAACCAAGGTGTAAACTTAGGGGGGGGGGGGACAAAAAAAACCACCACCACCACCAACAACAACAACAAAAACCTAAATGGCAGCGAGGAAAGTAAATCCGTGGACTGGTGCAGCTTTAAAGCTCCAAGACAAGACATCCCTGACATTAAGTGAGAGTTCTACTTGTTATGATGCATTTTGTCTGGCTTGAATTTTTCTCGGTGAAAACAGAAAAAAATTCAAGCATACAAACTCATCGGTTTATTTCAAACCGGATTTATCAACCAAAAGGTGAGGAAGCGCCAGACGTACCTCCACAGTCTGTTTAGCAGGATGGTTCTCCTGACACAGTTGGTTGGCTGTTTCTTGGAGTGAACGCATCACATCTTGTTTTCCATCCAGCTCTAACCTCATTTCCTGTGAACACAAGAGGAAGCAGAGGACACTTGAAGAAGATGAGGGTATTTTTTGGCAACCACTGGATGTGTGCAAGAAAACACGGTATCTGTATGGCTTCTGTTTTCTTTCAATAACTGACATAGTAAGATTTTCTTGTGTAAAACTCCAGAGATTTTGCGGTGTGTATTTCCTGTTTTCTGACTTGAAGGGGCACAATTGTTTCATGTGTTTGTCCCCTTCCTCCACTCACGCTATATAATTCTCTCTTGGCATTCATGTTGGTGTTGTTGTCACTCCAGTCATAGGCAATCTCCTCCTCCTCCCTCTCGTTGAGCCAGATCAGCTCCTCAGTGCAGTGCGACACAAATGCGTGCAGGCTCTCCAAGCTCCGCAGGCGCCATGACGAATGTTCCTATGGTAACCACACAAACAAACATCATCATCATGCTGGTCAGCAGCAGTCAGCAGAGGAAACTTAAAAACACATCCTCTGTTTTCTGGGCATTTGGATTATACTTCTGGTGTGGGATTCATTTTTCAGGGATTATGAGGACACAAGTTGTTTTTTTAGCTAGAAGTAATAATCAACAGAACATGATTTGTACTGTTGTGTTCTGAGTAAATCAACACAACATGATTGTACTGTATTACTTAACTTTCTTGATTAATTTGACCTCATACATCTTAAAGAACTTGCAGAACCTATCAAGAACACACATTATTGTCGAGTAATATTTAGCAGAACAAACTGAACTAAAGAAAGACACAAAAATGTCACAAAATAAAATTCAAGGATCAGGGGGTTGTCACATATCGGAGCAAAATTACATTCACAATCCTGAGTGCAAGAGAGAATGAATGAAGACAAAGAGAACAAAGAAAGAGAGCAGATGCAGAATTGTGTGTTATTAGCAGGAGCGTCTCGTCATGCTATAATGGGATTAACTGAGGACGAGAGCGAACAAAGACGCGTGGCTCCACACAAACATAAAACCACAATTCTTGATGTGTGACTGACCAGGAGTTTGCAGTACTGGTGCTCTAGCTTGGCCAGGGTTTCAGAGTAATTGCTCTTAAAGTTGGGGGAGACTTTAGCCTGGAGGAAAGAAGAGAAAGAGCTTCATTATAAACCGGAGATCTCAACTCTTCTGAAACTTCTCTGCAGACCTGCACATGAGACAATTGTGTACCTCATAGTTTCTTGCCTCCTGCAGACCGCTAATCAGTTCATCCACTGCTGAGTGGATGTTGTTGTGCTCTTGGAGGTTGTTCTCGACAGACGGAAGGTCAGCTCCCCACTCAGCTCGCTCCAACAGCTCCTGAAACACAAGAAGGCACAAAAAAACATACAATATCAAAAAGCTTTAGCTGAATGTTTCCCAAGTAAGTAAAGCCGTTTAAAAAAAAACTTGTATACTGTAGCATGATATTTCATTTGCATAGTAATGTTAACAAAGAAAATAATAAATGACATGAAAACAGCATATTACAACATCCAACCATAAACAATCACATCACTGTACCAGTCACATGCCATCGCAGACTCTGCTGTTGGCTAATTCGTTCTTACTGCTGCAGCTGTAAAATGGTGGATAAATCATTTCGGGCATCATGAAAACCAGGACTATGTTTGAACTGTTCTTCTGCTCCTCAACACGAATGTAGGTCTTGATTTGTTCTCTTAGTTGATGAAGCGGATGTAGTCTGCCTCATCGCTAGACCCAACATGTGGTAAAAGCAGACAGCTAACTCGGCCAGGGTAAGTCTCTGGTGTATGTTCGCATGGAGCATGCTCAGTATGCCAGCATGGGAATATTGCCACAGAGACAAACTCCATGAACTGTAAGATACAGATGGATCACCTGGTTGTGATGGGCTTAATGAGCACTGGGAGAACTTGTGTGCCGAGGGCTTGAATGTAAGGGACGATAGCTTTAATGCCTCGAGTTCCTGTCCTCCTCTAAATATGAATGATTTTGTTCATTTGTTCATGTAAAAATACTCCAAACACTAACCTGCGTCTCCTCCACCCATCCAAGCAGCTCGTAGATGAACCTCAGGCTGCCTTCGTCCTCTGAAGACGACATGGCCACCAGCTGAGAGCGGGCCATGGGCCGCCGTAGGAGTGCTGCACCCACAGCTCCCACAGCACCCACAGCTCCCAGCAGGGTCTGGCCAAGCGTCAGACCAGCGGTGGTGGTTCGCTGGCTGGTAAGTTCTGGCCCGGTGTTCCCAAGGGTCTGTGAGAAGTGGCCTTTCCTGTACACGCTGGAGCACTGAAGTCTGAGGGAGACCAGCTCCTCTTGAAGGCAGGACACTCTGATGGTAAAAATACAGAGTTACAGGAGGGAGGATGACTACTTTAGCATTGCTGCTGCTTTAATTTCCCCTGTAGGTATGAAGAAATGCACTAAAATCACAAGATACATGTCTTTAAAAGGTCAGAGAATACATTTTTCCAAAGTATTCAATTATCTTGGACGGTATCTTGGTTTGAATTTAGAGTTTCTGATTAGGTTATAAGTTGCAGTGTTGCATAAAAGGGCATCACACAATCCCAGCATTTTGAAAAGGTCTTTTTCATTATGTTTCATTATGGCAGTGTAACTCAGATGGAGCAGCATGCTGATGAGCTACACAATGGAAATCCCTCTTGCATGGGACTGATACCAGAGAACCTTTATACTCTTGGTAACGAACCACTAGCAGGTAGAAGCAACGCACAGCTGCTGTAGGATTTAAAGGCCCCGACTGTGGACCTACAACAAAGTTGTGGTCTTTTATTCGGACAAAGCTAATAGAGCTCATGATAGAGTTGTTAACTCGTGGAATTACTGCCACAAACACATTTCTCCAACGGACTACATTTGAACTATTCATTTTGACAGAATCAATACCTGAAGGCCAGCTGGTCCACCTGGTAGTATTTCTCATCTCTGAGAACCTTCAGCTCCTGGTTGATTTGTCTGATCAGAGACTCGCAGTCTTGCAGATAACACGCCAGTTCGCTCTCACACTGCACCGCTTCACCGCTCTCCACTCGAGACATGTCCTGGACACCACGGGAAACATTGTTTAATGAGGCTTTTTTTTGGGTTTGAGCTTTTTTTTTTTTTTAACCGTGCAAGTTAGCATGTCCCCAGGCATCAATTCAAAAAAGTACAATAGTTAGTAATTAGGCCTTTGGATAAAAGCAGGCCACATCAGCTGCAAACACAGGCAGCTTTCATACAAAAACCCTCACTATCATCATAATTAGGGCTACAATATAGTAGTTGATTGTTGCAGTAGTTGATGAATTTCCATAGAGATATGCCAACAGTTCCCACACACTACCATTCATTATGCTAAGCTAACAGGCATTTAGCTTGTTGATTCCCAAAAGATGGCATGTTCCTTTAGAGCAAATGATTTGGTACAGAAATACTGAGTTCAGGCTACGATGGACATGCAGAAGAACTAGAGTGTGTTTGCAGAAAGAGGAGAAAGAGGTGAGTAAATATGTTATGTTATGTTCCCTCATACATAAACCCAAGGACCCTGCAAGTGTGTGTGCGTGTGTGTGTAAATTAAACATGTTATGCTTAGTCACGCTCAGTACTTACAGCCTGTAATGTATTTTTAGCGAGGGTCAGTTTCTCCTCACAGTCCAGAGCCATGTTCTGGATTTTATTGGCTCTCTGAAGCAGCATCTCTAACCTGAAAAAACACACACAGGATAAATGAACAAGTCACTGAAAATCTAATCTGATGGGAAATTGACTCCAAGGAGTTGTATCAGCGTTTTTTATTGAATACACATATCCTGCTGATTTGTATGTTCATTTCAGTCCAAGTGTGTGTGTGTGTACCTCTCCACCGCAGGCCTTAGAGCCTTCTCTCTCTCCAGCATCTCCAGGATCAGTTTGCCCCACTCCTCCTCAAGGTCGTTGGGATGGAGGCCCTGAGGGAGCTTAATACGACCAAATTCTATCCACACCTAGGAACACACATGCACAACATCCCATCATACACAATGTAAAACACAAGTCCATTACTCAACCTCATTATCTATGCGCGGTTATAAGTCACACCACTGTGGCAGCATCAGCTGAGTGGGAACTATCGTGTGTTTGTGTTCAATCAGACAATCTGTTGCTTTGATAACAGCACCAGGAGAACAACTGTGCTTCAGGAGACCAGATGTATGACTGAACGTGGCTGAGCAAACTGGATGATATGCTGAGAATCCCCCTGAGCGCAGCCCCATGATACACGCTGAGCCCTGCACATGGTGCCACGTCTCCCTCTCCATTTCCTCCATCTCTCCAACCTGCCCTCACCTCCATGTTCTTCCTCTCGTGCTTACCTCCAGCAGCTTATAGAGGTGTTCTACGTGACCTTTCTCCCTCTCCTTCGATGGGATCTCCGTTTCTTTGAAATGGACGTACTCGTTGTAAAGTGCCTGAAGGCGGAGGAAGACAGAAGTGACTGATGGTTAACACGGTGTCTTTTGAAGGTCAACACTGTTGATACCGGTTATCAGAGCTAAAAGCTTCGTAACCACACATCTCACTCAGTGTGCTCATTAGCCAGTTTACGGTCCTTATGGACGTCGTATTTGACAGCTTCCTTCTGCCTCCACTTACAGCTGCTCTGACAATTTCAATCAGCCAATTGAAAGAAAATTAATTCCTAACTAATTTGATAATCAATTAGTCATTTCAGTATTTTTTCAAGCAAAAAATCCAAACATCTGCTGGTTCCACCTATAAGGCTTTCATCTTTTTTTGGTGATTCATGAGTTTTTGGCAGGGAGCAGCATGGCTCGGAGGTAGAGTGGCCGTCTAGCAACCGAAGGGCTGCTGGTTCGATCCTCACTTCCCCCAGTGACCATATCAAAGTATCCTTGAGCCCCTAATTGCTCCTGATGGCCCTGCAACAGACTGGCAACCCATTCAGGGTGAACCCCGCCTCTCGCCCATTGTCAGCTGGGACAGGCTCCACCCCCCCACAACCCTTAACGGATAAGCGAAGTAGAAACTGAATGGATGGATGGAGTTTTTTGCATTTTCACTTGAGGTTCTTCGGACTGATGTTAGCTAACAGCATGACATCAGCAGCTGGCTATCAGCTTCTGGACTAAATGATTCATTGATTCATCGGGGAAAGAATCGAAAGATTAATCAATGATGAAAGTAATCGTTTGTTGCAGCCTTATCTCCCTTCCTCTTCTCTCCATCTTTAGAAATCATGTCAGCGTTCCCTTTACCGTCATCATTTCTCTACTCCCTCTGCAAGTAAATTGATTCTCTTCATTTAACTTTCATCTTTCATCCTTCTTATCTGGATTCTCCTGTCGTTCCTGTTCACTATAAACCCATTTTATTAAACACCAATGGTGCTGTGAGGTCATTTTACGGCAAAGATTCAGATAGACCCTCTGTATTTTGGTTCAACGGATACTAAGACATTTAAGGGTTACTGAAGACGTTAGTGCAGTGCCCTGGATTTCATTCTTCGTGATTTAGTTTGCTTGTGTGAAGATAATTTAAAACAGTATTTTAGGTAAACGTTTTAAATCTGCACAGCTGCTCCTTAAATGCTTTGAACATAAACCAGTGACACGTTTATCAAGAGGCTCATGGCAGATCTGTTTTGGTTTGATGACAAAATGCTTGTTAAAAGGTAAAGGCCTCCTCAGGCCATGGTGCAACTCGTCTCAATTGAAGTTGTTGTCAACAGACGTCGGATTTAGTATTTTCAAGGCTTTTTCAAAGGCTAGGAGAAGACTGGATGACACTGAATAAGACTGGATTCATAAAAGTAGGGTAGGAATTGCGTTTGTAA
This sequence comes from Aulostomus chinensis, assembly GCF_037954235.1. Classification (NCBI taxonomy): domain Eukaryota; kingdom Metazoa; phylum Chordata; class Actinopteri; order Syngnathiformes; family Aulostomidae; genus Aulostomus; species Aulostomus chinensis. The sequence continues at coordinate 3,765,907 of NC_141341.1, read as the reverse complement.
TCTAATATTTGGAGATATCTGTTGTAAAACTCTTCTTATTCTAACTTAAAGTCAGAAACACAGCCTCTGCTTGAAGTCAAAACAAAGGACATAATGAAATGGAGGCGGGTTACAGGAACCAAGTATGAGCACTGACCTTGAGTTCCACAGGGTTTTGGGGGAAGCTCTTGTTGGCCATGATGGCCGTATGCTGACGGCTCCACTGGAGCAGAGAGGAGAACCTGGACTGGTACTCCAACCAGCGCTGTTCCACCTCCTAATGATGGAGGAGGGAGGAGGAGGAGAAGAAGGGAGAGGGAGAAAGAGGCAGATGGGTGATTTTTTTTTAGAGAGAAAAGCATGCATTAAAAATGTAGACTGCCGCAAAAATTTCGAGGAGGTAATTTATCATAGCACTGTTCCATAAAGTGCATTATTATCATTTGGAGGTTTTGGGCCGTTATGTATAAAGATGCAGACTTGACTGGTGAGACTAAAATGAAAAATGAACACGCTGGGACAAACATGAAAAGGTATTTTTAAAATGACAATAACAGATCGGGCAACGGTGCATGAGAAATGGAGTTTCATGTTCATTTGAGACATACGTGTGCGGCGATGCCCTCTCCTCCCTCTGGGATTTTGGGGAAGGCGTCATAGATGGAGGAGACATAAGTGATGACCGACTTCTCATCTGGAGATGGAACGTCAACATCTGACAGGAGAGAGAAAGATGGAACATTTGACAACAAGACTGCAGGAGACATTCAGTGTATTACATTATCATGTCGTAGAAACCTGTAGGACGATTTTGCACTGAATTGAATTTATTATAATTTGGTGTAACAACAAACTGTGGTTGTAACCATAAAACATTACTACATTACAATCAGGAGCTACAAACTCAGATGTAAAAACACTGTAAAAATATAAGCTCAGTGATTTTAACCGAGTTAATCGAGTTTTATTAACTGTAAGAGAATAAGCAGCCACAAGAATGTGAGTAAGTGACAACGTTTCACCATCCGAACTGCCAGAGGCCACAAGGTCGAGCTATTTTTAAAACTTCCATCTGGTAAGTTAGTTTCAGTGCAGTCAACATTAGTCAAAATGTGTTCGCTAACAGGAAATGAAATGGCATCTGGCCATCTGTTGTTCATGTGCTTGAGCTGCAGTGGCTCCAAAGCTGGAAACAGAAAAAATAACAAGGAAAGCACAAATAATAAGAAGCTGTCTGCCTAAAACTTTTGTCCCTCGAGACCAAACAAATGCTCAGTAATTCGCCTCCATTCTGGCCTGACAGCTTATCAGCCAGTCAGCTGACTGAATCCAGCGGTCAGTCTCACCCTCAGCGTCCAACAGTCTGGTCACCCCTAGCGACTCAGCGATCTCGAAGGCCTGCTCCAGATTCTCCCGGTTACTCTGTCGCGACACCACGTCCATGTCAATCAGGTCTGGCCTAGAAAAAACAACAAACACGCACACACACTATCATCAGAGTCCAGAACATCTCCATTTTAGGGGGACTTTTGTCACAATAACCATTTTGTTACATTGTGCTTTCATGCAACATCAACTTGCACGAGAGTCAGATATTTTGCAGTCCATCTTAACAGAGCCACATTTGCTGGAACATGCAGTTGCTTGTGAAGCAAATTTCCTAACTTTCCCCAAATGACCTGTCTTTATCCATTCTTCAAACACCCCCCCCCCCCGGCATTTTTAAGTTCCATGTATTTTCTAGTTGTTCATGGAAGTATGAGTCTTGACTTACAATATGATTATTTGCTGTCATTTTTATAATAAACGTTTAAAATCTAAAAAAATGTAACGGTACTGCGTGATAACGGAGTGACTGATATCTTAAGGACATTTGGCCTGAATTAGTTTGTACTTCAAGTCGATTAATTCAGCTGGAAGTGTCATTAAGAGGAGCTCAAATGTTCATCGGGTGATGTATCAACTGCTGAAGATGCCACAGTCAAACCTTCATGGAAGAATGTTCCAGGGGTTGGGGCAGAAGTCCCACGAGTCTGAGCTCAGTGGTGGTCCTCTCACCTGTATCTGTGCAGCAGAGCATTGAACACGCGTCCATCGCTCCAGGACGAGGTGAAGTTGACGCAGCGTAGGCCGGGGTAACCTTCTACCGCCTGCTGGCTCCATAACAACAGCTTCTCTTTGGCTGTGAGGTCGGCGGACTCACCACTCACGTAGATCTCTGAAATCTGGGTGGAATAGAGAGAGAGAGAGAGAGAGAGAGAGAGAGAGAGAGAGAGAAAAGGTTAATGTTAGGATTTGTTGGTTGTGCTGCCAACTGTAGTGGGGTTAACTACAATCAAGCATCATGCATCTACATTATCTACAGTCTTTGGAATTCAGCCTAATGCATTTTAGATCTCACTCAATTTATTATGTCATAGCAGAGGGTATTCGCCGGTCTCATCATCATACGGCGAGGCCAACACAGGCTTGACTCTGACCGCCACAGTGAGTCAGCAGAAATTCTTCATGGACACATAATCGCTGGGGAGGTTTTAATCATTCAGATTCAACGTGTCGTTTTCCTGCAAAACCCACATTTGGATTTCTGACGATCAATAAACTCGAGAGACTGCGTGTTTGTGTGAGTTTCAATCAGTTCCATGACGCTAAAAGGCATGCATTTATAGCAGTGTTTGGCCTCTTCCTCGCTCCATCCGCACTCGATCCTGCTCACAGTTTGCCTCCTCTCCTTCATCTCCTTCTGCTTCACCCACCCTCAAACTGTCATTTCGGTCTCTCGTGTTCTGCTGCTCAATCTGCTCAGCCTTCTCATGCTCTGCCTCATCCAGCTTTATTCACTCTCCTATTTTTCCACTCCCTCTGTATTCATACTAAACCTGGATACAGCTGGCAGACGTGGTCATTTCCTCAGCCAGGAACGACCTAGATACCTGCTACTCCCTAAATAGAACACAAATCGTCTTGATTGTGTTATAAACCTTGTTCTGGACTACTCTTGAATGCCTTTTCAATTTTCTTATTGGAAGTATATAACAGGGCACACAAGAACTCTCTAACCTGGGACATAGTCACAATCAGGGCGGCAAAGTTTCCGGTAAATTTCAGGAAGCTGCATGGGAAGTTCAGCCCTGGCATGTTTACCCCGCTGTGTTTTTCAAATGAGTTGAAAAGGTTCCGTGAGGAGTAACAGGAATAAATACTCTGTAAAACCACAATTCAGGGAATACAGACACAACACAGATTCTTCTGTTACACATATATTGTTAGGTATTGCAGACTGTCTTGCAATACATTGATTATTGCAGAACTGCAGTATCCTAATATTATTACTACGGGCAGACAAATCCCGTTTCTACTCTCAGAACAGTGCATGTTTTCTTGTGCTGGTTTAATGGGAATTCCTTGCAGACTGACAGCTGCTTTATCATTACTGTACATGGCCAGCAGACCGTTTTCCCTCTCCGACCTTCTTTTCAATTTGCTCACTTTCGGTCCAGCTGTCCGGGCAGAGTGATGTACACTAGCTGTCAATGCCTGTCTGCCATCAGCGTCTCCCTCATCAGAATTCCTCTATCATCCCTCGCTCCCTCCCTCACTATCCTCCTCTCCCTTCACTGCCTTTATCTCTCTTGCCCTGCTTCTAATATAGAGCAGTGTGAGGGTCCAGCGTGTGTAAGGAGACTGCAGCAATATCCAAAAAAAGGGGGGGTGGGGTGGGGTGGGGTGAGTGGAAGTAGACAAAAAAAAAAGGCCAACACCAGAGGAGGATGAGTAATTTGCAGCAGATATACCAGCAAGTACTAACTGGTCAAATTCTTTAAAATAGTACAGGTAGGAATTCTCAGCAGCAATCATGGAATCATCTACTGTAACAACCAAAATGTCCACAAAAAAAAGTTCAAACGGATCCAGAACTGTGAACATGCAACTGAATGCTGTCACACTAATAACTCGCATGCGGCAACTCCTGCCACACACACTTTAATACATGACTTGAGTGTTCCATCCATCAATCTTGCCCAGGCTGTGGGCGGTAGAGCAGGTTTCTACCTCTGTCTCATTTAGTACACAAATGATGATGAGCTAAGAACTGGAAGTTGAGATTTGAATGCAAATCTACAAATGTGGATTCTGCTGTTGCACTCAGTCTCTCTGCATTCATCCACAACCTCCTTTGCAGAGAAAAGCAGAGCATCTAATCCTCCATCTGAATATTGATACAGCAGCCTGAGTGAGTCTTTACTCCCACTGCAACAGTGCGTCATCCACAGCTTTCTGCTAGTTTGTCAGGTGATTTATTAAACATAGCTTCTGGTATAATTTGGAGGAATTTCTGAGTTAAGCTCTATGTTTATATGAACTGCAATAATTCAACTTCTGACAGCAGGACTGTATTTTGATTGAGGTGTTCTAATTAGTTTCTAAAGCATATTACATTCATGTTCCCGCTGACATGCTAAAGAGCAAAGTCCCACTATTGACTGAAGAAGCCTGGCCACGTTACACCCTCACACTATCTGTTCCCATGTAGTTTTTGACCTGAAACCTCTTCTGTATCATTGCTGACCTGAAACCTTTTCTGTATCATTGCTATATTCTGATTATCCTCTTGCCAATAATGCAGAAAACTGCTTACAGCTGAGTTTGTAATGCTTGCTGACAGCTGGATGATGTGTCGTAAAGTAGTTTGACTGCTGTACATGTTAAATAAAAGCTGCAAAAACTGGAGTAGGACCTCGCAGTGCAATAAATGCAAACACATGTCTAAAACACACAATGGAATTAGGGTCAGAGTTCTCCACATCTTAATTTGATTACTGCTTTACGTGTCCTTATTTAGGTCTTCACAAAATGCAGTTTACATGGCAGGGTTTTACTGGGAACAATATTGGAATATTGAAGTCCACTGAAATGTAGCCACTGTTCATTTTTGTTGTTGCTGTTGTTTTTTTAATAGTTTCAGCCAAACTGAAAAGGCTCTCTAGGAAACGGGATATGGTCCAAGTCCTTTGCATAAACCTGAGTCCATTTTATTTGTATAACTTACAGATTTAACAGAAAAAGAGATTTACAATTACACCACAACATTTGAGTCTTATGAGGATTCCTCCATCTCATTACAAGCCAAGCCTGTTTACTTGTATAGGAGCCTGTTAAGACTGGTGAGCACTACTGTACCACTGTCATTTCCGCTACATCATGCCAACTAAACATCAGCTACTTGGCTAAATTAGCCTTCTGGGTATTCAGCTAGCAGCAGCTATAACACAGACAACAACAAAGTTTCTATACACCGTCCTGCTCCTGTGAGGCTTTAACTTGCTCTCTCATGAGACTGTTGACTCATCATATACAGTACTGTTTATTCGTGAATTGGATGTCAAGTCCCTCTCTCTGAGTTACTTCCTAGTAATGTTTATTACGCATCTAGACTTCAATGTGCCAAGGTAAACCATCCCATGCGCTTTGGCTTGAAAGCATTCCTTCAGACAAACAACACTAAGTATAGGTTACAATATAACTACAGGCTTCAGACACAAAACAGATCAAAACACTGGTCACATGACATGCTGGAGGTAGCAGGCCTCTCCCTGGCAGCCTTCCTGTTCGCTATATTCCACCAGACAATCTTAAATATCAGTGTGCACGTCTGACTCAGCCATCTTCCTGCATAAAAGCACAGAAACAAAAATGAGCGAGACAGTGTGAAGGGGCAATGGCACTCCCCATGATCCAGTCACAAACATCCATGACACACAAGCAGATACCCCCTCCCCGAGGCTCTGGTCCAGCCCTCTTAGAAACATGGCCTCTTTGAAGTTTGCTGCTGGATGAGGGGGAGTGAGGGATGGAGCACAGAGATAAAAATGAGAGGAAAATGGAGGATGGAAGAGGAGGGACGATAAAAGAAGATGGTTTCACTGTATTAAAAAAATGTGGCCCTTTAAACCCCCGGCTTCAATTCTTTGAACATAAACAATAGGTGGATGAAGGGTGGACACATGATGGGTAGCTTGAGACATTAGAGCGGTGGTAGGAACCCCCTCGAGAGCAGCCGTCTCACTGATGAATGCGCATTTCAAACCCTTTTATATGCAGAGAAGGGCATCATACAAGGGACAGACGGGCTGTAAACCAGACAGAGATGTCCCTCTACACACCTCTCATCACCATGAAGAAGTTAGTTGCTTTCAAGGGTTTCTACTGGGCAGTAATAATCAATTCTGCTGGCTATCTCTGAGGAGACATGCAGGCATCTACGCATCAGCATCTGTTTTCAAGACTCAGCAACTGTGCATCAGATGAGACATGCCACAGGAAACACAACCTGACATGACATCAGCTGCTGTGCTGAAAACATAATGATCAATATCCAAATCGCTGCAGCTGAGATGTTTTTGATGAAAATGAAATGTGTCAAAACAAACACACATTTGGAAATGAGGCATTGTTGCACTACAGAGAGCCCATGGAGCTAGAAATCATATTCAGGAAGGAAAGAGTCTGAAAACCCAGAAATAAGTTAACAATGTTGAATGCTTGCTTCCCTCGTCTCCAGGTCAAAGGGTTTTCTGAGGGTTTTTTTGGGTTAAGTGTCTCAAATAATGTGTGCGGATAATGCAACCTTACCGAAGGTTCACTGTATTGTCCTTCAGCAAAAAATGAGTCACATGTCAATTTCAAAGCCTTCATGTCTCGCAAGTGACTCCACGAGTTGTGGTGGACATTATACGTCTTCATAACTTCAAAAACAGATGAAATATAGCTCCAGCGTAGTTGAAGTGTGAGATTGAAAGCTAGTTGTGGTGAGGCTTAAGTCACCACAAACTTCATACCACAAGGTTAGCTTTGTACCTCTAAAGATTGCATTTATGCTTCATAAAAGTTGTGCTCGTTTGTTCACCATAAATGTTTGCTTGCCACAGAGCTTATTTTCTGCAATGATTGAAAATTTAGAACTCACATAGGCTTCTTGAGGAGGGAACCCATGACAATGCTAACTTCCAGGCTGGCCTCTAAAAATAAGTCATACCTGCTGCACTCTATTGTAAACTGTACCCCAATGTCCGCCAAAAATGAATCAAAATATGATCTTCTTCCAGCAATAAGATGAGGTCAAGATCTGTCTGGAGATGAATTTAGTCACCCATCTGTTCACAACCCAACATTCTGTGGCTGAGCTGCATTTTTAAACTATTTTAAACTATTAAACCTCTGTCCTGATGGACCAAGCAGACGCTGTCATTTGAAGTGATGACCCATCTCTCACACACAAACACTCTGTCTTTCACATTTTAACAAACGCCAGTATCGGTGTCAGACCGGCAAGAGTGTGTGTGTGAAACAAGGAGAAGGACAGACGGTGGAAAAAGAAGAAAGCGAGACAGGGAGGAGGTAAGACTGATATTGGGGAAGAGGGATGACAGACAGCCTGTGTTGTGTTGATTAGGCTCTGGGGACAGAAGCAGGAAGAATGAGGAGAAAGGCATGGTGCCTTTCAAGAGCTGATAACGACACAGAAACGCACCCATCATGACCAACAACATGGTAAAGCAGGAAGCCACATGAGCTGTGATGCCTCTCTATAGACCTTGTTTGAAAGGCCGACCTCCACTTCAACAGTTCGTCAAATGAGCTTTAAGTGCAGCGTATAATCAATATTTTCAGTGCAAGAATATGAAATTCTTACCACTTGATTCCCTCCAACAGAAACTCTATCAAATTGCATTTGTTTAAATTAGTAAATCAAATTGTGTTTTTTGCTTTATGCCAATTTCTTTGCTTTTTGCTGAATCATATCGTTTCCTTTGGGCACGACGGCAAATAAGGTCAAAAACCACTTTGCGCACTGGGGTTTGAGGCTGCTGAATGAGGGAATTAACGGTTGCAGCACAAGTCCATACGGACATTAAGATCCAAGAGCAGCAGCTAAAGAATGTGGACAGTTGTAAATAGAAGCAAACCTGTGGCAGGTTTTTCACGGATGCTTGTTGCTGCAGCAACAGAGGACTCTCTATCATGGAATCCAGTCTCTCCGATGAGCTACTGGTCAGCCCTCCCCAGTCCGTCTGACTGGGAGTGGTGCCCGCTGTCTCTGGAGAGGTCAGTGGCAGATCGCTGGCATAGCCCGACTCCAAAAAAGACGACCGCTGTTGTGCATAAGCCGGAGTGTCCAAGCTAAATCCCTTGACCGCCATAGTCTCGGGAAACCGCATTTGGTTGAAAGAATCCAAATCAGTTTTTTGGCCCTCAAACAGTTGGACTTTAAGAACATTTTCTGTGACTGGAGACAGGGCAGGGGCCTCTTTGCGCACTTCCACTTCACCATCATTGTCACCCCTCCACACTGGCGAGCCATAGTCACTGGGGTACACTGTCCTCACCACGCAGAGTTTACCGTCCACCTCTCTGATATGAACCACACCTTTGTGCTCCCCCTCTGAAGGGGTCTGCATCACCTTTAATGTCTCTGTTGCTTGTCCCATTTCACTTCCACACCCTTTTTGTTCTTGATCTGCTTTTCCCCTGTCCTTTGCCTCTTTATTTTGTCGGAGTATCCAAGGTTTCTCGATGACCCCTTGAGCTTTCTCCCTAACGCGGCAGACCCTCCCTCCACCTGGAGTGGTGGTGCCAAGAGCTGGGGCTGTGTTGACTGGAGTGGTACTAGTGGTTTGGCTTGGGATACTGGACACATCTATGGTTGCACTAACAGCATCTTCCTCTCCTGGAAGGCAGAAAACCCCTCTCCAGGCTGGGCTGGGCTTGGGGGACACGTCAAGTACTCTGTTGCCTAAAAAGCTTCCCATAGTGGTGCCAGAGCCAGGAGAAAGGGAATAACTGAACAAATACGCTTTGGAATGAGTTAACAAAGGATCAGGCACTGTTAAATGAGTCCTTTCTCCATTACCAAATTCTACAGTTTCAACAACAGAAAGCTTTTCCTCATCATCATCTTCATCCTCGTCATCTCTGTCATCAGGCTCATGGCTCCTTTGTTGCTCAGAGTCCTCTTGATCTACCTCTTCTTTTCTGCTCTTTTTGGCCTTGTGTTTACGTCTGAAACGTCGGCGCTTCTTTGGTGAAAGTGGTGGAACGCCAACAAGCTCCCCCTCTCGTGGAGGCCTGACGCAACCCATAGAGTTCCCCATCTCTTTGATGTTGAGAAATCTTTGTGTAAAAACCAAGTCACTGCTGAAAACACAGGCTGTTAATCTCCAGATTTTGCACAGAAACTCTCCAAATAAGACGTGTTCAGATGGGCTGGCACACCCACAGCTGCCTCATCAATGTGAAACCAGCAAGAAATGGAGGGAGAACAGATTTAGCTCCATTTTCCATGGCATCAGGGTGGGTTTTTTTTTCTTCAATGAAACCTGATGAATAGCAAGATGGATGGTATGAGCTCACTGAAGCAGGGAAAAAGAAAGTCAGCTGTTTCCTCTGGCAGTTTTTGGTTCGGTCATGGGACTGAAATCTGGAGGCTGACATGTCCGAGACACCACGTTCTTCCGTCTTTGCTTCACCTCACCTGACTTAGACTCCGGTAGCTTCAGTGGACAGCCCCTCTCTCTCTTAGAACCCTGCTGATATGTATATGTACAGGTAAGTGGCTGCTTTACGTCTTTTAGGATCCATGAAAACTCATGGTTGCATTCAAGGACAAGAGGACGCTATTTTATCAGAAAACCCACATGAGGGAGGAAAATTAATTTGGTTAGGGTTAGGTGATCTGATTTATCACCAGGCTTCTGGCAGGTTGGCTGTTACCAGGTGTAAGGCAATGTGTCAGGCATATGTGTGAGAGCGTAGAGACTCAGCCCATCAATGACATTCTTGAACGCTCAGTTCACAAGTGCGATTGTGGATCGAATTCTTTGAGGATTTTGGAATCTAAAGCAGTCTTGTCTTCTGATTCGATATATTTCCTTCCAGCAAAAGTAGTCACTGCTATTCAATGAAGTGAGAAATAAAACAGTGTATTTCCATTCATTTTCCAGTTCCTGAGAAGCACAAAAATATATATTTCAAATCTGCTATCCTTTCCAGGTGTTGGTGTGATGCAGCTCCATCGACACCCACGTCCAGCAGCTATCTGGTCTCATGAATTAATGATGCCTCTCTCTACTGTGGTAATGTTATTGCAGTGTGGGGAAGTGAAGGGCAACCCCAGAACAGAGAGAGGGAGAAATCCTATCTGTCACTGTAGTGGAAGTATTAAATGCGATGCTGTCAATAGCTGTTGTAGTAAACGCTGTGTCCCATTCTGCCGAGGCAGCACAGAGTCCAGATCGGTGGTGGGTGAGACATAGTGTGCAGTCAGCCAATGCTACCACAGATTGTTGAAAGATTCAGCCAATACTCAATCAGAGCATTGGCTTCCTGAACCAATGTTTCTCCTTCTCATCCTACTACAGTTTTTTCTTCTCACTGAGCTGGTGTCTCGTGTGATTTGCCAATCCTTGCAGTTTGTGTGTGCTCCTCCTCTTGAGGGACTGTTGTCAATATGTTTGAATCCAAATGTACTGCTTTCAGTTCCTTCAACTGATGATATTTTGCCATCCATAGCAGTCAGACATTTGTGTAATCATCTCTACAGTCCGGAAAACCTGCTGTTGTGTGCCTCAGTAGGAGTCAGACCCCTCCTTAAGCATCACATGTCTGTCCTCTGTATACCAGACAAGATGCCCCTCAGGACCAGAGTTGGCTGAGAATAGTGATCCAGTGGTGTCCAATCATAAACCTCCTGTGTCCTGCTGTCAGTCTGCCAGTTACTCAGAAAAGCATCCCCTTCCTCAGGTGGTGCAGTGCGACGATGCAACAGCCTGACCAAATCCACAGTTTGCAGGAGGTGTGTGCGTGTGTGGAGGGGGGAGTATTTAGACCATATCTTATTTAGACCACCTAAGCTGGAAAGAAAAAGCCTCTTTCTTTTTCCTCTCTTGTGCCTTTGTCTCTTAATAGCTCCTCACGTCCACTAGATCTAATTAGGAGGAGGCATCTGGGGTAAGAGCAGGAGCTGGACCCTGAGGCAGACTAGGAAGACAAGAACAAGAGACCGGTCCTCCGTCGGTTCAGCTCAGGTCTATACAGTTAGAGTAGCAAACCTACTTCACGTACAGATGTGTATCTGGAACAGCGCCAGCAGGGTTCACCGTCCACTGAAGGGCAGTCTCCAACTTCACACAGCACAGTGGCAGAGGTAAGAGTCTGGACTCCATGTCCTCTTGAAGAATAAAGACATCCAGACAGCAGAAAGGGGAACACAGGGCGTCTCCGTCAGACAAGCATGGCTGGATTGATCCGATTGATATGGCGGAAGCCGGAAAAAGAGCAATGTTTGGCTGTCCAGGAGAGAGCATGAGTGTGTGTTTGTGCCTGCAAGGTTTGGTCAGCTGTGAGCAAACGCTTCCCTTCTGCATACGTGTACACGAGTGTGTCTTGTCCTGCTGAGCGTTTGTGGTCTGAGGCCTGCTGATCAGGGCGAGCCGGGAGCTCCAGTGACAGCAGCCAGCCTGAATTCGTCTCTCCCTCGACTGGCTTCGCTCCTCTGCTTTATCCCTCGCTTGCAGACGCCGGCAGAGGGAGAGAAAAGCTTTTATCTGTGTGCTGCTGCAGCTTCACACTCTCTTCTGCTCACTCTCCCACAATCCACCCCTCCCTCACTTGGCTCTCCACCTCCTCCTCCTATCTGCTTCCTTGTTAGTCCTGCCCTCTCTCGCTCGCTCGCTCTCTCTCTCTCTCTCCTCTCTCTCACCCTCTCCTTTCCCATCTCTCTCTCTCGACTGCTATTGAAACATATGCATACACACACTTGACCCGATAGCTCCCCTAAATGACATGCAGCAACAGGAACAAGGAAAAAGAGCAGCAGGAGCAAAATCAAATGTAAATGAGAGTGGTTAAGAGCTCCAATCTGTTTCACTCTCTCTCTTTCCATGAAGTTCCATCAATCTCCATCTGTCCATCAAGTCACAGGTTATTAATGGTTCTTGGTTGAAATGGAGAAGGGGGGGGGGGTTGAGGGAAAACAGGGAATGGGCAAGGGCCATGAGGGGCTCAGAAGCTGAAAGGAGTGAGGGTTTGGAAATATGACTGTGCTCAACATCCATGAGTCAGTAGAAAATTGATGACTTTCATGATCTAGTAATTAAATGAGGGGTTGATACTGAATGTTTTTGCATTAGAGTGATAAAGTACCTGGATTTCAGAGGCATTAAATCCAAGGATTAGCTTTGAAAAAAAACCCTCACTAATCTGATTTTTTTCTTATCTTTAAACATTTAGTAGTGCAAACGGCTGTGCTGAAATCAGAGGATTATTTGAAAAAAAAAAAGTGACTTAAAGATCTGATCCTCTATGTCAGTTATCAAGCAACATCAAGATGGAAGAAATTATTCTGAATTTTTCGCACTTTTCTTTTGGTGAATTGTGAATCTGATTCATACTTATTTATTAGGTTCTTAAACCGGGACCTGAGTCCTAATTTCATCCCATAAACATGTAAATGTGAGCTGGTAGGACGATAAAAGTTCCTTGAATTCTTGAATCAGAAAAAACAGAAATCTTCTCTGGATTTGAGCAATTATGAATTTTGATCTTTCAATGTTACGTTTAATCGAATAAAAAAATCCACGTGAGAGTAAACGAAAGTTTAATCTGGAATGAAATAAACGCTTGCAGCCCAAATGAAGACAGTCATCTATATTTTCATCCTAACTCGCCACATTTAATCCCCCTCCTACGCTTCTTACACATACAGTACAATGCATTTCCACCCAACACACAAGCTGAATATTGCAGCGCATACGTGATCCTATACAGAATAGAGCGGCCCTAAAGCTGCAGGGGGGAAATGTTTTCACAAAGACAGATATGTTCGGGACCACAAACAGGCAGGGCTTCAAAGTGGTAAAAGCAACGGTAATCCATCATTGCTCATTACCCAAAAGCATAAGAGATCAGCTCCTACACAAACACACATGGAGAAGGCATGAACCAATGAGAGAAAAGCTCTAATCAAGTCCCTGAGGCTTTCATGCCTTCACTGTGGCTACATGCCATCATGAGCTGTGGTAATCAGACCTTCATCTGAAGCTAATGTTAGCTTTTCATAAAACTAAACCACTGCGTGCTGGACAATCTCAAGCTCTTTTCATCAGACATTTAGCTGCTCTTTTGTTAATAACGTGCACTCACGCACAGTTATTGATCGGGAGTTTAATCATCACAATTCTTATCAGAGGGATGAGGAGACGTTTATCAAAATGTTACAACCCACCATCGCCATGACAGAATGTGCTCCAAGACCTCCATTATTCTTATATGACTAAACAAGATTAAATAAGTGATGTCATAAGACTGAAAATGAAAAGCCATTCATTTTAATTGGCGTTGTTTAGAAATTGAAGCCTTGTGACCAACTGTTACTGCGCGATATAAAATGAAGGAATAGATCTGATGTTGTTCTTCAGAAGTAGACAGGAATGAGCCACTCAACTCTGGCCTCTCCTCTCAGTGCTGGTTCTGCTTCTGGATGGAGGATCCAAACTGAGCTACGCTCAGCGTCAAACACTGACATCACAACTTAACGAGGACTGCAATATTTTTATTTGACGTACACTGGCGGTGTTTTTAAATCATTTTCTCCATTTGTTACCTCTGCTTAGGACACAATATTCATTTCTGAAGCAGATCTGAATAAAGAGGCAGACTGAAAACTCACTTTTAAATGATCTTTTCAGCAGAGTATCTCAAAAACTACATTTACTGGAAAGGTTAACGAGAAAGAAGATGATGACTTTTGTAAACAGGATCTTAAAGACTGTTCTAGGCCTTTGGCAGTCGACAGCTATTTGTGGGTACTTTGCTCCTTGGCAGAAATATGCGCTCTCTGAGGGCTCTACTTGAATACTTGGTACTTTTGCTTGTTTAATGTCAGTGAATAGTGGAAACATCTGCTACATCCCCTGATGACACCTGCACATGTCTTATTTTATCCAACTAGCAGTCAAAAAAAGGTTTACCATCCAAATACAAAAACGTGGGCTTTTGTCAGTATGGAACATTAACTAACAGCATTCAACTTCTTTATATAACCACTTGTATATATGTATATACATATTTAAACAAGGTCAGTTATAAATAACACAGAGGGGGATCCATTCATGCAACAGGCCCAGATTAGCATTTACAAAGAACAGACAAATAAACTGATCCGATTTTAAACAGGTCAGAGAGATGGTGATGTGTTTCTTTTTCCATCAGCACTGACATCCTGCAGCTAGCTTAGCATATCACAGGCAGCCACAGAGCAGCAGGAGGAGGGGTCCATGGAAAAGGTTATTATACTGGGGGTGCTCTGGCAAACCAGTCATCTTTAAAATTGCGCTAACTGGTGACACCAAGTGGTGTGAACCAGTCACTGCATAAAGGACAAACTCTTCAGCTTCAATGACTGCAGGGAGGTAACTACTATTTTACTGGTAATCTATAGCTTTCACTCTCAAAGTGATACAAGTGTAAGTCCCACTAATGAAGTGAATATGAAAGTATGATGTGCTACAGCTGAATTAATGACAGGCTCACAAAACTGCAATAAATAAAAATGATGAGATGGTGATGATCAGACTAATGGGGCTGCTGATGGGACTGAAATGTTGATCCTGAAAATTTGCATTTTGAATTTGTTTATCTAATATTACTTTCTACCAAAGGGGAACAATACTGCTTAGCATTTCAAGTATCTATCGTAATAAAAGAACATCTCCCTGGGCAATCCAGCGCAGATACAGGTGCAAAATTGTTTCCATCCATCCATTTTCTACACTGCTTATTTGTAAAGGGTCACGGGGGTGGAGCCTATCCCAGCAGCCTTCAGATGAGAGGCGAGATTCACCCTGGACGGGTCACCAGTCCATCGCAGGGCCAACACATAGAGACAGACAACCATTGGCTCTCCCAGCCACGCCTACGGTCAATTTAGAGTCTGGATTAACCTGGTCCCCTCTTGATGTCTTTGGACTGTGGAGGAAGCTGGAGTACCAGAGAGAACCCACGCAGGAACAGGGAGAACATGGAGACTCACCCAGAAAGATCCCGTGCTGTGCAGCCTGAAAGGGCTCAAAGCTGTCATCTTGTCCACTCTCACTATTATTTCTTTGAGGCTGAACAGATGTATTCTGTAGGTAGTTGACAGTAACTGAAGCCCGGATCGAGTTAAAATTACAGGATACAAAAAAAGGAGGACAAATAACATACGAAGGAATGACAAACAGAACTCGCTGTGCATGAATACACTTGTGGTTCCTCTGATCCATCAGTTTGTCTTTTCAAGCTTGACCACTAACACACAGCAGGGACAAGGAGCTCTGTGGGACTGCAAGTTCTCACTGTAGCTCGAATGTAAAACCGTTGTCATCTGCTGAACCAGATGAACTCTGTCTGCAGCTCTGAGAGCTACTTTCAGCCCTACACTTATTTTTGAGCTTCATTTATGTACTGCAGAATTCCTTCAGCCGGAATTCCGTCCACAAACTCCCTATATCCCGTCATGCCCCCCCCCCCCCCCCCCCCGCTCTGTGTAACACAATGTTCTGCTGACTCATGCTCATAGAATCTGTTGGTGGGGTGTCATGCGCTAGTGTTACCCTAGCAACCGTCTGGCAGTGTCACCTTGCAGAGGGTCACGTCGCAGCACATTCTAGTGGTCAGCAACAGCAACTACAAGCTGGTTCCTCATCTGAAATTTTGTTGCAACAAGCTTTTGTTTGAAAATAGCACAAGTGTGCCTGCAGGCTCCAGCCACACAAGAAATTTGGGTGGAAATCATCAGGAATTACAAAGAACACAAAGCTCATATGACCGACTGTCTAGACTAAACACTGATCCACAGAAAAGATTAATTCCCCTACACAACAAACAACGCTGCACTAAAAATCATCTACAAGTTTCAAAGAAGTAGTTGAAGATCATCTAAAACGGTTTTCAGCTTCAAGTCAACATAAAATGACTAGTAGGGTATCAAGTAATTACAGACATGTCAGCCACAAAAGCCTACACACTGAATGTGCTGTTGAACCACTGTGGCTACCTGTGTGATGATGGAATCTGTGAGGATTGTACTTCTGCTCCAGTAATGTGTATTCTCTCTGCTGGTACAGTCGTGTTTGAACAAAGTTTGAAGCTGCCTTAATCCTGGGTTTAGAGGGAATGATTATTCGAGTGAAACCAGCCCACCCAAGCGTGCCTGATGCACTGGAACACCCTGTATATCCAGGATATCCAGCGTTTAAATGAAAGCCCCAACATGTTGTCTCATCTGCTGATTTAATGCTCCAGCCTGGCCTGTCCACCCGCCAGACGGAAGCCAAACCACATCCTCGTACAGGCTTTAGAGGAAGACCTCCAGCAAGGGCATATCAGAGGAGATTTTACAAAACAAACAAGAAAAAACAAAATTAAAAGAGAGCCTAACCCTAAAACTCGCTTATAAACAACAAGTGAGGCTGGACATGAACAGAAAAGAGGATTTATGGAAGCACATACAGAATTCTGGCTTGTTTGAGACAGAATTTGTGGCTAACAAACAGAGCAGATCCCATATGTCTCCACATTCTCACTGGACCATCAGAATGATAAGAAACACATCCAAGTTGCTTCCATACAAGACTTCCAGCTCCACGTCTACCTCCATTACATAAGTGGACACAGGCTTACCAGCACTAGGCCAAACACACACAGTTGTGTACATCCTGGCAGTGGTAAGAACTCAAATCCTGACAGCTGGACATCGAGGCCACACAGAAATAAACACCACATTCGGAGCAATTTGGTTTCAATCTCTTTAAAATCTAGATTGAATAACTACAGCAATGAAGTCCGCCATAATTTCATTATTACATAAGCAATGAGAGGTATTATTTAATTATGGGCTGGATCTGCGAATCATTTGATTCTCGTGTGCTTTACTAATGCAGAGATTATAGAGTATCTAGAGACTAGTTAGACCTCATTAACCATGAACTGAGACTGAAACCAGGAAACAGGAAGAAAGAGAACAGACCTGGAAGTGAAGGATGATGGTCCAGATGAGGCCTAGTGTCAGTTTGGGGTTCCCATCTGTGATGTCATCATTTCTGATGTTTACAAGTTTGACCTGAAAATGAGGACACAGAAATTTAGTGGATCAGAGATCTGCTTTGCTTTTTTTTTAATCTCCAACATATCAGAGTTCACATTATTACGTTTACATTTTACAAATTTCCATGAACACATTCCCTGAAACGTCTGTTAACACATGAAAAATAAACCGAGAAATGTCTAAAGGCGCCAGCAAGTAAACGTAACAAAAACCATTAAACGTATGTGGTTTAATTCAACTTAACCATTTACTGAAGCAAATTATTACTAAGGAAAGGACGATTTTCTCCATTAATCCCAAACAAACCATATCTACTGTAACATTCAGGTATTTGTGAAGCAAATTCTATGAATTTTCTTGTTTCCTACATTTTCAAAAATCTTCCCAGATCTGGAAATTTCCATTTTAAAATTCCATGATTTTTCATGACCACACCAGACCTACTTGTCTTTCCTTCTGTAGATGAAGGAGAGACATTGATCTCCAAGTGTCACGCCAATAATAAGAAGCAGCTCTGTGAAATGTCGTTAAATCTAATCTCAGTTACCCGCTGTACAATTAAACCTGCAGTGAATCTCAGAGAGGAACACAAGTGTCGGTCCTACACCCCTGCAGACTCCGGGGAGGAAACAAGCGAGATAAACGATGGCATTTAAGAAGTTTTAAAAAAAACTGGAGACTGGAGCAAAAGCAAGCGTTTTAAGTGAGTGAGAGAGCTGCAGTCCAAAGAGAGATTGATTTGAAGAAAGAACAGGGAGAGAGGCCCAGAGAAGAACTCATGAAAGATGCATCACAGTCGGTATGTTCTGTATGATGCAGCTCTTTGCTGCGCAGCAGTGCCAAGAGGAGGTTTTAGTACAGCTGCTCTCTCCTTATATTAAACTGACTACACAGTGTGTGGCACATTTTTTGTGGATTAATAGTGGAAGAATACTGCATAAAATACTGCTCTCTCTCCCCTGCAGTCACAGACCATCTGGTGCAAGAAGCTGCCCTGTCCCAGAATGAAAAGTATGTGTTGTCTCTTGTATGCCAGCCAGTAATTTTGAAAACAAGGGAAACACCAGAGAGTTTAAATTAACAGTAACTTGTAAGTTGACTGCAGAAATGCTAAAAAAGACCTCTAAAAAAATTGAGAATGTCAGGCATGCACACAGATCCAAGAGCGAAGGTGCTGGTTGCTCTGATGAACAGCAGTTTGGCTCAAAACGTCATAGCGGTGTAGTAAATCACAGGACACAGGAGCTCTGCAGTGCACGCGTGGTTCATTAGCTGTTGTCTCCTTGAAGAAGAAAGACATTGACAAGTGGCACGACTTCAACTTTCAGCTCAAATTAAAGTGTTTGTGGATTAGCGAGTGTCGAAATGGATAAAGATGACGTGAAGAAAGAATTGAGAGTTTGTAAACTGACATTTTTTTTGCTGGTGTTAGCGTCATTCACCGTTAGCTTCACACTAAATATATGTGCCTGGTTCTTCTGCATTCTGGTGTCACCCAGAAGCGATGCAGGGCGGAGGATCACAAGCCACACATACCCTCATCTGGCTTCCCACACCTCAGTCTGAAGAGAAGCTATAGCATTCCGTGCTCCTAAGCTTGTTAGAGGAAAACTCATTTTTGAAAGAATGACTCAGGAGGTGGTTACATCCATGAAGGTGTCCTGTGACCATACCTGTCTTTGTTTGAGGAAGTCCAGCGCGATCTGGACATTCTGAAGTCGATGAAATCTCATCCGCCCTTTTTCTCTGGGCTGGAACAGAAGAAGAAAAAAGTGAAGAAAAATTAGGAAAGGAAAAAATGGAATTTAAAGTGACTTTTAGTGACCAAAAATGCTAAAGCAATGCGTGCCAGTAAAGCTGAATCCAATCCAGAGTGCAGTTAAGTCAAAACTCAGCGCAGTTGTATTGAACTGTGGAGCAAAGGAACCCAAACCATGCTGTCTTAGAACCTGATGTCAAACCAACATTCCTCTCATCGTTATTGATCGATATTAACTCACAAGTAAAAGCGGATTTAGAGAAGAAACAACACAGTTTTACAGAATGAAAGGCAAGGTGTGAAGTTGAAGAAAAAAATACCATAGTCACACACACTCTGCCCATAAATACTGTACTTATTCACACTGTGCTGGTAAAAAGAGGGCAAAGAAGATTAGTTAACACGTCTATATGTATGTGTGTGTAACTGTATATTACCAAGTGTTTTTTTATGTGTTTACAACTGACACACCATGCAGGCGTTTTTATTTGACCGTTCACCTGGAGCGTGAGAGTTTTTGTACTGTCAGGCTCTTGTAAGGGAGGTCATGTTTCCACCACTTTCTGATGTTTGTTTTGTCTGCTGGACTTTCAGCAGGATCACTCAAAAACTGACAAGATGATATTCATGATATTTGAGGGAGGGGTGGAGCACGGGCCCCTTTAAATCTTGAGGCAGATCTTTAAAACATAAATACAACAGCATTTTGCTGGATCAGGGAAGCTGGCGCTGACCTACTGAATGACTAACTCCCTGTTGTTGAGACACATGCGAGTGTGTTGAGCATCAGTCGCAGACGCAGGTCACTTTGTATCGGCACATATCTACACTTAGGTCTAGTTTAAACTTCCGGCCTGCCTGGTGTTGAATGCGTTTGCCTGGCTGAGATATTCACTCATAAGTGCCCCTCAGGTTCAGGGCTGTTGTGAATATTGCACTGTGGTCTCACTGTCTGTATAACAGTGTGCAGGGGCAGAACGTCGGAACAGAACTGAGCCAGCAGCAGAGACGCCGCTGATTCAAGGTCTCTGTGGAGGGACAGCAGGAAGAGACCACTGTAGACGTCAGAGTGTTGACATATCACGGCTCTGTGGCGGGAGGCCACATCACTGTCAGCAGCATTGTGTCGTAACAGTGGGGTCTCCATGTAAAAATCACTACTGCAAACATTAATATTCCACTGTTGTGTGTAAAGTTGCAGTCAAGAACTCTTTCATACAGTAGCTTCAATTCTGACAACAAAATGTAACAACTGTGCATTCATAGGTGGATGGAAGTAGTGTATGCAGCCGTAGAAAGTAGAGAATGTATCCTCCATGGATGAGAAGTACACCTGACAAACCACTTCAGCTACGTTTTGTTCTGTGCAGTACATGCAAAGTAGCATTAAAGCACTGTTGGGTGAAAACCTTTGATCTCATCAGTGAACATCCTTGTTTTGGAAGCCATTTTGACTCTCTACCTGTCTAATCTGCTCATCCATCTGTTTATTCATCTAACCACCGAGCGATCAAATCACAGCTGGAGTTTGGATGTTGTCACCCAACAGAAGTGATGGCTTGTGTGCGGTGTCATACAACACCACAGCTTTATTTACTGCATGGTGACGTGTGCAGCTTTGTTCTGGAAGTCAGTGGCACAGCACTCTCATGCAGCCTCGCAGCTCCACCTACAGGTCAGAGCCTAAAGCTGAAGGGTCAGAGGTCAGAGGTGAGAGTGAGGCAGTGGCGGTGGAGAGTAAAGAGGATTTTTTTTATTCAAACATACTCCCTGAGCTCCTTCCTCATCCTCATCCTCCCCTACGAGTAAGATGAGGGGAGGGGCCCGCGAGGCGTACGCCCTTTTCGATGTGGCGCCGCTCTTCTGTTGCTATGGTAACACAAGGAATGAAAAGAGAAATGGAGAGAGAGGAAGAGGAAGGGAAGACGTAGAATGAGAATCAGTGGACAATGAGGACAGAATGACGGAGGGTAAGAGCTTAACACATGGAAGCTGCGAAGGCCTGCAAACAAAAACTGTGCTGGAGATGAAAAGAGCTAAAGAACTATTTTAAATCCATAAAAATTCCACAAATTCATGGACAAGGTCTAGGAAAGCAACTGAATGGACCTTGTGAGCCAATATGAACCAGGAATCCTTGAGAATTCTACATTTCCAAGACGATCTGCGTGTTGGATTGAAAGCTATTACATCATGAACCCCGATGTGCTGAATCAAGTTAAGAGGATAAAGTCATAAGCAACTTCTCCTCCATATAACAGTGTCAACCCTTTTGTGTGAGTGTCCCACCAGACCACAGTCAGCAGTCTGTCTCTGTTAGTCCGCTTGTCTGCAGCTAAACCAGCTTGTGTCGCCTCGTAGCCTGACTGTCGTTCAGCATTAGGACTAAGACTCTTACATCATCATACTGGGCCCTGTCAGGCCTCCCCAGCTCAAACTAATGCGTTACTGTTGACGTGATCTAAAAATGTCTGGTTGTTCAACTTTGTCATCAACGGTGTCTCAGCCTGAGGTAGAGAGTCACCTGAGAGTCTGAAAGCTTTAAAAGGTAGAAAGAGTTTCAACTCAGGACGGTGGTGCACTCAACCGGACAACTGAGCGTTGAGGAGTTTTTGGGAAGTTCACAAATGTGACCCATTTCATGCCACTGACCAAAATATTGAAAGATCTGCCAATCTATCTCATTGCAAACATGCACTGCCATTCATTTAGACAAGGAATCTGCATGTTTTTGAAACTGATGAATCTAATAATCAATTAGGACATAATAATGTGTGTGCATGTGTGTGTGTGTGTGTGTGTGTGTGTGTGCGTGTGTGTGTGTGTGTGTGAGAGAAGTATGATCCATACCAGGGTGACACCAGAGAGGACCTCCAGCAAGGAAATCAGGTTGTGTCCATCCCTCAGGTCCTCGTACAGGTCTGTGATGTGCTTCCTCACCTGTAGGGGAGAGAAAAGGGAAGGAAGGAGGAAGGAAGGCATCAAAGGAGGCAAGGAGGCAGCAGCAAGGGAAGAGGGTCGACAGAATAAGGTCAGGAGGAGAGGAATGAAGGAAAAGGGATAAGGAGAGAAAAAGAGTTAGTTGCAGCGCCTCATCATCAGTCTGTTCAAACACTCTTGACATCTGTCAGGCTGATGGCTCTACAGCCTACAGGGCTGGTGACAGCGGTTGCCAGGCCAACAGAGACAAAGCACCAGCTGTGCCCTCTGTTTCCATGACATCCGCTCCAGCACAAGTGGGGTGGGCTTGTGTCACCAGTGGCGACTGGTTGACATGGTGACTCAGCAGGCCGGCTGAGCCGTGTGAACGGCATCAGTGCTTGTTTTGTTTGGAAGTGGGACACTCAATGTGACAGAGAGAAACGAACAAAACAACTAAATGGATCAGCTGAGCTGGGATGAAAGGATCAAGTATGAGGAAAGCGAAACTCTGCGTAGAAATACTGAAGCTTCAATAGTCTGTCCGCAAACGTGTTATTCTGATATATCTAATGTGTTCTCCTGGGAAAATGAGAGTTATTTTGACATGAACAGAAACTCTCCATCTTTAGTTTGCACTGCAGGATTTAACATTTGCAGTAAACAAATATGTAACATTATGGGATTACAATCCATTTGCTTTTGCTTATGAGGGCCCGAGATGATGATGATGAGCCTCATTTATGAGATGCTCTTAACACATCAGGATATTTAAGCCCTCAATTTAGTCCTACAGACATGAAACAAGCCTGATGATTATTTGTAGCTCTACTGACATCTATTGTGTGACTCATGTAACTGGCAAACAAATACATTACCAAAGGAGCTAAAGCCATAAGGTGTTACTTTCAGTCAGTAAGACCAAACTGAGGTTTGAAAAGAACTCCAATTGTTCGTGGGAAGACATTTTGCATAAAGTGACAATCACTGTTCCTCACACAGTAAAGTAAGCAAAGGAAAATAATATCAGGATATAAAAACACCACTAATTATGACAAGTAGAACCCATATCAGACCGAGGTCTTCACACATTTGATTTGATATCTCATATATCAATAAAAGGAAGTTAAACAATTGTTAACTCTATATTAATATAACGGGTTCGTGAATAGCAAAACAATGTACCAACATGGAACAATCTTCGATTAGAATACCTGGATGAAGCCTGTTTTTTGTGCAACGGCCTTCGATCCAGGATGCTCTCCATGTGGGACACCACAGCAACACCAGGGAGAGGCTACAGAAACACTTTGCTGCTTTGCATGAGGCATTTTAAAAACACTCCTCCTCAGGAAGCAGCCAGCATAAAGAAATGGAGGCTGAACCACAACAAGAGGAGGTATTCCTCTGCAAAGCACTGCTTCTGCACTGCACTACCACCTGGACAAGAACGCAGGTCGACCTGCATTCTAGCGATTTTTCTGCTGCACACAGCACAAGCAATGACAATGCTTTCCTGCGATCTGGCCTCACACACACAGAAAAACTTGCACTTTACACCACAAGAGGGCAACACAGTCACAAGAATAGTCAGGAAAATGATTCATTGCTTGCAAACTTGCCAATGAACTGACCGTTCACCCTTGAAGCTATTCATAAAAACAAAGCTCCTGCATTTGTTCACACTAACCTCTTCCCTAACTGTGTCCTTTTGGCTGATCCTCCTACTTCTCTCCGGCTGGTTGGCATCAGCCACGTAAAAAGGGAGCTGAAGGAACGAGTGTTAATTGGATGACAGTAAGAAGTGGAGTATCCAGCACTGACTGGAAATGAGGTGCTGTTAGTGTCTAATTGCATCTGGGTGTGTTGGAGCGTGTGCTTGCTTCCCAGTCCGTCTGAATGAATGGGTCCCCTGGTGGGTCATTACAAGCTAACTGGAAGACCACTGTGTTGACTGGGTACGGAACTCTGTCGCAACCCCCTCAATGAGCAGTTTTGCAGTGTTCATCAGTTCATCCTCAATGACAAAGCATCAAAAACTCAGTAACTCATTTTTATTCTGTCAGTGTCACTTAAGTTGAAAAAACGACTCTTCATCACCCAGATGGATGCTCAGGCATGCTTCTCTCCTCCAGCTGAGTCCGATATGGAGGCAGCAGCTGTCAGTTGTCTCCCATGCAGCTAATATAGGCAGGCTGACATTCTGATTAGCCAAATAGAATCATTACAGAAAATATTGATTCATCTGCTATGACAACTGTGTACAACGGCAGATTAAAAGTATCTGATTTTCATTGAGGATCCGTGACTTGCTGCTAGATGTGATGTGGCTTCCTGATCTGGCAAACTCTTGAGTTTCTGATACTCCACAGTCCTAAGATGGACCACATCTTATTTGATATACTCAGACCTGACCAGAACCAGAAACCTGACCAGTTTATCAAGTACAACCACAGTTTGGCCAAATTAGTCCTCATCTGCTGCTGAACTTTCAGGTTTCTTTTATAATATCTAATATTAAAATAGTGACTGTGGTTTCTGGCAGCAACATGGAGGCTTGTACAAGCACCGCCTTCTAAATGATAAAGTGGAAACAACACTAGAAATGTACTGTATAACAGGGCTGAACATTGGTATGGGTTTTGAGCAGGTTTCTTGACTCCAGCCAGCGTTTTCTTTAGCCTTTGCTACCTGCATGTATCACATACAAATAAAGATAAAAGGCTGAGGTTAAACATCTTGTTAGCTGATTGAGCTTCGCCATCTGAGAAAAACCTCCTAATCCACAGCTACCGGATTTGTCGTCAGTGTGTCACCGCATGCCAGCAGGTAGCTTTCAGGCCAGTGTTTGCACTGCACACACACCTGAGCAGACAAAAACATCCAACACACTGAGTAAATAAGACACAAGGAGCCGTGATGTCACTCAGGAAGCTGAGGGCCCTCAGCAGACGTCTCTCTTTCTTTTCCAACAGTATTTTCTCTTTCTTGATTGGTGAACGGCATTTCGTCTTTGTCTCCTAAGCCGTTTTTTTTTTTTTCTACTCCGTCTTTCTTTATCTAAATCCCTGCTGCTGTTTCGTCAAATCAACAGTTCTGGGAGCCAGCAGATGGTGTAGAACACGCTGCCTCCAAGAGTTGAGATATATGATTTACTCATAATACTTCTTTAGCAGCACCATCACATCGAAATTCTTCCACAGCTCTAACAGCCTTTCCCCTCCTCTTCTCTGTGCTATCCATCTTTTCACGTCAGACACACGTCACCTCCTTCCAACCGTCCCGCTCTGTCGCACTTTACTCGAACAAAATAAGGTCACCTCCACTCCCGACAACCTCTGTGGACATGTATTGGCGGGAAATGTATGTGTGCATGTGTGAGATGAGCAATAAGAGACAGCATGGGACCTCTTCTTCTTTGCTTCATGTGTGTGTGGCTCTTTTCCATTCTTATTCAACAACTTCTCAAGTCAAAATGCAAATTCTTCAGCTCATAAATTATTTATTAAAGGGGAGTAACATTTAGAGGCTGTGCATCACAACCTACTGGAACATGTCTGCAAAAAACCCTAGCAATTGCTTACGTTTCAGAAGCTAAGAAAACACATTCTCCTTTCTTGTTAAGTTCTTCAATGATCAGGAAACTGTTGGCCATTAAAATGATCAGTTATTGTGACACAAATAAATAAAAGCTGCATCTGTTTGTTTGGTCCAACCAACGTAACGAACCACACAGACATTTATTTTACACTCATACAAAAACAAGGAAACCCATGATTTCTGGCTCCACATCAGTTAACCCATCCAGACCTGATGAAGGCTAAGTGCTGGTTCCAGATTTAAAGATATTTCAAGAACAGAAGGGAACAAGCTTGTTATTCTACAGAGAAGCCACAAGTCTAAGCTTTTTTAGTTTTTAATTACATGTCTGTATCTGATACAGAGGCTGAGAAATGGAGCTTGTAGTGCACGTTTTTAACAACCTTGCTGCTTAGTGACCTTCTGTTGACGAACTAACCTCTGATTCTACTCATTAGATTCAGATCCTAACAGCTGGTACACTGTGACTTCCAACAGTCACAACAGACGAGGACCTGCATGTCCAGTATTAAAGCAGAGTCCTCCGTCCCTCCATCTCTGACCTATATTCTGGGTGCTGGCAGTGCCAGCTGATCTAGGGTTACATTTGCAGACTGGCCACTGTGACGACAGTTGCTCCAGAGTTATGGGGTCAGACGGACACTTCATTCCCGGGTCATGTGACGGAAATACCCAGCATTCCCATCTCACCCCCTCTGTGGGCGTCGTACAGAATACATATTGTACGTTATGGATGTGGCATGAATGCAGATGTGCTGATGTGTCAGTTTACATCAGTGAGACTGGCACTTGAATAGTTGACAAAACAGAAACAACAACTGATGATTCCATTCTTTGCTGTGTTTTCTCGTGGTCAAACAGCTGTACATGTATGCTGTTAAACAGCTGGGTTGACTCAGCTGTTCACACTGATGCTTCTTGGCGAGACAAAGACAATAAATTATTTAATAATCGCAATCCAGTACATATTTCTTAATTCACTGCATTAAATATTCATCAAAGATTCACAGTCAATTAATTCACCACTTTGTTGCAGGTGCTTTGCACGATGGGAGCATCAGCACAGCCAGACAGAAGCCAACGCTTGAACCTGCTGGAACCTTGGAGCTGCTGCTATCCTACCAGAGGTGCAGCAGCCAGGCATGAGGTTCTCTTAGAATGACAATTATCAGACAACGTGATTGTAGAAATGAGGCAAGCAATACTAATAACGAGGAAACAAATTGGCTTTTGAATCCATCTTGTACTCACTGAAGTTTGGAGCAATTTATTATTTGTCTATTTAAAGTTTGTTCAACAATATGCTGACGCTGCTTCTAAGCTATTTCTGAACATGAACTGCTTTGAAGATTGTAAACAGTGCATTTATATAAGAAAACAGATAAAGCACATTGTTATTTTCAAATATTTTTAAATTTCTACAGTTTTTAAATAAAGTTGCATTGATGTTCATCAATTTTGTCTCTTATTATCATCACTAATCAACTCATTATATCTCTGTCTTCAGCCGCTTTGTTGTCTCAATATCGCCATCAGCCAATGAAAAATGAGTTGACCACTGACTGATAGATTAGAAATAGTAAAACTATATTGGAAATCTAAATATATAAATATGTATAATATATCGTGAAGATGGCTCATTTGATTTGTGTGCACTACATAATCAGTTCTTTATATTTTGATTATTTTGTGGACAGACAGCATAGATCAGCAGCACAACAACCACCTTTAGTAGTGAACATATGGAAACACAAACCTTGATGAGATGCTTGTTGACCCATTTTGTGAAGGTTTTCTTCTGCACCCTGTCCCGCTCATCTGCAGACAGGAACACAGCGAGAGACGGAGGTTAATGACATAACCCAAACCCAGCGTAGCAGCACAGTTATTCATCTGTAGCAGGAAGACGGCCGATTCATGCAATCAGACAAACTCCAGACAGCTCAATGGCAGGGCGGTGGATTCAACACCTCACCGGAGAAAGTGAGGGGCTCTTTATGTTTGATTTCTCTCGTCGGGATCTCCTATTACAGCAACAGCTCACACATCAATACCTTTGTTTACATATACTCCTCATCCCTCTCTCTCTCTCTCCCTCCATCATTTCCACCCTGACCAGTCAAAGCAGATGGTTGCCCTCATAAAGTGAAATCTCTGCTTGTTAGAATGTAGTTTTCATCTCTGATGGGTCTCTGGGGTCTCATTGGGCATCTTTTCACTCATTGAATCGCGAGTCCAGTTCTAGACCTGATCTATTTGTAGAGACAAAGTCGGTGCAGCTTGGTTTTTTTCCCCTCAAGCCTTTTCTGGAATGATTTATGTATGCATCCATCTTAGGTTGGCCTGCGGGTTACTGTACTGGCTGACTGAAAGGACTGTACAAGACCTGAAAGCGTTCATATGTTCACAGCAATATAATCTGAGGTTTTTGTTACTGCACTCGCACCCACAAAGAAAACTGTGTTTTATTTGACTTTTCTCCGTTTACGGTCCTGAACTTATGCAGATGAAAGGAATCCCTGTTGATCTGTTCTAGCCAGCAAATGAAAATCAGAATACAGCAGTATTCAATGAGTGGGATTGATGAGAGTGAGTGAGTGACCGAGCATCAGTCGCTGGGACTCCCGTGGAAGTAAAACCAGTAAGTTCAGAATTCAGTCACCCTCAGGTGAGCTGTGACGAAAGCTGGTTTTGATGAGAGCAATAATAAGATGCCATCATCATGCAAGCACATGCATGGATATACAACACACCAGCCAGTGTACAATACACACACACACACACACACACACACACATACACACACACACACACACACACACGTGCAGTGGTACAAACACACATCTCTATGTTGACTTCGCTGTCGGAAGTTGACAGAAACCAGAAGCCTCCATGTTCCTTCCTTCATGTTCAAAAGCAACTATTCCTTCTTCTTGTTTCCATCCATTCGTCATGTATCAGTTTGTCTTTCTTCCAAGACTCTCTCTCCGTGAAGTGTGATTAGCTGCCAGGTGGTGATATCTGCACCCTCCACAGGCCTGAGGAGTGAGGCAGCCAGGCCAGGAATAGAGCCTGATGTGGCACCACTACTGTGTTATCTTCCTTCCTTCACCACCACCTCCTCCTCCTCCTCCTCCACTCTAAAGGAGCCACTCTTTCTCGGGGTTTCTCTCTCCCTCTGCTCATATCAGTCTGTCTTGGGCAAACACACATCCCTCTCTCCTTTTTCCTCCCACCATCCAACAAGATATCTGACATCGTGCTGGTAAGACCTTCCGTGGACAACAATGCCATTGGATTGTGTTTTACTGCCATGTAATTTTCATGTTCTGGCAGTACTATTATTTCTTTTCTTATTTCTTTCTTCTTCCCTCTTGCTTGTTAGCTTCTTTTTTGCTTTTGAGGTTGCTTATTTTGATGGGAGGATGTGGGTGATGGAGGGAGGAGGGGGAGTGAAAAGATGCAGATGTATATCTGCACAGTCAAGACGATATCATGTATGTGGAAAACGTGTATAAAAAGAATATGAAATAAAATACATCAAAATTTGTACAGCAATCTTCTACAAGGAAGCCACTGTCCCTCGCAAAAGTGAAACAGTAGCAGCTGAACTGCAGAGAAGATTTCCCTCCAGTCGGTCAAACAGATTCTGATGCAGCCAATCAGAAACCAGCCTGCTGCAGGTATTTCCCCTCCAGGTCGTTGTTCAGAAGCTGCCAGACTGAAGCTATGTGGAGAGTCAGTATCACTTCCTCTTTTTAAGATCTTTAATCTCTCTCTCTCTCTCACACACACACACACACACACACACACACACACACAAACACACACACACACACACACACACACACACACACACACAGAAGCGCTCAGCTCTGACACCTTTAAATGACACCTTTAACTGTCTAGCTCCAAAAGTAGAGAGGATTTCTGGGGAGGAAGTTCAATTTAGGATTAACTAGGTCAAATATCTGAACTGGATAAAGACCAAGGTCAGCAGAGCATAAACTCTCTCTATACACACACCCACACCCAGGGTGACACACCAAAGAGTTTACAGAAAGGGCCCGCTCACACATATTATTTCAACATGCTCTTGCAAAATAGTTTCACCACTGCAACACGCCTTGCTCCCCAAACCTGCCTGGGTAGCTCGGTTAGTTAGCCCAGAGCAAACACTCTGGCCTTTACATGTTATGAGTGAGATGGAGAGACACACACACTCGCGGCACCTGGGAGGATTTCTCTGGTAGGTCTAGGTGTGCTAACCAGGCCTATAAATCACAGCTGGGGATCCTGAACTTTATCTTGATGAAATCAAAACTGAAATAAAGTGTTGACATCAGCGTGTGACAGCCACGGAGAGGCACTCATTCATCTACAGAGGAGAGGATTGTTCTCGTGTACACGCCCCCCTCCATGCTGTCCAAACACAACATAACACACATTACAACATATACACAGATATGCACAGCCTGCCCTTTACCCTGGTACCCATGCTGCTTCACTGATGAAACAAATGCCACGAATAAGAGCTTTTCCTGTTCTGTTTGCTGGACACACAACATGTCCACACTCCCAATTGTGGACACACACTGACCTGCACAGCACATGAGTGAGTACAGGTGAGCGTTGAGGTGACATTCATTCCTGTAGTCAGGCCACATGTTCCATTAATGTTTCTCCTCCTCCTTCATCGCCGGCGGTGCGTAATCCAACACAGGAGTCTGATAATTATAGAAGTCTGTGAAAACAACCTCCGTCCACGTATCCGAAAGTAGTAGGCGGAGCTTCAGCCACCAGCATGCGCTACCACTTCATCTACTCCCCTTTCTTTTAGTGTCTCCCTTTCATTTTCCCTCCATTCTTGCCATGTTGGCTGGTTGTTTCTTAGGCAGCAGTCTCCCTCTGTCCCAGTAGCAGTTGCTCTCTCACACGTGTGTCAAAGTCAGAGGAAGCTCCTCCTCCTCTGTCCAAAAGGGGCAGCCCCTCTTCCTCTCGCTTTACTTGTTCACTTCAGTTCTACTTCCCTTCCAGTCTGTGGCGCTCTTTCTCTCCCTCTCACGTTCCCTCTTGCTTGCTCGCTGTGTTTTCAGGCCACAACAGACGGCCTGCTGACGGCAGCACTGCAGGACTGGAGGGGTGCTGCTTGCTGCGTTTATTTATTTCATAGTACTTTCATTCTCTACCACGCTGCTCGAAGGTAAGCAACTCTCCTTAAAAATGGCATATCTTTATTTCCTGTGGGTCAAAGGAATTACACCAGTTTACTCTGCAACCCAAATCCATTTTGAGTGATGTAATCCAGCCTTGAGTTGGCTTTATATGCCACAAAAACATCCAAGTATGGCTGCTTCTGACAATCTACGCATACACGCACCCTCTTCTCATCCAAGGTGACACAAGCCAGATGCAGCAGCTGTGTGATGTATCCATTTTCCTTGTTTGCTTCTCTTTAGTCTTTTCTCACTCCAAAGATAAACTTGTCCGTTTTCTTGGGTTAAAGCCCTGAGGCTTCTCTGCTCAGAGTGATGTCAGCTCTGTAGCTTCCTGAAGGATGAGAGAGACATGCGTGTGACGTAGTCTAATTCAATACTGGAAGGAAAACCAGCCCAGGCAGAGTAATTTATCTCATTAGTGCATGAATCTGTGTGTATGAAACAGAGATGGAGGTGACGTGGGTGTCTGGATCCGGATTTTCAGTCAGACACAACAGTGAATAAGAGGCTTGCAGCCGTATTTAACTGCCAGAATGCATCATCCAATCACAGGCAGGACTCTCCAGCTCTACTTCCTGCCACAGCCTGAACAGCAACTTCAGTCTCTCAAAATAGCTCTGCTGTCCTAGAGAGAATCGTTTTGAAGGATTTCTGCTTCGTCATGTTTGGAAAAAATAGAGCCAAAAAGAATCAGCAGGGTGGAAGCAATGTATCGCTAGAAGCTGGGCTATTCTGAGTCAAACAACTGGAGTCAAGGAGGTCATGTGACCTCTCCAGGATCCAGGAAGTGATAACAAACAGCAGCCAGTCACTCTTCTCACTCAGTACATGCACACATATCTTAACAGGTAAAACAGCAGTGCACACACTCTCACAGCTTGAACAAGCTCAGAGTTAAAAAACAAAACAAAAACAAGCCCCTCCTCCTTTTCTCCTTCTTCCAGCAGCAACATCATTCCATCTCCATCCCTCCTTCCTTTGGGTTCTCCTTTGCTTCAATGTGTCTTCTCCTCCAAACCTCCACAGAAAATGACTCCTCTCTTTCCATCTCAAAGGGACCATCCACACTAAAAATACCAGGCAGAGCTTACACCTCTAATACCAGGCAGCATGCTCATCCCTCGCTCCCTCCTTCTCTCCCGTTATCGTCTCTAATCTCCTCGCTCTGCCTCTGACCCATCGACCAGCTTTTTCCTCTTGTGATTAGAGTAAAAGTTTAAATTGCTGGGGATATGTCCTCTTCTTTCTTTTTTAGTCATCCACCACTTTTTTCCACTTTCTGTCTTAGCCAGACTGGCTCCCAGGCTTCATTTATCCTCCTCTCTGGTGACTCTCTGGCACAGGCCACCATCCCTCCTTTTTCATTGCATTCTCTACTTCCTTCTGCCTCTTATCCAATGTTTTTCCCCTCGGCTACAAACCCTGCATGTTAAATGATTTTGAAGCAGGACCACCTCACCCCAGGTCAGAAAATCAATTTAGGTGGGAGATTTAAGTTCCATCACTGGTTTAAAACATGAAATATCCAAGCAAACTCTCCTGCTTGGCCGTATAATAATGTATTCTAAGAAGCTGTCAACAAAGCCACAAGCTTTGTCCCATCAAATTCATCTGCCAGCCTGTATCCACATAAGGAACACGGCTTTGTTCTTCAAAGAAGTATGTAGATCTTGAGGAACCACCTGAGACAGAGAAACAACAAATCTGTCCTCTGAGCAGCTGTTTGGTCAGGAGCACCAACAGGAGCATTTCCCTCGTGGATGCTGAAAATCCTGGAGGAAAACCACGCAACAAAAGGGAGACCATGCAAACTCCATACAGAGAGGACCTGGTACTCCACCCTGTGACCCTGCTGTGAGTGCAAACTCATGAATATATGACACAAAAAAGAACCAAAACACTTCTTTTCTTTCAATGTCAGTTGTTGATGTTTCATTCTTTGTCAGAAACAAGGAAATGCTGCCATCTGCACTCTGCGTTCAAGTGCACTGCAACAACTTTTTACTGAAAAGGTTGTGTTTTTAGGGTTTTTGATTATTTGAGGACATTTAAGTTGAATTATTATGATTGAAAATGAAGTGAATTGTGGTTTTATTATATAAATAGATCCATCCATCCAACACTGATCCTGTTCAGGGTTGGTTGCAGGGCCTGAAGCCCTCTCAGCTGTCCTTGGGCAAGGAGTGGGGTCACCCTGGGTTGGACACATATCCATCACTGGACTCACAGAGATGACAAACCCTTCAAATTCACGCTCAGATGCACCTACAGGAAATTTTTGGTGTGTTGGAGGAAGCTGGAGCACCAGGAGAGAACCCAAAATGCAATACACAGACGGCCATCACATTTGAACTTTTATTTTGCTGTGAGGTGACGGTACTAACCAGTGCACCAGAGTACCACCCTTCACATAAAATAAATAATGAACTTCAAGAAAAATGATGCCAATAAATGATCCCGATCAGAACATTGAACCTGGTAACCAGAACAACAGGCCTTGACCTGCTCTTATGATTCACTTTACTGGTGGTTGTTTGACAGAAGTCTGGGATGCTAGATGAGTTATACCACATACAAAAGTTATAAATTCAACAAAAAAGTAAACCACCATGAACAGTGAACCTCACATCCAGCTATGAAGATTAGCCGACAATGTGAGACAGCATTTTTACGTCAAGACGCTTCTGAACCACCAACACCAGCCACTTAGCAAATGTTAAAACGCGATCAGTGCACAACCGAGTCTTACAGGTCATTCGCAGCAGGTTCTGCACGAGCTTTGAAGCAACATTGCAACTGCTGATTGTTGCAAAACATGGTGTTCAAGTGTTGAGCATTAGGTCTGAATAATCAGACACATGACTGGACTGAGCAGCTTACTGGCACCACAGAAACTCGTTGTTTGGAGCTGTACATGCATTTATATGAGCAAGACTGAGCTGCTTGTGCAAAGACACACACCGTACACACCAATGGGAGTCCATAACAAAGGAACCTCCCCACTGGATTACGTGGATGTAACTGTATCATACAATGGTCTTGATGATGTGAATCTGCTGCAATAAACGCCAAATATGGTAAATTCTTCTCCATTGACTCAGAGGAAAACTAGATCAGATACAATCATGACGTCATGCAACACAAAGTCACTGATGTCCAAGCATGAAGACCAGCGTCTGACTGTAACTGGACATGAAACAGGAGCACAGTTGCCTTTCCATTTCTCTCTAACACTAAAATAGAAAACTGACAGCAAGGTGACAAGCTGCAGAAAGATAGCATTGTGTTACAGCCCTGCTAACATGCTATCAAGGGCCATGGAGGAGCTAAATGCTGAAGGAAATATTTACTGACTGATATTTGAGACATCCATTAATAAAAATTAATGTAGAAGGGGCGGAGCCTCAGCAGGAAGCATGTGGAGCAAGCGACTCTCCCTCAATTAAAAGTAGAGCAGTGGCAGAAGGATGAGCGATGAATTACACGAAATATGAAGGTTAGCAGCTGGACAGAAACAGTTGTACCTTGTTCAAAAGTGAGCGCTCTGCGACGGCGGCGACGGCAAAACCAAAATCCAGCGGCTGTCAGGAAATGAACAGTCACCACGAAAATAGGCGTTAGAACTCCTGGGTCTGTTAGGAAGTCCATGTTGTTGAATCAGGTGCTAGACTGGAAGACAGGCTGGCTAAAAAATGACTGCAGCTCCTCCAACTGACAGCTTGAGTCCCAAACAAGTGTAATGCATGAGGGGACACTGGCCTCTCAATTCTTCTTTTTAACAATCAGACTAAAACACGTGTCCTTCCCTTTTCACAGCATCTCTTTAGTTTCAACACTTCTGGACTATCAACTTCTGAGTCCTTCCCTCCATTCCCTCCCTCCTGCCTCTCTCGCCTCTTTCTCACTCTCTCTCAACCTCACTCGCTCTTCGACACTCCAACAGCGAATTCCTTTCCCCTGAAACAAGTGACCAGACCGTAGCCGTTGCTCCGCACACGGCGAGAAACTGCAAGAAAATGAACTAAACCGACAGAAACAAGGCTGAGGTTGCCTCACCGTCGAGGGAGGAAACCACGTGCTCTCCTTCCTGTACATGCTGGATGATATTAACATGTTCAAGCAAATTTTTTATGTATTCTTTGCATGTGAATATGCAACTTTTTATATATTCATATTTGTAACTGTTTAGGGTTGCAGCTGATGATTATTTTCATCACTTATTTATGATTTAATTTATAAACTGTTGAGTAAAGTTTTTAAATGCTCAATGTACATTTTCTCTGAGCCCAGACAGACGTGTTCAAATTGATTCTTGTGTCCATCTATCAGCCCAAAGACTCTGTTTTCTGTTAAATGACCAAAAACCTGCAAATTTTCAAATCTTGAATCAGAAGAAGTTTGACATTTTTGCTTAAAAATAATGAAAAATTATTTATTGAGAAATCTTAACATTTGGCAATTAATTTTGCTTTCTACACATTATACCTGTGCATTACGGTAGCAGTATGTTCCCATGAAGGTAGAAGTGTGTGCACATGTTGCAGCAGTTGTGTGTATGTGTGTTTGTCTCCGTTGCTATGTGATGCATCCTGGCTGCGACGTTTATGGACAGCTATCTTTGCTTGAGGTCTGCTGACTGTGACGGCACGTTCAAAAGCTTCAGACAGAAGGGGGCTTGGGGACAAAGGAAGGTCTTCACCAGTGTGTGTGTGTGTGTGTGTGTGTGTGTGTGTGTGTGTGTGTGTGTGTGTTTATGTTAGACACGGAGACAGTGTGAGTCAGCATGATTCAGGCTGCAGACGGGATCCTAGAGTTACTCTCGCCTCGGAGGGAATCTGGGGTGTGTGTGAGGTTATCAAGTCTGACATTAAAATCCTAGCAACGCCTACACACAACAACACACAACCACAATCTACCTCACAATATTTTATACTTGTCGGGGACAAACTGCAGCTCCACACTCGTGTCAAAATACGCCTGCTATTTCAGTGCTTCAGAAATGAACTGCGTTGGTTCCAGAAATGATGCGTGGAGAAGACGGTAATAATATTCTCTCTTTGTCATTCCCTATAAAACATCATGACAACATAAGAACAGGAGGAAATGGAAATGTGATCCTGATACCAGCTGTTTACCAGGAACGTAAAGGACTACGTAACCCAGAGTCATTTCACTGACTCACAAAACCCCTGACTCCTGATGTGAAACCTGATTCAGATGCTGGAATCTTCCCACGTGAGAGGAGAAAGACGGGGCAAAAAGATCAAATTCAATTAAAGCACTTCAAGATAACTGAGAGTATAAATAATAAAAAAAATCTGAGTAACAAACAGTGGTGAAGAAAGAAAAGGGGAACCAAGTGAAAGACACTGAAATCCAGGAACCGCACGTCTTATTGGAAACGAGAGTGATGCCGCCACAGAGGGGCAGAAGAGACCAACAAGTGTGTGTTGGACTCTTCAACTGGACCAGACACTCGCACCAAACCCCCAGTCGGACATCTTTAATAATCCTGATAAAACATCCTGACATTTAACAAAGTTTTTTAGAAAATATCACACACTGCCTATGATCTAACGTCATCTTCCTCCCTCCATGAGGATTATGATGTCTGACAGCTGTTGATTGACGTTATTAGACATTGCAGGATCTCATTTACTCATTGTTTTTGAACAGTTTTTTGAACAGCCACAAACATTTTGTCAATTATATATCTCACCAAGAATGATGCTCATTTAATAAATATATTTTGCAGATGATGTGACAAAAGTCAACAAACTATGAAGGACTGTTCTTTGCTGACTGTGTTGCTGGTAGGGCAGAGTTTCCAGGTGCACCACTTCTGCACATCCCCACACTTAAGACCTCAACTTGGTTCTGCAATGCAGATTTTTTCAACTGCAACCCACTTTTAGCATCAGCTTGTCCTCAGCCTCTCTATGAGTGAAGCGTATCGAGACGAGTCTGCTTTTACAACTTCAAAAAACAAGATGGACTCAGAGAGTCCTCTCCCGTACACAGGCACCTCACTGAGGGATTTAACAGCCTGTGTATGTTCCTGCCTGTACGTGTGTGGATGTCAGTTTTAAGGGTCAGGAGGTCAGAGGTCTAAACTCATGTCGACCCTCTCCGTGGAAAATGCTGTGGCAACGCACCCACACGCCCCCTTCATCACACTGATGCAACGGGGGTGTAACCAAGCTGAGAACGATGACAGACGACAGGAGAAGCTGAGCACAGGAGAACGGAAGCAGAGGATAGGGATATGGAGGGATGAGACAAAAGAATGAAGAGTGTGGGAAGCAACAGGGGAGAAGAAGAAGGGAGAAGAGAAGGAGAGAGATGGCGGTTTCATTGTCAGGCCTGGTGCTGTATCGGCTGATTGTGTTGGGACGTGAATGACCTCTTTCATTCGGTTATTACAGAGAGAAACGTCACACAGCAAAATGAGAGAAACAAACACACACAGCCTTTTATGACCGATGTGTTGAGTCTATGTGCACAATAAACATCATTGGACCATTAAAGCTCGCTAATGTAGCCTGACTGGCATGAGGTGACGATGTGAGTCCTCCCGTTTATTGCTGCATTGTGTTCCTGTCGCTACTCCCCCAGTACAACCAAATTCTCCCAGTCAGCGTCTATTACGTAGGCAGCCTCACAAGGTCACCCCAAAACACACACACACACACACACACACACACACACACACACACACACACACACACACACACACACACACACACACACACACACACACACACACACACACACACCCCTCAGAAATATCATCCTATGAGGCCTTCACGTGATTGAACAAAAACACAACTATTCTCACCACAGGGATGAAAAGTTTCCAAAAGAATAGGAATGTTTCCATGGGCAAGTATGGGATGTACACAGTTAACAAGAGAAGCAGCAGTGTCCCAGCTGTGTGAGGAGGACCGTGCCAACTGGAAACAGGAAGAAATGTGTTGATGGAGGGCAGAAGGGAGGATGAGGAAAAGGACACATCACAATGATGAATTTAGCAACCTTGGACTTTCACGTCCACACACTTTCCACCACTTTCTCTCCCTCCCAACAAACACCTGTCTGCAAATCTGAGCTTTAAAACATCTATATTGAATCACTCCTTTTGTAGACTGGTTTCAAAGCAAAGATTTCAGAGCCCAGTGGAAGGTCAAGCAACAAAACAGAGAAAAGGCAGCAATTCCTTACATCTGAAGGCCTGAAAACTGGATAAAATTGGGAATTATTTTCTTGATAAGTGACCTTGTGACTTTTTCTAATTAAGTTTCAGACAATCAACCAGCACTTTTAGCTCTGTGTGTTGTCACTATTTGCACCAGAAAAAAAAGCCTGACAATTTTGAGGAGATAATTAGGGGCATTGTTAGAACTTCATGGTTTGATTTACTTTGATTACTCACGATGAGCCCGGCATGATTTGGTGAAAAGCTCTTTGTGCAAGTATTGTGCACAGCAGTGCAATTTGTGGAACAAAAAACAAAAGCTATCACAAATCTACTTACTTGCTTATAGAAAATTGGACACAAATTCTGATCATTTGGAAATGTGCATTCCTCAACTCAACTCAAAAAAATGCAACAACAAACATTTTTGCTAGAATTAAAAAAAAACAACAACTTTCAACTAATACACAATAACAGAAAACCTACACCCCTCCTCCAAAAATCCTTCTGCAACACTGGTGCAAAACTGTTCAAAAAAAGTTAATGGATTTTTTTGTGCGATTACATAAATGAACAGGCTGACATCAATCCAATATTGATACACAGAGGTATCATCAATAGTCACAGATGTAGCCAACGAACTGGTAAAAGTACTTTCTCATATTGATGCACACTCTATGTGCATTACTGACCCAGAGTTTCTGCATTTCAATAGGCTTTAATAAGCAAAAAGCACCCCAGCAGACAGTGTGAATGATACATCATCACAGGTTGCCGGCCTCCAGAAGGCTCCCCAGCAGCTGCGTGACCTCCGACCCGTCCACTGGTAAAACAAAACGGGAACACTTCCTGTCTGGGAACTGAAGCTGCCAAAAGAACCCTGACCTGCCTCTCTGCAGCTGAAGCACTCAGGAGGTGCCAGACATACCAACGCTCATGCCAGGAAAGTGCAACAAGGTGGATGAAGATGGAAGAGGAAGTGAATCCTAATAGAATATTTACATAAGCAGTAAAGCTACATAGCACAGCATCTGTCTGTTGTTCAGCTGCTCATCTGAACCCAGAAATAGAATCTGGGACCTTGTAACAGCAGGAATGGACATTCTCCTCACACTACAATAATAAATAGATGCTGCAGCATCACATTCTGCAGTTAGAGGGCAACCTGGGTCCAGTTACAGAGCAGTGAGGCCTGTGACTGTCCAAAACACACTTTTCAGCTCAAAACTCCCAGAGGACGTTTCTTTCTCCCACCTGCATCCAGACTGAAGTGGTACTGCTAGTGTGTCCCCATGATCGCAAAGCTTCCATCTGCGTCTAGTTACTGATATAATAAGTCACTGGACCTTCAGGAGGCAGACAACGTGGAATAAATGGTTGAAAGATCTGCAACAGGGAATTAATTATAAACCCAGTTGAAACATGACCAGTGAAACATTTCTACAGACAGTTTAGCTCAATCCAGGCAAATGCATTTGGCATCACTAGGTTAGACAGGCACGAGCAATCAACCTCAGACTGTTAGTAAGTCGAGCATGGCTAATCACACAGCGAGGAGCTGGAAGTCATGGTCATGGGAACTGGTGCTTGATTCCACTTCTCTGCTGAAATAACATCAGCCACTTATTTAAGGGTTGCAGAGAGCCAACAACACACAGATTGGATTTGTGTTTCTATCCCAAAGGCGATAACTAATCAACAGAGAGCGCGTTCTTTATCCGTGCTGGCTGAGAACATCATGTCCACTCTGTTACCATCATAGTGAGGGATGAACACATCAAAGGTTACTGCTGACAGTTAAATTGGTTATATTTTGACGGGAGAACAAAGCGGGTCATTACACTCGTTCCACTCAGCAGACGGGAGGGCAGAGCCAGCAGTCATCAGACAGACAGACGGACAGACAGACAGCGATACCCCGAGATGCCATTAAGAGATTAGAGGATAGGAGAGGAGGATGAAACAGGAGAGGATAGAGGACGAGTGCAGCCCCCAGATAAACTAACAAGGACGGATTAACAAAAGTTGACTCACACAGACACACAACGCACACAATAAGGGGAGGCTGTAGTGATGTCAAGTTGGAAAAGTTAGTTCCAACTTTCGAGCGATTCCTTCGACTGGCAGCCCAAAGAGGGCTTCGGTCTTTCCATCTGACTACAGCTGTGAATACGCCGGATGACTTCACACTCCTAACAGATTACGAGAAGACAGAGAAGACACTAAATGACTGGCTTAAGCAGGTTTTTCATGACTGAAATCCTGGGGATCCTTATTGTAACGACTGAGGTTCACACACCAAAAGGCCTTTCACTTCAAGTGCCAAGCGAAGGGAACGTAACTACTCTCATGAAAACACACATCACAAGGATGAGAGTTTGCAGGGTAAACAAACATTTAGGTTAAAAAGAAGCGGGTTAATATCCGCCACCAACTGTCTGGGAAAACTAAGAAAAAGAGGGAAAAATGCACACGGGTGGCGGAATGGATGAGGGGAGTATGGGACTGTCGCGGGAGCAGGAGGAAGGTAAAGCCAATACTTTTTGGTGAAGTTGTGTGCTGGCACTTGGTGCAACAAATATAGTGGTTAAGACAATAAAGAGGCAGGCCCATTGCACATGACCATGTTTCAGAAAATTTTGTTTGATTTTTTATTTTTTATTTTTTTTTAGTTGAGGGATGAGAAATGAGAAAGAAACTCTTCAAGCAAGTAATCTTAAACTTTGGGAATCAAACTGGGTCGAGGAGCGCAAAAATGTCAAGAGAGCAACTGTTTGTGGATCCCCGAGTTCCAGCACAGCCAAAATAAATGACTTGGCAAAGAAAACAGGAAAGGCCTACACACCCAAGAATATAGAAGAAAACACACACACACACACACACACACACACACACACACACACACACGAGAGCCAAAGCTCTTGTTTCCAGAAAACAAAGCCCAATTACCCATGTCCTCTCTCTCACCCAGCAAAATGAAAGAAAAGAACAGAGATTTCAGCAATTAATAGTTGGGCTCTTTTCCCTCGTGGCCGACATAAAAAAAGTAAACTGTTTTCTATAACACTTAATTTTAATTAAATACCTGGTCAATGTTATGACAGCACAAAATATAACTGAATTTATCAACGCAAGAAAGCTGCATCTCCCTCCACACATTTCTACGCATCTTATCTCACTAGAATTAGTTTTTAATTGTTAATCAATACAAGCCAGAACACACACACACACACACACACACACACACACGCTCTGGTGTCACGTACGTCACCACTAATTCTGTTATGTGATAAATATATCATTTCGTTGAGTTTGGTTTGTGTGCAGCGAAAGAAGCACTGAGCTTGACTTAAACAGGAAACAGACATGACCTCTGTGACCTCACTGTGGCTCCATCATCAGGGTCAGCAGCAACATGAAAACAGACCAAGGCCTAGAGGGCGCTTTCACGTTGTGAATTTTGTCTGTTGAGGGATTGAATATAAATTGAATATGTTCATTTGTAGGAAATTTGTAGTATTACAAGTACTGAGTTAAATATTATAGGCTACTTTAAATTTGATGTAGAGCTAAGTTCTACTTATGCAAATAGAACAGATTGAATTTACGTATAAAATATTGATATGAACAGTTTTCATACATAGCTAACATGCTGACAAAACACATGTGTGAAAGGTCACAAAAAGCATAAAGATTGCTGTGTGAAAGAGATGCATGTGGGACAGAGACGACGGAGAAGAGGAAGAAAGACAAATAGAGGAGGAAAAGCATCAGAGCTGTCAAGCAGGACAGTCCAGAGAACCCTGAATAAACGGATGGTGGGAAAGGAGGGAGGGGACCAACGTAGAGGCGGGGAGGAAGAAAGAGCTATAGATTTATGACCTCGTGAGAAAAGAGAAGCTTCATCCAAACTCTTTCGGTTTTAGAGCCTTAGTTAATCACAGGTTAATGAGCAGATGCAAAGACACAGAGCCAGAGCAGAGAAGCGCAGGGACAAAGGCAGAACGGAGGATGAATGAGTGGAGAGAAGGATTGCACTTCCATTGAGATAAATTGGAGACATGTAGGAAAGTGTAAGAGGTGGGTGGCGGTGAGCTTTACATACCACCGTCGAGGAGGTAACGTGATCATTTTCAGTGGTGAGGACGTCATGTTGGTGGCAGCTGTCTGTCAGCAGGATTACACAAAAACTATGAGGCTGAATCTCACCAAACCTGGCGGAGGGCTGCAGTATGGGCCAAGGAGGGACCCGCTAAGTTCTGGGGCAGATCCAAACCCAATGTCAACATTTTAAATGTATTGTGTTGCGCTTGTTTCAGCTTAGCAAAGCTATGATTGGCTCTCTGAGTGCCCACTGGTCTGTACGATGGCACGCAAAGCTCTATTTTCAGAAAGAATTCTGCCACAGAAAACTCCTCTAATGAGTCCTAGAGTAAATAATATATAATATATATAACATATAGGTATTTCACTCATTGCCTAAACTTGTCATAGTTCCTTTTTAACATTTTTAACTAAATACTTGAAAATAGCACCTTCAAACAGGTACAGCGTGAAGAGGGCAAGGCGAGAGTGCGTGTGTGAGAGAGCGACAGGGGAAAACATCCATAAGGTCGTGAGAGACCAAGATGTAGAAGAAGAAAAACACTCTGACGATAAGGTCAGTGGATGGGAAAAGACGCGGCTGAGGGAGAAAGACAAAAAGTGAGGCAATGAATGGGGCAGGCGCAAAGAATGTGAAGAGTGTACACAAATACAGGGGACCCCAACACATTACCACGGTAACCAGGCCCTTAATTTTAACCCCAGCTGTTCTCGTTGCCATGGACACCTCTCAATTACTATCTTTCCTCCAATGCTCAGCACCCTGTCCCATCCTCCGGCCTTTTATTGGGGCACTTGACCTGACCTCCTGAAACAGCTATAATTATCAGGCTGTCAGCGGCGTCGCAGGCTCCTCGCTACGATGACGTCAACTTTTGCATTTAGCCTGCTGAATGTTCTCAGCAGTGCAGGACTCTTTTTCATTTAGGTTCATTTCAACCAGACTCCTCAAGAGGACAAACTATTATTCCAATACTCAGAGATACAGGTCATTTTTAACACTTAACACCCCTAGAGAGCTCCCTCTGCAGCCCTCAAAGCCTCAGTTTCAGGTAATCTCTCACACAAAAAGCGCAGGTTGTCAATATACTGATCTGAAGAGGTGATTTATTATTGCTGCCTGGATGTGATTATTCAACAATGCAGTTATTCAGTATATTGCCGCAAAATGTGTTAAATATACTTTTATTTTTGTTCCAAATGAGAACGATTTAAACTGCATCTTAGTTTTACCTTGTTCCAATTATTACCAAACTTCTACTTGTACAAACTAATAACAAAAAAATCCATTTATCTACAACAGTTTAAGTCTTTTTTAATGGTTTAATAATTACAAAATACAAAAAAATTAAAACATTACCGGTGTCTAGTTAGCCTTACCCTAGCGATGTTGAATCAGGGTCTGAAGGCATTGCCTCTGTCAACGGGGAAACATTTCAATCACGACCCCTTGAAGCTCTGTTCTAAGAGTCAACTCATACAAGCATAAAAGCTGGAGTCCCACTGAAATGAGGGGTAGGGGCAAATATAAGAATCTGGCATGAAAAAAAGGAAAGTTTTGGAGTAAAATATATGATAAATAGCCTCTTGTATAAAGCTTCTGTGACATCACAAGCTGCGCTCCAGATAAATTCAGCATTTATAAACACAGGCCTGACTTCCCTCGCTGGTGTCTAAATGGTTTGGGTGGTAAAACTGTCTGTAGCACACTATAAAAACCACTCTTACACTCTCACTCAAGCTTTTGCTGCTGTTTTACAGCTCCTGAGGCTTGTGTGTGCATTTGTTTAAATTTCCATGTGATGGTGTATTCCACATGGAGGTGTGTGTGTGTGTGTGTGTGTGTGTGTGTGTGTGTGTGTGTGTGTGTGTGTGTGTGTGTGTGTGCCTGTGCGTCACGGTTAATCTTTCACAGTCACTGGAACTGTCAGTGAGTTAGTTAATGGTTATGCTTGTGAGCTACTGTGTGTGTGTGTGTGTGTGTGTGTGTGTGTGTGTGTGTATTCCTATTGACAAAAAGTGCCAGGGGAAGACCACCTAGACCGACCATCAAACAAGAGGAGAGGGGCGGGGCCATCATACATCAGACACTGACACAGACTCCTCTCTCATTCTCATTTAACGGCCTCGTACCAGCCTCTCTTCAAAGACTTTGTCTTAATGTTCACACTCGTGCACACACAGCTACACATGCAACAACAACAAGTCTTTTCACGCTGTAGCAGAGCAGGAAAGTAAAAGTTACATCTCAGTTAGCCTGGAGGCAGCAGGAAGCTGAATTATACTTGACAGACACAGCAACGTGGAAGATGATCAATGGCAACGGTAATTGCTCAAAGATCATGAGAGGCAGGT
This sequence comes from Aulostomus chinensis, assembly GCF_037954235.1. Taxonomy (NCBI): domain Eukaryota; kingdom Metazoa; phylum Chordata; class Actinopteri; order Syngnathiformes; family Aulostomidae; genus Aulostomus; species Aulostomus chinensis. The sequence goes on along the minus strand of NC_141341.1, from coordinate 3,721,634 downwards.
ATGTGACGAGTCTGTCCTGTTACACGGAAGGACATTAATCCTCTTTTAACAAGCTCATAGGGAGATGAGTTCAAGATCGGCATTTGCAGGTTTAGAGGGGAGGCGGGGACTGAAGACGTAAAAGAGAAGGATGAGGTAAGACAGGAAAGGTATGAGAGGACTGAAGAAAGGACCAGAGATCAGGAGGAGATGAACTGTTGTGGAAAAAGAGAGACCTGTTGATGTGGGAAGAGAATCGAAAAGTGTTTCCCACCAGTTGAAAATTTATCCTGTAGCGTGTGTGACGTTACACCAGAGGCTACCTTGACCTCTGTGACCCCCAAATTACGATGATCCAGTATCTGCTTTAGAGACAAACTTAAGAGTAGCGGCTGCAAAGCAGGCAGCTGATTCATGTAACTCTCTCCCTGCCATTGACAAGATTTCAAGGCAGCTGATGCTACCACTGTCTACGATAGGGGGCAGTGTCGTGCACCTTGTGACAGAATACAGCACAAAGTGGTCAAAGAATAAGCAACAAGAAACTCCAGAAACAAGAGGATGCTGTTGATTAATCAGTGTTGTGGTTCTCCAGGGGCCTACAGCACTGTACCCGGCTGACAGCGCAGCACTTAGACAAGCAGAGGAGGTGGATGAATGTGCTGGTTGTCTTGTCTAGGACACGCTGGTTGTCTTGTCTAGGACGCGCTGGTTGTCTTGTCTGGGACGCGCTGGTTGTCTTGTCTGGGACGCGCTGGTTGTCTTGTCTGGGACGCGCTGGTTGTCTTGTCTAGGATGCGCTGGTTGTCTTGTCTAGGACGCGCTGGTTGTCTAGTCTAGGATGCGCTGGTTGTCTTGTCTAGGACGCGCTGGTTGTCTTGTCTAGGATGCGCTGGTTGTCTTGTCTAGGACGCGCTGGTTGTCTAGTCTAGGACGCGCTGGTTGTGTTGTCTAGGACGCGCTGGTTGTGTTGTCTAGGACGCGCTGGTTGTGTTGTCTAGGACGCGCTGGTTGTGTTGTCTAGGATGCGCTGGTTGTGTTGTCTAGGATGCGCTGGTTGTCTTGTCTAGGACGCGCTGGTTGTCTTGTCTAGGATGCGCTGGTTGTCTTGTCTAGGACGCGCTGGTTGTCTAGTCTAGGACGCGCTGGTTGTCTAGTCTAGGACGCGCTGGTTGCGTTGTCTAGGATGCGCTGGTTGTGTTGTCTAGGATGCGCTGGTTGTCTTGTCTAGGATGCGCTGGTTGTCTTGTCTAGGACGCGCTGGTTGTCTTGTCTAGGATGCGCTGGTTGTCTTGTCTAGGACGCGCTGGTTGTCTAGTCTAGGACGCGCTGGTTGTCTAGTCTAGGACGCGCTGGTTGTGTTGTCTAGGACGCGCTGGTTGTGTTGTGTAGGACGCGCTGGTTGTCTAGTCTAGGATGCGCTGGTTGTGTTGTCTAGGATGCGCTGGTTGTGTTGTCTAGGATGCGCTGGTTGTCTAGTCTAGGACGCGCTGGTTGTCTAGTCTAGGACACGCTGGTTGTGTTGTCTTGGATGCGCTGGTTGTGTTGTCTAGGACGCGCTGGTTGTGTTGTCTTGGATGCGCTGGTTGTCTTGTCTAGGACGCGCTGGTTGTCTAGTCTAGGACACGCTGGTTGTGTTGTCTTGGATGCGCTGGTTGTGTTGTCTAGGACGCGCTGGTTGTGTTGTCTTGGATGCGCTGGTTGTCTTGTCTAGGACGCGCTGGTTGTCTAGTCTAGGACACGCTGGTTGTGTTGTCTTGGATGCGCTGGTTGTCTTGTCTAGGACGCGCTGGTTGTCTAGTCTAGGACACGCTGGTTGTGTTGTCTTGGATGCGCTGGTTGTGTTGTCTAGGACGCGCTGGTTGTGTTGTGTAGGACGCGCTGGTTGTCTAGTCTAGGACACGCTGGTTGTGTTGTCTTGGACGCGCTGGTTGTGTTGTCTAGGATGCGCTGGTTGTCTTGTCTAGGAAGTGCTGGTTGTGTTGTCTAGGATGCGCTGGTTGTCTTGTCTAGGATGCACTGGTTGTTTTTTTTCTAATGTGTTCCATTTTTTTCATAATCATAACAATAATCTGGGGTCATGAAGTCATAGTAGAGCGATGAATCTCGAGCTGCTTTGGTTTGGTTAGTGCAGAGATGTTTTGATGGGCTGAGGGACGCTCTGTCTGAATTTACTGCTGCTGGTCCTGTAGACTCCTGCTGGGCCCTCAAAGCCTCAACAGCATAACTGCTAGACAGACGAGCTGCACTAAAACACTGACAGCACCTTTGAGGACCCTGTTAGGTAAAAGTCCAGGTAAAACCGTGAATCGTGCACTAATCAGAGATAAGAGAGTGACGTGATGAAATTCACACAGGTGATGCAGAGAGCAACAATAACAAAGTACTGCTGCAAACATGACTCATTTACTTAAATCCACACCAAAACACCCAGTCACAGTCCACCCTGTACACACAGCCTAAGCAAACGCTGGTAGATTATCTCAGTTTATCTATTAACAAACACTAGTTTGTCTCTCACACACGTGATGTCCAGTGTACAGTGCTGAGGCCGCCCGAATCACAGTAATTCAAAAACTCTAAAAATAAATTTTGCTGGTAGACAACTGATTCTTTAAGATGTTCCCATTTCTTTCTCTAAGAACACAAATATCTGCTTGGTATCGCTTCTCTAAAATTTGACTGAATTAAGAAACTATCTGGCTCAGCCTCACTCTGAGATAACACTACATTTCCCACGTTGACCCCTGTCAGGAGCTGGCCTGGTGCTTTAAGGTGGAGCCTGCACGCTGTGGACGACGGGAAACACACAGGAAGCAGAGGAACGGACTAGATGCAGCTCCATCCTGCTGTAGGACAACAGAGCAGCTCAAAGGGGGACGTTCCTGGAATCATGAAATTCTGGAAGGTTTGTGGTTTCGTTTTTTTACTGACAGCAACTTCCTGGTTCTTCTGTCACAAAAAAATTATATTTAGACACTGTTACATCTTTTCACAGTCAAGCAAACAAACAAAAAATTACCAACTGTTGGATTAGAAAGGTTAAACAGGGACTGACATTACCAATGATTCAATATACTGCAAGCGTTGGTCTAAATTCTATGCCTTCTTTCTTTCTTTCTCTTTTGTATTCATCCCATTTATCTTATTTACTTGTATCTTTTTATTCAAATTAATTTCTAAACTTTCTCACCACTTCCTTGAATAACAAACTAAACAAAGTGGGTGGATACACAGTTTCCCTCCTTGTTCCATTGGTTGTAATGTTTGTATTTGAATTATGACACATATAAGCTGGCAGAGTAGAACATCTTGAAGAACTATAAATAAGCAGTCATGATCCTGCCTCTTGTTTCAGATTCCACAAGTCATAAATCATTCACACGACAAACTGTTATGACAAGTAAAACCGAGTCTTATCAAGCTGTTCAGAGGGAAAGATCCAAAAAGATGTTCAGCAACAAATCACCATGACGATACCATCAAAGATTGATACATACAGAGACGTGGAGGTGAAATCTAGATAAGAGGAAAATAATTTCTCCATTTATCAGTTACGTTTTGTTGCTGTTGAGTTGCCCTCACAACACAAATGAGCACCAAGTCCCCATCAGAGAACCTAGAGAAGAGACATGTGTTCGGTACTGGCCACAAACTAAGCAGCCATGTTTAAACTGGTACAATCAAATTAAACCACTCAACTCAGCTGAGAATTCCAGTGACTCTAAATCATGAATACAATGTAGGCACACAAATAACCGCCCGGAAAAAACACAATGAGCAGAGCTCAGATGACCCAAGCAATGTTTTCCAAAAGTATTGTCGTTCAGGTTATTGAGCAAATGAGATCATCTTCATTGCTTCAGCGGAACAGGATGGAGATGGAGCCTGGCTCACATACCAGCCCAATCCAGACTGAAGCTCAGCGGTGCCAGCAGTCAGCAGAGAGAGGAACTACCTGAAACTCACGAGTGCCACTGAGGAGCTCTGACATTTTGACAAGCTGAACTTTGACCTTTAACTCTCCACCACCAAGAGGGTTTCTAGTCTAGGATGAGAAGCAGGTTAAAGGCAAAGCCTCTCACCCCCATTTCAAGACTCCACTGTCAAAAAATACCACAATGAGATACAGTGCAATCAGATAAAACACAGAAGAACATATTTAATGAGAATATTATTATACAAACAATCAGTGTGTCTATGTGACTTTGTAATAAGTACTATGTGACTAACATACCAAGAAAATGCAGTTGGGAATCAAATTAAACCGCCATATTTACACTTCAGTCGCCCCTAATCAGCCTGCCGCTCGGCTCAGCTCGACTCAGGACACCTGGGACTCCACTTGTCAAGCCGCCAGTCAGAAACTATGCTAAGTCTCACCTCTTTGAAGTAGCATAAACTGGAGTGTTTCAGAATGTTGCAGACCAGCACATTACAAGTAGTTGCAAGTTTCAACCAGTCCAGTTGGGAATAAGGAGGACTAGTTTGGAGGAAAGATTCACAACACAGCGAACCAGAACACTGAGAAGAAAACTGCAGCAGTGTGAGATCCAGGAAGTCGTGTGGAGTCTCAGAAGGTTCAGCATGTCAAATCTGCAATTGGAGTTTTAAAATCTTTTCAAGATGTTTATGGAATGTGTTGAGTTGCACCCGGTCTGGTTGCGAGTCCCTGGCCTGAAGTGGGCCGAGCCCGTCTAGACCACAACATTGCTATGCTACTTAATCCTTTAGTCCTTCTCCAAAAGGATTCATCAATTCACTTCTCTCACTTTCCCTCCAATCTTCTCTTTTTGCAGCAATGTTTTCAAAGCATTGTACTCCCGCCCAGACCCTGTCTCACAGCTGACATCACCAGCAATACACACATAATTACATGAGCTCGATCCTGAGTGATTATAGGCCTGTCAGTGCAGGGAGAAGGTTGTGGTTACACAGTCAAAGCTACAAGGAGAGCACATGTAAGACATGAGGAGAGAGGTGGCAATAAAGTCTTAACTAAATGTTCTTAAGAGGCTCTTGTGGGTGCAGACAAACACCCACGTGCTCCAACTGCATTAGAAACCTGGAGGATGTTCTTTTGCCTGTCAAGATGAAAGATCATGGAAATGAGAGAATAACACAGATGCATTTGTCATTTCCTCTGATCTGAGGACAAGCACAACAACAAATTAAGCTCTCATCTTTGGAGGGCGCTACTGCACCACCAGCCCTGTCAGGAGGGCTGTCAGACCGATAGACCAGCACGCGTTTGCCTGTTTAGCTCAACCAAAGAAGCAACCCTGAAGCCACACCCACCTGGTGTGATGCTGATAAACAGAAGTCTTATCATACTCAACACATCTGGGTGACTGCTTCTGGAAGCACGTCCGTGTGTGTTGATATGTTTGCCACTGGCCAGCAGGGTGACCCAGAACAAGGAGCCGTCGGCAATCAGCCAATAGGAATTTGATGTGTTAAAGTGTCGCCGTTGATAAGGATTCAACCCGTTGACCCGCTACTCGCAGCTCCAGGAATCTTCGCATTAGCATTGGAGGAATATGAATTAAGACAGATGTCGAATTTGGAGTATTAGAAATTTCTGTTTGTTTTTAACTTTTGCTAGAACTGACAAGGTTTGTGTTTTGGAGTTCCATCTGACTGTAGATTATATTCCAGAAACTGTAACAGAAAATCAGGTTTTACTTCAACATAAAAGAGAAAAATACCAGATATTTCCAAACAACTTCTGACGACTTGGAATCCTACCTGATCTCAGGTTAGGAAATCCTAATACTCAAGTTATCAAGTTTGTGACTGCTACAACAAACACTAGTTTGCTAATGTCATCTCCCGCATGCTATTTTGTAATCAGAAATATAAACAGTTAAAAACAAGTCTGTTGTAAGATGAAAACCGAAGGTGAAAACTGAAGAAATGTCATAACTGCTCAGTGCCATGTCCTGAAATCTATTAATGAAGCACCTTTATCTTAAATGAAGCCAAATCTGAGCACATTGATATGAGCCTGTGTGTTGTGCTTCAGGTGTTACCCTGCAGGGCCACTACACCAACTCCCCCTCCACCTAATTCTGGCAACAAAGCCAGTCAGTCTCATATTAGCGTGGCAACAAACAACCTCCAGACGTTTATGTAACCTGATCAACAGGATTTGAAGTTCAGACGGCCAACACGTCTGCTGCTCGTGATGGAAAAGTGAGCGTCAGTTAGTTCAGCTTCTTCTTTCAGCACCAGCAGGCTTCAGCGATCACTACTGACTCTTGTGGGGCAGAAGGGTTAAAAAGCTTTTAGAGCTGCAGGCAGAGTGCAAAGAACTACACTGTCTGATCTGGATTGGTTATTGAAAGGTGTGATATCTAGAGTTTATATCTGCAGGCACCTTTATGACAAGTGTTAACACATGTCAGATATAAATAGTTACATAACTTCACTTCACAACACAGAGCTTCGTATATTTGGCAAAACCCAGCAAACAAAGTGAGAGAATTTTAAACCTCATTGAGACAGATAAAACTGTTGTAAAAAAAAAAAAACAACTGAAAAATTCTAAATTTGTTGTAATACACACCATCCATCAAGCCTAATTAGCCAATAACAAAGGGAACTTTGACCTGGTCTCTTTGAATTATTGACGACACTCTCAGAAAGTTCAACTCTACCTCCAGCTCTTGACCGCAGTCCCACAATACAGAATTTTTGTGAACTGTGGGTACTTTCCCTCAGCTGCACCACTTTCACCTCCAGCGTCTGGTAAAGTCATTAATACAAACATATAAGTGAACGTGAGGCGTGTGTTACTCAAGAGAGGCCGTGTGGTCAAACTAAAACCACACTGGCTGCCGAGTTCTTCCAGAAGGTGAGAGAAGCCAAGTTTGAGGGTTTTATGCCCATTTGGGGTGTTGTGGAGTTGCTGAGAAATACATAGAGTTTAAATAAACACAGGTCCAACTGACCCACAATCTGCTCTGACATCACATTTAAGCTATTGGGAATTGTTCTTATTTCAGATGGAATATGCAGTGAGTGTGTGTGTGTGTGTGTGTGTGTGTGTGTGTGTGTGTGTGTGTGTGTCTGAAACAAGCATTCGATTAACTGGTTCACTGGGTGTTTAAAAACGAAACCACCAACTACGATATTTCAAATGACTTCACTTGGCTCCAGCATCTTGATGTCTGCTTTGTTTTTTTGTTTTTTTAAATCGCTATGACATTCATGTTGGCCCAAACAGGACTTTATCACCTTTGGGTGTGGGAATATTTGGTGTTTTTCCGAGTGATCGACCAATAGCGTTTTTTGCGATGGCGATATTTAGACAGCAGCATTTATAATGGTGATATCACGCATTTTTACGTGCACTTTACTATCTAAATGTTATCTTAGCAGTAACATGATTTTAGATGGATTCTAAATTAATAAAATTAAAACATTTACAGTTGCAGCCTTAAATTGAGAATGTGGGTAAATGTCAACATGCACACACGCGTGGGTGCGTGTGTGTTGTTGTGTCTTGTGAGTGACTGTTGCTTCCCTAGGGTTTGTTTTTGGATTAAAATGGCAGAGGTCCAGTCAAGACTAAGTCACGCACAAATTAACTGTTCAGAAATACACACACACACACACACACACACACACACACACTTCGAGGTGAGGCCACCGTCCAAACAAGGTAGTTCCCTGGATCTACAACATCCAACGCCCCCCTAGAGGCAAGCGCACACCAGCACCTCTCTCCAATTATGAGGTTTATATGAAGGTCATGTTTGTAGCAATGCACCATTTCAGAGTAATTATAGTCAGACGTCATCAACATAATCACATCAGACATCCCCACTTAGAAAACAGGGTTCCAAACCTTAAGACAATTTGAATCAAGGCAAAGACTGCATTCTGTTCGCAGCATTTATAATCCGGTCGTCCCTCAAATCCAAGCTAATCCAATTCAAAGCAACTTTATTCCCATGACTGCACTGGCAAAAGACCAACTCATGACACAGAGACAACAATGGAGCAAATGTAAGGTTGACACCAAAGTCAAAAACCACTCATATGATTGGATTATTGGAGACGAGAGTCACAGAGCAGCTTACTGGGTTGGTGCTGCTTCTACTGGAGGCATCGAGTAAAACAAAGGCCTCCTGTATGATGGCTGAGGGTTTGGTCCACCACTACCATCCTCAACACGCAGCACATAAACAGGTCAGACTCAAATGTTCCAACGCTTGTCAGGGAGGTCGTCAATGGGTAATACCGTGTATACTGGTGGAGGAGAGCAGCATCACAGTTCTGGTTGGAGGCTTTGCTTTGTCTTCTGCCGTCGATTCTAGCATCTTCAACCGCCTTCACAGTTACAGTCCGTCTGTCTAGTTTGAATCAAGGTCACATAGAAATTTTTTTTTCAATTCTGTTTAGTGCAGTTCAGTCTCGTAGTGCCCAAATTCAAGTGGACCAAAAGGGAAAATCCATTTGCTAAATCTACGAAGGAGCAGACAATACTGGATTTTACATGGGGGCCCGATTGTGCTCTCGCTGCAATCAAACCTGGACACCGACTGAGGCCGCGGGCTGTCAGATTAGCCGTTTTAATCCACATTATGTGCCTTGGAAAAAAAATTAAAAAAAATACAAAGTCACAACTGTATTGTGCGTTTATATTCATGTACTGTTAATAGAAGGAATGATTCATGGCTGAGTTTTGCAAGAGCTAAAAACAGCAAGGGGAAGACACAGTCGAGCAGGAAACATGTAAATAATGAGTAAGTAAACAGGTCCTCCATTGTTGACTCACTACACATGATTCTTCCTCATTCATAAAGCCTCAAACACACCCAAGAACTCTGTGAATTGGGTTCATTTATAATCTAACCAACTATTTCAAGTTGTAAAAAATAAAGACCCACCATAATATTGGCACATCATAGCTATCAAGAGACTTCTTTCTTCAAATATGTTGGTGTTGACTGACTTTTCCAAATGATTTGGGATTCTGCATCAATGATATTTACATGTGTTTTCTGAATGAACATAATGTGATTATCATATGTAACTGATAATTTATCATGTGTAATTCTTGTGACCTGTCTCAGTGGATCAGTATATGTTGACAATCAGCCACATCAGCTGGAAAATTATCAGCATATGCGCTATAAGCTAATACTGTGCATCCCTGTCTGATAAATAAAGAGTCATCCCGGTTGTTGGAGAATCCTCCGTCGATAGGGTCGTCAGATAAACACTTTAGCAACAGCAGAGACGTGAGGCTGAAAATGAGGCTGAAAACTTTGGATTTCATACTGGAGCCCTGATCCTCCGGTTCACTAACCTGACAGTAAAACCCCCCTGTTAGCTTTGGGGGTTACTGACACTGTTGTGGTATGACACAGAAACCAGGGACGCGTGTCACCTGACGACAGAGACCAGGTAGAGTGAGATAAGAATAGAAGCTACTCCGCCTTAAACAAATCAAGACCAACCTTCCTTTTAGTCATGATTCATATTCACTGACAACAGCCATTCATCCACCTTCTGGCTCTCTGTCACACCTCATCAGCTCATTACTCTCTGGAGGCAGGTGAGAGCAGGCAAACATGGTCTGAAACAATGAGAAGCACACTCAGAGCTCAGAGCAAGAGATGTGAGCAGCAGCCAGACCAGATCAAACTCCAATCACCAACGAGTGAGATAACAGTCAGCGCAACTTTTGTAAAAGTTGCAGAAAGCATGACTCTGACTAGAAGAACTAGATTTAAAGATCTGACGCTGAAATTGACTGGACGTAAGAACAAAAAAAGATGAAAGATTAGATTAAGTTGATTTACTTTCAACAATACCATCAAATAGCACTTGAGCTCCCAGAAGTGGTTTAATGTGTTTGCACAAAAGCACGTTTGAAGAGGGAATGACATTTGCATCAGTGCCGAATGGCCCTAAAAGCAGTTAAGAAGTTTAACCTGAACTGAAGGGTTCAAGGAGATTGTAGGTGACTCTAACCCAGCCTGACATCTTCTGCTGTAAGGCTACAGACAGAGCAGCTGCTGGGGTGGTGTGGTGGTGGGTGGGGGGAGACACGGCGCTACACAATTTCATCAAACAACAAGGAGGAGCAGGTGTAGTCATGGTCATGGTCCAGACTAAATAGAAGGGCCCTGAATGACAGAGGGCAGAGGTTAACGAATAGATGAAAGCTGGGGAGGAGGGCTGTCCCAGTATGGATTTGACTCTGGTTGTTCAAGTATACGCACATTCACAACTGTCAGGAACTGCAAAAACAGGTGGAGTTTCACTTGAAAGTGGAATTTCCAGCAGAGTCCACTGTATTCGAGCTTTGCATAGATCACGTGACTTGCTTTTTCTCCTTAAAATAGACATACGGCCCAAAACTCATCAAAAAATCATCGTGTTATAATGTATTCCAACACAACACAACACGAATTGATGTTAGGAAGAGATGCAAGCCAGCTGTGGGGGACCCCATGCACTTAAACTGAGGATGTATGTTGATCCTGCAACATATCATGATACAAAAGCCACCGCCAGGCCACCACCAGGCCACCACCTGGGCATGTTCCAGAGGCAGACCAGCACTGTCGCCTTTGATGCATAATGGGTTTTTAATCTCAGTTGACAAATTCTATGAAACTGACACAATTTAAGAATCATTGAATAATTCCTGCTTTTCGGGATTATTTTGATTTCCTAAACTGAATTTGAAAGATTTGTATTTGAAATTTAAATCATTTGAATTCTGTTTCTAGTGGCACATTTTTCAGCCAGTAGTAAGCCTCGTCATATCTGAGAATAAAGGCAGTAGAGCCGAAGTAGAACATGAAGCCAAAGACGTTGCGCCAGGTCAGAAACCTGAGAGCAGGTGATGATCCGCTTGGTTAGCTGTTATGATAACAGCTGCTGAAGCGAAGCATCCCTGCCTGCTGCTGCACGTCACCTGACACTTCTACTAACCATCCTGCTGTCGTTGTCCCCCCAGTGTGAGTTTGACGCTCAAGATTGATCTCTAGCTGGCAACGGCTGGAATCAAGTGCCATCTGTGACAAAAATGGAGATTTATCCTGCTGCTGTAGTCAACACTGGCTTACAGTATTGGCAGCACTTTGAAATTAGCCTCAGCAGCTAACTGGGAACGTGGAAGCGGCAGCCGTCCGTCCTTCTACTGACCTACTTTTTATCTGGACGCCATAGAGTCGCTGAGTATGTAAACACATTTACATGAAGCTGGCGTCAAGAAAGAGCAGTGCAAATTGAGAACAGTGTTCGTCGAGATGAGAACAGCGAAACCTGCTTCTGATTCAATCTCCAACTCAGCTTTTGAAAAGTCGACTTGTAACCAACCAAATCCCTAACATCAATACCCCATGTTACATTCTTTTTTACTAATTCTTCTTAAGGGGCCACAAGGACTCACAGCACGTCAAGATATACAGTACGCACCCCGAACCAGAATTAAGTCAACTTGAGTTTTGTTCAAGCTGATTTTTGGACCCAGGTTTTGTGACACGTGCTGTTGAGAATGCCTGAAGAACAGGTATAACACTTGTATAACACAATAACTTGGTACTGATTCACAGCATTGATGAGTAATGCACACATGCAAAATGTCACTGTCCTGACACCAGCGCTCCTGCCTCAACTTCCAACTGAGAGCGAACAGAAGAGCAGGTTACCAGCATGAAAGCGTCAGATCAAACACATATGTTAGTGTGTGAAGGGGCACCGACCTCTTTTTTCCTCCAAGTCCTGGAGGAACTGCCTGTATGCAGCCGTGGAGCTCATCCCTCCCTCCCTCCCTCCCTCCCTCCCTCCCAGAGAAAAGGGAGACAGAGAGGAATGATAGTGGAGCAGAACGTGAAAGAGTAGGTAAGAAGGTGAATGACAAGAGAACAGAGAGTGAGTAAAGAAGGGAGGAGGAGCAGGAAGGAGCCTGATCTGTGGAGCCCAGACAATCTACGCTGTCAAAGAATGGCTATCCTTAATAGCGATGTTAATCCCTCATCTATCTTCTTCTCCTCTACAAGTCTGGTCGTCCGTCTGCCAAGTCTCTCTCTCTCCCTCTCTCTGTGTCAGCGCCGACGGTAGCTCTCAGCGTGGCGGCGGTGTGTTGGTAGCTATAAGCCGGATAGAGGAACTGGACTTTGACCACAAGGCGGGTGATGTCACTGCTAGAGCGAGAAACATGTGTTTCACTTGTGTTTAGAGCGAGTGTGTGCTTGTGTGTGTCAAAGAAGGAATTTCTTTTTCAAAAAGGGAGGCGTGTTTTCATGACTCCGTCCTCAGCTGTGGTGGCAGCGTGGAATGTTGGCGTTGGGTTTATGAACTGACACACATTTGTCACTCAGCTTTGCTCATTGTCTGCGCGCAGTGTGTGAGCAGATTAAAGAGCAGGAAACTAGGAAGGCTTTGAAACACCCACCTTCCTCTCTTTTCTTGAAGCTTACTACGCAGTCTTGATCTGTTATAAATATGCTCCTCTGGGAATGTCAATATTTAAGCGGACATTCCGCCTCCACGCTGCTCTGTCACTGAGCCAAACTGGCCGATGCTCACTAAATTTGTTGAATTCATTCATTTGTTGAGTCTGACTGAAAGTCCTCACATCTCTCTCATGTCGTCATCTCTGGAAGAATCAAGAAATCCTCCTGACATTGTTGGACCAACGGCACTGTGGAATCATGTGCGATGAATGTAGTATTATGATACTTTGCCCATAATGAAAGTATTAAAATACAGCAATTTGGTAATAAGGTGTTCATCTATGATAAATCAAGACATCTATTTACATTTTTGTCCAATTCATCACAATTTTACACATCAAATTGCAATTTTTTTTTTCCCAGTTTGAAAAATGTAATTGGAAAAAATCAGCGACGGTAAAATCAACATAAAATTCTAAATGTAATTGTGCCTTGTGCTAACAATATTAAAATCAAAGTGAGATGTCCCATAAATGCCAGTCCTGTCAGGAATTCCAGTCTTCTTATCTTTACCAAAGGTTGAAAGGATCAGATTTCAGTTTTATCTCTCACTTTCTCACAGACACAACAAACAACTTTTTACCAAAAAAAACCCAACAAACATTCAGTCATTACCTGGTAGCTAACAGTGAGATCAGGACAGCAACACTATTTTTGTTTCCAACCCTGGACTCATGTATCAAGTGTCCTATTGATTAGGAGGCGTCCGTCTGAGATGACCTCCGATATTAACCTGCTGCTCAAAGCTCCAAGGGCTTTGGCTGCTAATGTGCCTTCATTAATGTTTCCTCTCACACCCCTGACAGTAAACGAGAAGGAAAGACTCCAGACCTCACACACACTGAACCACAACCCCCCCTCCCACACACACAACCCACCCACCCACACAAACCATTCTTTCAAGCATCTAATCTGTCTTGGACAGGTATGAAAACAGCCTCTGAACACACCTGATGTGTGCTAGTAGTGCCCTATCACAGATACACATCTCAGCACGGCAAAATCAGGGGCTCCGTTAGGTGCCAACACACTCTATTAACTTCAGAAATAGTGACACAACAATGTTAAAACTGTTGAGTGATCCTGAAAACTCCCCTGGGATTTTCCTTCACATGACCCTGACGACTGCGCCCGGCGCCATCACAGGAAACCCTGGACACACTGCGTACACACATAGAAACACTGATTCACACAGACGTTTCCTCAGGCCATCACATGGCAGGCTAGAGAAGGTGGTGGTGTGACTGGTAGCCATAGCGACAGGACAGCAGCATGTGTTCTTCCTCGTCTTTCTTCCCAGACTACAAAGGGCCAGGTTCTAGTAAAGCACCGTCCGCTGGTCCAGAGGTGTTATTGTTTAATACGAGCCAAACAAAGAGCAAGTGCACGAAGAGCAAGAGATGAGTGGGACGAGCACCCAGCCATCCACACACACACACACACGCGCACGCGCGCGCGCGCGCACATGCACACAGAAGAGTTCCATTCCTACAATCCAAAAGAAGAATTTTTCATTCTAGTGGCAATGTCTCACGATAAATATGACCCCCAGAAAATGCACAAACTATGGCAGATGTTTTCTGCAGGGAGCTTTAAGGTTCAGAGGTGGATGAGGACAAGATGTATTTACCTTTGAGGAAGACGTCAGGAACAGCAGCAGCCACATGAAAGAGAAAAAGAAACACTCAGATTAGCATGATGTGAGAGACATGAAATCATCATGTGCCAATTCAACAAAGATGTCATGTAATCCATGGCAAAATAATCTCAAAACCCATGGAATGAGTCCTCAACATGGGGAACTAATCAGCACTCTTGGACTTCACACTGCCTCATCAGGAAGTTTGTGGGTTTTTGGTTAAAAGCCACTTTGTATTTAGCCACTTTCTGCAAGCGGAGAACTTTGAGGGTCTTAAAAAGTCACTCCTTGTGTTTTACCAGAACAATATTTGATTGCTTCAACAACATAAAAATGCAGTTAAAAACAACAAAAAAACAAAAACAAGGACCAGACTTCTACTCTGAAAGCCTACTCAGTGTTCATGTCACAGATCGAACACCCCGTCAGCGTGGATGGAGCCAATTCTCTGAGCCTCGGAGCCAGGTGATAGCGGTTAAGGTGGAGAGATGCTGACAACGTGTCAGTAGGCGGTTTGCTGCTTGTGGTTTTTCAACAGTGTCACACTTTCTGAAGAATGCAAAGCAGCTTCTGTTGAACTATCTGAAGTGAATGTGAGATCTAATAAAGATTTGTTTCCTCAGCTCTATAGTGGAGGTTGATGGGGACGATGCACATAAGTCACACAGTCCACTGCTTGTATGTATTATCTTAAAAGTGAATAAATCATTTCAAGAGAAATTATATCTGGAGGACAACCCTATTTCCCCTTAAAGGACCTTCTCGGGTCTCATTTGCAGCACGCGTGACTAACTACTACCAGACTGTTGGAAACATATCAGCCTAAAAATATTGAGCAAGTTCAAGTTGGGTGAAGTGTCCATGTGTTCCGTCTTCAGACGTCCTTGACAGCGTCATCGATTGCCTCTCAAGGAGAAACAAAGTTTAAATCAAGGTTTGTCTCGTTGAATGAAAAGGACCGCATCTGTCAAGGCGCTCAGTGTGGCAGGTGAGACGAAGAGCAGTGAGGAGTGTGATGTGTTCTGGGTTTAGGAGGGGAAACAACTTTGGGCCTCTGATAGCTGGGTGTGTCCAGACACACACACAGGAAACAAAGGAGCATTTATCTGAAAAACCAGAGAGGCCAGCTGGTAGCAGCGTCACAGGAGAGAGTGACAAATTCTGAATGATAGAGAGGCCGGGGCAGCAGAGAGTAGCTCAACTAACCAGAGGCAACCCATATGAGCTCTTACAGTATGTTCAGCTTCTGAAAGAGTGGTGGGGGGAGGGAGGACAAACGAAACAGATTTCTGCAGACACATGTAGGTCAGACAGGGCAGACGTGTGCGACCACGATCGCCTCCTGGAGCTCATCGCTGTCCATACTGAGTCACTGTAGCATGAAGGAAGTGCGCTGTACCAGCGGGCTGCCACTACTACAGGTTTAACCTCTGGAACTCGTCACCCGGCAGCAGTAGAACAATGGGACAGTATAAATCGTCCACTTGTTAAATTACTGCAATCCCCAGACGAACATTACTGTCAAGTATAATTAGTATCATATTCTAAATAAATTTTGTATCCCACAAGTTTCACAAGACTTCGAATTCTCTTCAAAAATAACAACAGAATAAGGAGAGCCGAATAAGTATGACAACAAGAATTAGAGAGAACTTATAGATAAGAAGAGTGACGAAAAGAAAGGGTCGGTTTTTTTTATCCAGTCTGTACCTGTAGAGGTTTCTTTCATTGTGTGGTGGAGTAAATGAAGCACAACAATGACAGAAAAAAAGATAGAACAGGGACAGAGGAGAACAATGAGTGATGGAGAGAGCTTGAGAATGATGAAGACATAAAAATGAAACAGCCGAGGGATGCAGCGATGAGAAAACACACACGGAAGGAAGGAAGGAAGGAAGGTCCACCCCCCCCCCCACACACACACACACACACACAGTAAACACTGAGATAAGCTAATATAACAATTGTGAGGAAGCAGGGTGTTCGGATTCTGGCTCTATAAGCAGGTTTTGAATTTACCTTCATATCTGCAGACTTTCCTTCCCTAGAAAATGAGTTAAACTGGATTTCTTCCAAATGTATTCAAACACACAATCACATGAGACATTATCTCACAGCCCACAGAGGCTCAGAGCAGCAGGGTTTCAATCACAGGCAGGGAGGGGCTGCACCTACGAAGCATGATAACCACAACATCACTACAGGCCTCAACACGCCCACCCACATAACCTCATTATACAAATTACAAGAGAGGAGCAGCTTCAAGTCAATTTCAGTGGGTTTACATGTACAGTTGCATTCAACTGGACCACAGTCATTGTCCCAGTATACACCATCATGTTATTATTGATGGAAACATGTCCACCTCCAGAACCGTAGGTGGCAGCTGGCTGCAGTCAAAACGTTTTCTTCGACAATTATTGAGAAGAAATTTGTGTGTGTGTGTGTGTGTGTGTGTGTGTGTGTGTGTGTGTGTTTCAAATGACAAGCGGTCAAAGGCTTCCATCATTTCCAATGTCAGTGGACTGTAACTGCAGTTTCTCTTTTGGAAGATAACAAAAAAACAGGGGGCAAAGAAGGAGGCAGGGGGCGGAAGAAGAGGTACAGTCATGGATTCACATCTGTTCCATTTCCAAAGATGGAAAAACAAGGAATTTATTCACCTTGAATGTAGAAACACAATCAAGAAATAACAGAAAATCCAATTCTGAAAAAAAGTGCTTGATTATTGAAGATGTACCAGTGCACTCTAATATTGTACTACTGTTGTAGAGATGAAGCTGAGTGTGTGCGTCTGGGCAGACAGGCAGACGAGAGGTGGGCGACAGAGTAGAGGCGGTTCTAAAATAAAACACACACACAAGTCTGAGTACGAATAGAGAGCTGGAGAGAAGAGAAGGTGGGCGGAAAGTTAAAATGGAGTGTAAAGAGTGGATGAGGGAAAGGGAATGGCAGTGAGTGTGTACAGTAGGTGGGTGGAGTGGGAGGCATGGAGAGGAGGAGAAAGATTCCAAAAATGGATAGAAAACAGAATATAGATGGAAGACAAATGTAAACAGGTTCTGTACATGCACTGTTTGGCTGCAATTACAGCCACACAGCCAAACATCCACTTCAGTCCCACAATCACAACACACACACACACACACACACACACACACACACACACACACACACACACACACACACACACTCACTCTAACACCTGTCTGATGTATGCTTAGTGTGCAGCCCCACTTTAGATTACACTGCACAGCTGTCTGTGACTTGTAGACAGACTGGATATGTTTGTCCTTCACATATGTGGACATGTGTGCATCACACACCCATGACAGCTTTCCACCTGACAATGTCCATCTCCTGCTGCCTGATGTGTTCTCATCAACACTCACTGATGTGATGAGTGTTTCCACTGGAAAGAAAATTGACCCATGATGGTCACAAATGTCTATCACAGGATCCTCTAAAGAACAATAAGATATACAAATGTGTTAATACTCCCCCCCCCAGCAGTTTGAGCACATGTAACACTGATTTGCAAAAGCGCACATCAGAACCCGAAATATTTTATGCGCAGTTTGTTTATTTACATTTAACAATCATAAATATAAAAGAATGAAATGCTCATAGATATTTGTATGCACAGGAATCCCAAAATCGAACATGACAAGTTCATGTAAACGCACGTTCATTAAAAATCTGTGCATCACTTACTATAAATATTACAATTTTGTACTCTTTTTTTTTTGCCTTTTTATGCCTAACTATACATTGCCAGGCCACCCTTGGGAGCACCACATGCTTCCTCCATCACATGTGGAGTTGTCAGCTGCATCTTTTCACCTAAGAATGAGGAGCTTCACCAGGGGGACCTACTGTAGCTCACAGAGGGATGATGCAATCTCAGTACTGCACGACTGCAGGGACTTGAACACGTACCCTCATCCAGCTTCCCACCCAAAGAAACGGCCAGTTGTGTCAGACAGACCCCTGACCACGCCAGAGGCAACAGGGTAACTGAACCAGCTGACCACGGTGCTGGTAGGATGTACGGATTTGTTCACTAGATTTTCTCCTTCCAGAATCATGTTATTAAATGTTGGTGAACACTTTGAGTCAGCGTTCTTTCCTGAGTTTCTACAAGGTCAAAGTCAGCCCTCTCCTGGAGCTGAGAGGGGATGGAGGCTCTCCTGAACTAAAGAGCAACTGAAGTTGCACTTTAATAAGTCTACTTAAGTGGCCATTCTTATCTAAAGCACACTGCACAAACACTTGGACAATATTTTCCCAGGAGAAATGAGACAGAGATGAATGAGGCATTTTCCCTCTGCAGGAGCAGTTTGAGGGTCTATCACCAGTACATGGGACTGGATCTAAAAAGGCACCATCAAAATACTGGTCTAGATCAGATACCTTGTAGAATATTATGAACTATTACATTTATTATTATTATTATTATTATTATTATTATTATTATTGCTGATGTAAAGTTCTGTCAACAGAGGCCTTTGAATTAAGTCCCTCCTGGGCATCATAATGTGATGAAAAAGAAGCTACTGTTACTCACAGAAGGCCCGTTTACATGAGTCTGATGCATAGACACAGTAATAGAGTGTGTGTGTGTGTGTGTGTGTGTGTGTGTGTGTGTGTGTGTGTGTGTGTGTGTGTGCGCACGCGTATGACTGTTAAAGCCAAAGAGAGATAGATGTGTTTTTAATGGCTTCTGTAAATCCAATAAGCTGAAGGACTACAATGAAGTTAGCTGGCTGTGAGGACTCGACCGTCTCCTGAGCTCTGCAGCAGAGAGTTATATATACATTCATACATTTATGAGACCCCGACCAGCTTGAAAGACACATGGTCAGCACAAAACGGTCTTTACATTTCAAAGTTGTTACATGCACGTCATCCTTAAGAGAACAAGTCAATAGCTAACATAGGAGCCACGTTATTTCTTGTACTCATCCTCCGATACCAGCTTTAATTTTAATACCAGAGCTCTGCTGTTGGCCACTATGTTGACGGTTAAATCATGAGGCTGGAGTAACCTACACAACACTTAGCAAAAGAGCAAGGATAACACAAACTCTTTGAAATTAATTGTATTCCAAACCAATTCATTTGATGCAGGGATCTGTAACGTCGCTCATGTTCCATGAATCTGGATCAGTACCATCACCAACCAAACTATCACGCTGTTTGAGAAGAAGACAGAACTTTCCATTGGACCCAACAGGAGTTTTGCAGGGGATGTTTGATACATGGCCAGAAGTAAATGGAGCAGTTTGTGAAGACATTACATATGACTATGTGTTGGCTGTGATTCTGATCAAAGAAGAACCAAGGAACTAAATACTACCCAACCAGGAATGAGCTTCTGACTGATGTAAAAGATGATAACATTTAAACAGATGATCCAGTTCAGAAAAAAGAACCATCATTCTTCTACAGAGGAAAAACACAGCAAGTCTGCACAGAGATTCACACTGTTGCTGTTCACCAACACATTAAATCCCTTCAGTTAGTTCAGCAAAGTAAAGGTAATATTCTTTACATTCAAAAAGAGTCTAAGGAGGGTCAGAGAGGCTTTTAATGTGAAATATTTAAAAATCCTCAATCTGGGCCCTGAGATATGCTTTACTTTGCCATCATTTATAATGATTTCTGCAGCCTGACTGCACAAACAGAGCCTGCACTGTCTTGTGGCCAGCATAATGTTACTCATTTCATTAGGCAGCGCAATTAATAAGCAGTCATTAAGAGGCCCGCCTGAGAGGCTGGAGAGGGAGAGAGCGGAGGAAGAGGAGAGGAAGGAGAATGAATGACACTGGACGGCGCACAGGAGCTGAGAGCACACATCGGAGAGGGAACGGAGCGCCGCTAGACACGATGGTTGAGGGCGAGGCTGACAGACGACCCCAGGAACCAGATCTATCCAGCCAACAGATATTACATCAGTCACATTTACAGTGAGCTGACAACCAATGCAAAACAATAAACACCAACTAGAAAGTATAATTTAAGAAGGCCATAGCATTGCTAAGAGGTTTTGCCTGACCTTTCACATAAATGCCTTCCATTGCTCTCTCCATCTGTCTCATCGATATACTGCGGCTCTTTTACTCTAAGATATCAAGTGGACAAATGACATCCAAGGCAAAGAAGCACACCAACAGATGCTGACAGGAAGCTGTATGTACCACTGGCATGAAAGGGACTATATAAGTTTTGTTGGTGTTTTTTTTTTTTTGTGAAATATTCATAAAAGTCACAAAACATTCATCAAAATTATCAGTGGTATATAAATACGTCGCAAAGGGCAAAGCTCTCAACCAGTCAGCCTTCATTCCAACACCCACCTACAGTCATGAAATATGCGTCCTGACCAAAAGAATAAGATGGTGAATGAAAGCAGCTGAAATTGGTTTCCTCAGGAAGGGGGCTGGTGTCTCCCTCAGGGGTGAGGAGAGAGGATCAGCCATCCGTGACCAGCTGGAAGTAGAGGAATCATTGGAGATCGGGCATCGAGTAAGAACCTGTTTGTTTTACCAGGGAAGCATTCCTGGCATGTCCAGCTGGGAGGAGGCTGTGGGGCAGACCAAGAACCAGGTGGAGGCCCTCGGATGCCTCAGGCTCCCCCCTAGTGATAAGTGTGGCCAGGGAAAGGGAAGTTTGCTGCTAGTACTTCAACCTGAACCCAAAGTTGAAGATGGATGGATGGATGGATGGCTCAGGGCTGAGGTTAAACGAATGGTATCTATGTATTTTATTGCCGAGATAGCTACTTAGGTTAGCATGCTAACCAGCTAGCCTCGCTCCATACCAGCTTGTCATACCACTTTCTAACTACAGATTCCCTGAGAAGCATTTGCCTTCGTGTGGATGGTGGTAATCGTGCCACATTGTTGATCCCAGCCTGCAGTACGATGTTACCTGGTGTAATTTACAGAAATGGTAACAACATATCTGTCTAGTTCCAGAAAAGCCTTGGAAATCCCCTGTCCTCACTCTGTATTGACACCGACACTACTGCTATTTCCAGACCGTGTGAAGTACAAGGCACCGTTTCATTCCTTTAGTCTGAATTAGCAGCTTCCACAGAGCAAATGTAATTTGTGGCCTTTACTTCTTCGGTCTCTGAATACGTTCTCACTATGTCAGCGAATATAGCTGTGTTGAGGTGGCAGCATGTCCAATATTAGCATGCGTTTCTCTCTCAGATTTTCATCCCTCTCACAGGATTCGTCAGTATTACGTTACTTTTTGATAACAGAAATACTCTAACTGAGAAGTAAAAGCCCAAACAATATGTCCATCATTAAAAAGGTGAATCAAATGAAAACCCAATCCGTGAACCAAAGCTATTTCTCTCTCAGACTTTTCTGTGCAGTATCAGTACTCATCCACACCCTTTAATGTAACAGCCGTCAGAGTGCACAAGATGCAAATACCGATCTGACTGTAACCAGCAGAACCCCCCCCCCCCCCCCCAACACCACTACCAACACACCCTGTAACCGCAAACAGCTGGGGAATAAAGGGTGTGGAGGGGTGGGGTGGGGTCAGCAGGGTATGTCTATGTCAAGTTTAGTGAACAGGGTGGACCAAATTCCTTTAATACTTCAAAAATGGCAGTCAGATGATCTAGCACACTCTTGTTGAACATTCAGTTTCGCTTTATATTTCCTGTGTTCAGGGATTTGGTACCAAAGACATTTATCCATCCATCCATCCCTTTTATATACCGCTTGTCCATTGAGGTTCGGGGGGCTAGAGCCTGTCAAAAGACATTTATTTCATGTGTATTAGGGTGAATCATCCTGATCAGATGTGTTCTGCAGAGCAAACCCACTGCCTAACTTAAACTGAAAACCTGTCTTTGGTCAAAGAGTACCAGTGGTCATGGAGCTGAATTTGGACACATTCATTCTGAAGGTGTTCCTGAGATACTGCATTAATGAGGAAGGGATGGATGGACAACCTGAAGGAGTAACGCCACAGCTAAAAGGCCGTCACCAGCGCAGAGACATGAAAATGAAAGGAGTATGCGTGGAGGCAGAGGTGCCTGGTGGGGAAACGCCAGGCGGGAATAATGGTGACAGGGTGTGCCAAGAGGGACAGGTGGGCTACAAGAGCCTGCAACAACTGGAAAAGATATCACATTCAGCCCCACTCCCACATCATCAATCATTCAGTTTGGCTCAATCCTTGTGTCTTTTCTCCCTCTATATATCCCCTCCTACATCCCTCCTCATCTTTCACTTACAGCTACCAGGGACATTTTCAGGAAGGGCAGGGCATGGGTCAGTTGTTCTTGTGGTATGGGGAATTTAGGCCTGCTGTGCCCACACACACCTGTTGAAACCTCTGTAACTTAAGACTTACTGCCTGCTCTCTTGAGGCTTTTCAATGCCAACTCACATAACTAACTACAGACCTGACTTCAGTTAACCCTTCACTTCAGTTACTGAAATACATAGTGCCAAAAAAAATGTCCAGCGAAAATCAAAATGAGGGACAGAGCGATTTTCCAGGATACGCCACGAATAAAACCTTGCAGAAGAGCAAGATGACAAGCTGAATCTTAAATGCACTCCTCTCTAAAATGCAGTTGCTCTCTTACTTTTGGGAATCACGGGACACGGTTGAGTGACGTCTCCAAGAGCAGAAACTGACAATCTAGACGGGAAACCTCTGATGTTGTAGAAATGGGGTTGATGACAATATAGCAGTGAGGATGGATACGAAGGAATGCTGATGAAGCCACACGCCCTGCAGTTCAGGAAAGTTCTGTTTATTAGTGAATGAGTTGCAGCTGGTGAAATAAACAACATTAATGGGCCAAAATATTAATCATATTCCCTAAAATGCAGCACAGAGCAGGGCTGCAGAGCTCATGAAATAGATGCGTGTCCCATGATTCAGAGCAGCAGAGGTGCAGAGCTGCAGGGGTTCAGAGCTCTGATCCGTTAACAGCTTCATTTTTCATTAGACACAAATAACACCTGGACTGCACTGACTACCTCTACCTGTGTGTGACGGCGACCACTCTACCTCTACCTGTGTGTGACGGCGACCACTCTACCTCTACCTGTGTGTGACGGCGACCTCTCTACCACTACCTTTATGTGACTGCGACCTCTCTTCCTCTACCTGTGCGTGACGGCAACCTCGCTACCTCTACCTGTGCATGACAGCGACCTCTCTACCTCTACCTGTTTGTGACGGAGACCTCTCTACCTCTACATGACGGCGACCTCGCTACCTCTACCTGTGCATGACAGCGACCTCACTACCTCTACCTGTGCATGACAGCGACCTCACTACCTCTACCTGTGCGTGACGGCGACCTCGCTACCTCTACCTGTGCATGACAGCGACCTCGTTAATCTGCTGCAGCTTAGATACCTGCAGTGTCCACAGAGACACCTCTACTGCAGCAGTAATGCTTCCGTCTTTCCTACAAATCAATAATCAATAGATGTCTTTCAATTTTGTATACAACTTGCTGTCTGAAAAGTGCAGAGTATCGAGAGCAGTCACATGTTTTATTCACTCGCCCAGAAAGAGAGAGAGGACACACTGTAGCTGTAATGACAACTGCTGCCTGATCCTTTCTTTCTATTTGTGCTGGGAGCATCTCATGCCGACTACACAATGTGCTGCTCAGCGGATTCAACAATCAATCTAGATGTGAAGTGCGAAGTCCATGAAGACGTTACCAGGTGTGGCTCACTCCTGGCAGGGAGTCATTCCTGTTGGTGGAGGATGTATGCACACATGTTCACTCTGTGGGCATGTTTTATTCCATGACAAAAATGACATTAAAAATACGTTTTCTTAAAAATACTTTTCCATGTTTCCAGTGTAGAGGCAGTCATGTTTTGCAATGGCCAACAGTCAGAAAAATATGCCAGTGTTGATGAAAGGAAATGATAAGCTTGGAGGCGAATGACTCTCATGGATCCGGTGATTTGTATCTGATTCTTGAACAGTTCTCGTTTCTCATTACTTGCAGGGAGTTTATTACTATCATTATTATCACTATTATGGTGCAGAGCAAATTAAGCTCATATATGGTTTTGCCTCAGGAGCAATTGCTGCCTCACATTCAGTGGAAGGAATTCTATCTGCCACACTACATTCCTCTATGTAACTTAACATTGAGCAGCAAAAATATGCTACTGTGAAATCTCCCATGAGAAAGTATGTGTGTGTCATTACCAGAGATTGAGTGTGACGGTAAGTCATCGGGGTTTTCACCCTCAGACATAACAAAGCCTGCTGGAGGAGAAAGCTGCACGGATGCTAAATGGATGGTACAAAAATAGGCCTTTGTTCAAGTGGCTCACTCCCTGTGCCTTTCCTGTTCTCTACTTCCGTCCTCTGATCCATCCCTCCATTTAGCCTCCTGCTCTGTAGGTGGCTTTCTGCCTCAAATTCCCTTCTCTCCTCTACCTCTCATTCCATCTTTCTCTGAATGTCCATCAGTGTCCTACATCTCTCTTCTGCCCTCTTCTCTTCCTTTTAATCCTTTCATTTCTCTCGAGATTACAGGAGTACAATTACAGGTTCAAACAATTGGGCAACCCATCGCCGGCCAAGTGGCATTCCTCTTCACCACTTTATCCTCCTGTCAGCAGCTCTCACCGCACAAACAATCACACTGAGTCCTCACTTCTCCAGCTGATCAGATCTTCATGAAGGTTCAACAGTGAATGTGGTTCACTAAAACTTGTGACAGTAATTGACAGCTAAGCACGAATGACGATCTGATTGTGCTGTAGACGTCCCTCTTTCTGGCAAATAATCTAATCACGTGTCCTTGTGCACTTTGTGCTTGATATTAAGCAACTAAAAAGTATTTTTTTGGAAGCTATGGGTGTATTGAAAAAACAAGGAGAGGGAGGTATTTGTCATTTCCTGTTTGTCCAAGCAAATAGACAAGAAAAAAAACCACCACTGCTCCCTGATCTCCACCAGGGGGCTGATTTCAGAGAGGATGAAGAGAGGGATTTGGAAGGGGTGGGAGATGCAGGAAGGAGAGAGAGAGATAGAGAGACAGAGAGAGAGAGAGATACATACAGTTAAAGCTGGTGAGAGTGAAAGGCAAACACAGAAAGGTAAAGATAAGCCAGAATATGAGAAAGCAGAAGATTAACAGAGTAAACGCAATAAAAAAGAGTGATAAAGGAGATATGCGAGAGCCGCCCCATCTCCTCCGCGTCAAAGATAAAGATTTCATTCATTGGCTTCAGACAAATGCCACCACCCTGTGCCCTCGTCTCCCCTCCTCCTTTCCCCTATGCTCCTTTCTCTTAGCCTTTGTTGCTCCTCATCTCCCCTCCTCCCTCCTTCACTTTCTTCTCCTCTTGCTCGTTTGCCCTGCTTCTCCTTCCCCATTGATGTGAACAAAGTGAAAGGAAAATCGGCTGGTGTAGGGCTGTGATCGAGGCCTGCTCACACCCACCCACTCCACAGGGCTTGCAGGAAGCCAGCAGAGCGAGAAGCAGGCTGGAGCCAACACTTGAGCCCTGATACGGACCAGTTTCAGAAAACACTGCAGCGCTAACTGTAACCATGAACCCCCAGAGACCAACAGAGATACTGACCGGAAGAACTGAGTCTCTTGAATAGCTCTGGGATGATGTGAACAGCTCTTGGCTGAACATCTCACTGAGCAGATTCTTGATTCAGAATAAGGGAAGAGAACAACTGCAGGGCCTAAACTCACTCATCCCTGAGACATGAAGGAGTCCAACCGGGCAAGAACACTTTTCAGCTAGACAAGGACGCACAGATGCAACAATCAACTACTAAAATGCTCTACTGTCAACAAACAAAAGGTGGTTTAACATTACTGGTGAAGATTGGTCAATAGGGAATCTGTCAAAATCTATTTTCATATTCAAGTTGTCCTTTTACATATTTTATAAGAAAAAATGCCCAAATTCAAAGACTCAGTCCTCTCAAATGTGAGTCTTTGGTTGTTTGTCTTGTTTGATTCCTTGATAGTAAACAAAATACATTCTCTCTGGGAATTGGTGATAGGTTTCTCCATTTTATCCACCAATACAGACTAATTCACAGTCTTTAAACTGACAAAAAATTGATTAAAGGCTATAATTGCATTATTATTAGTTGCAGCCCTGTAGTTTGATTCTGACCACGAAGCTAAAACTGCAGGATCAGGCCAATGTTTCACTAACTGCTAAAAATAATCTAAGGCCTTTTGTTGTGTGAATCAACTCGTTTTGTTTCAAGTTCATGACCTCTTCCTCTGCTCTAGTTTATTAGGGGCCACTTCTGTTAAGCCTTGTTTATTCTTCTCAAAGCAGTTGCTGGAAACGTGCCTAATTTGGATTTTCTTTTTTGTGACATTTCAAAATTTCCCTTCAAAGTTGGTGGACAATCGGACGGAAACATGGCCACTGGTGTGTGTCAAAGTTGCTGAAACAGCCCTTTCAAGACAACTACAATCATGCAGTATGTATGTATGTGAGGCGGGAGGACATCATTCAACTGAAAAGCTCATGTTAAAGACTTGTGTCTTCCTGACCTCTGACCTCCTTACAGGAAGCACAAGAAGAGAGGGGTCTGCGGACTGGCACGGACTGCAGCTATACATTGATATAAATAGTGGTTCTGGTATGTGTACGGCTGCCACACTGCTTCTATGCTGTTAACATGAGAGAAGCTCATTCATGAAGTCACATTGTCTACTTAGACATTCAACATGACACCGGAACACTCACATTCATGACTGAAGAGGTTTCTGATGGATGCTTGTCTATCTGAGCTTCGTCTGTTGAACCTGATCAAACCTGTCAGCGCTACGGACAAAACAAGTAATGTAATATGTTGCTAAAGCAGCAGGATATAAGATAGAATTTCAGCAGTTAACAAAGCAATTCATCAAAATCGCACCATGGCCTTCGGCATTTCTCAAATTGCAGTGAATATCTTTGATGCAGATTCCCCAAATAATAAAATAATAATAATTTAATCAATGAATAATGAACAATAAAACTCAGAATTATGATAATGCAAATAATTTCTCTTTTTGTAAATCAGTCAAAATATTCACAATTTCATACAGAATCAAGGAGCCATCGTCAAAATTAATAACAGTTCGAGTTTTAGATCAAATCTCCATCTCCTCCATCACTTTTGTCATCCCTTAATGAACCTAAACTCTCCACACGGGGCTGTGGGAAGGAAGCACGGGGCCAGAGCAGATATTAAGTTCCTGTCTGTCTGCATTTATCCAAATCACACCTCTTCTTATTGACATATTTGCCACCTTACAAATTACTTGTGACTGCACACCATCCAATGATTTTGTATTTTCAAAATAGGACCTGTTACATATGTGACTGAACCTTAAGTAAGAATGGTAGCAATCAGATCCTGGATCAGGGCTAATTAGAATAGGACGATTAGCTGCCAGATCACCAAGGACGATTGGTGTCTGTTCCATTACATCAAACCACAAGCCACCTAAACAGAGACAATGAGAGTTTAACGTTGTCTAATCTTGTAGTTACTACATGATCAAGCTGTAACTCACTGTCCATATTATTTATTTGTCATTTTTCTGTTTGTAACTGAAAGGAAGAGAACTTCATCTGCCATAAAAAGTGAAGGGAACCCTGCAAGAGCCAACCATGAAATAATCATTGAATGAGCAACAGTGTTGTTTTATTGTATTAGTAACACATTAGATCATAAATCTATATTTTTCTTTAGAGTTCATTGCTTCAAATTAAATCTATAAAAGCTTTACAGCCTTTAAGATTGTCTTGTGCAGTAAGACTATCAGCTAACAAACATTTACTGTCACCAAAACTCAAAGAGCCAAAAACTGCATCTATGGCTGAAGTATTCAATTATACAACGGTACACCATGTGCTGCTTCCTGTCATCCTTACTGAGTATTCATAACATTATTTATATGCATCCACACTTCCAGGAAAGATCAGGAGGAGAACAGAGAGAGAGAGAGAGTTGAGTCTGCAGGAAAATGGCGAGTTATGATGGCGAACAGTATAAGAAGATTCAGAGAGTGTTGTATAATCCTTGAGGGGAGCGAGCGCGACAGTCAAACGAGACAGATTGCGTTTTAAAAGAGAAACTGTTGGGATGGAAGGCAAAAAGCAGTGAGAGATAAATGTAGGGAGAATGCAGAAAGAGAGAGCGAGAGACAAATTGAGAAACGAGTGGTGCTGACAGCTCATTTAAAAAGTGGTTAGGTGGTACTTCTGAAACTGCACATCAGGCTACAGGCAGCAGGGATTTCCCCAGTAATGCACACCTAGCACGGTGAGGGCTCGCCCGCCCTGTCCCCAAGGAGCTTACAGCATGTGCTCCAGAACCGAAACATGTAGGAGCACATAAACATATTCAGGGCTGCACTGAGAATGCACCCTAAAATACTCCTGTATGCAGAGAATCTTCACGAGGCTACAAACCAAGCTGGGAGCAGGCTCCGGTTCACTGGCTCATCTGTATCGATGCGTTCACCTGGAACTTCAGCAGTCTTCTGAAATAATGACTTACATATGACTTCATATGTTTTGTGCATGTTAAACTAACTTTTGCTTGCCGTTTCATTGCATGTTCAGGCTTGACATTCTTTCTGAAGCGAAAGGGACATCTAGAGAGCCCTCAGCTGAGGAATTGATCTTGTGATCGTTTTAACAGACAGCGACTCAGTTCAGGGACCGCTACCATCATTACAGTCATGGCTGTTGAGCCGGGTGGGGGGGAGAAATACAGCAATGTTCTCGCATGCCTGTCACATTGACCTCTTCAAGTATAAGACCCCAAGGTCATCCTTGAGTCCCGTCTTCTGTGAGGATATCAGGCTCCTCAGGGGAACTTTCCTTATCACAGATTTGTATCGGACTTCTGGCCTGAATTAACTCCTTCAATCAGTAGGAGAGACAACAAACTATGTTGACCCGGCCCGAGGCAGCAGGGTGACGTGACACTCAGAGCCTGAGTACCATATGTTGGTTTTGGTTTAAACCTGGATTTCATGCATAGTTTTAGCAAAGATGGTCCACCTTGGATGAATTAAAGACCTCCACCACATCGAACATCATGTCAGGCAGTTTCGGCGCTAAGGTTAGGATGATTAATCAACTCAGAAGACTAACTGTTTGATCATCAGGTCATCATTTTGATCAAGGCCAAACATCCTCTTGCTACAACTCCTCTTTCTTTTAGAGCTATTTGATAATCTTTTTCCTGCAATATTTATTGAACAAACTAAATCAAAGGCATCAGGGTACTATGTTCTAAGCTTCAAGTGTTATTTTGTACAGCAGCAAATTACATTTCCAAAGTAAATCACCCAACCAAACCGATCACAGGACGAGATGAACGAGGATCAAGGGAGACAGCAGCTGTGTAATGAGAGCAGGTTCAGAGCCTGGGAGGTGAATGTTGAGCAGCACCATTACCTTGTCAAGATGTCAGTTTTTCAGACAGGAAAGTAAGCTGTTCATGCTGGACAGTGTTTCCTAACACTCTTTTGTCACGGCTGAGCAGAGATATAAACAGACATGGTTGTGGACGGACACAAAGGCTAATACAGTCACAACTACGTGAGCATGTTTTACATAATAGGACACAGGCATGTGCTGGACAGAGGCAGACATGCCTGATCACAAAGCGTGCACACACACACTATAAAACCTGCATGTCACAACTGGAGCTATGCAATAGCTGCATGGTTACCTGCTGCTCTACAGGCAGGTGCGTGGGGAGGTCACATGCAAGTATTTCTATATTTATGAAGACTTTTACGAGTCTCACTAGTGCCTTAACTTGCTGGGACCACACATGACTCACAACAGCCCTCACAGAGGAGAAATTTCCACTTAATTCTTGCCACTGCCATTTAATTCGGCTACTTTTTCATTTTAATTTCTTAGTCTACTAACTGGGCATGCAGCTCGGGGGGGAAAAACACTGGCGCCAAAAACCAAAGCATAACCAGACATGAGCATTTTTCTCAGACCTTCATGCTGAAGCAGAAACCACTGGCACTGGAAATGTCATGCTATTGCTTCAGCTCGCAGCGTATCCATGCCACTTGAGTACACATGAACTGAATGTATGGCTGAATTAACATTACAGGCTCCAACATGTCAGCAGCCATTCAGCCACGGACTGACCTGATTTCAGTGAAGATGTGCAGACAGAAACCCACAAAAAAGAGACAGTGTGTGCTAACCGCCATGCTGTTTCAATATTCATAACATAAATGATAAAAATATCCCCGTGCTGAGGAGGGCATCTTTAAATTCACATCAGGAGTAGTTTTAATGTGTGAAGTAACTTTGGTTCAGTTAAAATTTATATTAGCTGTGTGTGTGTGTGTGTGTGCACGCGCGTGTGTGTGTGTGCACGCGCGTGTGTGTGTGTGCACGCGCGTGTGTGTGCGTCAGACAGAAAGTGTAGAAGCTAAGAAAGACGACAGACTACATACAAAAATGAGCAAAAACAAACAAATTTGAGGGGCAAAATCATTCGGGACTTCCTACACCACATTAGACCAATAAAAAGGCTCAGCAGCGGTCACATGCTGTTCTGACTTCCTCATTATTGATGACAAAGCTGCTGCTTGATTTTTATAAGAAATGACTGTGTGCCTGTTCAGGAGGAAACACTAACATGGGCTCCGTCCAGTAGTACGACACAGAACAGGAGACTGTTAGACGCTTGGAAAGATCGGGTCGAAATGAGAAACAGAACCAGAACTCCAGGGAGGCCAGTGGACAGCTTGCATGTGCAGATTTCCACAGTTGGACAAAATGTCTTCACATGCACACACAGATTATGAAAATATTTTGACAGCCCAAAAAAATACGAGGTCAATCTGGACCAGAGATCGTGTTTGGGGTTAAAGTTGTCATTTGGATTAGGTTTCGGTTGGAGTTCAAGAGGTGATGAACACATGATTGATCGTGTGTGTGTGTGTGTGTGTGTGTGTGTGTGTGTATCTCTGTCCTTATCATTTTCCCACATCAGAATTAACACTATCCCTTTAAGAACAGAAGCTAGAGACCCGACTTCCTCCCTCTTCTCCTCTCTCCATCATGTTTGTTATTTCAGGAATGTTCCCCAGCCTCACACTCGCTTCATTCTGCTGTATCACTGCTGGCTGTCTGCTCTCATACACTCTCTCACACACACACACACACACACACACACACACACACACACACACGTTCTTAATTTCTGAAGTTGCTTAGAAGCTCCCAGGAATTCACAGGGAATTTTCTCTTTGTGCCTTCAGTCACATAAACACTAAAATGAGCAACAGTGTGTTTGATTCAGAGAAAGTTGCGACTCAAACTCGAAAGCAAACAAACTTGTCAGCGCTTCTTCCAGCAGTGTGTAACGAGTGACAGTAACAGTTGTCTCCTCAGGGTGCGTGTCACTAATAGTCTTCTCTTCCTCATCCTGTTTTACTGGAATGACTTTAAAGTAACATTTTTGCTTCCTAATTTAAAAACACTTTGTTATCAAAGGATCCCACGATTGAATAATAGTGATTTATGCCAATGATGATGACACTGCGCTCTATTTTAAACCAGTTTGATTTCCCCTCACATTATCTTACCCAAGGCTACTTCTTCTGACAAAGCCCTCATTTATTTCTTGTCTGCAGCAATAATCCATCTTAAATGATTGAGCTGTTTTCTTTGCTAAATGGCGTGCAGTCATGACTTCCTCGGCACTTCTCATTAAACATATGAAAAGGTCATTAATATTTTTATTGTTTAACCCATAAAATCAAATTACGATTGTTGTGCTGGAAATATGTGACACTGCAGATCATTTAAAAGAGCTTGAGGCATCTTGAAGGACTCTTTTGTCCTCTGCTTGTAAGCCATCCTCAAGGGAGCGGGATGTCTTTCTGCCGCTGGTCAGCAGCACCAACAGGAGTCGTAATCTACATGTCCTCACTGGTGCAGGAAACGCCTGCAGACACAGGGAGAACATGCACACTCTGTACAGGAAGGACCAGGGCTCCAACCCAGGACCTTCCTGGTTTGCCCTGTTGTACCATAACGATACTATTTTTCCAAAATAACTATGTCAAATAAAAATGTGCCTCTAGCAGTGATGAACCTCCAGTGAACTCTGTGCTCCCCTCGGCTTTACAGAGCTTATGGGGATTTCAGTTCATTGTTAGCTGCTCCTGGCCACAACTGTACCGCTTTTCTTCAGGCTCACCGTCCTTGTGGTGTCATTTTCAATCAGTTGCTTGTAATAATAATAATAATTTTTTTTTTTTTTTTTTTAAGTAATGAGAAACATTTCACACTCCCACCTAAGCAGCACACAGCAAACACACACAGATTAGCAGCCAGCTAATGAGCATAGTGGAGCATTTAGCAGGTAAACAGCCATGAGCTTCCCTCAGGAGTTCATAGGAACAAACAGAGCTGGAGGATGGTGAGAACTGGACAAGCATGAACCAGGTGAACAGGAACATGAGCCTCAACCAACACTGAGCTTCTCCCGAACTGCTGGATGTGACAGTTTGGCAGATCAGTTTAAAATCATCTATCAGATTTTAAAGTGCCCAACAGTGCATGACAATTTTATTGACCTATCACATCCATGTCTCCACTTAATCCCCCACCCCCAACCTCTTCTCTCTCCCATCTCCCCCACCTCTGAATCCCCTTTACACCTTTAAGAGGCTGTCACCCTCATCCGTCCATCCATCCATCCATCCACCCCCACCCTGTATGTGATTAAATGCTGAGATTAAAAGAGAGAAGAGGTAGAGTGCGAGAACATCAGACTAGGATGGAAGGAGAGAGGGAGGGAACAGGATTAGCAAAAGAGAGGTGACAGACGGGAGGAGAGCATCACCCTCCCCCTTCACTGCCCCTCTTTTATTATCCCTCCTTCATGGATTGCAACACTAGACCACACTAGAAAGAAAGTTGTTTAAGTAGTTACTTAATTCATATTACATGAACTAATTCCAGTTTTAGGTAGTTTTAGTCTTTTTTCATTTACTGAGATTGCTAAATATTGGAACTTTCCCACTCCACATTACACTTGACTCACCTGTATGTTTCAGAACATGTACACATTAGTTTGTACCTCCCAGAGTTTGAATAAGAGTAGCCAAGAAAGACTGGTAACAACAGGGCAATGTAAAGGAAACTGTACATTTAGAAACTATAATGGGAGCTGGACAGTACAGGAGACCTCAAAAGTTGATTTTTCAAATCCCATGAAGGCCAACCGGAGAGCTGTCCAACAGAGCAGGGGTCTCCAGCCTGGTGGGCCACTGCCTTTGGTAATTCACCCTCTGATAGATGGAGCAGGTCTGGGAGAGCAGGAGGAGCCCTCTCTCTCTCCTCCTCTCTCCATTTTCACAAAGAAGCTAAAACCAGCGATGAAATAAAATGATGTAACCTTCCTACAGTATGTTAAATGGATATTTTGGGAGGATGTTACGTGGCACTTGTTCTCAACAGCCCACAAGGGTTTGATTCATCTATCAAGAGTAAACATGACGACTTCAGCTTTGTTGTTATTTGATAACCACTAATTAAGGCATTTCTGTAGCAGTGACTATTCCTGCTCTTTTCTACCATGTTAATTCATTCATCTTCATCATCCTCATTGTGAGCTGTTAACAAAAAAAATAAGAGTCTATACAGGTAAATGAGATGATTGATGCCAATGAAACATTCATGTAGAAATGAGCTGCTGATGCTGCCAACATTTTACTGCTGGAGCTGAAATATTAAATATGTATTAATTAATCCCTGGTGGATGTGCGTGCATGTGCACACGCGCGCGCACACACACACACACACACACACACACACACACAGGGTGATATTCATGTTCACTCAGACAGCCCTGTGAGCAGGATGATAATTTTAGAGTTTCTCAATTAGGAGCAAAGCCTGTTAAGAGAAGTAGCTGGAGCTGCGAGAGATTAACAACTGCACTGACTACTGACCTCGTAAAGATGGAGGGAGGAGGAGAAAGAGGAGGGATGAGAAAACAGAAAATGTAAGAAAAAAAGCAGCTGAGGTGGAGGTAACAACCTTTGGGGGATGAAAAAAACAAACACATGACACGAAAAGGATGGAGGGCAAAGGCAGAAAACTGAGTCTAAGCTCTGGTCCTGGGCTTGGCTGTGCAACTGCAAACCAACTCACCACTGAGACACTTTCACTCAGGTTCTCCAGCACTGTAAAGCAGCACTGGTTGTTTTTCTGACGAAGACATGGAACTGAATACACAGAATGAGCACAACTAACCATTGGTAAAATAGATATATATCTGTGTCCGTGCCACAGCTGTGGCCACAGGCATTCAGGTATGAGGTTGTCTGTCTCATCCTTGTGAAGGCGATGCCTCAGTAACGCCTCACAGGAACTGGGGAGAAGTCTTCCCTGGACTAAAGCATGACCTGATTAGGTTATGGGTGCACAAGACGTAATTCAACACAATGTATGGAAGCAGCATGAAGTTATTAAGGAATGTTTTACACCCCAAATGTCAAAGGTCAACTTCAATGTGACACTCTAGTGTCTGTTTCTAGGCTGCATAAACATCAGTAACATGTTAGAGGAAATTCCATGTCACCAAAAAGAAACAAAAACAAACAAAAAAAACCCACTGACAACCTTGTATCAAATATCTATACAGACTGGACCAAACAGAGGCACACTGGAACTGAAGTGATTGGTGGTCATGTCTGGTTAAATCATGACAAACAGGTGCCATCTTTGAAATCACTGAAATTATTTAACAAGATGAAGAGAATCCACTATAACCCCTTTTGTGAAGCTAGTTTCCGAGAGATCGTCATAACTTCAGCTCTCATCATCACCACCTGAAAAACAACGTATGCTCTGCAGAGGTGGGAGGAGGGGAAAAAAGGAGACACAAAAAGGCAAGAAGCTTACTGGGGGATTGTTGGGGTTTTAAAGGGCTCTGCACTTAATAGAAAGACACTTAAATATGGCAACCTGATTGCCGCTGTTGTGAGGGAATACAGCTCAGCAATTCAGCGTTTAGGTCAAAGGCAAAGGTGAAGCTGAATGACGATGTCAGAATCATTCAGGCGAAGGGGGAGAAGTGAGATGCAACTCTGGAAATACAGCTAAACTTATCCTTTACTAACAGCATCAG
The DNA here is from genome assembly GCF_037954235.1 of Aulostomus chinensis. Taxonomy (NCBI): domain Eukaryota; kingdom Metazoa; phylum Chordata; class Actinopteri; order Syngnathiformes; family Aulostomidae; genus Aulostomus; species Aulostomus chinensis. The sequence goes on along the minus strand of NC_141341.1, from coordinate 3,686,342 downwards.
TTATTGTACTCTGAGAAATACTATCAGTCACATGTGCAGCCACATCGAAGCTTCTACAACTCCATAATATCAGCTGAATTACTCAAGAGCTGCAGCAAACCCCCTCCAGCAGCTGCACCAGTGGTACAAGCCAGACACTTGAGATATTGTGTGGCAACGGGCCAGTCCATTATGACAGGGGTGTACTGGTTCCTTGCCATGGTGCTGGTGCAGTAAAGTGGAGGAATGGGATTAGGACTCGGCCCCTGCTGGGGGGCTGTCTGTGTGACGTCCCGCCAGGATGGGCCAGATTACCCTCACAGCCTGATTTTAATTGCAAATCCTAATATCACGCACGTGGACATACAAACACATTCATTAACGCACGTGGCTTGTTGGGGGTAAACCGAAAACAACGCGCTTGAGAAAGAAAGAGAAGCATTTCAAAAAACTATAAGGATTAAGCTGTCCAGGTCATTTTTAGCTGATTCCAGTGCAAATAAACCTACATCTTCAAGTGTAATCCACCATCAACAGTTGCACGTGGCTCTGACTCAGGACCAAGCAACACAAACAGAAAGGAAAGTCTGACGGAACACCCAGGTTTGGAGCCACTGGTTTGATCGACTCGTGTGTCCCATTTTATCCACACAGATCATAGTAATAACACCCGAATGTTGACTTTCTTGACTCTGCTGCAAAACTGGCATTACAGGACGACCCAGCTGAGTCACCAAGAACTCTTTAAAGACCAGTTGTCTTGTTTGTGGCATTTGCGGCTAAATATGTGAATCAGTTGCTTGGGACCTCCATTACGAAAAAGATCTACGTTTTTACGAAGTGATTTGCTCCACCTTCACTTCGCTGCACTGTGGAGGAAGACAGGGGTGAGCATCATTTCCAGTAAGGTGTGTCCCTGATCTACTGTCATGGACAGGGCTTCGCAAACTGCTTTTACAGTTGGAAGAAGTAATCAAGATTAAAAAAAATGTATGCAACAATAGTTTGATGATTCTATAGTGTCACGTACATTGCTTGTGTTGAACGCTGCTTTGGATAAAAGCATCTGCTAAATTAAATTGTAGAAGATATATTGGAGCAGCAGACCTGAAAACCACAATGACCACTAAAAAATGTATTTCCTACCTCCAAATATTGTGTATGTATCATCTTAAGAGGAGTATCTGTATTTTTTGAGTATTTAGGTTTATAAGCACTTCGGTCAAAAGGGTAATAGCTTGATAACGCCCCGCCTCCTCCTCTGTGTGACCGAGTGTCCCAAAGTGAGTGTGCAGTCAGCTGAGAGTCACAGTCTGAAGGAATTGGAGCAGATTAAAAGTCATCCCGCCTCTCTCACAGTCACAAGCCGAGGTCGACGCTCATATCCACTCAGCACATCCTTTCATCTCACGGGACTTAAGAGCAGCGAAGAAACCTCCACATCATCAGCGCCGACATTTGTACCTGAGTGGCGGAGATTCACACATTACTGGCTTCCTCCTGCAGCACCTCTCCTTTCTCTCTTAAAAAATATCATACTTGGTTTGGGCGTCCACGACAACCTCAGGGTACAAACGGATGGGTCTCGATGTACTGCCACACTACATGATTTACTAAAACTTTTCAAATGGAGCAGATAATGCAACTTGCTGCGAACCACCTGGGTAGTCCGACGAATGACAAACTACAGACTTCAAAACTCCTATCCCAATTTATCAGAGCGATTTGCGCACGGTGACAGAGTACAGCCAGTGTAGCTGCTACTCATCTGCAAATCACTCTGTAAAAAAAAGGTAACACAGAAAAATGCCTAGAAGTTCTTGAGTCACTCACTGAACAGTTACACTGAAATTTAGCTGTCATATTAAACTCAGTCTAGATACAACGTTATCCTGAAATTTTTCGGCATACAACAACACTAAGGGCTGGAATATCAATATAATATGAAAGTATGTATGTATAGAGTCTCTTGGACCAAACCTCTTCAGTAATCTTCAACTAGGATACCTCACCTTCTTCATCATCATCTTATTCTTGCTGGCTTGTACCAAAGTTTTAAGTATCAAGTTTCCAACCTGTTTCCCACCTAAGATCCTGATCAGTACATTTTTATTTTTTGACTACCGTATACAGGGAGCGTGTCATCGTTCTACCTCTGCAACAGAATCTTCTCCCTCATTCCATCTCACCATGACAGCCTGATGGAATTACTGAAAGGATGATGGAGAGATGAGGAAAGGTATAGATTTATTCTTCCATCAGCCACTCACTGCTATCTGCTCTCATTAGACAATTAAACAAGACGAGCATAAAGACGAAGGACTCAAGTGGTACAAGATCTGAAGATGAAATAAGGTCGTAGTGGCTATGAACAGACACAGACAGAGGTTCAGAAGGAGCTGTTGATTGAGAAATCAGAGAGCAGAAACAGGAGAATCTGTTTTTCTCGCATTTCTCAAAGCAACAAAAATCATCCTCATGGAGAAGATGATATCAGAAGAAGACGTCAGACTTTCCAGGAAAAGGGGGATGATGCTCGGCAGGATGCAGAGCTGCAAGAGTGTGTGTATGTGTTCACTCCATTGCATGTTCGCCCCAATTCACCACAGAGTTTGTGTGTGTGTGTGTGTGTGTGCGCGGGCACAGTCAATGCTCTCAGCAGGCTGGCCACAGTCTCCTGTATCGCTTTAAGAGCAACGTCCATGATTAATTTATCAAGCGTTTCTCTCCAGTATCTGACTTCATCTTGACAGCTTCACTGCGTCTTTCACCCTTCACACTAACCCCTTTGCTTCCTTGCAGCAGAGCAGCAACAAATACGCAGGATTATGTTCCAAACGAGAAATTAGCAAGTCCTGTTAAAGTGTGAAGTATGTGTACTGGTCATTTCAGTTATGTTCTCCAGAGAAAAACAACCGATGGAAGCTCTTTATCTTCTCTGCTGGGTCTCAGCTGGTTAAACCTCCATTCTGATCTCCATCATCACCGAAATGATATGTTGATGCAAGCAACAAGGCTCCTGGTTTTCTGTCCACGTTACAATTCAATGCAAGCTTTTCTAGAACCGTTCTGGCAGAAGACGACTGACATTTCTGTTTGCGTTGCATTGTCTTCACACACTTCTGTGGCCTTACATGTGCAGCCAGTACCGTTCGCGTGGTCATAAATTTTGTGCTGCACAGATTGAAAGCGTTGCAGAAGTGGGCAGGCAGAATGATTTATACCACGCTGACCCTTGTGGCTTTGCAGATGAACACAATGTAATGTGCACTTTAGAGTGGGGGAGAAAAGACAAAAATAAAATAGACAAAACAAAAAGACAGAATAGGTTTCCCAATTTTTCAGCTTAATGTTGTACACTGGATGTGACACTGTGTGTGCGTGTGTGTGTGTGTGTGTGTGTGTGTGTGTGTGTGTGTGTGCTACAGAGGTCACAGCATCTTTACCTTCCTACTCTTTCACTGGAGTCTTAGCATGGATTGAAGTGAAAGACTAAGTGTGTAGACTAAGTGTACACACACACACACACACACACACACACACACACACACACACACCATCTGATATTCTTGACTTGCTTTTCTTCCCTCTTGTGCACACTGGCAACCAGACATACAAACACAGCCAGAGATTCCTTTCCAATTTTAAGCGCGTATAAACGGTGTCTTGTGAAAGTATTAAACCCCCTTAACAACTTTCCTATTTTGTTGCCTTACAGTCTGGACTCAACAAAGATTTTTTTGTGGGTTTTTATCTGTTTTACGCAACACGCCTTGCCGACCACTGAGGGCAAAACAAACAAGACCCAAACAGAGAATTTCCTTCTGCACCTACAACGGCTCCAAGTGATTTTAGGGGGGTGTCTCCATCCCAGTCTCAGACCACTGAAGACAGGTTTCCCTCCTATAGAGCAGTCCATCATCCCTTTGATTCCCTCCCAGCGCCTGCTGATGAAACCCCCCCAGCCCCCACCCATCATGTGACGCTGCCTCCACCAGGCAAGGATTAAGAGACTTTGTCAGTGGCCTGTTTGGGGAGCTACCTGGTCCACAGTCCATGTATTTCTGACAAAGTATCACAGCAGATTATTCAAAATGTTAGAGGGCCCCTTTGGACCACCCCCACCCTGGCTAGATCCCAGGACAACTGAAGCTGTTACATGTCCATGTCGGCGGCCCCATTCGCAGTAACCCTTGCTTAGCGGTGTTATGGACCTTATAGAACAGGTGCATATATATTGAGATCAAGTCATTAATTTCACGTTTGTGTACCCCCCCCCCCCACACACACACACACACACACACACCACCACCCCACACTACCACAATGCATAAAATTCAAACAAAAGTCTACTCAAATTACAGGCTGTACAGCAACAACTTCTGAGAAAACACGAAAGGGAGTGAAAACTTTTGCCGTTTGCATCCAAGAAGCACAGAGCGACGGGACAAACGCTGAATCAGGCCAAACTCCAGGAGCCTGACAACTGCCATGCAACACTGGAGACAAGTTTCAAAGATGTGGGTCAGCCACACAGCCTTCACTGTTACAGTCGGCACCCATCATGAATACAGGCCCTGTGTACTTCTGAGAGAAGAGAGGGCCGTTGCTGTCTCTCTCTCACACATGCGCACAAACACACACACACACACACAAATATGCACTAACACACACATTTATACGCTGCAGCAAATATTTCACACTCTCTGGCTTGAGCCCCCACAACTATTCAACTCCATTTTCTTCCCTGACACACAAACATAGACAATGATGCTCATTGATTATTTTATAAAAAAAATCAGCTGGGTGCTGGTTATGTAAGAAGCCTGAGGGTTGAAAGAGTGGAGGACGGCAATGGGGGGGGGGGGGGGGGGGTGTCAGAGTGACAGATTACTGCGTACCAAGGTCAAATACGAAGGAAGTAAAAGACACAGAGTGCATGAGAAATCTCATTTTGACATTTTTTGTTAAATGAATACTGGCTGACTACCTCAAAAAATGAATTATATTCCACTGTGCAATCTGTGGTCTAATTTATGACATTGCATTTTTGGCTGATTTGTCAAATGCCTATATATATATATATATATATATATATATATATATCTTTTTTTTTTTTTTTTTACAACCAGTTCAGCCAGTATTAATAGATCTCGCTCTTATTTGCATAAGAAAAAGTTTATATGATATACACCTTTTGTACATATAACACATGTAAACATTGTGAATATGAGAAAGTAACTTTTCCATTTCCAATATTTTTAATTCTAATTAATTTGCAAATTAATTTACGCTGGAATATTCACTGTTCCTCCAGTGTCATTATTCCAATCTCCCCATTCCTAATGTCCATTTTTATTGCATTAATAACAAGCGCTTTGTCCCAGCAGGGTGGACGAGCCTCCCAGCAGAGCCTCAAGCTCTTTTCTCTGACGGCTCGCTGTGCTCCCCCCTCCTCCCCCTCCTCCCCCTCCTCCTCTCTGATCAGCAATGCAAGCATGACGCTCGGGAAGCGTTTGGTTTTCCCTGCCTGTGTGTAGAGGGTGCCGCAGCTCTGACTGTGTTTGGTTTTCCTGCCAACACAGTCAGGTGATACAGAAGAATGTGACCAAACAGGAAGCAACCCGGGAAATAAGGGAGAGACGGAAGAGGCGGGGAAAGAGAGAGGGACAGAGCCAGAGCTGAGGAGTGGAGGGATAATCAAATAAAGAGAGAATGTGAGGAAAATGTGAGCAAGAAGGCAGAAGATGGCAACATAGATGTTTTCCAAAACACAACAGAAGACACTGTTCAGTTGTACAAAATACAAACAAACGTTTGAGCAGGGTGGGACTGACTGAAGCAAACAGAGATGAAGAGGGAGGAGGAGAAGGGGAGGTTGTGCTCTTGTGGGCAGAGATCTACCGTGAGATGGGAGCAGGAGCGAGGGAGTTGGAGAGAAAAAACTAGGCCACACGGAAAAATCCAGCTGTCATGATCCATCTCTGGAGCCAACCAATCGCTTACATGTTCGCCCCTCTTCTCTCTTCATGTCTAAATTTCTTTCATTCTTAAAGAAACCATGATCTTCACTCACTCACTGAAGTTGTTTTTTCCAATATTGTTCCCTAATTTCCTGTCCTTTCATCCCCCCAGCTCTCGTGCTCCTACGTCAGAGGTAATTCGTCCAATAACCAGCTGCAGGCACTATGAACAATTTTCTTCTCCATCCCCACCATCTCATCTCCAGGAGTAATTTGTCCTCTAACGGGGTCATATCACTCTGGAAGTGTGACATTTATGCAGCAGAAAGACACACAAAAGTAAAGATGGCATTTTCAAGGGAACAATAGGCCCTTTAAATAGAATTCTAAGAGTCCTTGGACACTGAGAGGAGAATCAGAGCAGCTGGTACAAACACAGACCAAGAGAGCCAGGAAGAGCCGGCTTGGCACTTCCTGTGTCCATGAAGATGGGGGACATCAGAGGACATTTCCTGGTGTCCTGTGCACTCTCTGTTGCTTTTACAATGTCACTGGCATCTGTGTGCGAGTGGGAGACTTTTAAGCTGGCAAAATGACAATTTCAGTTGATAAATTTCGATTCAGGGTTCGTCTATTCGTCTGACCAATAAATACATAGTTTCAGTGGAATTTAACGATGAAAACGTATATTTACTAGATTATGTTATTGACAGTTTTCCTCCCCTCTTAATGTGAAAAAACAACCTCTGCGCTAGCTAGCCAGTAGCAAACTACATGCTAAAAATGAGAAGTTCTAACTCACAGGTGGATCCTCAGTTACTGCAGGTCTGTTAGCAGACTCTGACAATGGCAGAACGTCGAAGGGGTGGAGAACGCCAACTGAAATGGTCTGCTTCTATTTGCTGCCTTGTTCCAGTAAACTGGACTGTAATGCCCATCACAATAATCTTGAGTTTATGATGACGTCAGCCTGTGTTGTGCAACCAACAGTCCAAAACTAAATCACACAAAACAACAAACATCCACATTTCAGAGGACAGAACCCAGCTATTCTGTCTTAAATAATGACTTTACAGATTAATCTGTTATCACGTGAGGCAGATAAGAAAAACAATTTAATCTTCACTCATTTTATTTGAGAACTGGCACACATTTTCCATTTGTAGGTTGATAGAGCACTGCTATCGCCCAGCCAACATTCCATTTCAGTTATTTTGAAATTGAATTTACAGTCTTGTTCCGTCAAATATGACACTGGAGGCAAATAGCAGGGAGTATTGGTAGAGCGTCCCAGTGAAAATCTGAAGGAACGTCCACAGAAATCTGATGGATTTCAACTGAGAGAGCCTCATTTCATTTGAAGAGCGAACTGAAGGCTCGGGGGTCCAAGTGTGTGCGCCAGCATCGGCGCTTCGGCATCTGGGCGAACGTATATGTGTCAGTGATGTCACTGCTGATTTACAGTAAAAGTGTGTTTGTGTTCCAACGTGCTCCACTTTCCAACAGTACAGATGGGCAGAAAATGCCACAGAGAACGCTTCCTATACTTCACCGCCACACACCAGTTTAGAGAGACAACACACACTCAACGACACGCACATACAAACACACACCACAGCGGAAAACTGAGCTGCCAGAAGTTGGCACAGTAGGCAGAGACTGATGAGCTCGAGGTGTTAAATATACAGAGAGAGAGAGGACACTGTAATGCCATTCTCGGTCAAAGATTTGCATCAGTGGGAAGCTCGCTGACAACACACACTCGCTCAACCAAAGCCACACACACACACACACACACACAGGAAAGACATGGCTCTGTTTGCCTGTGACATGGAGTTTATCCAGGTAGCAATGGACAAATACAATCTAATCAATCAAATCCCCCCAAAAAAGAAGTGTTACTTCTCAGTACATTAGCGAGCTCTGGCCCTTCCTTCTCCTCTTTACCATGTTAGGTGAAATTCAGCCTCAGATTTGTGTGATCCAGCTAGCAAACACAAATGGAGGTGGAGACCTAGGATTTACAGAATACAGGGCAATTTAATTTCCATGCCAACAATCTAACCGTCATCTGTCAAACACACACAAGCAGACAGCATACACACACTTCCTCGCGTCTATATTTGTAAAGGGCAAAGGGGGCAGGTGTCTTGTTCCTATGACTGTTCAGTTGTTTTGTTTCCTGTCAGGTTTCCTTTGACTCTGAGTGGATTTTCATGGATTGATGCTGCGCTTTCATGTTTAAATTAAGTTCATTTTCCTCAGAGCGGCACAAGAACGAATCACAGTTGGTTGCAAGTTCGGTTAACATTTAAATTGTTGAGAGAGTTGAAATAAGGTCTGTGGTTAACACCAACTCACAATTTGTTCAAATTTTGGTTCTACAGAATAAAATGAGTCAATAAATAGCACAGTTGAGAATTTTGAAGGTTTCGCACGTCCAAACAAGATGAATGCGAACAAGCAGCTTAAGAGACCGCAGAGGCTGCCAAAGACATTTAACAACATCAATTCGAACACGTAGGAAGTCAAACTTGGTGGTGTTGAAGTCTCTGGCTCGTTCATAGCCTCACATGAGCACGTGAGTAAATCCAATTCCTTCAATTGTTTATCATGACAGGCCGACATGGGACCAATACATTAAAAATATTACAGATGTATTTAAGAAATGACATAAACTTGTGTTTGCTGCAGAGCTCATTTTCAGCAATGAACTAAAAGCCACTGTAAAACCCCCCTTCGCTGTTGGTTAAGGGAACCCATGGTGATGCTAGCTTCCCTGTTAGCCCACAAAAACAAGGCATCCATGCATCTTCACAACATCAGTCCATAATGTGTTCATAATAATGAAGGAGCCACTAGAGTAACTAGCGTTCACGCTACTCTGCTGAAACTGTCTCCTTTTCCACTGACTCAGTGTATTTTCTGAGTCAGGTCCCAGTGTTTTTCCATATACGTCCCTAATGCTGTTGCTTTAGATATCCTGCCATTGTTATGCAGCAGCTACACACATCAACACAAACACCCACACACACACAAACACACCAGACATGCAGACAAAAACTCCAGCACCCGTCTCCTGTGAATGATTTAAACTGTATCAAATGTCCCTCCTCCTGTTGCAGTCAAGCGACGCCGCAAGTAGGAGGCCAAGTTCACAATTCTCCGTCTATTCTTCCTGACAACTGCCACAAGTGACTCACACACAGCTGACAGTGGAGAAACATACACATAAACACAGGAGTGTGGTTTTAAGAGCCACTGTGACGTATGAAGAACTGCTGCAATCCAACAAAACAGAGAAGGAAGAGACTTAAAGAGGAATAACACAAGAAAATGAATGAACGGGTGACAAGAGTGAACTCGATGTTGGCCACAACCGAGACGTGTCTTCATAGAGCCACACAAACATGATTAGACGGTGAAAAGCTGCAGCACAAGCATTGTTGTGGTGGAGGGATTCCAGAAGACAGGAGACAGATCTGCTACTAGAGCTTCATTAGAGCGCAGACAAAGGCGAGGAGGCGACAAACGAGCAGGTCCAACTCTCCTGTCCGTCCTCAACCCAGCCGGATCCCGTTCATACTTGATTCACTTTATCAGTTACAATTTTAGTGCACAAGTAGGTTTGATTTTGCTGCTCAGTAGCAAACAATAGACCAAAGTTATACAACTTGACGAGTCAGACATCTGAGAAGTGGCCCACAGAAACGCCAAAAAAAAAAAAAAAAATACTGAGCAAATGATTGGACGAAGAACTTGTCCATCACTGACCAACCAATCAGATCAAACTGAGCTAGAAGCCAAGGCCAGTTGAAGAAGAGGGGGGACTACTGGTATTAAGTATTCGTGAAGAACATTTCAAGGACTTTTCCACAATTTACAGGCTTTTTTTTAAAGTAAAAAAAACTTTCACAGCTAAAAAGTACATCATTTTTCCAGGATTTTAACAACACTCTGGACTATGCATGATATACTGATGCTATTGCAGCATCCATGCTAACTTCTTCAGCCATGGTTTTGAACAGTCCCCCCATCAAGCCACGCCCATACCTCCTCACAGGACTCTGATTGGTCAAAACTAACCTGGTGGTTCAGACACAGCCGTATAACCTGAAGACTTTAGATCAGGGGTGGGCAACCATGTGCCATGGAGGGCCGTGCATATGCAGGTTTTCCTTCCAACCAAACACTTGAACAGGTGATTCCACTGATTAACACTCTTCTGTGGCTGAAGGTGTGTCAATCAGTGGAATCACCTGTTTAAGTGTTTGGTTGGAAGGAAAACCTGCATACGCACGGCCCTCCATGGCACATGGTTGCCCAGCCCTGCTTCAGATGATTTCTCACATGATCTTGTGATCTCAAAACAACGGAACTGAGGCAAAAACTGCACCCGCTACATACACAACCAGGAGATGGGGTTATCAACAACGCCATAGTTGTCGTTCTGAAGCCTCCGTCGCCACAAGCTGAGATCGTAAATGGACCAACAGGCTGCGGGGCCCCTTGTCCTGATCCGCTAAAATCAATGTGATTATGGCCTCTTCTTTCATCACCTCTCCCCTAGGAAACACCATCATTAATGCCTCATCATCTGTCAAGCAATTCTGATGGCAAATGCAAGTGTGTGTGTGTGTGTGTGTTAAAGAAAAACAACAATTAATGGGAGCTCCAGCACCTCCTGAAGTATTTTGACACCTGTACTGTTTAGTTTTAATATTTTACCAGCTTTTAATGCTACACAAGCATAATTATCTGTTTCATTAAATAACAGGCAACACAGTTTGTTTACCCCTGCTACTAAGAGCCAGAAAGCTTTAAAGTCACACAGAAGTTGTTCCCTGAATGCCTTAGACTTCGCTGTCCTGAGCAAACAGAGTTGTACAGGTTATATTTGGCTCTCACATATTCCAGAAACGATTGATGCAGTTTTTCAGCTACAAGAGGGTCTTGTTTGATAATCACAGGGGATGCGGGACACGTTGCTATAGCGGAGATGCTATGGATTGTCACTGGATCAGCTCCCACAGGGCTTCTTCCTCTGTGGTTAGACAGGTTTGTTGTATAGATACAAACTGAACCCGCTCTTACATGATGCCCTTTCACACTAACGTGCTCATTCTCTCTGTCTCTGTCTCTCTCTCTCTCTCTCACACACACACACACACACACAGGAGTTTAGTTTCATTATCATAATCAATAATTGAAAAAACACCTCCTTTTCATCAGGGCCAGCATCACAGATGTGACCTGAGCCTTTCTGCACCCCCATCCTCTTCTCCACATACACACACACTCTATATCCCCCCCCCCCCCCCCCAAGCTATTCAGTAGAGGCATTCATTTTTAAAGCCCCTGTCATCTGGATTATGAAACAGCCAGGGGGGGGACAATCAGAAGAGAAGGGGACCTGCGCTCGTCCAAAAAGTGAGGTTTGCATTCACGTCCTACTGTGGTTTACAGCCCCATCAGTCACAAGCTCAACCTTTAGCAGCAGCTTTGATATTTACAGGACAAACAGCAAACAATGCTGGGGCCATGCGGGGGAAATTCCCTGAAGCTGGCAGGCGGGCAGACTTCATAAAACTGCTTCCTCTGGTGTCTCAAAAGCACACAAACGATTACAAACGAGACAGGGCACGTTAAATGTGCAGGGCAACAATTAGACAAAGCAAGACTTGCTGATCCAAAAATAAACAACAGTGCAGGTTATGAAAACTTGCATGGCTCACTTAGCTTAACATTCCCAAAAAGCCTTGAAGTCACTGCTTCTGTCCTCTCACCTTTATACCGCTCCAGCACATCTTCATAAGCCTGGGCGAACTCCTTCTCCTGGGAATGGTTTGAAGGTAGGAGACCCGGTATAAACCCAGCCATGATGGTTCTGTTCGCGGACTTGCTTGGAGGCGGGTCGGCCTGAGGACTACCGCAGTGAGCCGGTCCGCTGCTGCGTCTCAAGCCCTTCCTTCTCCCGCTGGACCCGGCGTCCAATCCCGCAGCACCTTGTGTCAAACTAGTGATGCATCGATGCGCTCCTGAAGCCCCGCGGGTCAATTCAAAGCAATGTTAGCTGATCTAAATTGATGCTTAATTAATTAATAATAACAAAAGCCGTGAGGTGAAATGAGTGACGGTTACATAAACGCTATCTATCCATTATCGCCGCGCTGGTGTGAGTGTGTGCGGGAACACACAGTCGCATCGCCGGTCCCTCCTTGAATATCGGCTTCCACCAGCTGCTTTTTTTTTTTTTTTTTTTTTCAATTCTGTATGGAGAGGGAGGGAGTGGAGCCCACACACCCTAACGGGGGCAATGTGTCGGTTCCAGGAGTGACACCGGACTCCTATCCTAGGCTGTGTCGGCGTCCTGTGGATCCCGAGCCGGGCCGCCCAAGCTCTTCCCAGCACGCGCTTCCCAGCCGTAATGGCCGCTTCAATCCCGAGCGCTGAGGTCTCCGCCTCGGTCTGAATGAGAGTATTTGTTTCCCCCTCTCTCCCTCCTCTGCTGCTCTGGTTCCCTCGCTCTTCCTGCAGTGGCTGTCTTCCATCCCTCTCTACCGGCCACGTCAGGAAGCCCCGCCACAGGAATCTGAGAACCCGGTGGGGGGAAATGCTAACTAACTAGCTTCCACGGCGACCGTTGGAAAATTGAGGTGGAGCGCCCTCCGGTGGTGGCAACGGCGCGGTGACGAAAAACCAATCCCCAACCAGGACAAAGCGCGACTACGACTTCTACTACTTCTACAACTATAGAATATTTTATATTAAACAATCATATTTATCTATTTCATGACTCCCCCTCATTTTAAGCAATACTACTCTTCTTCCTACAGCTTTGCAAACATTCTTATTATTGTTTTCTTTATTTAATCTGTTTATCGCAATGGTAAACACGAATACATTCATTCGGTCGTCCAATACAGCCAGTTATCAGTCGTTTCAATGTGAAATGAGGATCAAATCAATTTTACAGGTGAAAAATAACAACCCCAGCATAGTTTCATTGCTATGAAAACTTAACGTACAGAAACAGGATTATAAAATCTACACTGTTCAGGTTTAACTAGATTTCCACAGCAAGGGGCCTGAGCTGTCATGTTGAGTAGCTGAACTGGTGGTGAACACTGCCACCTAAAGGCTAACTGGGACAAAATATAGTGAAGCTAAAATGAATACAAATGCATACATTTTGCAACAAACACAGATGCTTCACTCCTGTGTTTTGCCCTATTTGGTGATACGGGATCCTGCCTTTAAATCCTGCAGCGGCTAATCTCAGCACGTGATCATCCTGAGGACAAAACCCATAAAGCAGCCTCATTGTAACAGTCTAGAGATTATGTCATTAATCCCACAAAGACACATATAGATGACCTTAAACATGATGTATATGCTCGCACCCAGACGTCTCTCTCTCTCTCTCTCTCTCTCTCTCTCTCTCTCTCTCTCTCTCTCTCACTGGGTTTACAGATTTGATCAGAAGTCGCTTCCTTTGCTGCGTCACAACATTTGAATGAGATCTGGTTTTTGTTTTGTTCTTTAATCGTCTTGATCAATCAAATCAATACTGGATCGATATCAAAAGATACTTGCTTCAACTCTGCCTATTGCGGTTTCACAGGAGTCTTTATTTGAAGATGCAGCATCGGAGTAATAACCGCATCGCTGCTGTCTCCCTGGTGGAATCGAACACGTTCACGACCGTCTCCAGGAGCTGCACCTGCTGCTTCCAACTCGGGTTTTGCTGTGATTTGATAACAATAATAATAATCATTCAGAACCATGCCGAAACAAGCGCACGGTGGTACCGACCAGCACTTTGTGTCGGTTCATGATTTGTCAGATCCGTCTCCTAAACAACAAGCAAATGAGGAGGGGAGGCAGATTCACTAAGACTGCAGCGCAGTGGCATTTATCATCAAATACGGTTGTAAGATAAAAAGAGTTTGAAGGCACGGCAGAATAATCTACCAGCTGATGCAGACAGAGTGAAGCTTAAATAGGTTGCTAGATTTACCACCAAAACAAAAGACCTTGTTTGTTCACTCTGGGCCACTGTAGCTGCAACATGCTGGACTCTCTGGACCTGCTCTCTACAGATACAAATTAATCAAAGCAGAAAGATTCTTGCAAAAAGAAAACTGTGCTGGGCATCTTAAGAAAAAAAATAAAAATAAAGAGAGACGAAAGAAAGAGTGAGCGACTGAAGTGGAGTGGAGCTCCACACGCTCCTGTTGATCAGTGCTCCTCAAGCTAGCAGATGGAGGAAGGAGTTACAGGTTCAAGGAGCAAGAACCACCGATATGTTTATCCTTTTGGTCATGAATTAACGGAACAAGTTGTATCTTGTGGTCTCACAGTGAAAAAAAAAAAATTACAGGTATGGTTTTCTCTCTGCAGGGGTCCAAAGCTTCCAGTCCCGAGTTATTAGTTTCATGTGTTACTAAAAATGATGACCGTTATTCAAGCACCTGCAGCAAATTAGGAGCTGCTTTTTGTTTTTTTGGTGCAGATTCATTTCCCCTCCCTCATTTTCTCATCCTGCCCTCCATTATTCTAACGAGCTGTTTGTGTCTATTCAGCCCAACTCAGCTCTAATTACAGGACGAACACACAACACATTCTCCTCAACCAGTTCCTAATGGAAATGGACTCCTCTGGGATGGGAATCTTCATAATGGAAACAGCGAAGGCAGCAGCAGTGATAGTGACACACACACACACACACACACACACACACACACACATGCACACAGAGTAAAGTTATATAAACAAGAGAAAGAGGTTGTTGTGACTCTGCCGTCTCAAGGTCCAAGTGACATTTGATGTCCAGTGTGCGGGACAGGACACACTCTTTACCCCTCGTCCACAGATGACGTCACATCACAGTCACACCTCATGTCGATGTAGACTTGTATGTATGAAAAGACAGAGCAGGTCCAGAAACAAGAATCCATCCGTGAGAAGTCTTGATGCTGCCACCTAGTGGTGGACAGTGGAAACAACAGTAAACTCCCTAACCTCAGTGACCCTGACTCGCCCAAACTTTCTTTAGTGTTTTGACTTCAATGAGTGTTGTGAACGCTCACATAAAAACACATAAAATGTGTGTGGTGTGTGTGTGTGTATGTGTTACTACGGGATGTGTTGAGTGTGCTGAAGCCTGTCTTTCTCCTCCCGGCCTGCATGTATCCTCACTGTTCCTGTCCACAGCTCCCGTCCCCGTCTTTGTGAGCCTCTTTGTGTGCGCGCGCGTGTGTGTGAGACGTTTAATGTTGTTGTGGTTTGTGTGCTGTCATGCAGAGTCCAGCTGCACGATGAATGTGCCCTGTGAGCCAAAAGGACATGCAGTCCTCCTCACATCAGCACGACCAACGCCTCAGCGGCAGAGCTCCACCACCGCACCTCCTCAGTCAGCTCGCTATCAGAAAACATCAGACAACCACGGAAATCTTCCGCCCAGCCTTTAAAGGAACATTCCAACTCCGGGGGAAGACGCTTGTTTCCTATCCTCCTCAGTCAAGGAAATGAATTTATACAGAGAAGCATTTAGGTTTAGACTTCACTCAACTGCAGACTAACATTCAGAATGTGTCAGGCTCTGCTGCGACAGTCCTTTTCATTCTGTTTTTTTATATTGGTGCTTCTCAGTCTATCACTCTTTTATCCAATCCTTCTCTTATCCTCCTCAAATGGGGTTTTAATTTATCACCGTTTTTTTTCCCTCACAATCGGTCCTGGCACATCCTGGTAGTGTTAAATCTTCTCTCAGTTTTTACTTTCTAAAGCCCCCCCCTCCCCCCCAATCTTTCTCACTCCGAAGTCCCTTTCTGCACGTTTCTCTCTGTCTTTGTCTCTTTCTTTCTGTTTTTCGACCTCCCTCACCCCGGTATGTAGAAGTCACGATCCTTTTTATTGTTACTGTGAACTGTGCTCTCTTTTCCCTCCTCCACTCGCTCCATCTCCTCAAACCCTCCCTCCCTTCCTCATTATTACTTTCCCCTCTTCATTACCTCTTACGCTGACTTGATCAATCCCTCCTCTCGCTCTCCTTTCCTTTACAAACTCCTCTCTCTCTTTCCTCTCGCTCAAAATTAAAATTCGGAACCCCCCCCCCCCCTTCACTATTTGTTTTGCCCCCTTTTATATTCAGTGTCAGTCTCTTGTCACCCCCACCACCATTGCTTTCGCTCGCCTTTTAGAGCCATGGAAACAGAGGAGACCATGTCACCATGGCAACAGGGGAATAGCTGCTTGGGTCTCGGGGAGGAGGGCTTCCTTTCAGCTGCCTGTGGAGAAATGTGGAAGGAAAGGAAGAGGAGCAGCAGGCGGGACAGCGGACGCCTAAGTTACATGCAGGCAGAGACGGCTGGGGTCCTGATGCTCATGAACAAGGATGGTGAATGACACACGCACACACACACACACACACACACACACACACACACTCAAGCACAAGTTTCCAATTTGCTTGCTTTTCAGGATTTTTTGCTTGAAAGACCAAGCCTTTCAGATGCTTCTTGTGCTCTATGAGCATGGAACGCTGAAGCTAAACTGAACCTACACCAGCAGAGACGCACTGTCACGTCTGAAACACCAAACAAAACTCCCATTTGCTTTGGATTTGAGATCCTGCCGTTCTCATTCTTGCAAGATTTCCCACATCCAGCAGCTGTTGGAAGGTTTCATTGACATTCAAGCTCAGCAGGCAGGCAGAACGCCGCCGCCGCCGCCGCCACAAGAGGCTGAACAAGAGAGTCCCAGTCAGGACAGCAGCCTCTCCAGAGTGCATTCAAAATCCAACCCTTGACATGGCGCTGCATGCTTCCACTCTCCTCCTGCATGATCTCTCTACTCTCTTGCATCTACTTCAGTTCTTACTATCAAAGTATGAAGATGCATCGCTCTGCTGGATCTGAGCTTTCTCTGCTGTCACTCTCCTGACAGCCATGCAGTGACCTAATGTGTTCATTTATCACATTCCAGACTTTAGCATGAATGGAAATTCAGGTCAGTGTAAACACATGGTCCACATTATGTAAAATGTAAAATCATCACAATAGCGTTCACGGCTGAGCGAACGTGGGACGTGGCTGGGACGGACTGGATGGTTCCAGAAACACCAGCTTATGTTGCCCCCGTCTGTGCTTACAGAGAGAATCTGGCAGCATCGCAGCACCACAGAGAGAGAGAGAGCGAGAGAGAGAGAGAGAGAGAGCGAGCGCTGCTGGCTGGTGTATTCAATGGCGTAATCAATCATAGTAATTCACACAGCTCCAGTGGTAGAAAAAGAGTTTAAATTCATGATAGATCAATGAACACGGTCGTGATTGTCCCTGACGCCAAATAGGACTTTTTTTTAAAGTGATGCACGTTTCTGCCTCAGAAGAACCAGTGCTTCCTCTCAATGCAGCTCATCTATACTGTGTATTAATATTCACTGCACTTTTAAAGAGACGCAGGCTTAATCAGAGGGCTGTTCAAGATTGTTTCTGGTTTCATAATATACAGTCTGATTGGTCATGTGACTATGAACCAGTGACATGATATTTTCAAACTTTTTAAGGTCATAAATCTACAGGTGACCTCAACCCAATCCTTCTTTCAATGAAGTCCCCGTTATTCTGAAAAATCATTTTGCAATCCAACAACTGCCCCACCCCCCCACCCCCCCCACCCCACCCCCGTGTGTCCGTGGCCCCACATTCACTGTGTGCAGCAGTAATTTGCAAAATCAGCTGAAGCGAAAGGAGGTTCATCTGGAGCCTCTGGTGTGCATGAGGACTCTATAGCCCTTTTTAAACACAGAATGCAGCAAATTTGCGGCCCGGTAGAGGCGAGAATTTGCCATCTCTGTGTGAAATGGAGGCTTAATATTCCCCTTTTTTAAAAAAAAAAAACCAAAAAAACGCCACTTGTGTGGGCGTAAACATGTGACCTGACGTGCAGCACAAAGTTGCGTGTGAACAGTGACATGCAACATATGCGTCGGAGGAATATTTAGCCCCGTGACCTGTTTCTTTATCCGGCAATGGCCACGTCGACCAAGCCCCTCCGCAACCTTTCCATACAACAAGCCATCCTTCACAGTCCCCGTGAGCTGGTTAGCCTCGGTCCTCCCGGCGGTGACGGTTACCTGCTCCTTGAGCTCAGCGGCTCCCCGGTTGCACATCTCGCTGACGTGATGATCTGACTGCTGTCATCAGCTATTTCCTGATTTTTAAAACTCTCGGCTGTGGGTTGCTTGGATTTACATAGCAATGGAGGCGGCAATAAGTGTAGCCTTGGAGGAGGAATATTGCCGGGCCAAAACTGACCCGTACTTTGTCTGAAACCTTGGACTGAGCCTCAAAAAAGACGGGCGAACTAGCAGACTGCTGTCGGGTATAAACGCAACTTGTATCAAGATGATAACCTTACATTTGAAGCAACCCTGTGCCAAAATCTTAGCTTAAACTTAAACCATTTCCTTATCACTTGGATGATAGCAAAGAGGTACAACCAGTTAGCTGCCAGTAAAGCAGGACAAGTACTCTGACAGCTCTCTTATTAACATATTTGAATGCACCAGCGTGCTGTATTTTACCACTTTAACAGCGGATGGCGCTGTGGCTTAGCAAAGCACAGTGTTGCTTCAGGTTTGTAAGGTGCTGCATATTTCTCATCACGTCTCTTTCTCAGTTGTTGGTGGTGTCAGGATGTAAACCCAATTCACTGAGTTGAAACTTGTGTCCTTAACAAAGGTTTAATCTGATCATAGCGGCAATTCAAGTTCATCTGTTTCCTTATCTAACTTTGTCAGGCACAGATATTTAGGCGATTAGGGATGCATGCTGGAGAGGACTTCTTACACCGGCTTGCAAGAGCAGATGCTGCTTGTTTCATTTTCCATAAAAAGACTTCACTTCATAATGAGGCCATGTAGTCTGTTCTAGATAACACTGAGATAGTAAAGCAGCAGCTTTCAGAGATGTTCGTCAGGCGGACACAGAGGCCGTTTCACCAGTCACAACACTGGCAGTGCTTTCACGGTCTCATCGAGCTGGTTGGCGTCGGTGCCAACATGATGTCCTGCTACCTGCTGCTGTCAGAAGTGAATCATCTCCACACAAACGTGACTCAGCAGAAACGTGCAGCACACAGAAACCCCCGAACTGTGTGTCCCTCTTAAAGACACAGCCCTGAATGGGTCTTTTCCTCTCTGCTGTGTTTTCTGCCAACGGGACCCACAAACACACGCGATCACATGCGCCAAAACGTCCTCACAGCTGGTTATTTCCACGTCGCATATCACCGTCCAGAAGACATCACAAAGAGGAGCAGGACAAGTTGAGCCTCTCACCTCACAGAGTTTCATTAGAAACATAACATATGAGATCATCTGGACTGACCTCATTCCATCTGCCGGCAAACAAACGAGCTTGGTTATCTGGTAACAATGACAGAAATAACCTGTTGTAATGACGCTTGAGATATTTAACTCACGACCACAAGAAGACGGTCGTTATCTTGAGATAACAAGTTAGTATCCTCCTGTTTGGAGTCGACAAGTCAAATATTAACTCATGATGACAGGGGAGAAAAAAAAAGTCATTACAAGTCGGCTGGAGTCTTTCTCAGCCTCTCTATCAATCAATGAAGTACAGACAGGGGTTACGCAGATGTGAATATGAGGGATCTGTTTAAAAATCATAGTATTCACTATGGAGCAACAACGGATTTATTTAGAATCATATATAATGTTATAATCATATAATAGCACGCGCGCGCACACACACACACACACACACACACACACACACACACACACACACACACATACGAAACTTTGCACTGAAACTCTCCTCCACAATGACGTAAATTATTTCTAAAAATAAAGCCCAGTAGCTGCTGCCCCTCCACTCAGAGGTCTTGGCTCATTTTCCCTCCAAAGCTGACAGACACGAACCTCCAGCTCCTCCTGATGTGGCTGTGAATGAGTCTGATTGGGAATCCAGACATCTCCCACCCACCACACAGGCGTCCCCCCTGAGAGCGCTCGCAGGCTCATTCACATGATCACCTCTGCCGGACAGAAATAAGAGCACATCTCTAATTGTCTTCGCATGTGGGCACAAAATCGCATTGAGTTACACATGCAAACTTGTAACGCGCGCACACACACACACACACACACACACGTAGGCTGTCTCTGCATCGTCTCTGCAGTGACATGAACCCCGTCACTCCATCCTGACCTACATGCTGCTCCTCTTCTATAACGTAGGACTTTTATCGTCACGTCGTCTCCTTCCTCCTTCGACAACCCAACCCCCATCACTCGCTACAGAAGTGGAACCTCCACTGAGCTGCAATAAAGGCTCTAATGTGTCTACCACAAAAAGAGGACGCAAACAGACGATAAAACCACTCTCCAGATTGAAAGAGGGAGGCAGGAATCGATCGCTGGGCATTTCGGATGAGGGTGAAGCTGATATTTTGCTTCTAGTCCAGGCTTTGGAAGATGCATAACAATATCAATGAATGGATATTCTTGAAGCTGAATTGAGAACAACGGCTCTGGTGAATTGAATACCTGCTATAGAGAGAGAGAGAGATATTCCACTGATGCAGCAATCCTGGTACAAGCAGAGAGATTATGGTGGAAAGAACAGAATAAACAGCTGAGAAAATGAAAACATTCATACACAAGTGACAGCTGCCACCCATTAGGAGGTAGCATGTGCCAGTGTAATTATGACCACATGAAAGTAGGAAGCCACAGGGCGTTAATAAAAGGTGAAAGAGTCTGTATACAGAGTTGGAGGGAGCGGTGAATGGATAGAAAGGCAACTGCCATGCAGGAGACTCTGCTGTTGTAAGACTGGCAGCTGCTTTGACAGGATATTTGGATCCCACTGATTTAGAAGTCAGAGCTGCAGAGGGAGCCGGCTGGTAATATCTCGTCGTCAACAGTGTTGGCTTCCTGCTTTCCTAAAAAAGAATTCATTCAAACTAAAACAACTCATACAGCTGAAAAGGACCTGTAGCAACTGAATCACTGACGCCAGGAGGGTTTTTAGTCTTCCACTGATCCCACTGCATCCCCTGTCGTCCACTTTGACAAAGACATCCTGGTGAGCGACAGCCCAGATCTTCCATTCACCGACATTTCTGAGTCCAACAGTAAATAATCAGCACAATTATAACATCATTCTGAAAATCCACGTGAGCTGAAAAGCCTCCGATGATAAGATGTGCACTTGTCGTGTCGCAACTTTCTTCAACTATCAAGCTGGAAGCCAGCGTTCCACAGACAGAGGGGAAGCTATTAACGTCGATCACAGTCTCATTAGAGGAGCAGGGAAACCCAGGCTCCTCCGGCGGACTGGCTAACCTACATTCCTCCTCCAGCTTCAGTGAACAAGAGGAAGAGAGGGAGAGCGTGGAAGAGACAGAGGGATGTTTGTAGCAGGGGATGATAAAGTTCGGAGTAGAAGGAAACAACGTCACTTCAGGATTTGTTACTTCCACCATGGAGGTTGCAGATTCGGTTACGTTTGTTCGTCTGTTTGCACAAAAGCTATCTGGCTGAATTTCACAAACGTGAAGTATGGGCCTTAATAATGAAAGCTTTCATGGCTCTGCAGCTCCACAACAGCTGATACAGCCATTTTAGGTGGACGCCATACACGTTTCTATCTGCTTTCAGAAAACATCTTCAGAGAGCAATGAATAGAAATTTCACAGCTCGTTCCTCTGTGTTTTTAGGTCTGAATGGGTTCATAACAATGTTGACATCTGGTGCCGATGAATCAGCATCACACAAGTATTGTGATACAGTCCAATATCGGCCAGAATCAACTGCATGAACCCTGAAATTATTCAGTGAACTAAGGTTTTCTAATGCCAACGCTCCCATTCGGTTCGCTCAGAGCAGCATCGTTCTCCACATTCACACACGCTGCCTGCCAGAGGCTTGACAGAACAACCTCAGTCGGCATGCCTTGCTCAACGGCACAATGACAGCACGCAAGCACAGCAAGAGTGTGAAGTCACATTTCTCCCTTACCTGCAACACGAACCACTGCCCTCTCCGCGGGGTCCAGCACAGAATCCTGGCTCTTCCTCTTCCTCCTCTCGTGCTTGGACAGGTTCCATGGCAACGTGTCTCCTGGTAGCCCCACAGGTACAGAGGGGCACGGCGACAACGACCCCCCTGAACGCTCGCTGCGGAAGGACGGCTCGCTGACGCAGGAGCGCTCGCTTAGAGTATCATCATCTGATGACTCCATCTCACTTTAGGGGCTGCAGGACAGGAGAGGAAGAAAGAAGAGAGGAAGGATGGATGGAGGCAAGAGGGAGGGATGTAGAGCAGAAGGGGGAGGGGAAAGAAACAAGGTCAAAAGAGGGGTGGAGGAAAGAAGGGAGCAGAGGAATTGTTGGGAAGACAGAGAGAAGAAGGCACTTAAGAAAAAAGTGAAGACGCTTTATAATTCATCGCTGGCTTTGTGAGATCACGCAGTCATGAATGATGCAAATGCAGAAGCAATTATGCTGCAATCAGCAGGCAGGGAGCAGAAACAAGCAGGTTAAAACAGCCGTCATGTCTAGACTAAAAGTTCAGCAGGGCACTGAAGCCGCTGCCCTGACACAGAAGGATGTCTGCTTCAACGAGGTAACCGGACAAACGCTAGCTTTCCCCTTCCTGTCAACACGGCCGCTGCCAGCTTTGACGCTCATCATTGACACAAACGGGATCCCTGCCACATGTTCAGGTGCAGGCCGGCAGGTCCAGGGCCAGTTGTCCCATTCTCTTCTCCAGATCTCACCTTGGGGGGGATTTTTTTTTTTTTTCTAATTTGGTATGAAACTCCACTGGGACTAAAAGATGAACTGAAAACACTTTGAGGGTCAAAGGTCAAGTTCAGCTCACACCAAGGTGATTGTTCTGGAACACACTGAAGCAGTTTCCTCAAATTTGTCACAAATATGAACTGAAATGATTCCACTGAACGACTGAGCTGCAACCAGGTTACCCTCTAGTGAGGCAATAAATGAACTCGAGGTCATCGGAGAAGGTCAAGGTCATTGTGACAGGCACACTTCACGTGGGAATAGAAATGCAAGTTTAGTTTTTCCTGTGCTCCTTTCAAGTAAAAACGTCCTCATCAAATAATTATTCAAAGAAACCTTCATCGTTGTCTCAGGTAAATCAATAATCATACTAAAACTGTTTGACTTGATCCCCTTGGAGCCGCGGGACAAGCAGGAGGAGGGTTTGTCCGTAACCTTCAATCTACTGAACACAAGAGCAGGTTGTCAGCTGTGTTTAAAGTACATGGACAGCATTTTCCTTAAAACGGCGAACTTAGCCGAATATTTAATCACTTGTTAGAAATCACTGCAGTCGGGACACGTCGCGCCCTCATAAAAGCTGATGAACTGACTGCAAGGGTGACGAAAGCTCTGATGCCGGCGTGGAAAACGAGGGATGTCTGCTCAGCTGAGACGAGCAGGAGGGGGAAGAGGTTTCGAAGCTTGTCTGGTGTTGCTATTTTTACAGTGGAGTCAATATGCCAGTACGACAGGAAAGAGCGTTCAGTTCCTTCTTCGGCTCACTTTCATCCGCCAGGCTTTCTCTCTCTTTCTCTCCCTCTCTTTCCATCTTTCTCCATCTTCCCATTTTCTCTCACTCTCTCTCTAAATGCTTTCTTGATATTGAATGCATATGCAACAGTAAATGTGTGTGTGTGTGTGTGTGTGTTGTGTGTGTTGTGTGTGTGTGTGGACTCTGGGGACCTGAGACTCTGATCTGTCCATCACATCTTCAGTAAATCAATACCTGTAACTTCAGCACTCCACTGTCTCCTGAAAATGAATTGGCTTTGCAATTAAGACGCCAGCGGCTCAGCGTTTTGGGCGTCTGCTCCGCAGGTTTGGCTACCAGGCGTCTCTCCTCTTTCATTCTCCTCTGTTGCTCCATGATATCAAAACAGCTCTACCACAATTTCATCAAACGCTAAATATGATCAGATGTCACGGCGAATCAATTTGAAAACCACCTCAAGTGTTATTCAGCCTGACAGTTCATAATATAACTTTTAAAATCAATCCTCAATGACAACTGCAGTGCCATATTAGGAAAACCAAGCTACGATCAAAATGTATAAAATGTAAACAATTGTTGAACATTCAACAGGAACACGTCTGCAGCCATGCCAGCTCAGTGCTAATTAGCAATAAATGCTAAGTGCGCTTGTGGCGAATGGAAATGTCCTGATTGTTGGAGAAGTTTACCTTAAACGGCTCTCTGACAGGAGCCCAGACAGGAACACAGGACAGGAATTTACATTGTGAGGGTTTTATTTCATCACAATGACGTTTTCCTAACCCTAACCATGAGTTTCTGTTGCCAAATGCTCCAAAAACAGCTTTCTGTTTGTTTTTGCCACGTCTCTCACAGGCATCAATAAAATCTGAAACTCAACAGCACAAATTTGGTCGGCCATAACGTTTAGCTGGCTTGCAAAAGTCACCGTGTGGGGAACTTTCAGTCAGCTGATCTAAAAGCCATTACACTTATTAGAGATTATTCATAGAACCAAGAGAACCAAGACGGATTATTGTACTGGAGGTTTGTCTGGAACACAAGGTGGCCAGTGATTAATGAGGCACATCAGTTCTTCAGCATTATAACCTGGATGTCAAAAATAAAACCCCAGTAACATTCGCCTGCTTACAGCTGTTCATAGGAACGTTAAACCATTTCCTGCCGAATTAGAAACAACTTGGAGTGTTAAAATTGTTCATTCACAGTGGAAGAGCTGCGCTCAAAAGCAGTTAAGATGGGAAACTCCTCAAAACTGACCTCCTAGCATCTGCTGGCTGCCAGAGCCTCACAGCAGATGTGTCTCCATTCACCCCCAGGCTGCAGACTAAGCTGTGACCTGCGTGGTGGTCCCAGGGTGGGGTGTGGAAGTTGTGTGAGTCCAACACAACAACTGTGATTCCAATCTGAGTATGTGCAACCAAAATCCTCCTCCTGCCGCCGGCCCCCGGGTAGACCGCTGGCAAAACGCCACTTCCTGAACCCCCGTCTCCACAGCAACGCTGCCAGGAAGAGGTTAAAACCTTCCCAGAGTTCCCTGCGCTTCTCTGGTGCACGTGTGTATATGTGTGTGTGTGTGTGTGTGTGTGTGTGTGTGTGTGTGTGTGTTTTGAGGCTCTCAATCCTAACGGTGGCACGTCTTCATGTGTGTGCTGCATGCTGACAGTGAGTCAGTGGCACTGCGCGTTTTATAAATAGAGCCAGAGGGAAGCTTCAAAGCTGCACCATGTTATTACAGCACTGTGATGGGAAAATAAGAGCAAAGAAGAAGAAAAAACGACCAGCAGACACACTGAAGGAGGAGTGTGAGAAAGAGTGAGATCACTTCCTCTTGGCTGAGACACCCCAGAACTTCTCCTTCAACGTCACACCTCTCTTCATAAACACTAACGTCTTGAACAAAGAGCCAACTGTTTAAACCGATGCTAAATCATTTTCAGCGAGAGAAACTTTTATGTACTTAGAGAGAAACAAAATATTTCAAGGCTGCAAGAACTCGAGCAACACTTTTCCATAAAGCTTCACTGATACATGAAATAATGTAGGCAACACTAAGATTTCTGTGACCATACTCCAGCTCCGCTCTATCAAACACTCTGCTCTGATAAGTTTCAGACTTCAGCACACAACACACACAACACACACACACACACACACACACACACACACACACACCCTGTCATCAGTGATCAAAACAAGCTCTTTTAGTGGACGATGACACCGATGGTTGCCCTGCACGGTGACATCGCAGCAGTGTAGGTTAGCGCCATCATGCAGTATCAGAACAATTAAAATAATTTTGGTGCCTGTTAATCATTTCAGGCTAAAAAGATGAGACAACAGGGTGGGGAAAAAAAATCCACGAATTCTCTCTGAACACGGGGCGAGTTAGTTTAGGAGCAGCTCGTAAACTGGAGACCGAGTGTGTCTGCAAGCCAGCGTGAAGTTTTACACCAACAGTCCTCTCCTGCATGGACGCGCATGTGCTGCTTCCTGTGGCGGCGTGCAGCGGCTGAATCAGACCGTGGTGGTGGATACTTGGCTGACCTGATTTACAACAACCGGGAACATCACAAATTATCCCGAGAAGGAATGTTTGTCTGTGTGTGCGTTAATATTTGTGTGTTCACATGAGACAAAGGAAGCAGGGAGGAGTGGGCTTGGACAGGGACATCCAGAGGAGGCAGCGGAAAGAAAAATGCATTAGGAGGAAGAGGAGGATGAGGAAAGCAGACATTTGAAGAGTAACGGCCCTAACGGCCGCTGCTCTCCTTTGTCATTCCAGGGCAGCGTTCCAGCGCTCCAACAGTCGCTGAAGGGAGTCTCACTGACATTCATGTTCAACAGACAGACAGAAAACTCAACTCAGCCTGACAAAGTCCATGACAAGAAGCTACCTGAGCAGAAAATAAGACTCTGGCATCCAGAGCTGCAGCTTGTTACTCCAGCTTCTGTGAGTCAGCCACAGGAAGCGGGTCCCACCGGCCGGTGAGTGCACACCTCTGGCATCCAGTTTCTCTCATCACAAGAGAGAATTTGTGACTCGGTCTGAAAATGAATATGAGAGCGCTGAAGTGTATCAGACACAACAAGAACATTTCATGAACATTCATAGCGATTGCGACGCCAAAGCCAGAGCGCAGGTTCCACACAGCACACTGTCGCACTCCCCTTCAGGAGGCAAGCCCACCACGCGCCTCCAACGGCATGTTGCAGTAAGGGGAGAGAGTCATCCCCTCAACCCAGGTCCATGGGACCAGACTGACCACAACACCAAAGACTTGACTGCATAGCTGAGCAGATTTGCTATCAAGGTATTTTTCACCAACTGAACACAGCAAATATCCCTGCCTTGTCCCGTCCAGTAGGTGCCTGTTGGGCGGCCTGTGGTGGGTGCAGCACCGGGCTGGTGGCATCGCCTCCAGAGCAGAGGAGACTCTTTCGGCCCCTGCATGCTGTGTCATTTTTTTGTAATCTGGCCACAAACAGAAGAGACTTCTAGGACAGACACAGTGACTTTGTCTCGTCCTGTTGCCAGGCAACCTCAGGCGGTAACCAAACATGTCTTCTCTAACTTTGCCTTAGTCATAATTATTAATCTCGAACTTTCCAGTTCCAGTAAACAAGTATTTCTAGATTGTTTGGCCTCTGGGGGGTGCAGCAGAAACAAGCTCTGAACACACCAGCGACCAGCAGGAGCGCCGACCCCGAAGCCCGCCTGGCAAACCGTGAGCAAACAATCGCATTACATGAATCAGATCCAGCATTAGCATTGGTTAGAGTGGCGCTCCTGGCAAGCTGAGGCCCGGTGCGTCGCTCTCTCTCTCCCTCACTGCTCAGTGGCGGTGGGTTTAAATCAGCCTTTTCTGTCTTAATGCTGCCACTTGAGAGAGAATCAGCGCAGCAAAGTTGCTGTTCGATGAAACCAAGAGGATTCACTGAAACGCCTCGAAAACGCCTGGAAGAGAAATGCAGATTGAAGTCGTAACACTAGAGTGAAGTGAAACGATCCCTTGTTAGTATAAATACTTGAATCAAAACTACTATGAACCCAGTTGATAAATGAAAGAGACAAGTGTATGTGATTGTGTGTGTGAGGACGGATGAATCGACCAGCCTGTCTTCTCCTCTACTGCAGCCTCCAGCGATGATGAGCAATAACCATCTAACCACACACACACACACACACACACACGCACACACACACACACACACACACACACACAAATCAACATACATTCAAACACTTGCATGAAAACTGTCTCACTACTCAGCTTGACTGGACAGAGTGAGTTAAAGTGAGAGTTAAAGAAGAGAAACACTCGTGGGGTGGGAGTGTGTGTGTGTGTGTGTGTGAGAGAGAGAGAGAGAGAGAGAAAATAAACTGATAAAGGAGAGATAAGTATGTTCAAAGTTTAACAAAGGACAAGATATGAGAGAACAAAGAGCAGCAATAGCATCAATGGTTTTCTTTTATTTGGCCAATATGATCACGTCTTATCACACACACACACACACACACACACACACACACACACACACACACACACAATAACAACTGAGGCAGTCAAACAGTCTCTAACAGTCAATGAACGATATTTCTTCAGCCTGCCGCTCAAATTCTGATTCCACGTAAACGGCAAGACTGGACATTGAATCTGCTGATAACCACGAACCTCTATGGCCCGAAGTGTTCAACCCTGACAACCTCGACCACCCGCGCAGAGGAGCTGCTCCCATCAGGAGTATCAGAAATGCCTCCAGTAACAGCCAGCAGTACAGTACCGGCTCGTATGCCGGTCTAAGCTCTGATGTGATGGCTCATAATTAGCTCTGCTGCTACTTCCCAGTTAGCTCACTTTTCTCCTGCTAAAATTACACAAAGGAAATCAGTTTTTATTGCACTGTGCTTCCAGTGGCGGCTGCTGCTTCAGAGCAGTGAAGAAGAATGAACTGGCGTCACATTAGTCAGACAAAGCTGGCAATGTCTTAGCAAAGCTGTGATATTTTACAACAGAAAATCCCACCAGTAGCACACGGACACGTCCAGTACTGAAGCTGTAGCTTGGATGGTTTCTAAGTAAATTATGTCAACAAAGTTCTATGGAAACGTTCTCTGGATGGTTTATGACTTGTTTTCACATGCATGCCTCTGCAGTTTGTAGTTGTTTTTTTTATAGCACTACGTCTCAAAAAGACAATAGACTGACGCGCTGATTTTTTTTTTTTAATCAATTTTCAGGATCTACACTACAGAGTTCCCTGCAGAGGAAGCACTTCTAGTTAGCTAACTGGTAGCCTGTTAGCATGTGTTTGCTAGCTCACCAACAAACGAAATCTGAGGCAAAAATTCAATCTTTTTCATCAAACCAGGCAAATATCGGATAGAAAATGAGCAGAAGGAGGAGTTTCGCAAACACATTGAAAATTATAAAGGTTTTCATGGGGGAAAAAAGAGACTTCCAGTGAATTATACAAATTTATTTGACTCCTGAACCTGAACCTCAGTTGCTTCCCGGTTTTGGCTCAAGCTCAGGTTGTTGTTGTACAGATTCCACAACTACCTGAGCCCAGGTAGACAAAAGCAGATATTCATGGGAATCACAAATTATTCGTTTTGTCTGTTTTCCGCTCGGCAACGTGACCAAAGCTGATCTTATTTTTTGAAAAAAAAGGATAACAAAAGATGAAATGTAGCTTCAAACATGGCTCTCAGTAGCGATGCCATTCGTTGTCTGCAGCACCACAGACCTGTTTTCCTGCTCTACTGGTAGTAGGGGGGTGTGTCTATGGCCAGCGCAGAGGAAAAAATGGTGGCTGGTGTATGATTTAGTCAGCAGAGAACCGAATGCATCATGAATGTGGCTCATGTCGGATCTCTATGAAGAGCACGCTAAGCCTGCTAGCTGAAGGTCCAACATAAGGCTGGAGGGAGATGTATGTTTGACCATCTGGCCCAAAGCTGCAGGAGGGAAGCCCTGAATGTTGATTTCTCTCTCTCTCTCTCTGTCTCTCTCTCTTTCTCTCTCTCTCTCCCCCTTCTATAATATCAGCAGAAAGACAGGGAGGACGCCTGCAGTGACGGAGCCCAGCAGGATTCATTTTACAGCAGGTGGAAGGGATGATGGAGGGTCTCTACTCTTGATGGCTGGAGGGGTTGCACATATCAGTAAAAGCAACCTCTCAGGGGTGTGTGTGCACATGAAACTCCAGCTGGTGTTTGCACGCATTCTTCTCTTTGAATGTGAATGTGTGTGCATGAATGGACATCAGACATGGAGACCAGTGCACACAGGCTGCAGGAGCTGACTGGAAGCACGGGACTCTTTGTCCACGCCGCCCAGCTTGGACGGACAGCACCGACTAATTACATTTATCCATCTGTGAGTGTAAAAACTGCTGCTGATGCTGTAAGTGTGTCGTTACAGTGTGAACAACCTCGGCAGCCTCCTCACGACCCAGAAACCCTGTCTGTCTGACGGTCCGCTGGTTATTCCCTGCCCAGCCCTCCAGCACACAAACCAGTGAGGTTACAAATCAAGCAATCCCTGTGAAATGCTCCAAACACACTCTCCTCTGATGGATGCTGGCGTGGATGTCAAGCTGACATTGATGAACAAGGAGAGCATCAGGTAGTTCAACGTCTTCATGCTTGGATCGGCTTGTGGCTTTCATTTAGTCTAAACCATAAATTGCGTTAAAGTGACTTAAGTGATCACGACCGCCTCCTAATAATTCAATCATCTTGGTAAAGAACTAAAGAACTACATCCTCCCCTGACTCAAAGGCTCTTCATGTTGGTTAAAAAAAAAAAGGTACTGCTAAGGTTGGAAGCCCCAACAGGCTGCATGAGCTCCGGAGCCGCTTACCTTCCCCGGGCAGCAGCGGTCCTGGAATCCGAGCACAGAGCGAGGGAGGCCGGCAGTGCCACCGCCGCTGCTCCTCCTCTCCTCCGGATGGAAGGAGGGACGGATGGATGGACGAAAGGATGGATGTTTGTCGGTCCACCGATCGGGTTACCAGCGAGACCAGGCGAGAGACGAGATGGAAGAACAGCTCACAACGTGATCTTGAATTGTAATGGCTGTCCTCCCCTCTCTCTCACTCTCTCTCTCTCTCTCTCTCCCTCTCTCCCTCTCTCTCTCTCTCTCCCTCAGCAACCCCCCCCTCACCTCCAGCCCTCCTCTCCGGGTCTCTGTTTCTCCTCAGTAGCCCGTTCTCACGGCTAACCCATGTCTATCGGCTGCGTTAAGTATCGCAGAATTGAAGATTTCGGTTGTAGTCCTGCGTCACCCGCGCCTCAACAGCACCGCCAGGCCCAGACACGCACACGCACACACACACACACATACACACACAAGCACACGCGCTCCCTCCCTTACACACACATCTTTTTTTTCCCTCAAATTTGGGTGGACAGTGGAGGGAGAGGGGGGGGAAAGGGCGTTCACGTTGACATTCGCAGCGGCTACTCGTTCACTTGTGTGTGTGAGAGAGGAGGAGGAAGGAGGCACCGCTGGATGTGTTCTGCATGTGCTTTTACATCACATGAGATAATCTGGGTTTTTATAATCCCACCCACCCCGTGTTCAACACAGCTGGAAGAAAAGGAGTGGGGGGGGGGTGTAGGGGAGGCTCCCCATCCTGGAGCACTGACTACCAAAGAGGTTTCACACCAATATTTTAGTAATTAAAATCAACTATTTTAGCTCATGAGCTGCACTCAGGTTACATTGGAAGTAAACGCAGGACAGATGCAGGGGTGAGTGTTGCAATTTAGGGGTCTTGGGCACAATCAGGATTGGGGTCCCTCCTCCACCGGCTGCTCTCATCAATATTCCAACAATCACAAGGTTTCAGGCTACATGTCATGTCAGAGGTGAAGCAGCAGAGCCCTCCTATGTGGCTCCACTGACCGTTTGTTGGCTGCGATTCGAAGGTGGAGCTTGTGACATTTCCACATTAAAACATTGAAAAACAATTAGACAGAGTTGTGCTTTTGCTTTCTTCAAAATGGTTCCGATAGCGAGGAATGAATGTAGAATTCCAGGCTGATATCAATACCAGCGTTTGCAGTGTCCAAATGATTTTTTTTAATATTTGTTGGCTCATGTTGATCTTTAGTACAAGAGCCAACAGCAAAAAAAAGAGTTAGCATAAAAGATAACTATTTTTAAGTATGGCTGCTAATTAGCTTAGCACAATAAATGATGGTTGGATTGGTAGCTTAGCATCAGTCCAAATATTTGGTTGACATCAAAGCTACACGGTGGCATGAAATATCATGTGATCAAAGTGTGTGTTTCTGGCGCCACCTGATGGCTGCAGAAGCTGACGTTTGCACCACAGTGCCTGCATTAATGTGTGCCTCCATGCAAAACCCAGGTATCGTCAGGGTTCACCTCCCTCTCACTGGGATGTGCACGGGGGTGCAGGGCTCCACCCATGGCTGCTTGTTCTACTCTGGCTTGGCTCACCTGGTGGAGGTCGGCGCTCCCCAGCCTGTTTTCTTTTCTTTGTGAAATGTGAGATGCATCAACAGAGACGGACTCCACCATTTTGTATCCTATATGATGTACATAGAAGCTGTCGAACAGGCCTGTTTGTCACGTTCCACTGTTTTATTATCATGTATTTATTTATCAGCTGTTTGTTATTCTGTAATTTATATACCCTTGTTTTACTTTTAGCACCCCCCCCCTCAAAGAGCATTTGCTCTTTGGTTCAGGCTTCACTTGGAACTAAGAATTAGTTCTTAATTACTTCTTAATTAAATAGAATTAAAAAAAATAATTCCATAAATTAATTAAGATGTCAATGCAGATAATAAATCGCTGGTAAGGATCCCAGTGTCGCGACTGGTTGACGCTGGACGTAAATAGCAACATGTCCGAGGAGAAAAAGATTGAGGTTGAGTTGAAGCCCGATGACCACAACGACCCATCAGGGTCCGATGAACACGGGAGAAACGTCAGGTTGTCACGAGGGGGTGTGTCTTTAAAAACCACCTCATACTGGTTGATGTGTCATTTGTGGGACGGACTCAGATCAACACGTCACTGGGGCAAGTGGGTATCACTGCGCGTGTGTGTGTGTGTGTGTGTGTGTGTGTGTTGGGGGTCACTGGGGGTCTGGGTTCTACTGCACGATGATCCAGAGTCTCCGTCCCTCATCCCCTGGTCAAGGCAGCCCGTCATGCCCATCACAGGGTGAAGTACTGCAGGATTATCAGCGCCGCCGCCGCCGCTGCCACTTTAATCGAACAGCAGCTGATGGTTTGACCGCCCACATGAACTGCTGGTTACTGTGATGGTAAACAAGGATAAAGGTAACTGCAGTCACTGCTAGTCCGCTTGTTATTGGTTAATGATTGAACAATTTAATGAATAACTGCAGGTTGGGGTGTGTTTTCTGGTGGAATCTTGTCTTGCTAGACTAAATTTACGCTCATGAAACCGTGCGGGCCATCAGTCTACAGACACCACAGTTCACCGGTCAGGAATGCAGCCACAATTTCATGAATTGTCTATTTAATAAGGATGATTTATATTGGAATGAGACCATAAAGTAACTGGTCTTCCTTCATCATCCACACCGGATGTTAAAGGTCAAGTGTCACGGTGGAGGTTAAAACGATGAAATCAGACTGCGTCATCCTGCACCAGGCTGCTTGGCTCTGACTCTGTCAAACATTATTCGCCGTCCTTGACACGAGCAGCTCAGTCATTTAGCTGATCCGCGCACTCGTGTGATCAGCGGCGGATGTGCAGCACTTCAGTTCTCAAACTTAGACGGAGGCCTCAACTTTTCCTTTGTCGGGAGGAAATCTCTTTAGTCAACAGCCTGCAGCGTAATCAGAATGGGGATTTTAGAAAGGACAGCTTAAAGTTGCCCAGCGAAATCCCAAACTACAAAGACTGAAAGGAACCCAGTAACCTTCAGGGAAGGACACTAATCAGCACTCCTCAGACCCCCTATAGATCCTTGGACGAGGACGGACAAAAAGTTCATCTCCCACAAACTTGGCATGTCCCTCGAACACAAACCGGATTCTTCTAACTTGGTCCTGCGGTCTGATGGACAACATTAAATAGCTATAAATAGACTGGTTGATATTACACACTTCTACCTTATCAGCATTCACATCGCCTCAGAATGATGCCTCATTCATCCATACAGACGGCGGAGGCGCCAGCCTATTGATAAGGAACCACTGGTGGCTGTGTGTCTTGCTCAAGGACATTTTTTAACCTGGTCTCTAGAGGAACCAGGGATCGAACCAGCGGCGCTCAGATTACTGGCTGGCTACTTTACCTTCTTCAACATGCTGCACATTTCTGCAGGGCTGCTTCCTTTTCATCTTTTGGCCTCAGAATAATCTCAGCGGGAAACGTCCAGCCTGTAACATGTCTGTGATGTGACGATGGAATTAACTCTCCCTGTCTTTAAAAACCCAGTTAAACTTCCCAGTTAATATTTGGTTAAAGTGAATCCCAGCCTATAATTTATTATTGCTATATTCAGACCAGGATTAAATAAATGTGGCCATTATTTATCACGCTTTATCCAAAAACATGTCATGTTTTTTAAGTCCGTCTTTCTGGAAGTTCAACCCTGCATTATCTGAGGTCTTGGCGCCACCTAGTGACCACTCATGGAGGCCCCAAAGCCCATTAGTCAGATTTAAATGTCGGTAATTGAATCTGGGACGTGCAGGAGCGTGCATTCATTCGTGTCTCTCCTCAGAGAGGCCAAGCAGTCTCCTGAGAGCGTTTGCTCACCCGCTCATTGAACAGCTGATCTAAAATCAGGTCAGGAGGTTGCAGAGATGGACTGTTGTTTCTTCTCTTTAGAGTTCAGGTACAGCTGATTGGATTAAGACCACCACAGTGAGAGAAATCGAATTATTCTTCAGAGGTCACTAAATCTCCTGTGGAATGGATATGAAGTACTAACAGTTGGTTTATTGTATTTCGGCACTCACAGGCAGCCTGGATCAAATCACTGGCCTCCCAAGAAAAACACAGAATGAATTTTTAAAGCACTGCTTCTCTGATCGGGCAAATACGACAGCGCAGCTTCCCACTCGGAGGCCTGCACTCTGCCCCAGCTGCTTTGTGACAAACAAACGGATATTAAAATGGTTTTTGTTTTGTTGGGTTTTTTTTTTACTCGACCTTGTAAAAACAGAGGTCATGAAATCGAAAGCGTGTAGCTGATGTGCTCCTTCACCTCAGTTATGTTGGGTTGTCGATAAAATGTCTGGAAATCTCCCAGCAGAAGAAAGACACTCACAGCAGGTGCAACAGGAGCTGAGAACGTTTATTAGCACAGAGGAGGAAGGGGCCGTCACCCATGACGGAATTACGATGCACAAGGAGAAGTGTGAGGTGCAACATCACTCATAGTGACTCATTAGGCTTGTGCTGCGGTGGCGTGTAGGTGCCCTCCTTCACCATCTTGTCACGCTGCTCACGGATTGCATAGAGCCGCTGTAGCTGCAGGGAGGAAGAGGAGGAGAAGGAAGAGGAGGAGGAGGATGGGAATGAACAGGGTGGAAGAGGAGAGCAAGAAAACAAATGTATGTCAGCAGTAGCGCCAGTATTTTCATTATTTCATATAAATCCTGTCCTGTTAGGGTCAGGGGGTGGAGCCTATCCCAGCAGCCTTCCCCCTGGACAGGTCACCAGTCCATCACAGGGCCAACACATAGAGACAGACAACCATTGGCTCTCCCAGCCACGCCTACGGTCAATTTAGAGTCTGGATTAACCTGGTCCCTCTTGATGTCTTTGGACTGTGGAGGAAGCTGGAGTACCAGAGAGAACCCACGCAGGAACAGGGGGAACATGGAGAACATGCAGACTCACCCAGAAAGACCCCGTGCTGCAGCCGGGGCTCCAACCAGGAACCTCCTTGCTGGGGGCCACAGTGCTGACCACTGCACCACCGTGACGCCCAATCAAGAAAAGTAATTTGATCAAACCAGATTCAAGGTCGCTGCTTGCACCTGATGCAGAGCAAAGCTGACAGGCGTCACTGTTGGTTTCTGAGCACAGCCGACATTTTCTCACCCACGTTGTATAAACAGCAGATGGTCTTGCACCCATGGGTGTGCTGGACCTAAAATGTGGTGCGGTCCAAACATTGCTGGCCCACGTCTGCATCTTGATGCAAGTGTGAAGCGTTGCCACCATCAACCAGCAACAGCAAGTCTCAGGTCGACCGCACGGTAAATTTCCTGCTATT
Source organism: Aulostomus chinensis (assembly GCF_037954235.1). Taxonomy (NCBI): domain Eukaryota; kingdom Metazoa; phylum Chordata; class Actinopteri; order Syngnathiformes; family Aulostomidae; genus Aulostomus; species Aulostomus chinensis. The sequence goes on along the minus strand of NC_141341.1, from coordinate 3,650,558 downwards.
TAACCAGTGAATTATACAGACAGGGCCAAGGTCTGGGCTGTGTGTTTTTCCCAAACTCATTGGCGTTGGAAGCTGCTGATTCAGCTTGTTGTGAAGCTCCGGTTGCTGACCAATCACTGGGAGGAAGAGCATGAAGCCGGTCTTCCTCTGTGCTCGCCTTCTCTCCCCTCCGACCGCCTGAGCGTGGCACGCTCTGCTCTGGATTTGCTGTTCCTCTGTTTCGTGCACCATTCGACACAAATCTCGCACACATACACACTCACTATTCATTCCTCTAGTCTCTACTACACACAGACAACATTCACACCTGGAGGTCGTACTGAGGGAGCGGCCAGTGCTGCTCCATCACTCCCAAGTCTGTGTACCGACGGTCAAAAGGATAATCAAATATATGACACACTCACTCACTCACTCACACTCACTCACACACACAAGCCGACTCAGAAAGCATGGCTCCCCTTCAGGAGTGACGCTGCACATTAACACACATCAGCGTGTAAATCACAATTATTCTTGCAATTATCTGCAGTAAAGGAGGCGTCCTCACGACGATGGTGAGGAGCGCGAACTCTCCAGGTCGTGTCTTGGTTGCGTGCTGTTTCTCGAGCAGTAACCAGATTAAGAGGCTGCTCAGTGGTTGGAATTGGAAACATTTCCACACCTGCCATAAATACCACGGTGCATTCAAGCAGTAGAACTAAGATCCAGCGCTACACACTTGTCAGAACAGAAGAGACTCTCGGGAGAAGGAGAGTTGCATGAAGAAAAAAAAAACTCGCTGCTGCCTGGGCTGCAAAGTGAGCCGAACACCAAAAGTCCTCAGCAGCAACTTTACAGAACGTGCCTTCCCTGCCTGCTGGTGTATCCAACTTTCCTCCCATGTTGTATTGACAAATTCTAGCAGGGGATCCCTGTCCCAACAAGCAAACCTGGCACAGAAAAACAAACGAGCTGCACTGTCAAATCCACCTGTGTTTTCTCTGAACGGCCTGTCCTGAGATCCATATCATCGATACCACCAGGTTTCTTACTCTGTTTCCAGTGTCATGGTGATTCAACAGATCAGCCCTTTCATTCCAAGGAATTTCACTGTTCACATTGGAGTTTGTGAGTAAGAATCAGGAAACATTACTCAGACTACTAACTACTTTTTTTGCGCAAACCAAACTCACGCACCAACACGGGTGGATTAGAGCACCTACCGTCTTCTGCCTGTGCATGCACTCATAGAAGTCCTCAAACTCCAGCTGGCACTCCTTCTTGGCGCGGGTCTGACCAATGCCGTGGGCGCATTCGATCCACTCCTTCTCAAAGGCGTGGCAGCGCGCCGCACGCTTGTTGGGCTGGCTTCCGCTCTGTATCAGGGTCCATTGGTCCATATTGATGCCAAGTCGAGATTGAAGGTCCAGAATTGGCATGATGCTGATGACGGAGGGACAGGACGACAACGATGAGAACTAAAACAGGGAGGAAAGGCAGAAGGGACAGAGGCTGCTGGGTCTTTCATCATTCCGTTTAATTTGGGATCACTTAATCCAATGTCTAACTCACAGTATCAGGCTACAAGCATTTAACTGTTATTGGATGCTTGATATTGACCGAGGAAAATCCAGAGAACATCTTTGCATGGTTCCGTTCTTGTAGACTCAAATGTCAGTTTCTCAAGGTTCCCTGACGTTGAACTCAAACCCCGCAGCAAATCATCCACTCGCCAGGGTGGGTCAGCTCAGGTTGAGCTGAACCCGCTCCCGTGGCTGAGCCGCACACCAACGTTTGATCACATTGACATCACAATATGGTGGACTGCAACAAGTTAATTACAGTCATTCTCAAAATACGTGCAAGTCTAAATGAAGTACTACAATGTTGCTGGATTATTCCCAGCCTGAGAGTTCTCCAGTCCAGGCATCCTCCTATGTGTTCCAGCAAGATTATAGCATGAACGTTTCAAAATGTTCCTCACACTTCAACTCTACTCATGTCTCAATCTAAATAATTCCTTCAAATGTGATCAACCACATCGCATTTGCAACATGAGTCAAAATGAGCAGGATTTGATGTTCCTTTGGCCCTGTCAGACACTTCGAACCAGGTCACGGTTTATTTTCACATTCATTTACCGGTTGATTAGAGGAAAAACATGAAGTGGTGCAAGATGTGACTGATGCGCATGAAATAAAGGAATATTTACATTCATAATACATAAAAAAACCAAGTTACCTCAATAATTTCAGCAGTTTTTTTTTAATTCGATACCTGAAGACGCTGAAGAAATCCCTGTTCTCAAATGTCTTGGAGTTATTCTGGTGTCCAGGTATCTTCTCACTACACTCGGCAACGTTTACTAGCGTTTTCAACAACAGCCTAGCTAACGCTAGCTCAATCCAATCTCTCGCGTTAGCAAGCTAACGACGCAGCTAGCTCGTATTTAGCAACCGCTTAGCTCAGTGACGGGTAGAAATCTGACTTTTTTCGGCTAAAACCCGACAATGAGAACCCCTGTCTGGCTCGCTCAGGGCACTACACTCGCAGCACAGCCTTCCAAACAAACCTGTCACCGAGCTAGCTGTCTGCTAGCCCCCGACGGCCCCCTTCAATGACAGACGGTTCACGTCAGCTCTCGCTTAAATCACCTTCACACTCGATGCTCCTCTCCAATCTAACAATAAATGAAATTTATCCAAAAGCCATCAAAACGCCCCAAAACAGCACTGGACGTAGCTAAATTTACCGTATTCTGCAGGAGTCACTTTTAACCTTTCACAAAATCCACACGCTTTACGACGGATGAAAACACTGCCGTAAAATGGCGGGCTATGCTGTAAAGTGTTTCTTGCCTAACTGGATGTTGTCGCCCCCTTCCGGTTCGCAATGCGAGTGAGGACAGACCCCCGAGAAACGATTCGAGCGATCGTTGTAATGTTGAGATGTGCAGTTGAACTTTTACCTCCAAACAGTGACGATCCCGTCTCTACCGTCTCGTCTGTGCTCATAAACTATTGTGAATTCATTAATCTGCAACATTCATTTCACATTTGCAACTTTTCCAGCTCCTCGTTCTTCCCGTTAAATGTGTTCCGTTATTTCTTTTTGTAAAATCTGAGGGGACTTTTGTTGTTCTTGTTGCTACGATGCTGCCACCTGTGGAAGAGTTTGAGGCTCACCCATGAGAGAAAAAAAATGAGAGGAAGTATTTTTTTTCCCATCCAGCACTTTGAGAAAAAAAAGTCGACATATGCTGTCTTGAATGAACGTCTTGAATTGAACTGTATTGAATTCCAAGCTTGTTTGGTATCTTTTGGAACACTGTCGCAGTTTTCGGCTCAGCCACCTGGAAGTCCTACTCGCGATGACCACAGTTTGCCTGGGAGCTCAAAGGGCAAGTGTTTCTTTGTCACTAAAGCTGAGCCTGAGGTACAGTTTTGCAGAGGCAGCCACGTGCGTGATTCTCTGAAGGTCGACTTTATTCTCGACATTCTCAGAGTGCATGATGAGAAAGCAACGACCTCCTGTCGTTTTTCTCTCTCGTGGGTGGCCCTGACACTCTTCCGTACGCTACGGCGTCTCCCAAAAACCGATATTTTATCGTGTGTATTTGCATACCCGTCCTTCTGTTCACTGCAGGAATCCCCTGGAGGAAAAATGCCACATACTTTTGCTCGTGTTTAACATAACACCCTGTGGAAAAAAAAATGTAACTGGCACGTGTAAAGCTTTCTTTCTGGCATCATTTCTTTACTGGTTGCCTTTACGGAGACCTCCCGTGGCATCGTGACACGTCACAGCAGGAGAAGTGACGCTCAGGAGTTGTTGCAGTGATGGCAATCGTCACTAAATGTGCAGCGTCTCTTTTTTTCCGGAACATTTCTGAATCTGATCAGACGCTGGAATGCTCGCAACAAAAGGATGCGTGCTTTTACTTTCAGCACATGAATCGTTTGATTTCCTCTCCCTGTGTCAGTGAAGACAACTCGTTTGCTTTGGTGCCACATCGGATTGTTTTTATTTCTTTTTTTTCCTCCCCCCCCCCAAAAAAAGTCCATAAGATGTCCGTCTTTCACAGTCCTGTATGTACATCCCCACACGAGGCAGGACTTCAACAGTGACAGGAAGTACACAAACAGTTTAATTACACGCAAATATTGCTATCTATATACTCTTAATTTTTCAAAGAAGGACAGAACCGCCTGTGTTCTTAATGGGACGTTTCCATCAGCGCTCAGTCAGACTTTCGGGAAGTTCTGCGTTCCGTCCGTACATTCGAATATTTTCTCACAGGCAGAAACAAGTGATAAGTGCAGCAGACCAAACAAAGCACTGTTGAGTCGTAGAAGCAGCTAAATCCGTAAAGCTACTCTGAGATGAAGGAAGGTTCCCGAAGTGGATTCCTTGAAGGTGGAAGGAAAACCTGGTGGAGAACCTATTTTTTGTTGTTGTTTTTTTTGGGTTGGTTTTTTTTTTGTTGTTGTTTTTTTTTTTTTGTAAAACTGAAGCACAGAGGTGATACAAAGCTAAGAAACGATTCAGGCTAGTGAGTATGATTAAAAAAGAGCTTATCAGCGTCCCTATTTTAAGTGTTTGGCTCCAAAATGAGATGTACAAGATAGGAAAAATTTGATAAGTGCAACATAAATTAATAGAAGAAAACAGTTTCATTGTAGATCCCAAAACTGAACGGAGAACTAACTGAGACTTTGGATTCCCTCTAAATTAAACTTAATGATGAACTTATATATTCCATTTGGAACCAAACTCTTTAATCCCATCCAACAGAAAAGGCCTCCCGGTTGGTGATTTGTTTTGGTTGAACCACAGACTTTTTGCATGTAACAGGAAATAAACTCACTTGTAGCAACAGTTGATGAATAGTTGAAGGAAAAAAAAGGATAAATAAGATTAATTCAGATAAAGTGCACAAGTGCTCATTCAAAAAAAAAACAAAAAAAGCCATTGTTGGACTTACAAATACATTCAACTGGAGTCCATTCATTCATTGCAGGAAGCTAATTCTCTCTCTCTCTCTCTCTCTCTCTCTCTCTCTCTCTCTCTCACACACACACACACACACACACACAAAACATTCAAGTGGGTCAGACAGCCAGTTAACATGAAATAAAACCAGTTGGGTGTGTGTTGTTGGGTTGGTCAGTGAGTGTTTATAAGGCAGGCAGCCAGCCATCACTCCCTGGTCCAGTCACATGACACAAACCAGAACCACAAAGAGTTCTGAGGAGGGCAGGGCGTAGTGTGTGCAGGGACTTCATAACTGAGTCAGGCATTGTTGGCTGCCTGGTGCGTGAGACGACTCCATCCAGAGTCTAAGAAAAGTCATTTATGTGTCTGTAATTGCAAAAAAATAAATAAAAAAATCCTCTGATTGTAACTTGTCCGTGCTTTTATTTTAACACGGGACACTCCTTCTCTTTGTGTTGTGAACTCCCTTTTTTAATTAAAAAAAAAAAAAAGTAGGTCACATTTGTCACACAAGACTTGGTGCGAGGGATGCATCATGAGCTCGTCAACAGTGTTTTTGTAATCACTCCAACTGCACCAAAGACGGGAAAGGTGTCCTGCACAAGCTGTCTTCACTGGCAATACCACTTTCTTCCTCAGGAGGCAATAGTGAGTCGAAAAGAGCAGCTTGTGAATTAGAACCCAAAGTCTATACTCGAAGTTAGAGCTCACCACTAACCCTTGTGACCCCAGGTGAGACATGTAGCATAAACCAGCCGGTGAAATACGAGATTTACGCTGCGTCCGAACTGCCAAGTCGGTCTGATCGTAGGTCTCAGAGCAGGTCGCAGGCTGTCCGAAACCACAACTGGCGCGAGTAGCGACCTACTTCGCAACCTAAATTCCAGCCTAAACACGCCCACATTGTAGGTCGGTTCAGGTGCATCCTACGGAGCAACCTATGGCCCACAATGCACCGCGGACCTCTTCTTCGTCCCCTAAAAACCTGTGGACCCGCAAGCCAAGTTGGCGCCACCAACAGTCTCCCATTCTTATGAACACCAACATTTATAGTCGTTGTTGATGACTAAAGGTGTGTTCACACCAAACGCGACGTGTGTGAACACACCTTTACAGGTGCGTTAATGTGCTTAATAATAGAGAATGAATGAAGAGTGCGCTCAGTGTGGCGTGCAGTGCGACAGTCAGGCCAGCAGGTGGGGCTTTCGTTGGCGCTGTCTACCTAATTGCGGTATCTGTGCTCTGCCAGCAGAGGTCGTGCTTCACCACCGATCTTCTAAGGTGTCCGAATGGTGCCGCTGCCGGTGTTTCGGTTGTAGAAGTAGGCTGTCGCGGTAGGTCGTCGCAGGAGGACGTAGTTTGCCACTTGGCAATTCGGACGCAGCCTGAGCTTTGCTTCATGTAAAGGAAGTGAACACTGCTGTTGCTTTTCTAACTTCCTGGTGATTTGCTGCCTCCTATTGAATCGGAGTGTGAAATATGAAGCATGAGTTTAACTCAGAAAACCTACATTTAATATTTTGGTTTAGTGACACCTCTCTCGAGGTGATAACTGTTATTTCCCAGGGTTTGGATTGCAACTGGAGCATTCGATCTTGTTTGTTGTCCCTACGTGTGAACATCGTCGCGTCTGAATTCGTATTTCTGATTTAATGTGTGACATGAGAATTTTCTCTGAATGCTGTCATTGACTGTGTCACATTTAACACTCCAAAAAAAAAAAAAAAACTACCACTGATAATTAAAAAAAATACAATGGAGACATAAGGCGGTTTGGGAGAAAAAATCAGTTCACTAATTAGCAAAAAAATAGTAGAAAATCAACACTGGATACTTCAGTTCACCGCGTTTGCTAATTATCATCCGTGAAATGAGAAATATTTAGCAGTCTGGGAAGAAAGGTCCTGCACTTTGACCTCTCAAGCACTGGAATACAGAGGAATGTCGTCGCCCTGCCGTCGTCAGAACTCCTTCATTCATCTCTGTAATTCAAACCACATGGAGGCTTTTTTTTTTTTGGGCCCAATTTCCCGCCTGTCACCCTCCCCACCTCCTCCTCGTCCTCATCTGTGCAATCAAAGTAAGAATCAAGTGCATCCTCTAAAGTAAACTTTCACCAGTGTAACAGAAACTCGCCGCGCATTCAAAACACGCCATGCATGGCTCACGCACACAGCGAATAAACAATGTCTGGATATAAATAGAGAACGGGAGGAAAGTAAAGCCACAGTGAGTCCACGTTCATTCACGCCTCCCCTTCGTCCTCGGCACAAATCTGCGTTCCCAGCATTCTTTCTCCCGCTGCTGTGCTTGGTGACACATCACCTTATTCCGTCGTTTCCATTTCACAATATCTTGTGGAAAAATGTGTACCTCTTGTCTTTCTTTCTTTCTTCTTCTATCTTTTTTTTTTTTTTTGCTTTAGTAGCCAAGGCATTTTGCACCAAGGAGTAAACATAAATCATCTTATAAATCTCAGAGGTAGAAACCTGACAATTTACTCGGTGAGGAGATTGTCAGGTAGATTGATAAGACAGACAGAAAAAAGTAAACAAGCACTGTCTATGTGTAACACAGCGTTTCGTGAGTCGCAAAAGTAGCTAACCAGAAATGCCAAAAGAAGAAAAGGACCTAAGAGAGAGAGAGAGAGAGAGAGACAGAGAGACAGAGAGAGAGAGACAGAGAGAGAGAGACAGAGAGCGCAAAGTAAAATGTTGGGGATTTTTTTTTTGTGCAATCGTGAGAGCGACTCTTCTCTCAGATGTACAGGATGACATTGCTGTCTGTGGGACAGTGAAGGCCTTCGGTGGAGGGGTTCAGGGATCGGCAGGAGGGAGGCTGAGGCTGCTGGCCGGACGCCGGGTGACAGCTTTTCGGGTGCGGCGAGTCACAGTCGTCCGATGTCAGCTCTGCAATGTCGTCTGACTGCGTGTCTGACATCTCCAGGTCACTGCGGATGCTCTCCGGCTGAGCCAGGGTGACGTCTCTTAGCCCCTCCCTGATTGACGCACCCGGTGACAGCCCCAGCGCCGAGCCAGACAAAGCCCCACCTCTTCTTGAGCTGCAGTCCTGAGGCTCCTCCACTCCCGAGGCGGTCGCCATGGCAACAGAGCCTGCAGGTGGAGTGAGGTCCTCTTCGCTGGTCAGGCAGAGGTGGCTGGGTTTGGTCTCGATGTCCACCTGGATTTCCAGGTTGGTACACTCCCTGCAGAGACATGACACCAGGTTTCAGTCAGATGCCACTGGAAACAACTGAGCAAAGATCTCAATACAAAAGGAATGACGCCCACAGTTGGACTTCTCCAATCCTCCAGTTCCATTTAGCAGACGCTTTTTGTCCAAAGAGACTCACAACACAAGCAAGAATTTAGACAGGAGGGAGAAACCTTAGTAAGCACGACAAGGTGCTTCAAGTTCGATTGGCGGCAGGTGCTGCCATCTAGTGGCAGAAGAAGAGCCAGGTTGTTTTTCTTAATATAATTTAACCCCAACTGACCACAACCAGTAATTCAACATCAACAGCATCTTTCAACATTCAACACATTCAATATTCAACATCGTCAGTGCTGAGTGTTCACTAAGAGCCGGGCCTCAGACCTCCTGACTCGTTCTGGCCCTGAGGACAAAGGGGAGAAGGGTCAGGTTTAAGTGCCTCGGTGTTCCCTGAACAGTGGAGTCTTCAAATGTCTCTTCAAAGTAGAGAGGGACTCTGCAGATGGTAAGAAGTCTGGTAGTTCCTTGCACCATTTTGGAACAACAGAGAAGAAGAGTCTAAAGAGAACTAGCAAGCAGCAGGATCACAGCGGACTCCTCCCACCTGTCAGGTAGGGTGTAGGAGGAGATGATGGATCCCGCCATTCCTCGGGTGCTGGCGCAGTCGCTCCCTGCTCCCAGGCTGCCTGTGTCCCTCTGGGCCGACTCTTTGGCCAGCTCCCCAGCCTGCACCTCCAGCCTGGAGCGGGACGGACATTCACATTAATGGGTGTAAAGACAGAAAAACACACAGCGCCTGTTTGTTTGGTAAAAATGCAACAGTGCAAAAAATGCTAATGCTGTTCATTCAGATGCTAACAGAAAGACGGAGCAGATGCAGACGCGGCTACTCAAATGAGAAATGTGTACCTGAAAAAACACTGCATGCAGCTTCAGTTTCATCATGTGTGTTTTCTTATTACCAATTAAATTCCATCAATGTCGATAATTGATCGGCAGCTAGTATCTGCTAAACATACTGGCGATGGAATCAGCAGGGCAACTCTGAGAATCCTGCTTAAACTTCCTTGCAAAAACGAAGGTGCAGCCCAGGTGGAGCTGGTGGAGCAGGTAAAAAGACGCACACCTGAAGCGACACGTCATGATGGAAGCGTTTCCCTCACCTGCTGTACTTGCTGGTGCGAGTTCCCAAGGCGCCGCCCGCCAGAGTGTTGAAGTGAGGCGTGTCACCTACGGTCCCTGGAACCACAGACAGCCCCTCACTGGGGGAGGTGGTGCTCAGACCACTGACCGCTCCATCCAGACTGCTCTCGCCCAGGCTCGGGGACTTGAGGGCTCGCCATGCGTCCGCCACTGGAGAATGACAGTATTGAGAATAAAGAGAACAGAGACTTTGTGAAAACTGCTAGCGTCATGCAGAACTGACAGAAACAAGGATGAAGATCGAGACGTTCTCTCCCTCTGCTGAGTCCTCACCCGTGATTGGTCCGTCATCCTCATCGAAATCAATCCGTACGCCCCGCCCCTTCCCTCTGCTGACACCACACCCACCACCTCGACACAGAGAGATGGGCACCACCCCGTAAACATAGGCCAACATGATGGGCACGCCGATGCCTGGGGCAACACAGAGGAACAACCGTGACTTAACTTGAGAGCACATACTTCAAAATTTATGTTTTGCGTTTTTAAAAAAATAAAATCTGAAAATGTACACCCAATATTTGTAAAAATAACCAATGCGTTTGTTTGTAGCTGTTATTCACTCGTTTTACTAACGAGCTGCAGGTAACGAGCAGCCGTGTGTCCGTGTCAGCGACCAGCAGCCTCAGAGACTTTCTTACCCACGCTGACAGCTGCGATGACAGGGGCGGTGATGATTGACAGGGCCACGCCCCCGGTGATGGCCAGGTTCCTTCTGTGACGAGACGTCTTCTTCAGCTCGTAGTGAGCATGGATCTGCAGCAGAGAGGGGGGGTTAACATCCAGAGAGGTTAAAGGTGACGAGGACTCACAAGGTGGAGACGTCACTTGACGATTAACACATAAAAATGTTTATATAATTATGACACATCGGCTTTTTTATTATGTAAATGAACAGGAAAAGGAAAGATGCTTTCCTCTCCTGCCTGGCAGGAATCTGACCAACAGCACCGTCACGTCATTATTTTTTAAGTTTGCTTTTTAAAAGTTCCTGCAGGGGAAAACAGCTGATTCACATTTTATTTTAGGGTGAATTTAATGACCTAAACCGTCAGAATAATCCCTTCAAAAAACACACACACACCACAAGGAATTTTGGTGTATTTGTGTGTGAAATGGGTTCACATGTCCCATGGAATGACCTTCGTGAACCCGCACACGCAAGAAAAAGAAAGCTGGTTCGTGGCTTCTCTGAACAAAACTAAAATGAAAAGACCTGGAAGGCTTTTCCTGCAGATATCGGGATTCCTCCAGATTTTCCTCACACGCCGGTTTCCCTTCATTGCCACTGAAGCTGAAAAAATCTGTGTCGCAATGGAAGACGTGACTTCACGGCTCACAAAAAGTGACCACCGGTGCTCACGCCTCACATTTCCTGTTTCACAACCACAAACTCTGACTGAGACAAACTCTCAGGGTGGGTGAGCTGTTTCTCTTACCACCTCCGACACTGCTGGAACTGCAATGTGCAACACCACAATCGTCCACACGAGGGCGTGACGGTCTGGTAAGATTCAACACAGGCACCTCAGTCCATTCTTTGTTATTTCCTTCCTCCCATGCAGGACACAACATTATGTCACATTCCTGCGAATGAAAGCGCTCTCCCTCGCCAGTATTCCACTCAATGTAACGAAACACACAATTAAATCCAAAGCAGGCCGTTGCCAATAAAGAATGTAAAGTTAAGAAATGAATGTGAGGGGCAGAAGAAAAAAGGAGAACAGGAAATGTAAGATTTCTGGTCCTAAGAATGTGTTCTGAAGTGGTGTGGCGCTCTAAACTGAAGCTCAGCCTAAAATAGATGCCACTGAATGAGACGTAACCAAAATCTGTCCAAACTCACAGCAGCTTCAAGAAAATCATTATCTCAACGTGTTCACTCCCATTTTTAGATGCTTCAAATGGTTTGAAATGGCATTCAGACCAAGCGTCGCGTTAATTTGGGATTTTCCTTTCATGGACATTTTGTGGACCCTAACTTCAAGAGAAGTGTGCGCTTTGTGAACTTTACCAGTCCAGTGTGTGTTCTGGAGTGTGTTTAAGAGAGAAGGTCAGCGTGATTATCGTGATTGGAAACACTTATGATACTTTTTATTTCAAGGAAATTCCGCTAAGGCGACGTACAGGAAATTCCAATTGTAAAATTCCAGATAATTGTAAGAGAAGTACTTTGAAAGAATGCTGGTGCAGCATGTGTGTGTGTGTGTGTGTGAGAGTTACAGATGAAGATCGGAGTAACGTGAGCAGATCCTGTTGAAGCCCTTGGAGTGGAAGGTTTTTTGAGGACCAAATCAGATTTCTGTTTGAATTAAAACGTGAACGGTTCCTCCTAAAACGTTCCTCTGTGGAAGTTAAGTTCCCTGTCTCAGTTCTCGCTCTAAGCTGGACCAACCACTGAGCCCGCTAGTGAGGTGTACTGCCAGAATACACTTTTCATCCATGACCTGAACCAAAAAAACAAAAAAATTAAAAACAAAAAAACAAAATGTTGCCAAAAATGTCACCTTAATTAATTCAGCTTGCTACCTATCAGGGAGTTATCTATTCAAAACCCTTAAAGTTCTGTTAAGGATCAGTTAAAGGTCACATGGCCTCCCTCGACAATGAGGAACTCGGCAGCTCCCACAGCTGAAGCCAGGTCGTCAGTCTCACCTTGCGGCCCACGTAAACAGGGATGCCGATGACCATGGCCGGAACGGCGATCCCTGCGATGAGGGTGATACCGACCGGAGCTCCGATCAGGGTTCCCAGCTGCCACAAAATCTTTTTCTTCCTGCTCCAAGGCTTCTTCCCCCAGAACGTGCAGCCAGATGGACTGATGGAGGGAATGGCAGTGCGGGGGAGGAAGAGGAGCGAGATGATGGGAGGTGGGAGGACAGGGGAGGGAAAGACGAGCTCAACGTCAGCTAAATTTGGAAGATCTAAGAAGTCCAGTCGAACAGATAAAAAATGTGAGTACCTGAGGTAGTGCAGGTCAGAGATCTCCTTCATGCAGAGCCAGCAGAACTCACAGCCGCAGACAGCGCAGGTCATGTGATTGCAGCTCCCATCGTTCATTTTGATGATGTAAGCGCCACAGCGGGGGCAGGGCTTGATGTCATCAGCTAACCACGGGGGAAAAGAAGAGAGAATTGGGGCTCAGGGACAACTCTTCATTTTTTATTTACTGACTGAGTTAAAGACGAATTGTCTTTCCGCGCTCTGTGTGTAGGCCTACAGTGAGTTCAGATGTCAACACGCTGACAACGGAGGACAGCCAGCAGCGAGTCGCCTTATCGCGCGACGATTCCAACCTCCAAAAGGACGGCAAACGCTGTTAAACTTGAAATTTCCCATCGGCGTAGCGGGACATTTACGAGAAGTCGATGCATTTGACGTCACTTGAGTGTCAGTGTTTGGTTTCCTGTTTGGGGCAGCCCGGCGGTCGCGGTGGTCAGCACTGTCGCCTCACAGCAAAAAGGTTGCGGGTTTGAGCCCCGGCTGCAGCACGGGGTCTTTGTTTGTTGTGCGACTGCAGATTTAATTGCAATTTGCAACTTTTATTTCATGATCTCACTTGTGTCTCCGCGAGTGTCTGGCTGAGAGGACATCATGGATGTCCCAACCTCCAAGACCCTTTAGTAGTAGTTGGTTTTTTTTTTCTTCCTTCTGCTCTTGGCCACAGAATCAAACCTCATTAGAGTAATGGACTGGACAAGCTTGTCCTCTAATGCATTTTAAAGGGAAGAGAGCAAAACAGGCAGATGAGTCCGTTAACTGGGTTTGAATTCTGGACGCTGGAAATGCTCTTCGCTGTTTAAAGAGCAGTTTTACCTCAAAGAGCCTCTGGCAGATCGAGGTAGTTGTTATTGTCTTGGTAATTCTACTAACATGACTCAACAGACTGGTTCTCGTCTTTCGCCTCGCTTTTCTTATACTCCCTTATGTCTCTGCGGATCTGAATGTCTGTCTGTATCCAGCTGACTAAGCAGCAGATATGAGCTGATAGACGTGCAGACAGAGAAGCAGCGGCGGCCAGAATTTTTATGACTCGGTTTCAGCTTTCTGGATTGTTGTCAGTTCTTCAGAATGCTTGGCAGACAGCAGCGAACTGGAAGTGGTGACTTAAGGGAGGAGAGAGAAGGATGACTGTGGACATTTGGTTGGATTTACTTAAAACATTTTAATCAAAATGGGATTAAAGTCCCACATATACAAAAGGATGTTTGCGTGCACTCGGATGTTTGTGTTTGTCATTGCTACAGCAAATAAGTTGAGTTGCGCTATTCTTGCTGAGAGTTACATGAGAGGATTGAGACCATTATCGTATTTGTATGGTAAATATGACACGAGAGCTGGCGAAGGATTATATTAATTTAGCTTAGCTCGGCTTTGTTTAAAGACCGGGAGGGAGAGCAAACAGCTCGCAACCCTGTTCAGAAGTCAAAGCTTGCAAATTAACACATATTTCCTTTTATTTTAATCCATACCAAAGCCCAAACACCGCTTTTTTTTAAATAAAGTTTTCATGAGGGATAAACAAACAAGACAGTGAGTTGAAGGGGCTGGTAGGACCGTATTCTAATATCCTCTAACTGCTAACTGCAGAGCTTCACATCTAACAGACAGACTTGGGAATAAAAACATTCCAAGAGGAGATTTACTTCCCTAAAACTGGGGGATGTTGTAATGAAGGACAGAGAAGACACAGCAACAAGCTGATGGTCGCTTGTTCCAAGTTTATTGGGATTTCAGGGGCCTTGTGCTGAGTGACGTCACAAACCTCTTGGGACTCGTGTCTGGCTTTGATCTCACGGTTCTGACTTTGATCTCTGGGTGCACATTTTAATCTCTAACTTTGGTCTCAGAGATACGGCGACCATCGGACTTCATCTCTTCTGATCTCTGACGCCCAGATGACATCAGAGGTCATCAAAGCTATTTAGGCAGAATCCTGGCTGTCCTCTCAGGATACCGTCCAGCCACCACCGGACCTACAGACGGACCACATCAAAGCCATCCAGAAGCCTGACTGTCATCTCAGTCTGTCAAACCCCAGACTTCAAACTCAAGTATTCAGCACAGAGCTTTCTGACATTCCTAGTACATCTCAGTCCGTCAAAGTAACTGAGAAATCGTCTTTCTGAGGACATCAGCCAATCACAACGCTTCATATTCATCCTACTTTGCCCCCCCGTGACTCACTGACTGACCAACTGACGGACACAGTGCCTTTGGCTGCAACCTTGGGCTCTGTGGCTCAAACATTCACTAAACATCCCTTTAGTCAGTAAATGTAATCAAAGTGCCATCTTGGAAAAAAAAACAAAAAACCAAAAACGGAGCCCAGCACAGTTTAGACTAAGAAGTGCTGGTGACATTTAGAAATGCTGTGTGACGGCGCGCTGCAGCTGTCGGGGTATAAATAGTCTCTCCTGCCTGGCTGGATGCTGCTGCTGGAACGCTGGGGAAGCTTGAACAAGAGACGTGAGATGAGTTTGACTCAGCGCTCTGACAGACTCAGGAGACTGACATGTGAAAGAGAGTGACAGAGACGGAGAGCTGAAGCGGCAGCTACGTCTCTGAGGTGTGAAGAATATTTTCTGGTTGAAGATGCAGGGGGGGGGGGGTGTTTTATCTGACTGTTGAAGTCTGCCGAGGGAAAGCACACATCCGCACTGTGAAACTGGTGCATTTCCCCAACTGTGTTTATGTTTGAAGTGTGTGTGTGCGCGCGTGTTAGTGTGTGTGCGTGTGCGTGTGCTCAGGTACTCACCAGGACCCTGCTCCTGGGTGTAGCTGGGCGAGTGGTTGCTGTGGGTATGCAGCGATTGCGCCCTTTGTTGCCGGGCAGAATCGCAAGTCTGGTTGGGATGCCAGGCCTGCTTGCAGTGGTAACAGAACTCGGCACCACAGCCCTCTCGGCGACACACCAACCTGGGACAACTGGCACAACCTGAGGCGATGACAGCAAACCTAAAAACAACACACACACACACACACGGTTATGTACACCTGTATCTTACAGCTTCAAACTTATTTAGGGACGACGGCACAGGTGATACCACTGAGAAGCTCTTTCATAAACCCAGGCGGTTCACAAGTTTACAAGCCTCTACTTTACTGGTTACCAAGGAGGAAATAGGAAAAACCTGAAGTAAACACAGCAGCTAACAAACAAAACACCAACATATTTTCCTGAGCCAAAAAGGCACCAGATGAGAAACACGCAAATCTGTACCTACACTTTGTAGATTTAATAAACTGTAATGCATTATCCATACACACATTATTGTAATTTGTGCGTCCAAGTTTGAAATTCACGGAAACCTGTGAGATCTGCAAGTTGGGTTTTAAAAGCGGACGTGAATGGACATGAGCACGTTTACAGAGAAGTAAAGGTAACTTTTCTTGGGCCGAATGTTGCTGCTACATTAAGAGACGTCATTCTACATTTAACACGCAGCAGCCACCTTTTATGTACATTCAAGGGCCATAAAAACCAACTCATTGTAAACTGTATTTTTAAACCCAGAGCACACGTATCACTGCCTCTGCTGCTCCGAGCTCGACTGCTTGGTCGGGTGACTTGGAAATGTACGAAGACAGGGGAACAGGTGAGAAATAGACAAACACACACACACACAAACACACAAAAACGCTGTTGGCTACACATTTACAGGTGGAAGCACTTGAGATTCCAACACAACACTTCGGAGGAGTGACTGCACCACAGACCAGACTGGTCTTAACAAGTGAGAAACACAACCAAAAGTGATCAGAATACCACACATCAGAGTTTGCTCTCCGAAGTGACTTTGAGTCTTTCTGCGTCCGAGGAGTCGCTCCTTCCTTTGAAACCTCCTCCCCCCTGTGACATCACAGCCGTGACATCCCAGCATGTCGCCCTTACGGAGTGAAAAGCTTAAACCAAACAAGCTCATGACACAACTGAGCGAAGCAGCAGCGAATTCCGTCTCAGCCTGCAAGAGCTGAAGACCTCCAGTGAGCGCATGACACAAGCTGAAAGCTCTTTGTGAACTGGAAGGAGGGAGATAATCTGATCAATTGAAGAATCACTTCGTAACAACATTGAGAGGGACGAGTTCAATCAATATGGATTTCACAAACAGAAAGAGGGTCGACGGTGGCGAGGCTACTGAATACAGCCGGGGCGGAGTATTCATAGGCTGCAGACGTTAAAAAGCAAAACATTATTTGTGCTAAATTCTCAGTGCGTTGTGGAAGGAGAAATGTAGTGCAACCAGGCATTTTTGGTAACTGCGTCAAATCACTGCGCCCAGTCAGGAAAGTAGTTCCGGCTATGCGTCTAATTCTGACAGTGAAACGTCTCATTAATTCAAGTGTTATAGCACACCTTGTTCACGTCCCCAGTTATATTCATGCAAGCAAATACATACAGTGCATTGGATGCCTTTTGATGAAGGTATGCTAACACTTCCCGCCCAATGTCAGCCACTGTGCTAAGCTAACTAGCAGTAAGCTAGTGTCTGTGGTCCTCAGCTCCCTAATGCAGCACAGAAGCGTTGTCTATCTTCTTGTCTGCCTTGGGGGAGGACAGGAAGTGCATTTCTCCTAAATTCGGCCTTTTATGTCAACCAAACTCCATTGGTATTTGATGAGTTTTAAGATGCCTGTTTTAATGGGACTCACTCACTCTTTGGAGGAGCCAAAAACTAACAGAACTGAATGCACTGACACTCCTCTCTATTACCTCCCTGAATAATTCTCATTTCAACTTTAGCAAACTATTTTTTTTCTGTGCATTGATGTTCAGCTGGTACAGTTTTTAGCAAATAACGGTAAAAAAAAATAGCAACAACTACGCAACAATAATCAGGAAGGAAAATTAAAGACAGAGAGACTAAGACATAAGAGGCTGTCAATCACTGGACAATTCACAATAGAGGCCTGTCAAGAAACATGGCGGCCAAACTAAGTGGGAGAAAACATGCTGGGGGAGTGATAACAAAAGCACGCAGGGATTTGGCCATTTTTTAATCCTGACAAAACAAAAACAAAGCCAGTTTTAGTCAGATGTTCGCTATTAAAAGGAGAAAAGAGGGTGGGAGAGACGATAACATGACAAACTTCTAATTGTTTTGGCAGGACTCCAACAAGGCGGCGTCAGCACATCCCTCATTACCAGCTAAACAAATGCTTTGACAGGCCAAGACGGAATACATTAGCAAATATCAGGAGACAAGAGTCCGCCGTCTCGGGACAAGATGAGACAAGAAGTGGCATTCCGGCAGAGAGACGTCACCCTTCGTCTGCCAGCATTTAAATCACTTCAGTCCCACAAAGAGCAAAGATAAGGGGATTTTTTTTTTTTTTAAAAAAGAAAAAGAAAAAGAAAAAAACATTTGCAAGGTTTCAACAGTCAGTAAGTGACTCAGCAGTTAAAGAGCTACAAATCTTCGATTCAAGTGAGGAATACAGGGATTGCATTTTTCTGCATCATCAGCTTCGCCCAAACAAAACAGCACAGTGTCAACTGACTACAGAACAAGCTCACCAAAATAAAAAGGAAAAGAAGAAGAAGTCCTATTTTAAAACTCACTTTAACTACCATGTTTTAGTCCAACTGTTTATACTTTGTATTTTCAGGGAGTTGAGCCACAGACGTGTGTGTGTATATCCTCCTTAAAGCAGAGGAGAGATGGCATGTTTGTGCTCGTCTTGTTGCGGTAGAGAGAGCAGGTTGCCACGAGAGCGTTTTCCCAGGAGAACATCCTCCGTCAGCTCTGTTTCATGATTGGTGGATTTCGGTGCAGCACTGAGAGCAATTTGGACTGACATTTGCTGGATGGCAGAGGCGCGCGTGCGCACGCACACACACACACACACACACACACACACACACACACACACACACACACACAAACAGACAAATAGAAAGGGACATGGATTTGCTGGGAAAACAACGTAGAGCAGGTAAATGCAGGATGACGGAGGAGATGGCGGTGAGGTTTAGAAGTGCTGACACGTTGCGTGTTGGGAGCAAACGTGCATCAGAGTGTTAAAGGCTTCACTGTGAGACACCTGGGAATCCTGCTGAGCCTACATATGTGACACCTCAACACACACACACACACACACACACACACACACACACACACACACACACACACACACACACACTGATGCGTGCTAATAGCCTGCTGTATTTAACATCAGCATGTCTCATGAAACACACATCAGTCAAAATAAACATTCAGAACAATGTCACATTAGCGCTGAGTCCACTTAGCACGTACTGATCTGCTTAATTAAGTCCCAACTCGTGTTACCCTTGGCAACGCTCCCTCTATGTTGCATCCATAGTTGCCATAGCAACTGACAGACAGAGGAGACGGCAGAGGGCCACTCGTTGTTCGCACTCGATACTGAGGCACGCCAGTCATACAGGCCGAGACCTTGGTGTCTGGGCGAGGGGGTCAGAGGGGGATAGCATCTCTGACGCTAAGGAGGAACCAGATGCTGCGTTCTACTGAGTTATTTTTATTTACTGATAGACACTGACAGAGAAGGGACCGCCGTGTTCTGTTTCAGCTGCTGATATTTATTCATCGGACTTGGTTATGTGAGCTTTTCTAATGCTTATCGGGTTTTGTGTTTTTCTATTTAAAGGTTTTTTGGTTTTTTTTGTCAAACTCCGGCTGTATAGGGGAAGGACACGTCACCTCGCGTTTGACAGATAGGTGAGGAATTATCTTCTTGGTGTTTTGTTTTTTTAAATCTCCGTGGCTGATTTCTCCTCAGCAGACCTGTCGCTGCACCTGCTCGCGCCCAGTTACTCCAGCATCGACTTTCAGTACCATGGAAAAACAAGAGCCGTCACACCTCGGCATCGCTTCTTCTGACCTGCCTGAGGGACGAGACAGTGTTTGAAAACACAACATGAAGCTTTATTCTCCATTTTATGGTTAGAATCACATTTGTCTTTGCTTCCCTGAATCTCATTTAGGCCACCTGGTGCTGCAAAATCCCTGATTTACCGTAAACTTCCCACAAGCACCACTGTTTATCTATGACAACCGTCTCAGAGGACATTATTGTTGCATAAGTAGTCAGCCTTCGCTTTTTAATTAAACCTCCTCTGATCCAGCGTTTATGTACGACTGTTGTGTTTCTACGTGTCCCTTCCTGTAATCAAGCTGTCTACTGGGGTTCTATCAAAAAAAAAAAAAGAAGAAGAAGATAAGATACAAAACAAGGTCACATTTACATAACTTTCCCACCCCGCGGGCTAGAAGGCTGCACACACAAACACACACCGGCGCAACCCGATGATTCTCAGCTGTAAAACTCTTCAACCACGATGAGATTTTAGGAAATTCACACCTATTAGGGTGTGGAAGTTTTGTCTCCGGCGTCCGAAGCCGCAACTCCCAGGTGTGAGTTTGTGTGTTCAGAGCGGTTTCTCCGTCTCCGGTCAAGGCTGTTTGTTGTGAATAATAATGCAGACACAGTCAACTCGTCTCATTTAAAGAGGGGTGAGTCACTGCTGATGTCAGGCAGTGCATCATCCCGGTAAGTATGTAGGTCAGCATGCGGCCTCTCCTCCTATGATACCACTGACGCACATTAACACTTACGCTTATTTCTAACAGAAAATTGTGCTGAAAAGTGGCCTCTTTGTTCTTACGCTAACCTTCCAGACAGTCGTAAAACGACTAATTGCAACCTTAAGGTTGTTACCACCATTTCCTCCACCATGTTGCTCTAAAAAGCCCTTGGTATGATAACGCAGAACACTCAGAGAGTAAAGAAAATAAAAATTAATTTGCTGCGGGAGACGGGAGGTTTAGGTGGGAAACAAAGCCTTATTAATCAGGCCAGTAGTGTTAACATACACACTATCAATTAAAAGGCTGTCTCTTTTGGAAGACAATTATATGTTCACTTTGCTGCTTAGCAGCAAAAACAGCTGGAAGTTTACGGAGGTCTGGCACTTAGGAGGCAGGACCAAGCCTGGTGAAACTTAGAGACTCCTCACTTATAACAGAGCTGACAAGGCGTGCATGTAAAAAGCAGCGAGGTTTGTCTTGGTGATTCGTGCTCCCCTGCAGGTGAACCCTAAGGTTCTGGTGCCCTCTCTGTCTTTTCTCTAGCGACATCGTCAGGTCGACATGTCCAGTTGCACACAGGAAATCGTAAAATGGAATATTCACATGAGCCGCTTGTTCAGACGTTAAATAAAGTCACGCAACGGGATGCTGAGAGACACTTCCTGGTTCCCTTCTGATGAAAGTATCAGCGGGGTTATTTTTTTTCGAAGCCTGCAAACATTCCCTGCCGTTCCCTCAAGAAAAAACAAAAGTTTTTGTCAAGCTTCTAATCTTACTCAAAGGTTTGCCGTTGCCAAAAAAACCTGTTAATAAATAATAACGAACAATAGAGGTGATCTTAAAAGTTTTTTCCCAACATTGTCTTTCCTGACACGATTCTGCCCCCTGAGTCTGCGTGCAGGCCCCTCCGTCGCCACTCCTGTGTAAAAACGATGGCTAAATTCTGTTGTCATCACAGCTTGATCTGTTTGGTGTGATTTAGGCAGTTGTAAGAGCCGCACAATTCCATAATCATGCTGTGCAACAACGTCGCCACATACACAAATGCAGAGTTTTACCTCTCGGCAAAGAAGCTCTCATCATCTGAGGACTTGAACGTAAGGTTGCATTTACTGATATGAAAATACGACGCCCCCTCGCTTAAAATCTACAGATTTGTTCGTTCACCGACTGTTTGGGCCACAAAGCCTGCATGGATGTGATACGATGAACGATGACAGTTGCCTAACCTGGCTCAGGCCATACAGCCTGGATATCAGCATACATCCGTTTCATCATCTACTGGGGCAGTCGCCCTACAGACCACAGCCTTGACACTGGACCAGTTTATTGGTGGGATTTAACACCGTCAAATATTATCACATGGATGATACAGCCAGTTCCGCCTGAAAGTTGTTATATAATTTCTCTTCTTCAAAAGCAGGTGCCAGTGGAGGCACAGAGCAACTGCCTGTGGGCAACAAGCACTGATATCCTGCATTAAAAATGATTTAGAGAAGAGGAGTCCAGGTTGAGGGCTGATAAACGATGATGCATCAGAACGGAGCTTAGACTCGGAGACACGCCGCGGTAGCGCCAACTCCGTACAAAATCTGGACTGAGAGTGTCGGCAACCGGAGCTCTTCTTGGTGTAGGAGACGTTTGACCTCTTATCCAAGGTCTCGACTGACCGAGTGACCTGGATGACCGACAGCCTTCACAATCTACTGATTCTGCTTGTCTTTCCACAAATCAAAGCTTGCAGTCATACAGAAACACAGGTGATCTGTGTGAAGACATGAACAACGGCCTTCCCCTGCGACAACTTCTGTATTACTGAGCAAAACCACAACAAAAAAGCTTTCACTTCTACCGGCCTTCCCCCGCTTTCTCTCTCTCTCTCTCTCTCTCTCACACACACACACACACACACACACACACACACACACACACACACAAACAAACAAACACAAACACAGTGAATCACTTTCAAACGCCTCTCATTTGTTCCAGAAACCAAACCAGAGCTCATCTACCTCCAGCCCGACCGGCTCTCAGCCCCCTAACCTAGTTGCGTTTTCTCTCCTCCACTTTAAATATTCAACTTCCTCAGCTCGTCTTTATCTCACAGATCCGGTCAGCGCTGGTTCCTCTTGATGTTCACACTGACAAGCGTCGATTTCACTGCTCATTTCAAATGTCACACGTTACAAAAGAAGCGGTGAGGAAATCACCAAAGAGTAACTGAGCCCAGATGATGATTTAAAAGAGGACGACACAGAATGAGAAAAAGGGCAAACAAGACAACGGGAAAAAACCCATTTTATGAGAGATCTAAGAGCACAAGTTCCCTTTTACCCTGCAAACAGCAACAAATACTTTCTCTTTTAAAAACACTGAAATGAGCTAATGCTTTGTTTTAGTCAGTTAAAGCCAGATGTTGGCGTTTTAATTTGCATCTGTCCAACTGTAATAAGAATAAGTCCTTCTACAGAAAAGAAATGACGTCAAGCAAAATTCCCTGCGTGCGATTCAGCACCTGCCACGGATGAGAAAGCCTGCCGGGCTCTGCAACATTTTCACTTTTCGTTTCACTGCTACAACGATTCTCCAATTTCTCACCGTGTTCCTCTCTGTTTGTATTAATTGCACCTGGTGAATTCCCAACAGGAAGAAAACACGGAGAGCAAGTTGTTTGTTAGCTCCGATCACCGTTGGAATCCGCCGGAACATGCCACAGGAAGACAGAGACAAAACAAAGCTGAAACTGGTGAACCGACCGGGGAGCAGATCCCAGACCACAACCTTGAATGCTAAACTCGACCCGACTCGCTGAACAAGAAGCGAAACTCGACATTGGTGGAAGTATTTCTCTTTTGACTGTATGAAAATACTACAAACATGCTGGGGAGAGCAAAACCGAGTGATTGGAAGAAGTCGAGTTGAATCTGGGATGAGCGCCGTCACAGTTTTATGCTCCACCTTACGAATCATCTGTTGCTTTAGAAAACTA
The DNA here is from genome assembly GCF_037954235.1 of Aulostomus chinensis. Lineage (NCBI taxonomy): Eukaryota > Metazoa > Chordata > Actinopteri > Syngnathiformes > Aulostomidae > Aulostomus > Aulostomus chinensis. The sequence goes on along the minus strand of NC_141341.1, from coordinate 3,627,599 downwards.
ACACATACTGACAGTGAAAGCAATCCTTGGTTACAGTGAACACAGAGAAGCGCAACAAATGAAACTTGTGACACCTGGTTGAGGGTAAATGAAATTGAAACGAAAAACGCTGATGGAGAGATGCTAAAAGCAATACTTTGTCCAAAAAAGTGTGTTTGTGCCTTGAAAGCACTCACAAGTATTTGTGTGTCTTGAACTCTCAAAGGCACGTCTTTGCCTCTGCATCTCTTCTTGGAGACTCCAGAATGCAGAAAGAGCCAGCCATGTACAGCATAATCAGCTTTAAGCTAACAGTGACCAACCACAGCCGTATCAAAGTGTTTCTGAATCCCTAAACATCCAGACAGAAATAAAACACCCGTGAGAGTTCGTTAACAGACGTTTTTACTGCTGTTAGCCACCAAATCCCATTAGCTTCAAGCTAAATATACATGGCTGGCTCTTCCGGCGTTCTTAAGCCACGAAGAGGTGAAGCAGGAAGGGAAAAAAAAATGTCTTTGTGAGCTTTAAGCGTGTTTGTGAGAACTTGACAGGCAAAATACAAATTTTGGATGAGGTATCGCTCGAAGACTTCGCCCAAACCCCACGTCTGCCGTTATTCGCTATGTCAAATGAATCTGCCTCAAAATTCAACAGGTTCTTGGTTGCTACGCCCCTCCACCAAGTTTTGGGAAAACCAGCCTTGTAATTTTTACGTAATCCTGCTGCCAGACAGACAAACAGCACCAATCACATGAGCTCAGAGACGCAGGTGACAAACACAGTCAATAACATAGAAAAGAACCCAAACAAAGACGACTGAACATTCTCTTACCCGCAGTCCGGCGCCGGGCACCATCTGCAGTCTGGATCGGAGGCAAGGCACCGCCGCAGCAGGAACTCCTCATACTTGTCCAGCAGGGCCGCGTCATCCAGGATGTCTGCCACCTGCCTCGGGGCCAGTCGCTCGGCACACTCGGGGCAGCTGAGCTGGACTCGGCTCTCCGTGATTTCAATGCGGAGGTACTGGCGCAGGCAGCAGAGGCAGGAACGGTGGCTGCACCCGAGCAGCTCCGGGAGCTGGTCGGCGGGCTGGCGCACCAGGCACAGGGGACACTCAAGGAGGTTGGCCTCCCCAGATAAAGGGGGTCCACCCAGGGACGGCTGGCTGGAGGAGAGCGGCTTCGTGGGGGTGCTGTAGGCTGCTTCCTGCGGGGCTGTGGCAGTCGTGGTGGCGGCAGTGGTGGGTGTAGCAGAGGACGGGGCGGGTGCTGAGCTGATGGCAGGCGGGAGAAGCTGTTGTTGTGTTTGATGGTGGTGAGTTAAAGGTGTGGCGGCCCCTCCTTTTGGCCCCCTGGTGCTTCGGGAGCCCCGTTTACTGTGGAAGAGGCTGTGGAAGGAGATGCGGCCCTGGCGTTTGCCCGCTGCACGGCACTTTGGGTTGGGGACGCCGCTCACAGAGGAGTGAGGCGACTCAGAGTCCTTTTCTGATCCCATTTTCCCAGAAGAGACTAACAAGGTGGGTTATTGTCCCCTGATCCACGTTAATGTATCTCAGAGACACTCAACTACACACACACACACACACACGCACACACACACACAAGGGAGGATCTGTCTTGTGGTGAAAGCTGAAGTGGAATGCAGATCTATGAAGACTCCAGGAAAAACTAACTTGTCTTACTCTTTTCCCTCCTTTTATGAGAAGCCGAACGTTATCAGCAAAGACAGGCTGATAACAGCAAGAGGCAAAAAAACAGAAAATGAAAGGAACCGTTGAAGAATCTCTCCTTCTCTCAAACTTGGCAGTCAAACGGTTCCACAAGAACAAAACATAGCACGTCTCTCATGTCCCAGGCAGATGTCGAGGTCAAACTTTAGTGGGATTCTCTGTCAAACACAAAGATGAGGGTCTATTTTCAATGAATGACTCCTTGCTCAAAGTAGAGAAGGTAAAAAAAAAAAAACAAAAACAAATACAGGAGGAGGAAAAAAATCCACAAGCCTCAGTCTGAATGTTGGAATAATTCCTCCGTTTGGACTGAATTCCCCTCTGAGGCTCTTCTTTGCTTGCCTTCCTCTCGCTCTTGTTGAGTGCCGGTCTCGCTGAATCTGTCTTTTCTGTCAGGAAGAAGAGAGCAGGAAGTCAGCACAAAGAGCATGCTCAGTATGACACACACCTCCCGTCCTCTCTCTCTCCCTCTCTCGCCCTCTCGCTGCTTCACTCTCCTCCTGATCAGTGATTCATTTGACCCTGAACTGATGATCTTTCTGGGCTAATTGCTTTTACACACACGCTCACACACACACACACACGCTCACACACACACACACACACACACACACACACACACCTAAAAGGGAAACATTACGCTGTTAAAACATTTAGAGGTTAAATATTACAAGTCAGATGAAGATGCATTTGGGAAAGCAGCAATTCAGGACGACATCATCCACCAGTTGGACCAGTCACATATTCATGTGAAACCAGTCTCTCTATCTCTCCATCACGCTGAGCACCGCAAGCTCTTCCTCTACCTCACACTGCGCTGCTAGTGCCGTTACCATGGTGACACTCACTATGAGCGAGGCAAACAGCGACCCACTCTGTGACTCTGGCACTTATGCGCGCGCGCACACACACACACACACACACACACACACACGCATGCACATACAAACACACACGTATGCCCAGATTACGGGGTTGTTTTTTCCCCCAGTGTATATAGAAATATACACACAATAAAACACGCAGAGTATCACAAAAGAAACACGATCACACCCATGACGAGCACAAGCTGAACATCAACGAATAACACAAAAGAATGGACACACACACACACAAGCATGTAATCTCTGTGTGTGAGACAATGAAAAATAAACTAAAACATAAACAACACTGTGTGACCTATAAATGAACACACAGGCTGAAAATCATCAGCCACACACACACACCCACAGGTGATGATGGATAATTACCTCACACACACTCACCTACAGGTAAATAAATCACTCACACACACACACACACACACACACACACGTAAATACACACTCCCAGCATTCACAAACAACCATTAAATATTCCCAATAAGAAATACAAAAACATGATACAAAAACTTAAAAAAAAAAACAGCAGTGATTCATTTGACCCTGAACTAATGATCTTTCTGAGCTAATTGCTTTTACACACACGCACACACACACACACACACAATCATTACATCCAGTGTCAACCACTACAATTACAGGAGTGGACGTGACACTCAGCTGCTCCAACATGTTATTCAGTCACGTGTTGTGTTTTTCTTCTTCATGTGTTTCTGCTGTCTTAGACGCCATCGAAACGCCTCGACGAGGTGTTGCAATGCGTGGCCCTCGCTGAGATAAGCAAGCTTCTGAAAAGTCGCTGAGAAACAAAGAGATAAGAGACAGAAGCTGAATGCCAGATGAAGTTATAGATAATAACATCGACGCAAACGGGATCACGAAGATGCACAGACGTTTTCTGGCCGGGAAATGACTGACTGACCTCACATATCTGATTATGACCAGTGAGACACACACACACACACACACACACACACACCAAGGCGACTGCTGACCCAGTAACTGTCAGATGAATAAAGGGATTGTTTGGGAGTAGGACTTGATTGACCAATCAGCAACAGGAAGTACCAGAGACATCCACTGAGTGCTGCTGTTTTTTGTTTTTTTTAAAGAATGACAACTGCACAATAATATCTTTTATTTTATTTTTTTTTACCACTTTTATAACCACAGGAGGCTTTAAAGATCTCTAACTTGACAGCAGTTGTGTCCAAAACAACATGGTAGACAGAAACATTAATTAATGTAATTAATTAATTACTGTAATCTGGTTTAATCCATCCATGGAATTGCTTTTGTTAGCCATCGGTCGCCCTTAGATCCATGCTAAATGTACGTGGCTGGCTCTTTCTGCAGTCTGGAGTCATAAAGAAGTAGCACAGGAGGGGAGGACATCTTTGTGAGCTCAAGACAACTATTTGAAAGTACTTCAAAGGCAAAAAAAAATCCCCTTTTAGGTGAAGAACATGGAGAACCACGTCGGAACAAAACTGACCTGCTCTGTTAAAGTTCTGGTCTCCTATTGAAGTTCACCCTCCCTCATTTTGTGTTTCTCCTCCTCAGATTTCCTCATCTGACTAGGATTGTGATTACCTGACAATGACCTGATACCTCTGCAAACGCCAAACCTGCATGTCGCGCCTTTCAGCCCGACGTTAGCATGCTAACATAAGATGCATGCTAATTGAAATCCATTTGAGTCCCGAGAGGATTTAAATGTTTATATTCATGGATGCAGCTCGTGTCCTCGCAGACTTTTAATCTCAGTCTGATTATTCACCCTCAACAAGATGGAGGAGACAGTTGTGACGCTCCAACAGGAAGTAGGCGTGGTGCTAGCTGCCTGCTACGCTCAGGATGCTCCGGCATACATGAGATCCTTACATCACCGCCATGAGCCGCAACAAAGAGGAGATTTCCAAGTATGTTTATCATCTACCAGACAAATATCTCTCTCTCTATATATATTCTTACATTCTCACACAAAAATGTTCACTCACAAACACACACACACACACACACACACACACTGGGACAAAACAAACATATTGGTCACCATGGCACCCAGTCACATCTTCTCGAGGTCAAACAGGGTCTGCAATTGCATGTGTGTATAAAAAAGCCCACAGCTCCTAAATATACCCTCGCACCAGCTGAGTGTGTAATGGCCCTCTACTCTAGAGGGCCACGGACAAACAGACACACACACACACACACACACACACACACACACACACACACACGGCGGCCAGATATGAGGCTCAAAGCTTTTTGTGCTGAGATCGGAATTTTGATTCCAACAGCAAAACAAATTTGGACTGGTAGATACTACTACCGACTAAATTTTCAGGAACGTGAACACAAACAACTCACCGTACGCAGGCAGCGACTGCTTTTTTTCTTTTCAAATTTACAGTGATAAGAGTGTAAAGGACAGAGCTCGGAAGCGTCAGGCTCTGAAGGTCCACCTTGGCGGAGGTTTGTGCCCCCCGAAGGCTTTCTAACTGCAGCATTAATAACGAATGAGTCCTATTCGAGCCAGTTAATATCAGTGGATAGCATCTAGCTGATGTTTCCCTTCAGTGTTCTCATTGATTTTTATTGTTTTATGATTGCAAAGCCATTTGCAGTTGCTGCTTTCATGTAATCAAATGTATCAGAACGAACTGCAGCGCTGACGTGGACCACTTAGTCAAGCAGTCAGCACGGACTTCCATTTCATATCCGTATTTGTTTAAAGGCCTTTTACACGTTCCCACGGGGAAGAAAAGCACAGAGGACTCAAAACTGGAATTTGAGGAATAAATATCACACGTGTTCCACGTATGTGTCGCTGCGTGTCACCTGACGGCCTTCAGATGCTTCGACACATGTGATTGGTTCTTTCCCTGCCGGTTCTACATCTCTGAAGGTGCTCACATGCTGTGAAATGTGCACTGCACAATGATGCTGACACTTTAATATAAATACATCTTATGAGAGCTTCTCCGTGTGTGTGTGTGTGTGTGTGTGTGTGTGTGTGTGTGTGTGTACACTGTGCTTATGCTGTCATTTGGCAGATGGGCCTGAACAGCCTGAGAACTTGACAATCTGGACTTGATTTGTTATCAACACGCTCACACACACACTTTGTTCCACACTTGTCCTCCTACTCCACTGCTGCTCGATTCGGCAAGCGTGCACACACACACACACACACACACACACACACACACACACACACACAAAACCCACTTGATGCTTATATTGCATTGACAAAAGATTTTTATTCCTTCTATCCTTTCTCTTGTATCAGTGGCTCAGATTCTTTCTCTTCTTCTCTGTTTGAATCTTTCCTTCTACCTTGTTTTCTACCTCAAACCTTCATCCTGACGGAAGCTGGATTCAACCTGCCGCTCACAAACGCGCTCATGAGCCTGTGTGTGTGTGTCATTTCTGACGACAGTCATAACAACACAGACCAAGAATAAACTGTCGCTCAATGCTTGATAGCAGCTTCCTCCAGCCAGGCAAAGCCACCGCCGCACGCCGTCACTGAGGCGGATTCCCATGATGCAGAGATAATCTGGAGTCATAACACCAGTTCTCACATTCAAGCCTCCTGCTGATTTTCATCTGGTCCAACTGTGCAGGTGGATGCAATTAACTGCAATTAACAAGCTGCTCGGATGGAAAACAACAACAGCACTCGGAGCTCTCCGAGGCAGAGACACGCTGCTTTGAAGGTTGAGATTCTTCCGGTTGACCGTGTCGCTCAGGCGATCCATCTGCTCAACACTTCCACTCTTTAAAACAATGAAAAGCAAAAACTGCTCGTGGAATACGCTGAAGCCTTTCATGCTCCAGGACCGGGGTTCATCCTGATGTAGGTGACCTCTGACCTGTCTCTGAGTCATGAGGCCAAACGTTCCACCGGATCATCGTTTAGTCAAGAGACTCCAAATGTAGAATAAATGGTTGAAATATAGACTTCAATATGAAGTCTCTAAGAACCTTTGAGCTCAGCTTTTTGACTTTGCCATTTTCGTGTTTAACTCATTGTTTCGGCTCGGCTGGGGGTAAGGAGACGTAACACGAGGAGATCCTGGTGCACTTAGCGGGCAGTTTTTATTCCCAAATGCCACAGGGTACAGGGAACGCGGGCATGCAGGGCCACAACGAAAACGGGAAACCACAAGAAAGGAAAACAACTCCACGGGAGCGACCACACCACACAGGGCAAACGAAAGGAAAACAACGACCACGTAACTTTACCAAAGGATCACACAGATCACGTGAAGTTACTTTCTGAGATGAACTCAATTGTCTATTGGAGCCACGCTAGGGACGACGTCCACCGCCGTGCAGAGTCGCCCCCGGCGTCTGGCCCCGCTCTCTATTTAAGTCCTCCCGGATGCCACTGGCTGACGGGCTTGGCCGCGGAGGAGGCCAATCAGGGCGCAGGGCTGGCTCAGGGGGCCGGCAGAAGCAGGTGAGGGAGAAGGAGGACTGCGCAGGGACGTCACAGGGCGCCGTCCGTAACACTCATAAAAATACACACGTAAGAAATTGCATGTAGAAAACTTGACCTTCTTTCTTAAAGAGAACAAACATTCAAAATTACATTTAAAAAACAGTTTATTTAATCTGCCTCGTGCAGGCGCCGGCTGAAAATATCAAATATATCAAAATATCGACCCAATTAACTCATCATTAGCTCTAAGAACTAGCAGCTGATTCTCAGTACAGATTTGCAGGAATTCGTACACAAGCCACTTCCGTACCTGTCACTTCTACGCCGGGATGATGTTTTATGGAGAGTCGACACTCCGTGTAAACTCCGAGGAATGACGGAGCCGCCGCTCTCACAATCACAAGTCAGTGCACCACCAACATGATCTCGAGGCTCGTGGTAGGAGTTGCATAATGTAGCTTTTCAAGGAAACTCTGAGTCTAAATATAACCTCAAGGACGGAGGAAACATCTGGACGGACCAGTTACAGGCAATCATCACAAGGGCCAAGCCGTCTTTTGCCTGCCTGTCTGTTTATACACTGAAAATCTGAAACCAAGGGTGAAACTATCAAAACAGCGCCGATGAAGCTTGGTTTCAAATGAATTATCAGACAAGAGTTCAGGACTGCAGACTGGCTGTTCTGTGGTAAACTACAGTAAGACTCGTCCGTCACTTCAGGGTCCACAGGTCTCTCCAGATCCTTCCAGGTCCCTCCAGATGCTTCCAGGTCCCTCCAGGTCTCTCCAGATGCTTCCAGGTCCCTCCAGACGCTTCCAGGTCCCTCCAGATCCTTCCAGGTCCCTCCAGATCTCTCTAGATCCTTCCAGGTCCCTCAAGATCTGTCCAGGTCTCCCCAGGTCCCTCCAGATCTGTCCAGGTCTCCCCAGATCCTTCCAGATCTCTCCAGATCCTTCAGGTCCCTCCAGATCCTTCCAGGTCTCTCCAGATCCTTCCAGGTCCCTCCAGATCTCTCCAGGTCCCTCTAGGTCTCCCCAGATCATTCCAGGTCCCTCCAGGTCTCTCCAGATCCTGCCAGGTCCCTCCAGATACTTCAGGTCTCTCCAGGTCCCTCCAGATCTCTCCAGATCCTTCCAGGTCTCTCCAGGTCCCTCCTCACTGGTTGCTTCTTCTTACTTGCTGTCTATCATGAGAGGTCTCTGGTGTTCAGACTGGATCTTAGATAAATTCTGTGGAATCAGGACGTGAATGTTTGGCTATTTTCAGTCAGACTGAAGGACTCACATGCTGTGTCCCAAATCGCGTATTTAAAATGTTCAACTTGAGTGTACCAAGCATTCGATGTACTCAGCCACGCAGTGCGCGAGTTCCAGGGGTGCAGTGCTGTCCCAAATCACACACCGCCGCGTGGCGCACTCACCAGACATGATGAGGCGATGGCCTCTTCTTCTACGCCGATTTGTGACCAGCTAGCACCGCATCAGCATCAGCTAATTACCGCCACCTTTTGCCTGCACTCGTTTGTTGATGTTTGAAGCAGTAAAACAGCAAAATGAACGGTCATCGTGCATCGTTACGCCACAGTCGGCGCCGACAGCGCGATGTCCTCCTTCTATTGGCTGAAGGTCAACGGTATGTAGAGTTTATTTGCGGGATCTCTTTAGCCAAACATTTTGGTGACAAGTCATTTTACTTTGTCAAACCCGTGTCCACACAAAATTTCAAACTTGTCCTCGTTATTTAATGTAAAGACGACTCCATACAAGTCAGCGTCGACCGACTCTCACACAGCTGTCCGCCGCCATTTTTATCGATGCAAAGAGTGCGGCGAATGTCTACAGTCGCAAACTCAAAATCTTGACCGATTAGAGGACGTCATCCGGGTACTTTTGCACACATGATTTTCACATACTACCCATACTTTTTTCCTTTTGAGTTGCGTACACTCCAGATTTGAAGTATGGGATTTGGGACACACCAATAGAAAATGTTGCTTGTGTCTTTGGATGCAAAAAAAAACCCCCAAAATTATATCTCTACTCATGAGTAAAAGAAGACACGCTTCAAGAAAAAAAATGACTAAATGACAGAATAAATACCTGCTTCAACAATCAACCATGAAATATGATGAAAGAGGAAGAATCATTTAAGTTGAATAAATAAGACGGATAAGTGCTAACAGACTGAGCAAGCGTAGGCTCTGGCAGATCATTCCACGTTAGAAAGACAGTGATGAAGAAAGAGTCTCTCTCTCTCTCTCTCTCTCTCTCTCTCTCTCTCTCTCACACACACACTTGATGCAAGCGGTAGAGGCGTCAGAGTGATCGTCTGTGTGCTACAGGTGTGCTGCTGTGAAGGCTCAGAGCGATTATGCAACAAGATGAATCCTTGCCAGCCTCGACACGTCTGCACAGGGTTTACACACACACACACACACACACACACACACACACACACACACACACTACAGTAAAGATGTTCGCTTGTGAACATCCTCACCCATCTTCACAGTTTCACACTGAGGTAAGCGAAGTAAGAAGTGCAAACATGCAGAATAATTGTTCTGCTGCTCAACATATTCGCCCGACAACGCCACGAAATATTCCGACTTTTGCTCTGTTCCAATTTTGTTTCAGCCTCCTGTTCTTGTGTGATCAGTGGCAGGGGCCAGTGAGGCAGGATGGCCCTTAAACTGACTAGCGTGCGTCATGTTGTGACATCGTTTCATGAGAAAATGAATCTTATTTTGTAAATTTAAACTTTACTTTAAAACAATGGGGGGGGGGTGATTTTAAAAGATTTGTCTTCCAAACGCAGCTGCATTCAAGAGCATCAGTTAAAGCTCGTAAAATCCAATTCTCTTGCGATGGTTTCGGCACAGTGGTGCGGTGGTCAGCACTGTCCAGCTCGGGGTCTTTCTGGGTGAGTCTCCATGTTCTCCCTGTTCCTGCGTGGGTTCTCTCTGGTACTCCAGCTTCCTCCACAGTCCAGAGACATCAAGAGGGACCAGGTTAATCCAGACTCTAAATTGACCGTAGGTGTGGCTGGGAGAGCCAATGGTTGTCTGTCTCTATGTGTTGGCCCTGCCATGGACTGGTGACCCTTAATAGGATAATCGGTAGAATATTGATGGATGGATAGATTGATGGTTTCAGCATAGACACGCAAAGATCTAGAGATCCAGCAGACAGCTCAGCTCACCGCATTAGCCTGTTTGTGAGGAAACCGGCTAATTGGTTTGTTGGCTGGGTGGTGCCATGGGTGGGGGGAGGGGGCAGACCGTCTCTGGACAGAACAGGTGTTCACCTTCTCAGCCACAAGCTAATAACACATTAGGCGTGTGAGTGTGTTTGGGGTAGAGCTAATTTGGGACGAGCAGCTAATGGGCCCTGGGGTAATAAAGTAGCCTCTTGCTACTTGGTCCTGCTGGGAAATAGAACATGTGTCTGTGTAGCGCTGCCATTTCTGTGGCAAATTAATGAATAAGTCACGTGTGGATATCAAAAAAGAAAACTGTGACAGCGACATGACACCAGTTAGAAAAAGGCGACAATAAATTAGCGACTGAGGCTAATATCGTCTGAAAAATCTTCTGTATCCCAAACAAACGAATTGCAACCCTGATCGATACACAAGTGTGATTTATTTCCTCATGATTCAATGTGATGTGAGTTTATCGTTACGAATTAATAGTAAATGTACTCATAAAACGGAAACTGTACAGTAACAAAAAAAAAAAAAAAATCAGCACAAACAGAATCTGCAGTACTTTCATAGTCCAACAGGGGGCTGCGCGCACACACACACACACTTTATAAAATACGGGAAAAGATTTTCAGAAGAAAAGTTTTAAAACAGAGGCGATCTACAGACACAAGCAAAACTCCCGTGTTCGTTTTGACTAACATACACTTAATAAACGTCAAATGGACTTTTCTTCAGTTTTCCGTGTCGGCACGTCAAACCTGCAGTTCACGCGCAGGTTTAGAGGAGCAGCTGCAACTCCATAAGAGTTTTGTTTTATTGCACTTTCCCAATGGCACTAAAGCAGGCACAGTTCAGTTGCCAGGCAAAGCCCCTGTACGCCCCCCCCCCCCCCCCCTTACACACACACACACGGCAGGGCTTTTAATGAACCATAAAGATCACCTGAGCAGACTGCACATCGACATGATCAGTGGCATAATGTTCATGAAGAGGTGAGGTCAAGTCAAACGTCCTGGAGGACCCCGGTTTCTTTGAGAGGAGCAAGACACGAGTCAACACACACACACACACAAACACATACACAAACACACACACACACACACACACTAGTCAACACACACAAGTCAAGGCTGCTGCCAGGGAACAGAGAGGCCGACTGATTAGCTCCAACCAGTGATAAACGTGGTTACAATGACACAGCACGTTTCTTCCCACACTGCTGCTTTCCCACGGGCACAAGTTAGAGATGGTTTTGATTCAGTTCTTCAAAAAGGTTCGGCCCCGATCCGTCACCGGGGACCTGCTCTGATCCGGTCATGTGACCGAGGTGAGTGGAGATGGAAGGATTCTATCACCTTGATTTAGGCTCGTCTGGTTTCAGAAAGTGACATTTTACTGTAGCAGCACGCATCAGCAGATACTCAGAAAAGAAGAGTTACTCAACTCTTCATCATATGACTGTCGCCCCTCATACTTCCCGCTAAATGTTGGTCTTCCAAGTGAGAAAACCCATATTTAACGTATTCCGTGTTTGTTGACACGGCTGTGGGCAACAATGTGCCCAGCAGTGATGGCGAAATACGACTGGACATGTACAGCATCACTAGAAATGTGTGTCCTTCAAAATAAAAGCACGGGATAGGAAATTCTAAAAATCCACACCAAGTGAACCACACAAAATGACTCGCCTATGGGTCCAGCCCCACCAGTTGAGAACCACCAAAACAGATCTCCACAGTTCTTAGAATTCATCCTGAGAACGACCGTGACGAGTTTCAAAGTCATAAGATCATCAACATCATCAAGTTCAATCATCTACGGATCATGAGTGTGTGTGTGTGTGTGTGTGTGTGTGTGTGTTTTTCCTGCCCCTGACCACTCATCTAGTTTGACCAAACACAAACTCATTTCTCGTGTATGCAACTTTGCAGGCAAATCTCTCAGCCTTTTCTCAGAAAAGCCTGGAAACTGGATTTGTAAGAATTCCCAGGAAAGAAGAAGAATGCTCCAAATGTAAATAGTGAACGCTATCGTCTGCAGTCCACACGACAGCACGAAACAAGTATGACAAGTAAAAGCAGCCACAAGCACACAAGTTAATTCACCCTCACATGTGACATAAACCCCATTCCCACAGGCAGCCTTTCCCAGAAATGTTCCATCGTTCCAAAATAACTGGAAAATCTGCACCGACAATTTCCCACCTGTGGATGATTTTTTTATCCGACATATCCTGTAGTGCCTCAGTCTCATGCGCCCGCTTCTTTTTGTCTAATTTGTCTCAACTTCTGTCCAGTTCAGCCTCTGATGCTCTTGATGCTCTGTAAATGTCCCTCGTAAACCTTTTTTTTTTCCCCTCAGGACTGTTAAAACAGAGGACAAATTACGAGTAAACAAACACAAGATGGAAATGTTCTGGAATACAGCTGCATGCAAGAACATTCCCGATGTTGCTAGTGGCGCCTGGAAAGAATTGCCAGTAAATTACTGGGAGCTGTGTGCGAAAGAGGCTGGACAAAAGCTGGATCCAAACAAAAGCCTTCGAAGAGCCGAAAAACTGGCAGGAATTAAAATCAAATGAGCAAAAAAAATTCTCACAAAAAGACACCCTTCCAGATCTTTAAAGCGATTTAGAACACGACAATTAAAAATCAAATTTTTATAGCCAGTTCATTGTGCACTCGAGCGAGCGTTTCACACGGGAATCTTTGTGGCTGCAGGTAAATCACAAAGACCATCAGCGTCGAGCTACACCTTCTCAATCAGAAGAAATACCCTGAAAGTCCCAGATACATCCAAAGAAGTATTACTGCATCACTTTCAGTAACACTTAAGAGTGAGCCAGAAGTCAAACAGCCTGAGGAGAGCAACTGTCACACACAATGTATATTGTTTACTGTCGATATTTCAAATATCTACAAGAAACGCTTTGTGAGGAGAAGAACCACCCACGTGAAAATGTGCAGGCTGGCTGTTATTTTGCAAGCAAAGAGAGCAGATTTTGGCTCCTGCAAGTGGGCGAGATGATAGCGATATCATGATGGAAGACGCTCTTCATTGTGGGAAACAGTGCTGACAACCAATCCTCTGTGTGTGTGTGTGTGTGTGTGTGTGTGTGTGTGTGTGTACAAGAAAATCATCCAAACATCTGGAATATTTTGATCGCTCTGAGAATTATGCTTCCTTGAATCAATTAACTACAAAAGAATATTAATAAATGTGTGTGTGTGTGTGTGTGTGTGTGTGTGTGTGTGTGTGTGTGAGATCTGTGATGATGTTTACACCCCCTTTCTTCAGTGTAAATGGACCTCATAATTAGCCTACTGCTTCTAATCTCTCTATCCCTCTTTACTGCTGGCCTTAAAATCGTGCTAACGTTCGCTAACGCCCTGTCTCCGGCCTGTTTACTGAGCAGTCATCCCCCGGTTAAATGGCCCCAGAGAAGCAGCTCTGATCTGCATTAATGGGAACACTTAACTCGAGTGAACACGTTCATTTGCTGGCTGTTTCGACGCGCAACGGCACACGTCTTTCAGTCTGTGCTGAGCTGAGACCGAAGTAGAAGCTCTAATGTAGTAACCACCCAACCACAGTCGCTGCTTCCATGCTGATTTCTATTAAAACTGTTTATTTACTGGTGCGTGACCCTGTTGAGTTAAGATTTAGTCATTATTGCTTATTCCACCTTTCAGCTTGAGTATTTTTTTAAGTCAGAAAAGGCAAAAAAAAGAGAGACTTAATTAATGCTGTTATTTAGTTACGCACGATGCTACATGTGTGTGAATGAAGATTTATCATTTTTGACAGTCTTAAATGGATAAATCCAGACAAAAACAGTAGGGGATGAATGTGTGTGTGTGGTTTTCAACCACCCAGGGAAACGTCAACATACGAATTTCACATGGAAGTCAAGACTTGTTTGGTGGAAGCATTTAATGATTGACTAAAGCTTGAACTTCAAGAAGCTTCTCACGTCACAAAAAAAAGCCCCCAAAAAAGATGAAGGTGGATATTTAACAATTCTTTAATCAAACAATTTTTAAAACAGCCAATGAGAAGACTTACGGACCAACACATGATGGGAAAAACCAGTGCACTAGCATGGACCTCCCTATACGATATGCATCACAATATGATAAAAATCATATTACGGAATTATCAAGATACGATATGTACACGATACGATATGTACACGATACGATATATATATATATCACGATACAATATTGTCAAAATATGTATCACGCTACGATATTATCACAATACGATATATTTCACAATACTATATGTATCGCAATACTATATGTATCACGATAGGATATAACAATACGATATATTTCACAATACAATATCACAACACGATATCATCACAATAGGATATGTATCACAATAGGATATTATCACAATATGATATATATTTCACGATACAATATGTATCAAAATATGATATGTATCATGATACGATATATTTCACAAAATGATATATTTCACAATATAATATCACAACGTGGTATCATCACAATACGATATGTATCACAATATATTGTGCTACGATATAATAATGATAGACTCGACATCATTCACTGAAGATTTCAGAGAAAATACAACTTGCTGTGCAGTGCCTGGGCACTTTAATTATACATATGTAGCATTATGTTGACGAAATTAAGTCAGAATGATTTAATTGAGAATTTTTCATTCCAAAATATTGGAACTAGGCCCCGACCGATACATGGAGAACTGCAACGTAATAAAGGGCAAATAACTCAGAAGTTCCACGATGAAACAGGGCTGAACATACAGGGGTCAGGGTAGTATTTCATCTTGATACATTTTTGATACGATGTAGATATTAGGGATTGTACTATCAATGTAGCACTTTTTTTTTTTAAAGTGATGTACTGCTGTGTAGATTTTTCTGCACAGCCCTGAGGAAAACACAGTGGGAGGCTGATGTGTACACAAGTGGAGAATTAGAGCACTTTCTCTCTTTACTGACAAGCAAACACCTCCTTCTCTGCTCTCACTTTCCCACACAGAGCGGGCGATAGAGAGAGAGAGAGAGAGTCCTGAGTGATGCCCTGGAAGGTGGAGGTAGTGAGAATCAGGCTGGGAGCTTCTATAATTAGGAGAGTTCAAGAGCCATACTGCTGAGTTGTTGAATGTTTAATGTCAGGCCTGCAGGCTCTACCATCGCAAAGAGCAAACCTCTGAGCCCCTTTACACCTCCTCTTAACACACACACACACACACACACACACACACTCTCTCCCACTCAGTCATGCACCAGCTGAGGCCTGACCGATAAGGTGAGGCAGCCGCCAACAGTAGTAAACTGGAAGGTTTCATTTTTTTTTTTCCTTTTTCTTTTTTTTTTGGCGGAGAGGAAACAGCAGCACAATACACGGGCGGACACCACAGCACGTCTGACAACCGAGCGCGTAATCGTGTGCAACTGGAGACACGTCACGATGCAGGAACACAAACCTCCTGTGGGTGAGGTAATGGTCAAACATATCTCATGTGAGAAAACAAGTGGCGTACAACACACACACCCACCCACCCACACACACACACACACACACACACACGGACCCTGAAAACATCAAAACTGGTCACATCCTGGATAGCGCAGGCTGGTGGGAATGACGTCAGCAGAGAGCTGATCCAGATCGGGATATTTTAAAGCAAAATTAAGAAATGATAGAAATTGTAATCTTTTTGGTAAAAAAAAAAAAAAAAAACCAAAAAGTAACAATCCTGACCACCATGAAATACTACTACTACTACTACTGCGATATTTACAGACATCAGTAAGCTCATAAAATGGCTGAGCTCATATGAAAGCTCGTGAATCACAGATTTACTGTTGGTTGCTCATCGCTGACGATGATGGAGGAGGAGACTCGACCACCGGACTGGTACCAGTATAGATGTATTTTTTTTTAACAAAACTGGCCAGTGCCTGCTGATACTGACCAGTTTAACCAAAGACAGCGGAGCTTAATAAGGAGCTGCAGGGTCCTGAGATCAAGGCATGGACCTGGATTCTCACCGGTACCAGTCGCCTCAGCACCAGTACCAGATTGAATCCGGTCAAACGATAGCTGTGTTCACTGAGAGAGGATTATTGGTTAGTTTGAATAAAAACATCGGGATTATTTTCAGTTTCATGCAGATACCATGCAGATACCTCCAAGGAGGGTTTTTTTTTGGTTAATGTATATGAGATTAACACGCTAACACACACACACACACACACACATACGCCGCTGCTGACAATCAAACAGACCATCAACCCACTGCAGTAAAACACAACATCCCACAGTCATGACCTGTACATACTTCTACATACACATAAGCCTTTATCTTTGTATTTTTCACAGGTGTTTCATTTAAATGTGCGCCTTTTAATCCAGGAGGTCTCTGCAAGATTTCGTTACGTCGTCATGGCATTAAAGACTCTTGATTCTTCTTCTTGGATTAGAACTTTGCCAACGCTGAGCTTGGTTTGATACGGATCTGGTCTGATGGTTAGACACAACCATTCTGACCGCTGATGAGCTCCAGCGCGAGGGTTCATGCCATGGGAGCAGACTGGGAGGTCAGAGGGGGCAGCACGAGTTGGGTGGGGTTCACCGCATCTCCAGATGCCCTCAAGTTAGTTCGTCACAGAGTAGAGAGCCGGGGTCAGTCAGGACATGCCGCACCTCACCGCGCGTCTCCTTACGTCCACCCACCTCACAGCGACCCAAGCTCAGTTATTTACCCTGGCTGTTCGCTTCAGTCTGAATTGACCTGAGGAGCCGTGTTGAACTCACCTTCTGCTGATTTCCTATCAGGATGTAAAAACTACTCCCACAGGCAGTGGGTGCCATGCCATCATCTCACAGTCAAGAACGTCTCCATTTTTAGAAATACAAGCTGACTTGTTTTTAATGTGAATATTTCATCTGTGATACACACCTGCCCCCCCTCCCCCCTCCCACACACACACACACACCACCACCACCACCCCACCCTGAGCTGCAGGCCCCCCCCATCACATCAGTCCTCAAACAGCATACTGGTGCTCCCGGGCTCCAGGAAGCTGTGTTTGTGTGTGTCTTCTCGGGGTGATACAGCACGTCCTCACCCAGAGCAGAGCCGGGGAGGGGCAGGGCAGCTTGGAATGTTTTAAAGGGAAAGCCGGGGTGGTGTTTCAAGTCAGCCCGGAGGACTTGGACAATGACTGCAGGACGGTTTGTTTGTACGGTTTGTGATCATTTCCAGACACGCAGGAGCAGCAGCGGCTCTCTGACCCAGCAGCTTCCCTCCCTGCAGCTTTTATGACTGGAATGAGAATTTGGGTGGTTTGGGTCTGACTGCCGCCGTCGCCCCCCCCCCCTTCCTGGCTCAGGTGTTGGTGGATTAATTAGACACACACACACACACACAAAATAAAAAAACGAGCTGAATTGCGATGAACTCCGTGAACCGCCCTGTTCTGAACAACCGCGGAGAGACGCACACTTACCGCGTTTCTTCGACAGGAGAGGCTGGGAGCGATGCGCATTCAGCGGCCACCTCTCTCGTTCGCTCGCTCGCTCCCTCTCCGCCGATGCTGCTTCGCTCTTAACCGAGGATGTCGAACCGGCTCCGGTGTTTTCCGCTACCGAGCCCGCCTCTCTAATCTCGGAACTCCTGGCAGCTGACGGCGGCCTCTAAACCTGGTGCGCTCCGAGGAGCGCAGCGCTGAAACTCCGCGTAATCTCCGCAGCTCGCTCCCTGCTCTGCCGTCCCCTGACGTCATGGAGGAATGCCCCGGGTGGTGACGTCACGCCGTCGACAATACGGAAAACCCCGCCCTCGTGAAGGTGCTGGCTTCAGGTCAGGTTAATGAGTAGGTGAGAAGGAACCTGGCTGAGAACCACAGAAACCTGCTAAAGACCCAAGAACGGAGTCATTGATATATAGACCAGCTCAGAAGGGGGGCACTCAGGTCCACATCAGCCGGTTAGAGGTAATATAGACCAGCACAGGAAGGGGGCATTCTAGTCCGGATGAGCAAGTTAGAGGTTATACAGCACACCTCAGAAGGGGGGCACTCAGGTCCCCATCAACCAGCCTCAAATTCAATTCCAAATTAAGACTAAGATTATAGAAAATTTGCATGCTGGAATAACTGGTTCGCGCCAGGCAGGAAACTCAGTCCACCAAAAACCCTTGTCAGGCTTCAAGTTAGAATTTTTAACAAAAACTAGTAAGTTCTGTTAATGGCTACACTTGGATGGACCTGAATTTATGAAGATATTTACCATAATTTTTACAAAACTTTTGGAATTTATTTTTTCAACAATCTCTCCACGCCAGGAAATGCTCATCAAAATCCACTTCCTGCCCCCCACCCCGACCCCTGTTCATAGACGTCCTCGTCAAGCGTGTTAAAAACGTTGAAAAAATCCAAACTTGATTTAGATTCTTGAAGAAGTTAAATTCAAAAATACTTCAAATAGAAGTCGGGCTCATCCGGTTGGATTGGAAACATTTCCCTGTCTTTTCCACATCTGGTGACCAGAAATTCTCTTACATGTCTATTAACACACGGCAACTACACAATTATCCACGTCGGAATTTACCGGTGTAAATGTAACTTTAACTCGTACCACGTCCACGCCAACAGGCATCCGGGACTTATTTTGCAAAAACTTTTCACAGCCTGGAATTTGCCGTCTTCAGACTCTCGGTTCCTCACGAGTCCTGGTTAAAGGCTGGAGAAGGTTTCTTTTCTTTGTGCAGCGAATGAAGATTTCAGCCATTTTTTTCCCAATCCCGAACAAAGACGGAAGGCGGGAAACGACGCTTTCCTCCTCTGCCGGGAAAGAACGGACTGAAAGAGAGAAGCAAGAGAGAGAAGAAAGAGAGAGCGACTCAAGCAGCCGCTTGTGTGCACTGAGGTTTTCGTATCTCATGTTACAGAAAGAGCAACAGTGGCTTTCCGGGTTTAAAAAAAAAAAAAAATACAATCAATGCGCAGCAAACAGCAGGTTTGACACCAAGAAGATGAGAAGAGAAGCTTCTCAAGGGTCACACTGGGTGAATGACTCAGGGTTTCTGTTTCTTAGCAAACCAGAAGCCCGTCTGTCACCAGCAGTACCACAGGAGACCTGATCCGGCTGGTTGCCCTGTGGGAGAGTGTGGAACAAAGCAGGCACGCACACCGTGTCATGATTCTAGAAAAGCACGATTTATTGGAAGGAGAAACACGAGGAATGTGAAAAATAAACCTTCTGGAAACTTAAAAGTGCTCGACCGCACCTCGTCAAGGATTCCCCACATCTTCTGAGTCCCCGTCCCTCCGCCGATCTTTGTGGACCCGTCACCTCCGATGGGAGGAAGCGGCTCCGGACTCAACCAGCTGCAAGACAAAGGAGGGGCAGGCGTTTAAGGCACAAACTCAAGAGCTGCATTTATCCATGGCGAACGAGCTTTCTTTGCACATCCAGACTGCAAAAAAAAAAAAAAAAGGCGAAATAAGACCATCACTCAGGACATTTAGCGTGGAAGTGTGTCGCCGAGCTAAAATAAAAGGCCTGAATGTGCCTGCAGGGAACGCTCAACATCTGCTATTGTTTTTCATCACGACTTCCCCGTAGGAATAGAGACGCATCAGTATTCAACGGAAACTGCAGGTGACACCGTCTGCATGGTAGATGTTTCCAGTGAAAACACACACACACACACACACACACACACAGCAGTCAAACCACAGACAGGTCACAAAGGACACGTGATTTCCAGTTGTTAATTACTGCGAGTTACATTTTGTAAAAAGTTCTACCAAATACAGAGACAATACTATGATAACAGCTGGCTGTCATGAAGCCTAAACACGCCGGAGTTAGGCATGTCCTCTTGAGCCAGGACCAAGTTTAACACGCAACTGAAATCCCAGCTAAATGTAATTTATGAAAAACAGTCAGTAAAAAAAGAATGCATGGGGGACTCCCCGTTTCCGTTAAGACCACATATCCAAGCGTTGTCAACAACCCACAATGCATCACGGTGGTGAGCTGTGAGACCGCAGAGGCTGAGATGAGAGCACAGCGTGAAGCGTGGCTGATGTTGGACGTCACACTCTGCAGGTTGAACCCCTCCGTATCTGGAGGACGGCTGGACGAAATGATGTCACTACAACATGTAATTATTTTACATTTGTCACCGGTTTCAATAAGCAACCAGCTGACAAGAGTCTTTTTCCTGACAGCTTACTGCCAATAACAGTTTAACGCACCCCGTTGAGCCGTATTTCTTAATTACTGTTTATTCTGAATGGAGACGTGAACAGGAAGACAAGCTGACCGAGGGCTGGTAGTCAAGCGTGTCGGGATTAGAGGAAGGAAGCGGGTGGCAGAGTTCCGCATGTATCCCAGCACGTTGTCACGGAGAACCGCATCAGTGGCATCCTTTCAGCCTGGCCCGCCATGCGGCGTCATCAAGAGAGAGCTGATTGTTTTGAATATCTAATTTACTTGTATGTAAATTGACGCTCCCACAGAAAAACGTCACGGAAGTGTGTGTGTGTGTGTGAGAGAGAGAGAGAGCGAGAGAAACAGAAAAGCCTCTGAGAAGAGATAAAAGGTCTGGTTTCTGTTGTTTCCAGTCATCACTTCTGATTCCAGAGTTATTTTTTCCTCCCTGTGAGCCAGTAAGGTTCCATCAACAAGTACCTTGGAAAGAAAACACAGTCAGGGGGAAGCCACTGGAACAAGAACAAGTAAAAGACACCTGAGGGAGAGGCACCAACAAAAGACTGGGTTCAAAACATTTCCGGAACGGAATTATCCTGAAGGTTTGAGTATCCGACATCCTTCGGTTGGTCCCTTTGATCCAAATCCCTTCACACACACACTGATGTCAGAGCTACACACACACACACACACACACACACACACACGTAAAATCTCCCCCTTCTAAATTTAACCTTTGATGAATTTTTCCAGCTGACAGCCGAAGGAGACGAAGGCACTCTCACTTTAAATCAAAACTTTAGAACAACGTGTCTGCTTCTCGCCAAAGGTCTCGTCCTCCATGACATGACTTGATTTTAGGTAACGTGTTGCAGCCCAGGTGCATGATGGGAGGAACAGCAGTTAGCGCAGGTCCCATTGTATCATGCACAGTTATTAAAAAAAAACAAAAACAATCTCAGGCTGCAGCAGCAACCGCTGCTGTTACACCATCAACGGCGAGTTTAATCAAATCCAGGCCGCCATCCGTCACAGTGCGTACTATCAATCTGAAGGTGTGTCAGTGTGTGATGAACGGCTGAGTGAAAGAGTGTAAACATAAAAAAGACGGACGCAAGCCGAGGAGAAAGGCCTGATCTTCTTGATATGAAGGTAAAGAACCAGATGTGAAGAGACGCATCAGAATCAAGGCGGCAGGGGAACGCGGGGCGAGGCTGACGTTAGGAGAACGTTCTGTTGACTGAGTCATCAGCCAATAATCTCTACGCATGCGTTCAGAAATACAATCCTACAGAGAGAAAAGGAGAAAGAAATCATCACTCTCCTCCTTTCCCTCCCTCTTTATCTCTGTCCCTCTGTCTTCCTCCATTATCTGTCTTTGTCTCTGTCCTGCTCTCTTTCCCCTCACTGATCCTGGATCTGCTCCACCTTCCTGCCTGGTAAAGGGAGGTTTTGGTGGCTGCTGTTGCAGGATGTGCTTGCTGATGGAGAATTGTTGGGTGGAGGTTCACTGGAGGAGTGAGGTGCTGGACCTGCTCGACCAGGAAAGTGTCATGAGAGAACTTTGGTTGGGATTTGGCGCCGCACAAATAAAACTGACTTGAAAAATGGAAAGAGGAAATGAAGAAGAGACTCATCCAAATTCTGGATCCCAACTTTGCACATTGGAGCTCATTGGCAGCCAAAATTCAGACGTCTGTGGGATCACCAGACAAACTAGAACCACCGTGAGGGTGCAGCGCTTTCGCAAGCCTGCAGTTTGGTTTGGTTTGTACGTCAAGAAAAAAAAAAATCCCTGAAAACGACAGTAAAAAGACACAGACACACACTTGAAGCGCCTGGCCGGATCCGTGTGTGTTCGCTGCCAACACAACCTACTTTAAATCTTGCGGGACCAGGACAGTTTCACTCAATTCAACCCAACAACAATTTGGTCCTCAAACAGTGAGACGACCTCCGTTTGTGTTTGCACTGCACAAACTACGAGGGTGCGTCGCTCTACTTGTCAGCTCCAGCCTTGTGCTGAGCTCACACGCACAGGCAGGACACGGAGACGTTGGACCAAAAACAAAACACATTCAACAAGTCGTGGCGTGCTTTGCTGACATCACACCTTTAAAAAGGTCCTCGGGAAACTACAGTTCAGCCAGTTTCACAATCACGTATTGATTTAGCAATCGGCCAAATCAATCAGAGTTCATTTTCAAGCGCTCGCTGCAGTCGTCCCAACGTGGAGAAGGTCGTGAGAGAGGGAGAAAGTACTTCAGCTGAAGAGGAGCGGAACAAGAGGACAAAGAGAGATGAAGGGTGCGTGTTCGAGGTGAGAGCCGCAGGAAGAGCAGCTGAAGCATCGTTTCATCAGCGCCGCCACATCTCAGCTCTTAAACCTGCTGCAGCAACAACCTGAACATGTTACATCATTTATCATCCAGTTTATACAAGACATAAAATTCTGGCTCTCATTTTGTTCTGTGTTGGTTTCTTGGAGTCAGCATATGAAGTAATAACCCCGAATAAAGTGCTGCATCATGATCTCTCCCTCCAAACCTGCTGCAATGGTCATTACAGCATAACGACACCTCGTGAAACTCTCGCTGCTACAAATCTAAAACCTGAAGACTTCCAGCACCACACCACGTCCAATGCTTCTGCCGGCTTTTCCCCTTTCCAGACGTTTTAAGGAGGAGGAAATAAATGAGGATTGATACAGCAGAGGAGTGCTGAGGAACAGAAAGAAGCAAAGTCGTCAATTAAACAAAGGCAAACCTGAACGATGAAGGCAAAGAGAAGGCAAGCAAAGGTGACACAGTAAACGCGGGAAGGACGGGAGCGGACGATTCCTGGTCATTCATGAAAAAAAACAAACAAACAGTCACGTACAACCTGGCCCTTTCCCAGATGTAGTATCAGGACATGTGGAACGCACTGCCACCGCTGGGGTCTGAGGAGCACTCTTAACGTGTACATGTAAGTTTGGAAAATACGTCCAGAGTCAAGGTTTTCACAACCACGTGACACGAGACCTGCCGGTCAGAAAACGCCGAGAAACTCATTAGCTCAATGCTACGATGTAGACGGCTAACAGGAAATGTAATGGAGCTCCACAATTCCAATCCCCGATTCAAAATGTCGTCACTCAGTGAGGAACTGACTCTCATCACTGGTTCCTTCATGAACGCACGGTAGGAGACATGTTGGAAATGCTTCAAGTGTGTTCTTACTCCAACGATCAGGAGGGAAACGGCTGACGAGTGTAAATCTGCGCCGCTGCATGTCAACAGGATGAGTGGAATATTCTTTTTCCTGGGTCAACGGCTCCATGAGAACATCTCCGCATTTTCCTTAATTAGGTCTAAATTCTTGCTTGTATCGTACGTCGCTTTGGACAAAAGCGTCTGCTAAATGAAATTGTAGAACTGTAGAATGGGAAAAGCAAGTCGGGGGAAATTTAAGGGCTTTTAAACGAACAACACAAGTCTTTGTCTTACATGCGGTGGCGCGGGCTGGTGTTTCCGTGGCAGCAGCGAAGGCAGCTATGATGGAGGCGAAGACAACATTTGGGCTCTTGCCGGCGTCGACGGCTGTGTGCAGACCTCGGGCACTGTAGTACTGCACCAGAGGGACCGTCTGACGGTGGTAGGCGTCCAGACGGGACCTCAGCGTCGTCTCGTTGTCGTCGCTGCGGCGAATAAGCGGCTCTCCCGTCACCTGGGTGCAGACAGACAGACGACCCTTGAGTGGAAAGCTAAAACCAGAACAGAGAGTCTTCTCCAAACCAAAATGAGGTCTCATTTCTACCTGCTGACCTCATCTGTTTACATGGAGGTGATCAAGTGTGGATTTAACCCCCCCCCCTTCACTCCCAAACACGTCACAGGTTCCAGCATTGAAATCCATTTCTCTCTGAAGAGCGGCAGCTTTCCCTCCATATCTTCAAGTCTGCGCGTGACTGTGATCGGTGCTTCGATTGCAGAAGAGCCACTTGGCTTCCCAGAGTGCACAAGACAACGGGACACTGAGCAGGGGTGCGCAGACCCACGTTCACGCCAGGCTGATGGCTGCTTACACAGGAGCTGCTATAAAAAGCGGCTCTGTTATCCGTGGCTGTCGTCTCTGGCCTCTAAGGCTACAGACAGAAAAATGATCCCAAAGGTTGCAGTGTTTTAAATCTGGAACGAAGAACTCTGGCAGCACTTTAGTTGAGTAACCTGAACAGAAAACCAGACAAACGAGAAACTCTGCATTGCCGTCGTGCGTTTCCACTGCGCGGCGCCTGTCACAGCGACCTTGACCGTCTTATTCCAGCAGAAGACACTTTCTCTCTCCCAGAGGTGAGCCTCAGCACATGATAATCAAACCAACCGCAAGAACGGACGTGCTGCTCGACACGACATGACGGACGGACACGACGTGTCATTCCCACGAGTCTACCGGACTCAGTCGCCACAGCGGCTTCGTCATTTTTGTTGTATGAAGACAAAAAGCAGGAAGAGTTTAACAAAGAAACCGTCAAGTTCTGGAACTAAGTGGCTCAGATGAGATTACTCCCCAGAAATAAAATCCTGGCGCACCCGGTTCATGTGGCCTGTGCAGGAAACTGTTTAGCCGGGGCGGTAATTGGTTCATTATCAGCGATCAGCGTGTTTGTCCAGCAGTCTAAGCACACGCGGCGAGTTTCTCCTCTGACTGACCGACCAGAGAACTAACTGTTTTCCGTTTTTCCCTAATGGAGACCAACTCCATTCATTAATCACGGCTGAGTCAAAGTACTTTACGTCAGCTGGTTTAGGTGGCGGCTCATCAGGCAGCAGCTGTGCTCCTTCGATTTACTAAATGCTACTTTGATATAAATCATCTGACGGGATGAGAGTCGGTTCCTAACTGAGGTGAGAGAGCGTCGCTCTGCCACCAGCCAGTCCAGGCGACTGCATACCAAACGCTCTCCTTCTACGGCTGCTGACCACAGCACCGAGGACCGATTCACGTTAAAACCAAACGGTGCCACATGTCAGTCCCTGAAGGCGTCATGGTGGCTGAGAGAGACTCAGGCACAAGAGTGAGATTTTACACATTATCTTGAAGGTTAGACATGTGATTACATCACGACCAACAGTGAGTCCACAGCGCAGCTACACTTTGAAAACAAGTGTGGAGACGACATTCACAGACGCACGGATGACCACGGTGATACATGCAACCTGCAGAGGCCCCCGCTGAGCACATCAGATCTATCGAAAAACCAACAACTCCACTGTTTGACAGCATAAAAGCCACTAGCCTCAGAGCCAAGTCTCCTGCAGTCGTGCTAGCTGGTAGTGCTAGCAGCACTGCTGCAGCTGCCCGCAACTCTGCCTGCAGAATTGCTATTCCTTCCAGTACTGAATCTACAAATTTAATCAAAACAATCCTAATTTTCTTTCCAAATCCTGAAGCCGTTATCGTGACAGTTAAGGGTCACGTTTGCTTCCATTTCCAACTATGAAAAATCTAAATCCCTGCTGTCATTTCTCCACTGTGCTCCCAGAACTAAACCGCAATCTCTCCAGATTAAAGGATGACGGCTTTTATCCAGAAACACCTCTGACTACTTTAAACAGTAAAGAATTTATACACCCAGAACACGTCAAAGCACTTCATCAGAAGGCAGCTGACTGTCACTGACTCAGGTCCTGGTCGTCACTTGAGGAAGGTGGCAGCCCAGCCAGCAGTGGTTTCTAAGTGGGTTGATAGTTAAGGGACTTACGTCATCCTTCATGGGCTCTTTGGGGGGGTTGAACTCCTCATGGTAGGAGCGGCCACTTGGCTGATGAATGAGTCTGGGAGGATGTGGAGGACAGGACAGGACAAGGACGGAGAGGAAGACGACAGATGAGTTAAACAGCCACAGAGACTCAAACTAATAAAGTGTCCGTCCGACTAGCAGGACCCCTCCTCCTCACAAAGATCCCCGCCGGCTGAGAGCTGCTCTCTTCTCACCCCCCGTTTTCTATTCAATCTGGCAATAATGACTCACAGCAGTTATTCTGAAGAAAGGGGGACAAACGCCATGTTGTATTACCAAACACCAATAAAAGAAGCTTTTACAACACAAAACACAGACACAATGTTGAAATGATGCCCGCCTCTGAAAACATGCTGAATGTGCAGGTCAGCTTCAAACCAGAGCACAGCATGTAATATGAAGCACTTTTGAAACTGTTATGTAAATTATTTGTTGCTCAGTGGAGGCAGCCCAGCAGGAGGCATGGAGACATACCAACACACAGCAAGACACTGCCAATTAACTTGTCAGAGTCCCATCTTTCCCTCCACTCCTCTATGGCGTCGTCCTGTAGATCTGACATGAATAAATCAGGGCCAGCTTGATCGCTTCCTGATGCAGCGGCAAGTTTCTTTTGAAGTTGAATGAATGTGAAAAGAGGACTGGCACGAAGGCCACCACTCATTACTGAAGCTACCTTTGAATGTGGGAGAAAACGAAAATAAATAAATAAAGCACAACAGGGGTGACTCAAACACAACATTCAGAGTGCAGCAGGCTGAGTCTTGTACTCGGCGGCGGTGAAAGGACTCGTTCTTCAATTAACCGAGTCTGATCTCTCACACGCCCCACTGCTCGCAGCAAATAAGGTTTCTGGTCTCCACTCCAACACAAAGCAGGATAAACAAGCACCAGCAGGCCGAACCAGACAACGTGACATCACACAGGCGGAGAAGCCGCGCCTCCGCGTGCCGAGGATCCCGCGTCACAGTTGAGAAAAGCAAAACAAACTCACAATGACTAAATCATCGGAGGTGGATTCTTGATTTTACAAAATGCAGCAGCCTCAACAGTCACGTCACCATGACAACAATGGTAACTCACTTAAGGGTGGTGAAGGAGGGCTCATTAGACAGAGCATCATCTATTCTACAACACAGGCTGGGATCAGGCGGCGCGTGTGTGTGAGTGTGTGCGTCACCTTCAAATTAATCACTGTCATTTTCCAAAAGCGTCGACATAATTCCAATCACTTTCGGGAAAGCTGGGTCAAATCAAATCAGGTGATTGGATGATTGATTGTGTTCACAGTTCCACACCCTCAGGCTGCATTCAGACCAGACCAGGTGCTGCGACAGGGGTGTGGCAACGTGAGTGCGTCACATCGTGGCTCAATGGTGGGACGCATGTGACCTGTAACCCCCCAAGAACCAGAAGTCCTGATGTGGGTGGAGCCTTTTAATAGGAACTTGTTTTTCCTGGGCAGGATGCGAGCACTGCCTCTTGAGCTCCACGTGTTCAGGTGATTTTGTCAGTGATACATCGCCATTTTCCAAACGATCAATAACTGTCTCACTACATCGTAGCGGTGGGAGTCAACAAAATTCCAATGTTGTAGCCTGAGTTGAACAATGAGCTCAAACTTGCAGCACGGCAATGAAAAGCAGGAGCTGCTAAAAGCTGCGTTTCTGGTGCTACGTTCTGACATCAGAACCGAGCTCTGTTCTGATGTCAGAACGTCTGGGTTTTCTTTTCCCCGGCGCAGACATTTGTGGAGGGTGAGCAGCTCTGATCTTTCATGTCAGTGCAGCAGTGACAAACACATCCAGTCCTTGAAGAATTCGACCTGTGACCTTCCTCAGGTCACCTTCTACTGATCACGTTCTTTCCCTCCCCACTTCTCGCCATCATTATCGCTGCTCCAGACTCCACCGTTCAATCAATCTACCTGTGCAGGTGAGTTTTATCCAACAAGGAGCTTCTGAGTCCAAGAGAATGAAAAAAAAAAAAAGAAAAGAAAAGAGAAGAAGAAGAAGACGACGCACCAACTCAGCAAATCAAACCGCTGTTGTGTACCGGCCACATGCCTGGGAATTGAAACAGATTGAATTTCTCTGCTCGTGAATAATTAATTCTCTCTCTCACGCTGGCTCCCACCTGCCACAGATCCTGCGGACCAACAGGGAATCATCGACGGCAAACTCCACCACGGAGTCCAGCTGCTCGTGCCTCTTGTCCAACAGGTCGTCCAGCTGGAGGAGACGAACACAGAGACATTATAAAACAGCGCACGAGAACTCAGACAAACCCCAAAAATAAAAAAATAAAAAAGCCTAAAACGTTCAAAGGCATCGTAGCGTCGCTGAGGGCAAAGAATGTGAACGTCATGTTATTCTGCCTGTTACCAAAGTTGTCAAAAACTCAAATCCAATTTAAGGCCTTTAAATTGCCATTTTTCCAGGGTTGTGAAGGTTCCTGGATTTTTGGCTCATTTACCTCGTTGCTAGGAAATGACACGAGCGATAGAGAGGTCAGCGTTAAAGCTCAGCGCTCCAGGATCGCCCTCGCCATCACTGAGATGTACTTGAGAGATATTAGGGCTTGTACACATAGCAGGGAGACAACAACCACACGCATCAGATTGAAATCCAGTCCTCACCATCTCTGCCTGCTTGACTGTGCGAGGGAATCCATCCAGCAGGAAGCCGTTCCTGCAGGCAGGCGTGTCCAGGTTCTTCTCTATGAGCTCCACCACCATCTCGTCACTGACCTGGCAAGAAGCAGAGGAACAAACGGATCAGGGAGAGAGTCGGTGACCCGGGGGTCCGCTGCATCAAGGACAACAGAAACTCCCGAGCCGACATGAAGTCATCCTGGTTCGCAGCTTCCACAGAGAGGAGCTCTGCAGCCGAGGCTGGAGCTCCTCCTATCGAGAACCACCATTAGAGATTAGAACGTTATCAAACCAGTGAAGATCATAAAGCAATGACCTGAATGCACGCTGGTCGTTTCACTTTCAGTGAAACAGAGTGAAAGCTGGCGCTAGCTTCACTTTACGAAGCTAACAGGGGAACTCGTAGCTCTCAGTCACCCACAAAAACCCCAGAGCTGTGTATGAACAGGTTTGGTCACACACAGTGGATGTGAGAGCACAGAGGAACCTGAACAGGAACAGAACAAAGACGGGATACGTGACTTGATTCTGAGTCTGAAGAGCAGTGACGTCAAACGGAGCACCGGGGGACGGAGGAGTAGAAGAACCGGAGCACAGCAACGGTGTGTCAGCTTCATCGTCGAGGGGAAATCAAATGAACTGTGAATACGCTGCAGAAAGGAAATGTGCGTTTGGTGAATTTCCGTCAGCTGGTTTGGAGCAAATAATACGAGATATGCAATGCCACCAGAAAATGGCGGAATAAGCTGGAATAGGCTGTAACAAACCGTAGAAGAAGAGAAAACCTGTTCCATCAGTTGTCTTGAGGAATCCCCTTCAGTTGGACAAGCTGGAACTGTTCTGAAGTACCAGCAAGTACTGGACCTGTTGCTGCTGGTACTTCAGAACAGAGACCAAGTTTACCATTCTCTACTATGGGACTATTGAAAATATAATCCAGACACATTACCAGTTTGCCAGAGTCCATGGTCTCCTTGAGCCTCTTGCCGAGCTCAGAGCCTGAAGCCACCATGGCCCTCAGCATGTCTCCAGTAGCCAGGTGGCAAACACAGTAGCGCTCAGCTAGTCGAGGGGCCTGCAGGAAGGGAGAGGTGCAAATTCAGAAAAAGACTGGCTGCAGATTGGAACTTGCAACTGCTTTCAATCGAGATGCGGCACGGTGATGAAAAGCAGCTCTTCAAGGAGCCGCACGGGGCTTCATCTGCTCCACGCTCACACAGAAAATTACACGGGTCTCAGGACCAGACCAATGAGGGGGCGCAGGGCAGTCCGATCAGACCGGGAGAGACTGAGCACCAGGGGTAAAGCAGCAGCAGCGCGGGCCTTTGCACTCCAACACGCGACTGATCTGAGAATGCTGCACAAAGCAGAGCGTCGAGTGAAAACACCGACCAAAGACGGTCATTTTGACAACTTTTCGTGGCAACACTTCACCTACATTTGGCTGTCTGTCTGTAAGAAAGCTGCAACACATTATCGTGTTACGTTATTGTGTTATGATGTTGTGGAAAAGGGCAAACAACTCCAGTTTGGGTCTCTGGAGAGGGATCAGCATCCTCTTCTAGTTCAGCTCTGGATTTTCTGATAGATGTGTGTTACCATCTGGAAATGATCTGATGCTCTGAGAGGCTGAATCTCTGCAGGCTCGACGTTTAACGCTGCAGTCTCAGGGACAGACTTCCAACCGCGCAGGCTTGAATGAGCTCGACTTCGGCAGGAGACTGAGACGCTTCATGAAGAAGAACAGGACAACGTCACAAGGTCACCGTCATCACCGACTGACTGAATTTCAGTTGTGAGAAAAAAAACGTGACAGTTTTTAAAAGCTTGAATTTGTTTTGAAGGCCTAGCGGTCAGACGACCACATTCGACTCTAAACCGAGCAGCCAACAGATCTGAAGAGCTCACGTTGTGACGGTGACAGACAGCGTTACAGCGCAATTGGATCTAAACTTTAGTCAGACGGGTTTTATGAGAGAACTTTAACTAAACTTGCATTTTTTTAATCTTAAACTTCATTTGCGGGATTTTACAATTTCACGAAGATTCATTTTTCCATGCAAAACCACACCTTCAATGACGATTTAAACAACGTGGGCAAAACATGTTGTTTGCATTTCTTTCTTTCCTTTGGGTTCTTAACGAGAGGATTTTCGGCTTCGTTGGTAGTAGAAGGGATGTCCACAACTCCTATCACATTCCTCCTCTGTGAACAGGGAGTTTAGCATTAGCTGGAAGCCACTGGTTAGAAGCTAACGGCTAACAGCTAATGCTAGCTCCGTCAGCTCACCTGAGTCCCCTTCCCGGCCCCGGGCGGTCCGAGAAGGATGGCGCGGATCCCCTCCTGCACATCGGCTAGTGCCTCCTTTAACTGCGCGCTGGGAGCCATGCATGGACCGGGAGACTTCCAGGACAAAAACTTTGATGAAGTCTGTCAGCTTCGTCCTGCTGACAGTTCACACAAGTTGGCCAGGAGAAGAGGAAATAAGTTCGGCTTCTTTCCGCTACGACCCCAAATAAACCCCGCCCCTCAGCAAAATACGGGTGTTTGATTGGTCCAATGACTCCTCCTTCAGTTAAGGTTGACACTGATTGGCTGAATTTCTTGCAAGTCCTTCTTTCGTAACTTCCGTAAAATCTTCAAGCCTTAAATCTAATAAAACAAAATAAAAAAAACAGAATAAAAACAAATAGAATAAATGAAATAAAATAAAATAAAATAAAACTTAATTACATCAAATAAAAGACAATAAAATATTTTTTTAAATAGAATAAAATCATTTATTTGCATGAATGGAGCTGATGTTAAATAAATCTGAAAAAAAAAATTCTCTTGTTCAAACTTATATGATAGTCCCTAAATAAATCTAAAAATGAATAAAATGTATTTTAAATTTGTTGAGAACAAAAAAAAAATCCCCAAAACGTGAAAGAATGTCACATTTTGTCTGTTGAGCATTAATTTTTTTGCACACTGGAGTGAAGAAAGCTTGTGTCACAGCAACAAAAGGACTGGTGGCAAAAAGGACAACCTCACAATCTTTGAGTCAGACAAGAGGAAGTTCTCTCTGAACTCACAGTCCCTCAAGATTACGCGGTGGTAAAATGCCTGAAACTGAAGTCTTGTACTCTGACATTAATTTCTCGAAAAAGAAGGAAAAAACAAGTGGTGAGTCTGAAATATGATGTTTCATTTTGCACTGTAATCCATTTATTGCTTTTCTATAAGGCAGGACGGCTGGCCAAGAACCATTTCTTTCGCTTTTGACCGTTTACAAACTGAAGTGTTTTTTTAAATGGACGCTTCAGCCAGCAGCAGAGAGGACGTTGACAGTATGCAGCTGATCCTTGTGTGTTGTGTGGCAGGAACTGCTTCTTCATCAGTGAACTCAATTTATGCTCAAGTCAAGATCTCAAAATCCCCACAATCCACAGAGCTGCCTGGTAAGAAAAGACTTGGGGGGGGGGGGGTTGTTGTTGGAGGCACAAACCTGCGCGCTTCCTTAGTCGTACGCTTCAGTGACTATCCTAAAGTACCTTAACCTTCAGCAACACGTAATACTTCTTACTTCAGCCACACGCAGGTCGTCACTCCATACAACACTGTGACTTCATGCTGACCTCCCTGACAGTTCCTGTTCTGCTCTTATCTTGTTTCTCAGCAAAGAACATCAAAGTTCCTGGAGAGGAATAAGTTTCGCTCTCCGTAAATTTTGGGGGAGTGGAAGAAGTTGCTTCAGAGGGACAGATGAGGAAGTGACAGCAAAAAAAATTATGATCACCATAAAAAGGGAACCCTTAATTTGTGGCCACAAGAAATTAAGAATAAAGCTCAAGTTGAGGGAACAAGTCAGATCTTGTGGCTCCAGTATCAGTAAACTGAAGGGATCAGCGATATCTCATTTGTTCCTGCAATTGAATGATACTGGAGCCACAAGATAATCATCATGTCCTCAAATTGACCTCAAAATTATTTCTCTTTCCTCTATGGCCGATCCAGGGCACAAATATTCAGGGTGTGCAGTCAGAAGGGCTGATGAAGGACTGCAGTAATATTGATGGTAATCCCAGGGAGTTTTATGACAACATTAACACCCGCGTGTTCTAACAGCATGCGACACTACAGCCCTGCAGCTCCTTAGGTTTCTGTTACTTCTCCAGAATCTGTACATGATGTGTCTCTTTCTGTATCCTCCGCATTTACAGATCCCCAACAAGCGGGGTCACATGGAAGGTCAAAGGTCAAATCAGAGGAAGCCAGGACCTGCCAGGACCATCGTTAGCATTCTTATTGTTATCCTTTATTTTAATTAAGAGAACTTTTCAAGATGCAGTTACAGACAGAAGTTGGACAAGTTCTCTTTCTGTGGCCTGAATCTTTATCAGTTTCATCTGCAGCTTCTCTCACATTTCCGTCCCTTCCAAACGTTCAACAGTTGGAGATGATGCCTCCCAACGGCAAGCGGCGACACCTCGAGGGTCAAAGGTCGTGCCAGAGCGCGTGGCCCTGCTGGTTCTTGGCGCTCTCTTGGTAGCTGCCGCCATTGTTATCTACCATCTCGGTAAATAACGTCCTGCTTTTACAAGTTTTACCTCAAAAACAATCGGACGGCTGACAGAATTGAGAAAACGTAGTTTCTTGGGTTGTTTTTCTTTTTGAATCGAAATTCCATCTCCGACATTTTCATTTTCAAAACACTGCCATTTATTGCTTTCTTTCAAAAACAACACCACACGGTTCATGCTAACGTGGAGACCAAGAAAACCCTGCAGAGGCTGAACGATTATGAAGCTACGAGGACCGACGGCTCAGGGATTTCTGTCTGATTCACGGCAAATGAACTGAGATCCTTCTGGTTTGCGGTCGCATCAAACTACAGATTTACTTGGGCACATATTTTTATAACTGATCGAGTCAGTAAAGTGAAGACAGGCTCTCTCATGCTGATTCTGGCTAACGCTGCTTCTATAAACCTTATTTAAGAATAGGATCAGGCAAACGCTCCATTTGGTTCACCTGGACAACCAAAAGGTTTTGGGATTTTCAATCTCAAACACGATCCTGCGTGGGTCCGTAGGGTTTGAAAGGCTAAAAAAACCCTTTCCTCTGCTAATGCTGGAGACAAAAACTAACCGGGCTCATACCTCTTTAGGTAAGACTGAACACCAAGCTTTTTCAAATTCCAGGCTCACATCGATATCTGTATTTTTTCTCTGCTCCCACACCCTCTGGTGTGTTCAGAGGAAATGAAGTTGATTGTCAGGAATTCTGGTTTTTGATGAAGGGTCGCAGCCCCGTGATGGCTTCCACAGCTTTGAGCTGCTGTGATCAAATCCAACATTTTAGGTCGTTTTTGTTCTGACACCTAATTCCACCTGAGGCAAATGATTTCCTTTCCTCTGATAAAAGGACTGGAGCTCATTTTCTATCACTGACAATTGTCGTTTTCTTGTTTTGATAAAAACCACACAGCTTATGATAACATGGAGACCAAGAAGACCCTGCAGAGGCTGAATGCTGGCTATGAGGCTATGAGGACGAATGGCTCAGGTATCTCTTTCTTTGTATGTCAACGCTCTTCACTTTCCAACATAAAGCAAAGGCTGGAAGCGGCAGAGCTGCTCCAGTGTTGGCTGTCCGTCCGTCCCGTACTTGTCCATGTCTGCAGATTTATCACCAAGGAGCACCTGAGTCACACAAGCCTGATGCAGGCGTCTGTTTGGGAGGAGTGTGTTTGAGTGCAGTGGTGCAGTGGTCAGCACTGTCGCCTCACAGCAAGAAGGTTCCAGGTTTGTGCCCCGGCTGGAGCAGGAGTAGGCGTGGTTGTGAGTGTGAATGGCTGTCTGTCTGTATGTGTTGGCCCTGCGACGGACTGGTGACCCCGCCTCTCGCCACAAGGCTGCTGGGATACAACCCTTAATCGGACAAGCGGAAGAAAACGGATGGATGTTGCTGCTGATCAAGGATCCACACTTCAGTCCTCTTCCTGACTCAAGTCTCTCTGATCTCCTCAAAGGTGACGCCCGTCGGCGATGTGAGGACCTCTGGGTGAAGCGTGGGACAAAGTGCTACTATTTCTCCCTCTCTTCCCTCTCTTGGGGGACCAGTCAGAGACTGTGTAGAGACAAAGGAGGAGACCTGGTAAAGATCAACAGCAGGGTTGAGCAGGTAGAACCCCGGAGCAGGCCCACGTGGAGCACGCAGACTTTTCTCTGCACAGAAATCATGTTATAGATAACAACTGATGACTTCTCCTCTTCAGACATTCCTGGAGACAGCGTTGAGAGGAGAGATGAAGCATGCAGAGGACAAGTTCTGGATCGGACTGACAGACTCACAGGACGAGGGCGAATGGCTTTGGGTGGACGGCTCACCTCTGAACCCAAGGTTCCATTGTTGTGAATGCAACGTGTTTTTTCACCACTTCATGCATCAGAGTTTCACTGAACCAGTTCTCTCTGTCTCTTAGTTTGTCTTTTTGGAACCCAAATGAGCCGGACAATTGGATGGAGGGAGGTCCTGAGGGAGAGGACTGTGTGAGGATGGGAGAGAAAGATGGAGCCCATGACCTGAAATGCTGGTTTGATAAATCCTGTGAGGAGCCTCACAGATTCATCTGTGAGAAAGAAGCTGCAACATTACCTTGTTCATGTCCGCAGCCCTGAGGAGTTTCTCTTGTTCCAGTTACACACTGGTTTTCGTTACGTCAGAGCAGAATAACCAGTTTAAGGAGAAGTCCATCCTGTACGTGTCCATAAACGCTGGTGTGTACGGAGCCCTGGAGGGAACACACAGATGGGAAAAGAGGTGGGGACATCTTTTTATTCCCACTTTGAGGCCATGAAATAAACTGCAACTTTTCCCTTCAATTGAGTAAATTTAAACATAAAAACAAAAACCCTCAAGTAACTGGACTGAGTGGAAGCGTGATACCTTTCAGCCTCAGATCAGCCAGATCGACAGAACCCAGTAAAGTGAGGGAACAAATTACAGCGTGTGGCCTCAAAACACGTTCTTTTCTTGCTGTCGTCCTTCCAGGACTCTGTAGAACCAAAATAAACTGAATTTACTCACCTTTATTTTTCCATCTCTTCTTTACTCATGATATTTGTCCGGTAACTGAAGATGCTGGGTGTGCACAAGTTCCAAAAAAAAAACCTGATAAAATGGAAGCAATCAGACCAAAGGACAAGAGAGGATTTGGATAAAACTCTGATAAAATAAAGGTTGCATCAGTGAGGAAGTTCAAGATGATGGGTCTCTAAAAACAACAACAACAAAAAAAGAGGATAAAATAAGGAACGGTTGTGACGGAGAAGCAGAAGAGGGAAGAGAAGGCCTCCGCCTCGATGTGGTCACCATTTATCATCCTGGACGACAGAAGCTGTTCTCCTCAAAGCTTAATGACTCAACATCGTTTTTGATCCGAATCAAAATGTTCTAATAAAGTCAGCAACCTTCAAGATGACGCCTCTTCTCCATCTTTTGCACAAGAAGTTGATTTTTCTCATGTGAGAGAGGAAACTGTGGTGAAGTCACTCACTGAACCGCATGAACCTAAGGCCAGTTCGTTCATGTCATGGTCAGTGAGACGTTCACTTCCTGTTCTTAAAAGAAGCGAGTGATGAATTCTCACTACTTTATCAGCACTGGGGTGGATAAATGAAGCTGGTGATGGCGTACCAACTGTGAAACCCTCAGGCTCCTCCCCGCCTTTACGTCCGGCAGGGAAGTAGCTGTTTCTTCTTCAGAGGGTTCCAAAGCGGGTGCGGTGGAGTCGAATCAGTCTTGATGCGTCGCTGAACTTTGATGCCAACGTTAAAAATCATAAAGAAGAGCAGACAGAGAGACTGAAGGTGAGTGTTGATGCTCTTTGTGTGACCGCTGCCTTTTGATCGGGACGAATATCCATCGATGAATCCACGTCCACATCTAGAGACAGATGTGCAGACACGGACCGAACACTTCACTTGAACTGAAGAGGTTTTGGGGGGATTTTTCTAGCCTGAGTGTCACTGTGAGAATCAATTATTTGTTCTACACTTTCCTCACTTCAGACGCCGTGACATGGAAACTGAAGGAGCCAGTATGATGAACCAGCCCTCCATTCACAGCGAAGGTCATGACGGAGGGTGAAATGAGTCCGGGCTCCACTAGGAAGCCGCCAGGACCATCGTTAGCATTCTTATTGTTATCCTTTATTTTAATTAAGAGAACTTTTCAAGATGCAGTTACAGACAGAAGTTGGACAAGTTCTCTTTCTGTGGCCTGAATCTTTATCAGTTTCATCTGCAGCTTCTCTCACATTTCCGTCCCTTCCAAACGTTCAACAGTTGGAGATGATGCCTCCAAATGGCAAGCGGCGACACCTCGAGGGTCAAAGGTCGTGCGAGAGCGCGTGGCCCTGCTGGTTCTTGGCGCTCTCTTGGTAGCTGCCGCCATTGTTATCTACCGTCTCGGTAAATAACGTCCTGCTTTTACAAGTTTTACCTCAAAAACAATCGGACGGCTGACAGAATTGAGAAAACGTAGTTTCTTGGGTTGTTTTTCTTTTAGAATCGAAATTCCATCTCCGACATTTTCATTTTCAAAACACTGCCATTTATTGCTTTCTTTCAAAAACAACACCACACGGTTCATGCTAACGTGGAGACCAAGAAAACCCTGCAGAGGCTGAACGATTATGAAGCTACGAGGACCGACGGCTCAGGGATTTCTGTCTGATTCACAGCAAATGAACTGAGATCCTTCTGGTTTGCGGTCGCATCAAACTACAGATTTACTTGGGCACATATTTTTATAACTGATCGAGTCAGTAAAGTGAAGACAGGCTCTCTCATGCTGATTCTGGCTAACGCTGCTTCTATAAACCTTATTTAAGAATAGGATCAGGCAAACGCTCCATTTGGTTCACCTGGACAACCAAAAGGTTTTGGGATTTTCAATCTCAAACACGATCCTGCGTGGGTCCGTAGGGTTTGAAAGGCTAAAAAAACCCTTTCCTCTGCTAATGCTGGAGACAAAAACTAACCGGGCTCATACCTCTTTAGGTAAGACTGAACACCAAGCTTTTTCAAATTCCAGGCTCACATCGATATCTGTATTTTTTCTCTGCTATCACTCGGCTGTTTTCTTGCTTTGTCTCTCTTCCTGATCTTCTCTTGCAAACCTCCTTCGATTACATTTCATGCCACAAAAACTGCAGATAACTATCAGTGTCCCTCCTCCATCGGGCTGCGTGAGGTTCCGAATACACTAATTGAGCTTTGACAGCCGCACCAGTTTTCGGCTGCAGATCAAGGTTTGCTGTTGCTCAAGGGAGGACGTTTTTATTTCCTCTTGTTCAATTTATGATGTATAAAAGCACAAATTTGCATCAATATTTAGTGAAAATATAGCATTTTTTTGTTACATGACATTAAGAAACTGTTTCAAGATCTCAAACTTGTTGTGGTAACACTTTATTAGCATAAAAGTGATTTATTAACCTTAATAAGGCATTGTTCCTGTTTTGTTAACATTAATTACCAGCTAACCCTTAAACCTCACACATGAATCTACTGACGCTTACGAAGTCTTGATAGTTCATTAACAACCATCTTCTAAGAATCTATTACCTATTAATCAGTGAATGTTACCAAACTTCCACCGTAACTGTTAGCGCTACTGCTGGAAACTGGCCTGACATTTTCAGTGTAATCATGTTCATAAACTAAATCCAACCATCTCTCTTTTGTTTTTTTTGAACAGCTTTTGCAAACATGAAGGCAAATGAAAAACTCCAAACCCTGAGAGACGAGTGTGAACCTAAAAAAGGTTCTGCATGTAAGTTTGTCAAAATTCTCACTAAAGTTTGGTCTGAAAGAACGGTTCAAAAGACCCTTCATAGGAACAACATCTCAGAGTTTGTGTACCCAGTAGGGGGTACCAGGGCCCTGCCCAGGGGCCAGGCCCGGGGTAGCACCTGGTGGTCAGGCCTTAGCCCATGGGTTCCAGCCCAAAATGGTTACATGGACTTGTCCCTCCATGGACCCACCACCCGCAGGAGGAACTGGAAGGGCCCAGTGCATTGTGGTTTGGCTCGCAGACCAAGGCGGGGGCCTTAGCTGTCTGATCCCCAGACAAGGAAGCTGGCTTTTGGGACATGGAATGCTACCTCTCCAGTGGGGAAGGACCCGGAGCTGGTGGAAGGGGCTGAGCGTTTCGGGTCCGGAACCCAAGTCCTTGAGAGGGGTTGGACTCTCCTTCACTGGAATTGCTCTGGGTGAGAGACACAGGGCTGTGGTGGCCTTTTTGAAAGCCCCCAAACTTTCTGCTTGTACATTGAGGTTTACCCTGGTTTACCTCTTTAGGTAAGACTGAACACCAAGCTTTTTCAAATTCCAGGCTCACATCGATATCTGTATTTTTTCTCTGCTCCCACACCCTCTGGTGTGTTCAGAGGAAATGAAGTTGATTGTCAGGAATTCTGGTTTTTGATGAAGGGTCGCAGCCCCGTGATGGCTTCCACAGCTTTGAGCTGCTGTGATCAAATCCAACATTTTAGGTCGTTTTTGTTCTGACACCTAATTCCACCTGAGGCAAATGATTTCCTTTCCTCTGATAAAAGGACTGGAGCTCATTTTCTATCACTGACAATTGTCGTTTTCTTGTTTTGATAAAAACCACACAGCTTATGATAACATGGAGACCAAGAAGACCCTGCAGAGGCTGAATGCTGGCTATGAGGCTATGAGGACGAATGGCTCTGGTATCTCTTTCTTTGTATGTCAACGCTCTTCACTTTCCAACATAAAGCAAAGGCTGGAAGCGGCAGAGCTGCTCCAGTGTTGGCTGTCCGTCCGTCCCGTACTTGTCCATGTCTGCAGATTTATCACCAAGGAGCACCTGAGTCACACAAGCCTGATGCAGGCGTCTGTTTGGGAGGAGTGTGTTTGAGTGCAGTGGTGCAGTGGTCAGCACTGTCGCCTCACAGCAAGAAGGTTCCAGGTTTGTGCCCCGGCTGGAGCAGGAGTAGGCGTGGTTGTGAGTGTGAATGGCTGTCTGTCTGTATGTGTTGGCCCTGCGACGGACTGGTGACCCCGCCTCTCGCCACAAGGCTGCTGGGATACAACCCTTAATCGGACAAGCGGAAGAAAACGGATGGATGTTGCTGCTGATCAAGGATCCACACTTCAGTCCTCTTCCTGACTCAAGTCTCTCTGATCTCCTCAAAGGTGACGCCCGTCGGCGATGTGAGGACCTCTGGGTGAAGCGTGGGACAAAGTGCTACTATTTCTCCCTCTCTTCCCTCTCTTGGGGGAACAGTCAGAGACTGTGTAGAGACAACGGAGGAGACCTGGTAAAGATCAACAGCAGGGTTGAGCAGGTAGAACCCCGGAGCAGGCCCACGTGGAGCACGCAGACTTTTCTCTGCACAGAAATCATGTTATAGATAACAACTGATGACTTCTCCTCTTCAGACATTCCTGGAGACAGCGTTGAGAGGAGAGATGAAGCATGCAGAGGACAAGTTCTGGATCGGACTGACAGACTCACAGGACGAGGGCGAATGGCTTTGGGTGGACGGCTCACCTCTGAACCCAAGGTTCCATTGTTGTGAATGCAACGTGTTTTTTCACCACTTCATGCATCAGAGTTTCACTGAACCAGTTCTCTCTGTCTCTTAGTTTGTCTTTTTGGAACCCAAATGAGCCGGACAATTGGATGGAGGGAGGTCCTGAGGGAGAGGACTGTGTGAGGATGGGAGAGAAAGATGGAGCCCATGACCTGAAATGCTGGTTTGATAAATCCTGTGAGGAGCCTCACAAATTCATCTGTGAGAAAGAAGCTGCAACATTACCTTGTTCATGTCCGCAGCCCTGAGGAGTTTCTCTTGTTCCAGTTACACACTGGTTTTCGTTACGTCAGAGCAGAATAACCAGTTTAAGGAGAAGTCCATCCTGTACGTGTCCATAAACGCTGGTGTGTACGGAGCCCTGGAGGGGACACACAGATGGGAAAAGAGGTGGGGACATCTTTTTATTCCCACTTTGAGGCCATGAAATAAACTGCAACTTTTCCCTTCAATTGAGTAAATTTAAACATAAAAACAAAAACCCTCAAGTAACTGGACTGAGTGGAAGCGTGATACCTTTCAGCCTCAGATCAGCCAGATCGACAGAACCCAGTAAAGTGAGGGAACAAATTACAGCGTGTGGCCTCAAAACACGTTCTTTTCTTGCTGTCGTCCTTCCAGGACTCTGTAGAACCAAAATAAACTGAATTTACTCACCTTTATTTTTCCATCTCTTCTTTACTCATGATATTTGTCCGGTAACTGAAGATGCTGGGTGTGCACAAGTTCCAAAAAAAAAACCTGATAAAATGGAAGCAATCAGACCAAAGGACAAGAGAGGATTTGGATAAAACTCTGATAAAATAAAGGTTGCATCAGTGAGGAAGTTCAAGATGATGGGTCTCTAAAAACAACAACAACAAAAAAAGAGGATAAAATAAGGAACGGTTGTGACGGAGAAGCAGAAGAGGGAAGAGAAGGCCTCCGCCTCGATGTGGTCACCATTTATCATCCTGGACGACAGAAGCTGTTCTCCTCAAAGCTTGATGACTCAACATCGTTTTTGATCCGAATCAAAATGTTCTAATAAAGTCAGCAACCTTCAAGATGACGCCTCTTCTCCATCTTTTGCACAGGAAGTTGATTTTTCTCATGTGAGAGAGGAAACTGTGGTGAAGTCACTCACTGAACCGCATGAACCTAAGGCCGGTTTGTTCATGTCATGGTCAGTGAGACGTTCACTTCCTGTTCTTAAAAGAAGCGAGTGATGAATTCTCACTACTTTATCAGCACTGGGGTGGATAAATGAAGCTGGTGATGGCGTACCAACTGTGAAACCCTCAGGCTCCTCCCCGCCTTTACGTCCGGCAGGGAAGTAGCTGTTTCTTCTTCAGAGGGTTCCAAAGCGGGTGCGGTGGAGTCGAATCAGTCTTGATGCGTCGCTGAACTTTGATGCCAACGTTAAAAATCATAAAGAAGAGCAGACAGAGAGACTGAAGGTGAGTGTTGATGCTCTTTGTGTGACCGCTGCCTTTTGATCGGGACGAATATCCATCGATGAATCCACGTCCACATCTAGAGACAGATGTGCAGACACGGACCGAACACTTCACTTGAACTGAAGAGGTTTTGGGGGGATTTTTCTAGCCTGAGTGTCACTGTGAGAATCAATTATTTGTTCTACACTTTCCTCACTTCAGACGCCGTGACATGGAAACTGAAGGAGCCAGTATGATGAACCAGCCCTCCATTCACAGCGAAGGTCATGACGGAGGGTGAAATGAGTCCGGGCTCCACTAGGAAGCCGCCAGGACCATCGTTAGCATTCTTATTGTTATCCTTTATTTTAATTAAGAGAACTTTTCAAGATGCAGTTACAGACAGAAGTTGGACAAGTTCTCTTTCTGTGGCCTGAATCTTTATCAGTTTCATCTGCAGCTTCTCTCACATTTCCGTCCCTTCCAAACGTTCAACAGTTGGAGATGATGCCTCCAAATGGCAAGCGGCGACACCTCGAGGGTCAAAGGTCGTGCGAGAGCGCGTGGCCCTGCTGGTTCTTGGCGCTCTCTTGGTAGCTGCCGCCATTGTTATCTACCGTCTCGGTAAATAACGTCCTGCTTTTACAAGTTTTACCTCAAAAACAATCGGACGGCTGACAGAATTGAGAAAACGTAGTTTCTTGGGTTGTTTTTCTTTTAGAATCGAAATTCCATCTCCGACATTTTCATTTTCAAAACACTGCCATTTATTGCTTTCTTTCAAAAACAACACCACACGGTTCATGCTAACGTGGAGACCAAGAAAACCCTGCAGAGGCTGAACGATTATGAAGCTACGAGGACCGACGGCTCAGGGATTTCTGTCTGATTCACGGCAAATGAACTGAGATCCTTCTGGTTTGCGGTCGCATCAAACTACAGATTTACTTGGGCACATATTTTTATAACTGATCGAGTCAGTAAAGTGAAGACAGGCTCTCTCATGCTGATTCTGGCTAACGCTGCTTCTATAAACCTTATTTAAGAATAGGATCAGGCAAACGCTCCATTTGGTTCACCTGGACAACCAAAAGGTTTTGGGATTTTCAATCTCAAACACGATCCTGCGTGGGTCCGTAGGGTTTGAAAGGCTAAAAAAACCCTTTCCTCTGCTAATGCTGGAGACAAAAACTAA
This sequence comes from Aulostomus chinensis, assembly GCF_037954235.1. Classification (NCBI taxonomy): domain Eukaryota; kingdom Metazoa; phylum Chordata; class Actinopteri; order Syngnathiformes; family Aulostomidae; genus Aulostomus; species Aulostomus chinensis. Next base: position 3,584,452 of record NC_141341.1, on the reverse strand, counting down.
CCGGGCTCATACCTCTTTAGGTAAGACTGAACACCAAGCTTTTTCAAATTCCAGGCTCACATCGATATCTGTATTTTTTCTCTGCTATCACTCGGCTGTTTTCTTGCTTTGTCTCTCTTCCTGATCTTCTCTTGCAAACCTCCTTCGATTACATTTCATGCCACAAAAACTGCAGATAACTATCAGTGTCCCTCCTCCATCGGGCTGCGTGAGGTTCCGAATACACTAATTGAGCTTTGACAGCCGCACCAGTTTTCGGCTGCAGATCAAGGTTTGCTGTTGCTCAAGGGAGGACGTTTTTATTTCCTCTCTTGTTCAATTTATGATGTATAAAAGCACAAATTTGCATCAATATTTAGTGAAAATATAGCATTTTTTTGTTACATGACATTAAGAAACTGTTTCAAGATCTCAAACTTGTTGTGGTAACACTTTATTAGCATAAAAGTGATTTATTAACCTTAATAAGGCATTGTTCCTGTTTTGTTAACATTAATTACCAGCTAACCCTTAAACCTCACACATGAATCTACTGACGCTTACGAAGTCTTGATAGTTCATTAACAACCATCTTCTAAGAATCTATTACCTATTAATCAGTGAATGTTACCAAACTTCCACCGTAACTGTTAGCGCTACTGCTGGAAACTGGCCTGACATTTTCAGAGTAATCATGTTCATAAACTAAATCCAACCATCTCTCTTTTGTTTTTTTTGAACAGCTTTTGCAAACATGAAGGCAAATGAAAAACTCCAAACCCTGAGAGACGAGTGTGAACCTAAAAAAGGTTCTGCATGTAAGTTTGTCAAAATTCTCACTAAAGTTTGGTCTGAAAGAACGGTTCAAAAGACCCTTCATAGGAACAACATCTCAGAGTTTGTGTACCCAGTAGGGGGTACCAGGGCCCTGCCCAGGGGCCAGGCCCGGGGTAGCACCTGGTGGTCAGGCCTTAGCCCATGGGTTCCAGCCCAAAATGGTTACATGGACTTGTCCCTCCATGGACCCACCACCCGCAGGAGGAACTGGAAGGGCCCAGTGCATTGTGGTTTGGCTTGCAGACCAAGGCGGGGGCCTTAGCTGTCTGATCCCCAGACAAGGAAGCTGGCTTTTGGGACATGGAATGCTACCTCTCCAGTGGGGAAGGACCCGGAGCTGGTGGAAGGGGTTGAGCGTTTCGGGTCCGGAACCCAAGTCCTTGAGAGGGGTTGGACTCTCCTTCACTGGAATTGCTCTGGGTGAGAGACACAGGGCTGTGGTGGCCTTTTTGAAAGCCCCCAAACTTTCTGCTTGTACATTGAGGTTTACCCTGGTGGACGAAAGGGTTTATTCCCTGCTCTGTCGGGTCGTGGAACGGGTCCTGACTGTCGTCTGCGCTTATGCGCCAAACAGCAGTTCAGAATACCAACTGTTTTTGGAGTCCCTGGGAAGGGTGCTGGGATCACTCCTCAGCCTCCCTGGAAAGGTCTACGCCAGGGTGCTGGAGAGGAGGGTCAGGGCGATAGTCGAACGTCAGATTGAGAAGAAGCAATGTGGTTTTCGTCCCAGCCATGGAACCGTGGATCACCTCGTCACCCTTGCTAGGGTGCTGGAGGGGGCGTGGGAGTTTGCCCAACCAGTCCACATGTGCTTTGTGGATTTGGAGAAGGCTTATGACCGTGTTCCCAGGAGCACCCTGTGGGTGGTACTCCAGGAGTATGGGGTGGATGGCCCCTAGCAAAGGGCCGTTCAGTCTTTCTACCGGAGGAGTGAGAGTCTGGGGAGAGGACAGGGTTGGGCTTCCTTGCTGAGGCTGCTGCCCCCGCGGCCCAGACCAACCGACAACGACGAGTTTAGTTTGAATCTTTATGAACTGTCTTTAGTTTAATTTCAATCACTGATAGCTGATGTTGTTTCAGTTCATTTTCCTTCAGCATTTCTGCTTTTACGTGTGTGCTTCTTAGGCACTGGATTATCCACATCAGTACAAACAAGCACATGATGGATTTTGGCATTTGCATGTAGTGGGTTGACATTTTTAAAGTAGAGACGGATTTCTTAAACCTGGCTGATGTCTTTTTTTTGTATCTCCTCTAAGTCTACCCGTCCTGTGAAAAACACTGGAATGCTTACGGAGACAAGTGCTACTTTTTCTCCTTCCTTTTTGCAAACTGGAATAAGAGCCGGGAATTTTGTCAAAGTCAAGGAGGAGACCTGGTCAAGATTGAGAGCAGGGACAAGCAGGTACAAGACACCCACTTTGTTCTCGCATATTCTTTCATATGGTACATGCTCTTTCAGCAGTTTCACAAATCTAAAATCCTCCAAATTCATTTGGCAAATGCTTTTGTCCAAAGCAACATACAATACAAGCAAGAATTTAGACTGGAGGGAAAAAAAACTTAGTAAGCACGACAAAGTGCTTCAAGTTTGGTTGGGGGCAGGTGCTGCCATCTAGTGACAGAAAAGTGCCAGTTTTGTTTTATTTTTTCTTAATATAATTTAACCCCAACTAACCACTACCAGTAATTCAACATCAACAGCATCTTTCAACATTCAACACATTCAATATTCAACATCGTCAGTGCTGAGTGTTCACTAAGAGCCGGGTCTCAGACCTCCTGACTCGTTCTGGCCCTGAGGACAAAGGGGAGAAGGGTCAGGTTTAAGTGCCTCGGTGTTCCCTGAAAAGTGGAGTCTTCAAATGTCTCTTCAAAGTAGAGAGGGACTGTGCGGATCGTATGGAGTTGGGTTGTTCATTCCACCATTTTGGAACAACAGAGGAGAAGAGTCCAGCTCCAGATTTAGAGCCATCCTGGGCTGGGAGACAAGGTTAAATACTATTTTTTTTTCCCCCTCCTCAGAAATTCTTGGAAAATATGTTGCGAGCGCAAATGAGAAATGGACAGGACAAATTCTGGATCGGACTGACAGACTCAGACAAGGAGGGAGAATTTTTCTGGGTGGATGGTTCACCACTGAATGAAAGGTTCCATTGTCTTGAATGTGATTGTTTTCTCCATTTTATAATGTGGCTGCTTTGGTGAATCGGTTCTTTTTGTTCACTGTCTCTTAGTTTGTCATTCTGGAGCAACCATGAGCCAGACGATTGGAAAACTGAAAACCCCAATGGGGAAGACTGTGTGAGGATGGGAAACCATGCAGAATACACCCTGGACTGTTGGTTTGACAGATCCTGTGACATTCCTCACCGAAGTATTTGTGAGAAACCCATGGGAAACTGACGTTTCTCAAGCAATCAGAACTCCACAGGTTTTCCCCAGATGATGTTTTGGCTATCATGTATTTTCTTATACTTTTTAATTTCCTGTGTTCACATAAAAAATATATATATATTCAATTACAAGACCTGAAACTACCTTCATTTACCTTCAATTCTGTTTACAGTGTGTTGACAATGGTTGGACACCACCACCTTTGTGCTCTCGGAGATGAACAAAGTCTTCATTGATGAGTTCGCTGAGTCTAACTATTGTAGTTGTAGCAGTATTTCGCATGTGTCAAAGTGATTGCAGAGTACTGATCATTCAACAGGATAAAGACGACTACAGAGGTACAGGTATCAGTCGGACTTTTCAAAAGTTACACGTGGAGTGCCACAGGGTTCTGTTCTTGGACCATTACTGTTCATTTTGTATCAGGGTAAAGGACACAGTCATTGAGATTGTGTAAGCAGACATTTTAAGTTATTATTGAAAGCATTTCTCAAATTTAGACCAGGGGGTACAAACTGCGCTTGACTCATTCCCATTCCTAGCGTTCTGCTCATGGTACTCACATGCTGCTTTTTTTTTTTTGCTTTTTTTTTAAAGAAATATTCATCCTGATGTTGTGAAAACAAAAAGGTACAGCGATGATTACTTTTCTGTGTTTTTATTTATAAACATAAAAAACCCACAAAAGCAGAGTATACAAAAACGTAAAAAGATGTGTAAAAACTGGCAATTTTTTTCTTTCCTCAGTTTCTTTCACTCTTCAAGGTGTAAATACAACTAAACTGCGGCAAACACACTTTCAAAACTGATGCAGTTTGATGACTGCTGGTAAATTTTCAGTTCACTTGATCCGATTCATGAAGCCTGGCTGTCATTTATAGAATTTTAGGACTTGGAGGTCCAACTCGCTTTGATGGAAAGTAATTCTCTTGTGTTTTCACGCAAAAAAAAAATCTCAACAGAACTTGACATACACGAATGTCCATTGTGCCCTACCCGTCCTTCATGATCCTCGGGAGTCTGGGTCTTCTTCTACCTGCTGCTACTCGCCTCTTCTTTCCTCCTCCAGCTCTTGGATGGAGAGGATTCGTACAAGCATGGCCTCCAGGGTGCTGTCTTCCAGAGGTGTGGAGCAGAACCACAGACAGCTGAAGGGAGCGCAGCTGCGATTTGGTTCGAGGTAGAAGACGCTGCTGCTCCGCCTCACCGAATCTGAACTGGGTTGTGAGGCATGATCATTTTATATGGTTTAGACAGGTGGTTTAGACAGCACAGTACAAGCTACAACTCTGACATTACATGTGATGATATACTGTATGATATTTTGTCATAAAAATATTGATAACAACAACTTCAAATGGCTGTATGCAAGATTTTCAGCAAAATACGAAACATCATTCAAAAATATAAAAAAACATAAACACGGCTCGCTCAGGTGGTCGAGTGGTTAGAGCTTATGTCACAAACGCAGCTGACCCTGGTTTGAATCCCGGCTAGAGGTCCTTTGCTGCATGTCACCCCCCCCCCCCCCCCAATCTCTCTCCCTTGTTTCCTGTCTGTCTCCTGGTAAATAAAGGCATCCATGCAAAAAAAACTCTGACAAAAAATTGACACTTTACATTCTGCATTCACTATTCACTGACTTCAAAATCCCACATCAGATCACATGACAGCTCAACTCAACGAAAACTCACCACTTGGAGAGGTAGAACTCATAGAGCCGGACCGGACAGCGGAGGGGGTTCTCAGCGTTCTCCATCATCTCCCGGATCTCCTCATCACGCTCGCTTTTCCTCTGCATCTTCGCTGGAACGTCATCTACATCTGAAGGGCACACACCAACATGGGCGGGACAATTCTAACCCAAGATGTTTTAAGTATAAAAATATTGTATCGATATCAAAACCAAGTGTAAGAGAAACGGGTAGTTTAAAAAAAAAAAGGGGGTACCTGGTTCTGCCTCATTCATGGAGATCCGTGGGTAAAAGCTCAGGAAGGCAGTCTTGACGTTCTGGATGGTTCTGTGACAGATCTTGAGGTTGGCGAAAGTCAGCTGGCGATGCTGCTCCACTGTGGTGAAGCGGAAGAACTTGCAGCAGTGGAAGAGCAGAGTGTTGAGGAGGACGATGGGCGAGTACGCCCCCAGCTGCTTACACTCCCAGAGGAACTCCTCCTCCACACAGGACCGGATATGACCTGCAGACGGAAACCAGAATCTCAAAACTGCTCGACAAGACAAACCAGGCCAATAACCTGCAGGATGGATCGACTGACCTCTGGCTGTGAGTGAGGGTCTGAAGCCTTTCAGCATCTTGGTGAACTCAGACGAGAACTTGCTGTAGATGACGTCGCTGAAGATGTTCTCCATTCGGCCGTTCTCAAACAGATACTACAGAGACGGAAAAAACAGCAGTGACACAAGACAAACAGAAAAAAGATACTCGGCCATTTCTAGGGGCGTCAGCCTCAGAACCCTGGGATTTAAAGTAGTAGCAGTAGTAGTTTATGTAATCATGTTTTAATGCTGTTACACTTGTTTTGTGTTTTATTTCAAACCACACGATGCAGAATTACATTTTTTAACTGCAAGTCGAGATAGAGATCAAGTAAATTGTTGGTCATCTTGCCTGTTGTATGCACAGACAGAGGAAGAACACAGTGTCGGGGGTGTACGGTTCCCCACCGGGCCGTTTCACCTCACGGATGAAGCTACAGAGACCGTCAGTCAGCTCAGCCGCCGGGCAGCAGAGAAAGTCCTCCTTTAACGCAGCGCCGTGTGCTAACGGGTGAAAGGAATGAGATAGAGATGGATGAGATCGACAGGCAGACATATAAATCATGTTTGTCATTTTCTGAAAATCAATTATTGAAAAAAAAAAAGGAACAAAGGCAGGAAAACCTACAGGAGACGAAGTCCAGGTGGGTTTGTGACTTCCGCCACTCTGTCCATCTCCTCCAGGCATCGATGCCGTACTGACTCTTCAGTTTGAGGCGCTTCTGAGACGCAGGCTTTGAAGTTTTTCTTTGAGCGGTTTCCCTCGTAGCCGACTTAGCTACCGTTCGCTGCTTGATGCCCTTAAATAAGAAGAGAGACAGAATTACGCCCCTTCGAATCGGAAATCTCGATCTTAAATTTCTCTCTGCCAGTATGATCTGATTCACAGTGCTTTTCGGAGCAAGTTTCCCAGCTGTTACCTTGCTCTTGTTATGGATTTTCTCCACAGGCTGCTGTGAAGGTGGCGGGGTCAGTGCAGTCCTCTGGCAGCGCTCCGTCATCTCAGGAGGAGGAGGAGCTGGAGGGGTTTCAGGCTGACTTTCTGACCTGCATTCTGGCGTGTCAGAACGAGAGCGAAAGTCACCTGTGGATGTTACGTAGAGCCTTGATCCCTACAGATATCTACCCCCCCATCAACCAATCAGTTGGTAGGTTGAATTTCAGTCAGTCAAGATTTTCTTCGGTTCACTACGGCCTTCGTCATAAGTGCAAGTAATTCATGAAATGATTTAACCTTTCACGGCATGATAACCCTCACTTTCTACTTCTGTCTCATCTTTTTCCTGCTGCACGTCTTCGCTCTCGTCCTGCTTCTCCTCCAGCTCTGACCCAGAACTGAGCTCTCCGCTGAAGGAGTCTGCGGGACTTCCCTCCTTCCATGTTCCTACGGGAACCTCAGGGGTGTCGGGAGTCGCGGGGAGGAACATGGGCACAGGCAGCTGAGGAAGGCAGAGTTGAGGAGGGTCAGAGACTGTAACAATCTGATGGAAGCACCGTCATCGCACACACATTGAAATAACGGAGTGATTATTTTACTGGCTGTCCGTCCATCGCATACTTCCTTTTCATACAATATCGCCTTTGGAAACGGAAGCGGAAACGCCTTTGGCACAAACCTCCACTGGGACTCGAGGATGTGGTGCTTTACATACCGGTAAGGGCAGGCCAAGGGGACTGGGGGTGTATTTGCTGTACAGGTTCATAGGAACAGGAACATACACCGGCACTGGAACTGGAAGCGGCATTGGCACTCGCACAACTGTGACTTCAGGCGCAATGTAGTCTTAACAAAACAGAGAATGAAAACATGGAATCAGAGGCGCAGAGAAAGACTCCTTGTGTTTGCCACGCAGCCTCTGTGTCACCCGTCTGTATGCAGAGGGTTTAGTTGTACCTGGACGGCAGCTTTACCTGTCTGAGCCATTGTGTTGGACGTCTGTACTGAACAGGAGACTCCTTTGTTGTGGACTAACGGCGTACAAAGCATGGACTTGTTCTTCAGTTCCTTGGGGATTGTTTGGGTACTGACCTGATGAACAGACAAATAATACTTTTAAATTAATCAAACATTTCATTATTTGAACTTTGATCAATCACTTTATTTTTCGGGGTTTCCGCTTTAATTTTTCGACGATTGCTTGAATTACATGACCAACACTTCAAATCCTACAAGAGATCATTTTTGCAGGCAGCAAATCCTCATCTTTGGCACTAAAATAAATAAATAATAATAATAATAATAATAATAATAATAATAATAATGATGATAATGATAATGAAAGCTGCTGCCAGGAATGTGCCTGATAGCACTTTGACTCCGTTTATACGGACGGAATCATTCAGACATGCATGAGACAACAATCTGAGTGGGACACTTTTGCGTCTTTTCTGATGACCTTCACCTCAGTGAGGTCCTTCAAAGTGTTCTGATCTCAGTTCTGCTACAGAACTGAGATCAGAACACTTTTGTTTCTCTGCACAATGAAGTTTTACAGGAGTTTTCAAAGCTCCACCCTCGACAACCCGTCTTACAAACTCAGCTCCCGGCTCATTTTTCCGCGTATTCAGCGGGCAAACAGTCCAAATATACGCCGGCAGCAACATGGCAGGAAAGCTTTCAACTCGTCTGAACGCCTGACAAGAGTTACTGTTTTTGGAGGAAGGCTAACAGTCAGATCACCGCCGTCTGAGTCAACACAGTCGGTGATGGTAACTTCTGAGATCGTGTGTGGAAGCGGGACACTTGATACGAGCGTTACCAGCTGGTAGACTTACATGTCCAAGGACCCTCGTTTGAATGTCAGGGGCGGAGTCTGTGGAGGGACGACAGGGTTGAGTCCAGAGAAAACCAACTACAGGAATCAACACATTTCTGTCCTCATGGAATAAATCTTGATTTAACGGAGCAGCGCAGGAACTGAACCTAACTACACGAGTCGTTCTATCATTTACCTTCTACTTCCAAGGGTTCTCAAACTTCAAGACCCAACTGTTCGTACTTGGAACAGGGGGTCACTTGTTTAACAGTCTTTATTATAAAAAAAAAATGACACCTTGAGAATAAAGACTACTTCTAGCTACTGTGTGTGTGTGTGTGTGTGTGTGTGTGTGTTTTGTACCGTGCTGTGAAGAGCTGGTTGCGAAGGTCTTCTGCCGATTCAGAAGACTAGCGAGTGAGATGACGTTAGTGATGACGGGGGAGGCCTCAGCTGCTCCTGCAGGAGCAGCAGAAGAAGAGACCGGATCAGACGACCAGCTGGAACAAGACTACCTCTCCATCAGTTCAGCTGGGAACGTACTGATTGCAATCTTGCACAAACACACACAGACCACACACTCAGGGATGAGAAGACAAAATATACTCACCTATGTTGACAAAGTGGCCTTTTTTCATTTTATTACAGAATTGTAGGAGACACTTGCGGTCACAGAAGTGTTTGACATGCCCAAGACCGGGAAGCTGCTGGTTAAGTTTCCCTTTGGTGCCACAGTTGTCGCATTTGGCAGCCTGAAAGAAAACATTTGTACTGTTTTTTCCAGTTCTTACATACAGAAACACAATGGAGCTGGAACAAGGATCTGGGAGAAGCAACGTGTCAAAATGATAAAATTACATTGCAAAGTTGATAAAACAATAGAGGTTTTGCAGATGGAGCCAACAGTAGTTTGGAAACATCCGTGTTTCAGCACCGACATTAGAATCTCACACTCATCTGTACCAGAAAGGGCCCGGCAGATTAGGGGTGATACTCTTGCTGATGTCGGCACTTTACAAATAAAATTAAATAATATTCTTGCTCAGACTGATTTAAAAAAAAAAAAAAACACTGATGTACACGTCAAGCTTGGATCCAATTTAATCAGGTGAACTTCACCCTCTGCTTACATCACTGCACAGGATTTTGTATTTGGATCTGCAGCCTTCAGAGCAGAACTCCTCCGAGGCGGTTTTGGACTCCGGCGTCACCACCATCTTGGAGATAGAGAGGCAGTAAGCACACGACCGACAGTATCGCCCCCACTTCTTCTCCAGTTCATGTCCAAACAGCTTTTTGCAGCCTGAGAAGCAAAGAGGAGACAATCACACCTTATTCCAGTCTTCACTGACACGTCTTCTTTCGATGCATCACTCTTGGCTCACTTGGGTCATAAAGAATTTTTCTCCGTCCAGTTTTCTTACCGTCACTGCAGAAGAAGCAGTCTTTATTGTTCACCCTCTTGGTTTCTCTGATGATCGCTTCATTCTTACAGTGTTCACACTTTCCCATGACCTTGTTGAGGCGATTCAACTCTTGAGAGCATGCAAGGCTGCACACAAAATCGGTTTTGCCCTGTTCGGACACACACAGAGGAAAGAAATTTAACCAAACTTAAACTGCGTATAACTTTCACGGCAAGACAGAGTGCTTTTGTAAACCTTAATACAAGTGTGGTGGAATCTTTTAGCATTGTTTTGGTAAACTGGTTTAAGTTTTCATATTTTTAAACTGTTATGAAAGTGTAAAAATGCCATGGAGCAAAACTATTGTTCATGAACCAGCACTGAGCTCAGGGCACTGGTAAAGGTACTGATCTTTTAAAGGATCCCCTCGCTGAAGTGGATATCACACCTGGAGAGGAAGTGATCAGTTTAACATTTTTTTTCCAAGCTTTTTCAAAAACGGGCTTATTTGACACCATCACAGTGTATGTGAAGTACAATATTCCATAAAACAGAGCCAACAAACCTTTTCCTGGACAACTCTGGGTGTAGTTTTTATGACACGGCTACACTTGGCACATTGCAGCTTCTCTGGCGGCTTAGGGATATTGCACTGGGTCTGCTCGGGGGCTCCGGCGGGGTTAGCTTCAACATACTTCTCTTTCTGGGTCGCCTGTTGCATGAAAAGAAAAATAAACGCGGAAAGTGTTTAAATTTAGGAAAAACATAGCACATATGACACTTGTGCGGTTTAAACTGGCCATCAGATCATTCCCACTAACCAAAAACCTCCCTAACACAGCTTTTGTGAAGGTCTGAGCAGCACTGACTCCCAGGTCAAACGACCCTGCAGCAGACACGCGTATTTACCAGGTGCCACCACCAGAGAAGCCTGAGTTACCTTAAAAGCCATGGCACAGGTTAGAGTGCAGAAGTTTCTGATGGAGGCATCTGACATGGCGATGTGGCAGGCCGGGACCGTGTTCCTTCCACAGTTATCACAGTTGAGTGAGGTACCTGTGGACCAGAGGTTTCATCATTGCCGTGCAGCAGAAGCAGTTATTTACAGGCTGATGCAACACGTATAAATGAACACTAAAATCCACCAGCGACAGCAAGAGACTGAGGTCAACTGGGACATTTGAGCTGAGTTAAGGATGAGAATTTAATGCACAAAATCAAATTACTTCAGTATTTTGTGTTTGGCCTTCTAAAATACTCACATGTAGGTATCTGCTCACCACCTTGTTTGTTTGTTTTTACCACTGCTTCACTTCTTTGACTCAATACTGCATAAAGAGCAAGCACGTGTATTTAGCTTGAAGCAACGAGCGCTCCGAGGCCATCAACTACAATTAACCCTAACTGTCCAAAAACATGCCAAACTCATAACTATAATCCAGCCGTATGCTAATCTGCAAACACTACGATCGGTGCTAAAAATAAACCACAACACTTTGGGTTTGGCTCTCGTTCATGGAAGCACCAGCCTGGAGGGGCTGTGATTTGTTTGGGAGCTTCATGCTCAATAAACTAAAGTATAATCATAAAAAATACGGGTTCTGTCTACATTCTGGAGTCACTAAGCACTAAAGCGGGAGGTAAAAAGCTCCATACATCTAAACATGAGTACTTCAAAGGCCAAATACTCTCAAGTGAAGTCTGACTTTCATTCTCAGACCAAAACCGTCACTACAACGACAGTGAGGAAGCAAACACACTCATCAACGTGATTGTTCAGCACCTGATGAACTGATCGCCTGGATCTGGGAAGCCATTACACAGCTGCTGGTGCAGAAGAGCTCCAGCACATCTGTACCGTTGGTGTTTTCCGTCATGTCGGACATCGGATGAAGAGTGCCGCACATGGAGCAGGGCTGCTTAGTCTTGGTTTTCTGCAGAGTAACAATGAAGGCCGAATGTTAAACCCCTGAAGCAACTCAATAGAATCTGAGCATACATTTAATAAAAAGGAGTCTATTTGCAGTGTTTATTCATAGGATTCTATTTTTTTGTTTGAAATATGCTACGTTCACTTTAAGACACCTGCTGTTCTTGTTGAAGAGTGTCAGATTCTGACAGTCCTGAGTTAAATTTGTACTGTAAAACTGTTTTAAAGTATCTTCTCTCCGCAAAATAAACAAGGGGCCACTCAGAGAGCACAGAGCATCATCACGTCTGGGTTCCGAATCCCAAAATCCAAACAACAGTTTCATCCTGTCTGATGAAAAATCACTCACATTTTTTTCGAGTTAACCCACAAACAGACAAGCGCCTATGACCACATAACCCTGGTGGAAGCAGTCACTGAAACATGCTGTGAGGCGTTTTCATGGAACTGTCACAGTTACCATGTGAATACTTGAGTGATGATCAAAAATGTGTTTTCTGCAGTTGGACCACCAACATCTTATCGGTTCATCCGTGAATCCGAGTGAATGACTCGAAAATCGGAGGGAATTCTCTTTCCTGAAATATTACGGTCATGACAGGCAGGCAACACTGGGCCTTTAGTCACAACTGTCGCCGAAACTGAGGCCCAACAAGCTATAAAAAAAACCTATCCTGCTTCCAGTCTTGAAGTTCATTAGATGTGCAAAACATTTAAAGTCTTTTTAATGCGTTTTATTTCAGATTCACTTACTTGCTTGAACTGAGACAAACAATCTGCACTGCACAGTGCTTTGCAGCCCTCCTCCATGTTGAGCCTGAGCGGCGCGCAGCAGCAGGAGTGACAGTTCTCGCACACGGAGAGCTTGTTCAGTTTGCAGAAGTGAAGGAAGCAGGAGTCACTGCAGACTTTGTAGACCGTGTCCCCATGAATGATCTCTTTTTTGCTCTGAGGGAGGAATAACATTGGCTTGAGTCCACTTAGATAAACTAAAATAACAGAGAAGAGTTTGAGTGAAAAAAAAAAAGCTTTTCTAGGTAGTATCGTGTTGAGCGTTTTCAAAAAACTAGAGGATAACATGAGAAATTCTGTTCACACTTGTTGGACATCAACAACATCCCTACTCTTCTGTGCGACAGACTTATTTTGAAGCCTAACAAATAGAATATAAAAGAACGTCATGTTAGAAAGAGACATGGGGGATGAGTTTTAAAATTCAAGTAAGTTAGCAGTGGTTCATGACCAAGTCCCTCGTCTTAGACTCAATGTGAGTTTTGATTGGGTTTTTGGTTAAATGACTGAATTGAAGCAGTTCACAGCTGCTTGATAAATCTCAAAGTTCTGTTCTACCACACGCAACATGTCAGTAAGTGAATCTCAAGGATTTTATGAGTCTTAAAAACTGTGGCTGCATGTAAGTGACGAAACGGGACTACAGAGGTTGTTGTGGACTTGTCAGGGGAAGCATGAAGCCAGCTTTGTTACACTGAGGTCACGCATCCAAGGCAGGGTTTGCTTTTATTTTTGCAGGAAGATAAATATGTATTCTAACAATTGGATTTATGCTTCAAAAATCAGGTGATCTTGCTGAAAAAAAATGTGTCTCAAATTGTGTCAAAGTCTTATTAACTTTGTTGGCCACAGAGCCTCTTTTCTACTGTAATCAAAAATCCCAAAACCCATCGCTTCGATCAAGGGAGCCCACAGGGAGGCTTGATTCCATGTTGGTCTACAGAAAGATGTCACGCCTGCGAAGTTGTGTGAGGTTTATAAGCTTCCTGAGTCTTACGATGCAGTATCTGCTGCACATGTTGCACTGCAGCGTGGCTGCCTTGATGGAGGTTTTGCAATTGATGGCTGACTTGTAGTTGAAGGAGGACAGGCAGTTCTGACTACAGAAGATCTTCACCGGCCCCTCAGAGTCCGACGAGTCCTGGATGACCTCCTGAGTCCGTGTCAACTCCCTGAGAGAATAACGCAGGATCACTTTGAAACCTCCCAACTCTGAACAATGTAACTGATGACAAATCGGAGGCTTCACCTGTCTTTCAGTACCAGAATACGGTGAGAAATTTTATTTTTAAATTTATGATAATTTAAAAAAATAAAGCCTTCTATCAACACACCACATGCTCAAATAAAAATTGCTACACTTTCTCCACACTATCAGATACTGAAATGACTATATTTCATGGTGCCAAATAAGCCAGAAATGGCAAAAACATCACCGTATGACTCACCGGAGGCAGAAGAGGCAGCTCCTCTTAACTGGCTTCATTTCGTAAAATTTAAAAAGGCAGGAGGTGGAGCAGAAGGTATCAAGGTGATCTTTCCTCTGGTAAATGGTCTCCCCATCCACCAGGACTTGAGTGCAGTGGGAACAGGATGCCAGAACATCCATGTGGGTGAGGGTGGGAGGTGTGGGTGCAGGGGCTGCGGGGGCGGGGTTTCCCGACAGAGAGAAGACTGCAATGATCTTGAAATCCTCCTATCAGCAACAGAACCACACAGTGATACGACTGTTGAGGGCTTCTTAACCTTCATGTCTAGATGAGCGTTCACTGCTGTCATTGTTTTGTTTCATTCCACGTCCTGGTGAAGGTGAAAGGCTTTCAAGACAAAGACCCGTTGCCTATTTTTCATTGTTGATGAACCGTGTGTGGGAGAAGTCTGCCCTCCCTGACCAGGAAACAGCTCCTGGCATGGACACTTTGGAGTCAAACTGCTGACATCTTTACAACTTTCATCACCAGAGATCACAAATACTTAGGCCTCATCGTTCACGCTGTCTCGTGGTCATTTCTGATCTCATCACTTGAGTTACTGTGCAGACGCCTCTGCAGGAGTACAGCAGGAGTAGCTCACATTTTTGGAGTCAGCAGTGCAATTCTCGTGAGCCGAGGGACAAGCGGACCTCAGCATCTCCTCTGAACTCTAATTTGGCTGTCTTCAATAGTACGTCTCTCCAGAGCTGCAGCGGTTTCAGGCGCACGCAACACTAGGGCCCTTAGCCTCTATGGCTTCCAGACAAATTTAATGCTTACCTGTGAGCCATCTGACTCATTTTTGATGTCTTCCGTGGACCTGAGCGACGGGAAATCCTGGTTGTACTCCTCATCAACGGGCTCTTCTTTTATCTTGATAGTAAGAGAAGTGACTGATTAACAATCTAGACTCAAGTGCACAAACTCTTCCCGCACACTCACAAGGTGAAAAGGTGCCACGTCTGCAAACTACAGCCTGGAGTGCACGATTTTTGCAACTTCACCTATTTAGCACTGTGCTTTGTTGCCGTACTCGACTGATTCAATTCCAAGGCTGTGTTTGGGGTACTCTGGTTATCAAAATCTTTCAAAATAAAGCCTTCAACCTTGTATTAGCTTCATCACTCAACCATCCTCAGCTCCAGGTCGAGCTGCACTACAGCCATACAAACATTATCAGCTGGCATCGTCTCGTTCATGACAATCACAGTTCGCCCAGGCTAGATCCTCTGAGCCTGTCCGTGATGCGTCACGCCAGCAAGACCAGCTGAGTTCTTTAATGTTCCTTCCAGGCTTGTGTTCTCGTCAGTGTTCTGAGGAGATTTGAAGCAGGGAAGCAGGGTTCTCTTGCTGGTTTAATATCACCAGAGTTTTCCACAGACACAATCGGCTGTTCTGCATTAACTATATTGATACAGGATCTTTTATAGACCTGAATTCCCATTGATCGATCCATCCATCCATTTTCTATACCGCTTATCCATTAAGGGTCACGGTGATGGTGCCCAGCTGATATTGGGTGAGAGGCAGGGTTCACCCTGGACGGGTCGCCAGTCCGTCGCAGGGCCATCAGGAGCAATTGGGGGTTCAGTCTCTTGCTCATGGTCACCGGGGGAAGTGGGGATTGAACCAGCGACCCTTCGGGCGATAGATGGCCACTCTATCTCCGAGCCGCCCCGCCCCCTGGACCATAACTGAATCAATTTTGGTTGCGCTGCCACCTCACATCGTCAGTCTGGTGCTGCACCAGTTTATCAATGTTATACTGACTGCAAGCATTGTCGCATCACTGTCGGACCTCAGGGGTTCTCAATCACTACGACATTGAACACCATACTCACAAAGTCCAGATGAGGTACTGACGGCTTCACTTCCTCTGATGGCATCACCTCGTCGTTCTTCATCTCCTTCGTGTCACTCATCACCTCTTTACTGTCTCTCGCCACCCTTTTTTCCTCGTCGACGCAGGACGATGGGCTGCTCCTCCCTAGGGACACGTGTCTGGGTGTTATCCATGTTTACTGAGCACTGAGACTGTTTGCTGCTCAAGCTACTGATCTATTCTGTACAAGACGCAAAGAAAAGACTGGATGTTGTGAGGAAAACTGCAAATCATCTAACAAATGTAATCTGCTACTTTGCATGAACGGTCACATTTGTTTCAACTGCACCTTCCAAAATAAATCAGAAAAACAAAGTGTTCAAAACATGCCTGTGCATTACCTGGGACAGGGAACGACTGGGACTGGTGTACCAACATACATTGGTGGCTGCAGAAAAAGTCAATCTCGCCGTCAGCGGTTTTGTTTTCAACCATGTCTGACATCTGATGGGACGTCTGGCACATGGGACACAACTGAGAGGTTTCAACTCTCTAAAAAAAAAAAGAAAAAAAAAGAGAGAATGACAATGTCAGGAACCTTGCAAAACCTTATAGGCTAAAAAAAAAAAAAAATCCCACAGAAAATATTCAACCTTTCACAGCACTTTCACTGTTATCTCACTGTCTTTTGTTATGAACTCAAATTCCTCCAAATTCCAAAAGTCTTATTGCCACAAAAATGCCAGCCCCGGCTCATTCCCATTTACCAGTGAGGTCAATGGACCCCAGAGACCGAGTGAGTTGATCCCCCACCTGTTTAAACTTGACCAGGCATTCCTCACTGCAGATGTTTCTACGACCGTCCTGCATCCTCAGCACCAGCGGTTTGTCCATGAAGACGGAGCTGCAGATGTCACAGGTAGCTATCGGTATGTTTCTGTCACCGTGGTATTTGGCGAAACATTCGTCGGAGCAGAGTCTCACGGGATTGTTGTCCACGGCCAGCCTGTATTTGCACTGAGGATGACGAAGGAAAATGTGTTCATTACATTGGGTTTAGTGAGTGCGTCCAGTCAAAGCACGCGTCTGTCAGCGTGGTGCCTGGGCTGAGGAATGCTGCTGCCCTCACGAGTGCCTCCAGAATCAATTATAGACCTGGTGGTATTCTTATTTTCCCAACTTGTCAGAAAATCTGATGAAAAAAATAAATGAATCAATCGTTCTAATATGTATTTCCCGTGTAGACAAGTCCCAGTCTGGCTTGTGAGTGGCACATGAGTCCTAAAACCTGGAGGTAAGTTAGCAGTGTGAACAACCGGTTCCCTTGACACAAATTCTAGGAATTTCTGGTGAACTAGCTTGGATAAGGTCCGACGCTTACATGTACTTAATACCATTAAAATATAAAATCTGTCAAGAAGTACCACACTTGGGGAATTCTAAGGCATTTTAAAAACTGCTGTGGCTAACAAGAGGCTAAACAAGATTACAAACGTCATCGTGGCAAAAGCAGGACAAGCGCATCTCTTGACAGTCTGCGGTGTAGTCGATGCACACGTCGCTGAAAACTTTCAGGTTGTCCTCCAAAAATTGTGCCATCCCCGTGGCACTCCCTTAGCGAGCGCTAGTTATAACCAACAACAACGAAAATGAAGCGAGCATCTACACATCTGAGAGATGACGGTGGGACACTGATGTGGGCGACTGATGTCCTCTCCATGTCAGATCAATCAAAAGAGCAACAGCGAATTTCTTCCTTACAAAAGAAAACTTGGAACACATCGTGCACGCTGTCCGAGGTCCCTGAAGTGGTGGACGGTTTACGGCAGCTACGTCCCTCCTGGACTTGACGAAGGCGAGGCAGGTCTCACTGCACAGCTCCCTCATAGTTCCAGAGTCGTCCACAGGAGCCAGGATGATGTTATGAGGCCGTGTTATCACCCTGAGGGAAACCAGAGGAGGGTTATGCTCACAGTTTTAAGGGATCCTGCTGGCAGTCTGACAATCAATCAACCAAACAAATCTGGAAAAATCCTTGGCCTTGGAAATAACACAATCATTTATATTTTTTTAAATTGCAGAAGATCTGACCAGCAGAAAGAAGCCTCCTTTCCTTTTGGAGGTAAATGCTGCAGCCTCTAACTTTAACAAGTAGACCAATGATTCATCTCTTCTCATTCTCTTTGTTCTCCATTACCTTCCTTTTTTACTGACAAATCAAAATAAAGATAAAAACTGTAATTCATCAATAGATTAACAAAAAGAAATGGAAGAAAACATCCTGGACATACTGATCGCAGTTGCTGCAGTTTTTGTGGACTGCTTGGATGTGGGGATGCTCGAGAGAGAGGCAGGACGCAGAGCAGAAAACCTCCTTTGAGTTGTTCAGCTGGCAAATTTCCTGTCCCACCTGCAGCTTCGTTCCACAGTGGCAACAGAACGCCCACTGCTTGGCAAAAGTAAATTTCGGCGTCGTCCACAACTCAACAGCCTCCTTCCCTGCGTGGAGAATCAGATCACAGCGCGTGAAACATCCGCGCACACGCGGGCAGACTTAGAGTGGAAAACGTAAACTGTCAGGAAACAAAACCAATTATTTTTTTTTATCTGTTTAAAAAAAAAAAAAAAAAAAATCGGGCCAAAATGACGTTGTTGTCAGCATTGAAGTTCAGAACTGACAACCGATTCAAATCTAATCAAACTAAATGGATGGAGAGAATCGCAACACTTAAATCTGAATATCATGTCACTATTTCACCATCTTAGACGACTGCTACTGTGTGACTTTTTAAAATCATAAATAACATGTAAATCCCTAAATTGGGGCCAGACTTCCATTAATCTTTGACATAATATTGGCCTGAATATTATTATTATTTTTAGATTCCAAGACTTGTCCAGGTTTTTCATGACAGCACGAACCATGAAACAACTCAAAAACCCGACGCTTCCATCCTCCCTGTCGCCAGCGCAAAGCAACAAAAGCCCCACCCTCATGGATGTCAACTCCTGGTGCAGGTTGATACAGCAGGGGCCAAACAAAGAACACCACGTGAGGATGTCCAGATGAATGATTGGAGGATTGCTGCAATGACAACCTTCCAGAACTGTAAATTCATTCCTTTTCGTGTTTTTTCACCACTGACATTATAGTGTTTTAAAGTTTTTACACCAAAACAACAACAAAAAAAATGTAATTTGGAATTTGGACACTCAACTACGGCAAAGTGGGAGGAAGAACTGAGAACAGACAATCCCATCGTTTTATAATTGAATTGAGGCATACCTTGACATCCTGCTGGCTTAAGCTTGTATGAAGCCAGACACGGGCGACTGCAGAAGAGCTCCACCGTCTTCTCACTGCTTTGAAAGTGAACCATGTTTGACACCGGTTGAGAGGCGTGGCACATGGTGCAGCTGTGTGTCTGCATCGTCTGCAGAGGAGCAAAATATAAAACAAACTCATGAAGGAGTGTTGATGGCAGACACGAGCCAAGACGCGTACAGAGATCCTGTAAAACCACCACCAGAAGCTGAGGGGGTTTTAAAGCACTCACAAACGGCTGTTTAAAGCTGACAAAGACAATTTTTTTCTTTTTTTTTACCACTCGCATTATTTCTTTGTGACTCCGGAGTGCCGAAAGTGCCAGTTAGGTACATTTAGCCTCACGCTAACGGCAGCTGACAGCTTTAAAAAAACCAAAATCAAAACACCGCTAGCTAACAACTGTCCAAAAACGTCTGTTAGAAACTCTCGAGCTCATCGTCTGACGTGATCCACGTCTTCTTCATCCAGCTGCAGGTTTGGTGATCCACAGATACTTGGATAGTGAATAACTGCTAGAGGTTAGTTTCCATGAATGACGGAGGTTAAGTGCTGTTGGTTTGGTTTCTGTACCTCTCTGTATGAAATGAGGCATTCTTCACCGCAAAAGTTTTTGGCGCCGTCCTCCAGCTTCAGGGTGAGGGGTTTGTTGGGGCAGTAGGAGCAGCAGCTCTCACAGACGACCATGTTGTCTCTGCAGAAACCTTGCATACAAACGTTGCTGCAAAACTTGAGGACGCCGCCATTCAGAATCACCTGACGGGAACCCTACGGGAGGGACGATAAAAGAACAGCGAGTACAGCAGTTTGAACTTAAAACGAACAACTTTGTTGGCAAGGAACTACATTTTCTGCTGCCTTACAGCGCAGGGTTTATTGCACATGCTGCAGAGCGGTTGTGGTGTTTTGGCGGACGCGGCTTTGGCTTTGAAAGACGAGAGACACGCCACGCAGCAGAAGTCCTTCATGGTTCCCTTAGCGTCCACGGCAGCCATGATGAGGTCCAGCGGCTGCGATATCACACTGGATAAACGAGGAGGGCAGATGATGGTTGTCAGTGAACATTACAACAATTAATATGGAATTAACCGACACCAGCTGACCGTTACAGCCAATGAGGTCATATAATTGGACAGCTGTGTTGTCCAAGTATAGTTTGCTACCTCGTCTGTCCAGAAATCTATCGTTCGCCCAGCACCCATCATGATGGTACCACCTTTACAGAAGCTGTCTGACCTACCTATGACAGTGACTGGGGCTATTTGACACACACACACACACACACACACACACACACACACACACACACACACACACACACACCTGAGTAGTTGATCTCTTACCACAAAATCTGAGAATTGTAGTCCGGTTTGTGAAAAAGTACGATGTCAGTCCGATCCAAACGGAGATCAGCAGGCTAGCAGGAACGACTAATTACAATCCTGTCAAGCGCGTGTTTTCTATCCGGTATCTGACCGAAAACGACACGAGTCACAATTTGAGGTCACACATAACGATCCTGGAACTCCACAGCAACTTTAATTCGATTGTTTGGTATTCAGGGGAATTTCCTCTCTCAGCACAAAGTCAGTGGTAGCCATCAACACGTGGAAATTAGACATATAAACATGAGATATAATAAACGGCAGTTAACAGTCGGGAGTAAACGGGGGTTTAAATTTCCATACTGACACGGTAAGTGCATGTATACGACATGTAAATGCGAGTAGATGAGGTGACATTTTTCACAGACTCACCTGAGACAGGAATGGCAAGTCTTGGCGACTGGTTTGATGATGGGAAACGTTCCAAAGAGGCAGGCTTTGCTGCAGAAGACATCTGAGAATCCTTTTCTCTGGTACGCCGTCTGACCCTTCAACATGCTCGTCCGGCAGTGGGAGCAGGTCATGTGGGTGGCCTGATGGGTAACGGAGGAGATTAAAAAAAAAACCTTCTGCTTATTGTACGACGTTTTGTGGAATTTGTCAGCTGTTTGGACCTGATGCAACTCCTGGGTTGTTCTAATTTTAAGACTGAAAGTAAAATCAACATCAATTTAGGCGCAAAAATTAATGACCAGAAAAGCAAAAGCCTTCCGTTAAAAGTACAAACCAAAGGGTTAACCTGTTTTTGGTTTTCATTCAGTGAGTTTATGACCAGCAGAAGCAGGGTACTAAAGGTTTAGATGGACAATGACAATTCTATCCAGTTTCTCAGTGACCTCTCTGGCCTCAGGAGGTTAGTTACCAACGTGTCGTAGGTTATAACGGCACTTTCAAGTCTCAATAGTCGAATTTCAAACCATCTAATTCTGTTCCTTTTAAACACTTTTTAAAATACAAGTGGCTTATAATGCAGCGTTCAAATTCTGACCTCCGATGTTTAAATTCCGTGCTTGACATATTTAAGAATGTGTCGTTTTTAGAGAGAAACTCAAGGATTTCAAGCTCCAAGGAGCAGACCATAAAGTAGACAAGGTGTAAGCACAATGCCCCTTTTCCCCATGTATTTCCTTTATTAGCATTATTGCACATTAATCCACCAGGGGGATGAATGTGCAATAAGAGAAATACAGAATAAAGCCATCCTGTGATATCTTAGATGACATTCACAATCTCATACTTCATGTTCCCCTTCTCACGACTACAGCTCATGTGAGCCCTGACCTTTTCATGGCCCGGCTTGTTTTGGTCAGGGTTGGACTGATCTTCCTCCGGCGCCGTTATAGAGTTACTCAAAGATGGCAGCTGGGACAATCGGAGACGAGGCTGGAGCTTCTCCTAGCAACAAGGGGGACAGTTCATCAGGAATACTGTTCTTTAGTAAATAGATGTGCCCTCATCACGTGGTAGATGAAAATGGACGACTTCAAATTCTTTACATTTCTGGCTGTGAGCACACTCAGCATGCGTCACTATTCGGCAGAAGAGTTCCTTTTCGGCGTTATATTTATAGGACAGTACAGAAAAATAGATACTCACAATATTCAGCTTTGGTATTAATATCTTCAGTTCTTTCATCTCAAGCAGTGCAGGAGATAATTTCATCTTCATTGCTGTAAAATGTAATAAAAAGTGCTCAGATGTAGTTTTAGTGCAAGTGCAAGACATGTTTTGCTATGTTTTATTGCGATAACGAACGCCAAGACATTACACCGTAACAGAGGCTGCTAGAATTAGAATTGATCTAATAATGAGAGGGATGCAGCGGCGCTCAGTTTTTGAGAACAGCATCCAGCGCTGCTGGGAGTTTACATTTTAAATCTGTCCATCGTCTTTGCTTGAGACGGTAAAGCTTTGGTTCTTCTGTGTACTTCAAAAGTCTCCCTCCAGTCTAAAACGTCTGGTCTTCTTCCTGCAGTTGAATGATCCGTGGGCAAAGCTTGAATCTAGAAGGGGCCTCCTGGCAGGATTTGTGACATCACAAATATCTTCCAGTCAATTCTGGTCCAAAATTTCAACGCACACAAGTGAGATGTGAATACTGGCCTCCTCCAGCGCACAAGCAGTGAGAATGGACTCTATAGAGAAGTAGGAGACATCTCAAATCCAGCGGTTACTCTCACCAACTGAATAATACATTCGAAAACACTCGTCTTTAAAGCTCCGCAACATCTCTGTGTTTAGCTCAATGCATACAAAGCATGAAGGAGCTTCATCAGCAGGCAGAAAAGCTGTTAAAGATGATAACATATGCAAAAAAACCCCGTTAACATGAATATAATGTGAATTGTATGATATCACCTTCTTATCCGAGGATGAGAAAAATATTATGATACATTTTAGAAGCATGAAACCTATGGTTTGTTTCACCTGTATTCCAGCTGGCAGTTGGAAGACTGCTCCCCACACCCATCTGGTCCTTGTCCTCCTCTCCTCTCGCCGTGTGAGTGGCTGCATCGCTGTCCATCGTCTCTTCAGCCGCGGCCTTGTCGGGAGGGCCCTCTTCCCTCTCCTCGTCCTCTTCTGGTGTCGCCCCTTGGCTGTTTGTGTGGTCATCTTCGTTGTTTGCTCTATTCCCGTCAATGTCCTCGTCTGTGTCTACGTCAAAGTCCATGTCAAAGTCCACAATCATGTCATCATCATCATCGCAAAAACTGTATGATGCATCCTCGTTGCTGCAAGCTGGAGTTCCCTCGTCTGAGCCGACAGCGCCGCTCGTAGGCATTTCCTCTGACTTCTCATCTTTTCTTGTGTTCACCCCATCATTTTTGTCATCTTTTAACTCAGGTGACACCGTTCCACACTTAATTTTCCTGGGCCGGCCTCGTTTCCTTGAGGGAGGACATAGGGAAGCTCCTCTGCTGGTTTCAAGTGGATCACTGCAAAAATTGTCTGATGCACCCTTGTTGCTGCGAGCTGGAGTTCCTTCGTCTGAGTCAACAGCGCCGCTCATATGCATTTCCTCTGACTTCCCATCTTTTCCTGTGTTCACCTCATCATTTTTGTCATCGTTTAACTCAGGTGACACCATTCCACACTCAATTTTCCTGGGCCGGCCTCGTTTCCTTGAGGGAGGTTGTTGGGAACCTCCTCCGCTGGTTTCACGTGCATTTGCCCCATCATTTTTGTCATCGTTGAACTCAGGTGACACCGTTCCACACTTAATTTTCCTGGGCCGGCCTCGTTTCCTTGAGGGGGGAGGTTGGGAAGGTGGCGAGAAGGAGTCTTTTGGAGAGGAGGGACCTTGAGGAGATGGAGGTTAAGACACAAATGATGTCATTTCCCTCGCTGACAACTACATCTACATCCTGCTGGTAAGTAAAATACTTTTTTCCTTTTTTAGTTCCCTTTCTTATTGCTTTTTTGTAGCTTTGGCTATTAACATTTCTGGAGAAAAACAAGAAGAATAGCATGTGTGGTAATCCAGTAATGTGTCCTCTCAGTTTCAACACCATCTCCAAGGTGAAATACTCAATGAAGTTAGATGACCACTACTCAGAGAACACACCTCCGTACCGAGAGAAAAGCTACGTGATCACATTGATGTGTAACCATGCTAACTGACTTCCAGGTCGCAGGATTCAGTCTTACGTCATGTACATGGAGAGTTCATTTAAAATCCTACCGCTCAGCTGGAAAAAACTCTCCGATTCCACACTGTCCTCCTCGACGTCGCTGCCTTCAGGGTCGTCCTGCGCCACATCTGGCAGCAGCTCATCTGCAGGGTACATGTGTGAGTAGAGGGAAGTTAGGAGGTCCGTTTAGAAACCAAAAACAAATTTAAAAATACCTGGCACTGAAACACAACTCTACTGAAACACCCACGTCCATAAGTCAGCTTAAATAAATGGTGAGGGGTTTTATTTATAGAGTTAACACGCTTGACCTTTAAGATGTCCTCTCAGTATGCAAGGATCCTAAACATACCTGGAATCTCAATGTCCTTGAGAGATTTTCCTTGGAATCTTTCCATTGAGCCATCCTCCATTGCAGAGATCAGCGCTGCAATTTTTGCAATGTCTCCAACTGCCTCTGGCGACTGGTAATACTGCCTGTCCGTACAGATGCCACAGCCCAACATTTCGGCTAGTTGACCGAGCTCATCGTTTGCGAGGTTGAGAATCTGGAATATCCTCAAAGAGTGCTTGCGAAACAACTCAGACCTGAAGTGAGTCTGGTCCTTTGCCCCGCAGCGTTCAGTGAAGGTCCTGACACACTGGTGATCGTGGAAGATACTGGCACATTTGCCATCAGGCTTTGCAAATAAGAAGGGATTCTGTTCATGCACACCACAGGCTTTTCTCTTGTTGACCAGCAGCGTTATCGCACCGAGCAGTTTAGGAGTCACCATCAGGGCCAGATGTTTCCCACTGATTCCTATAACACTCAGCGTCACGCAGTGTTTGGACAGCAGGTGTTGGAGCTGCGGCTGGCACACGGTAGCATCGTCCTGGAGCACAGCCTCCTTCCTTTCCTCGAATGCCTGCAGTGTTAATTTTGAAACATCCGAGTTACACTTGTTTATGACTGACACTTGAGCGAGTGTCACTTTGCAGAGTGCTTTGTAGACCTGTGGCACGTCATACAAGGTCAGGCTTTCCACTGCGGAGGCTAAGATCTCTTCCATGCAGTGGTGGAGAAGTTGCGCATCCCGTGTGAACGTCATGGTTGAGGTGCGGACGACGCAGGATCTCGGTGGAAGGGGGTTGCTCCATTCTTTGTTGCACAGTTGCATAAACTTTTCTGCATCGTGTAGCGTCTGTTTATCAGCGTCTTCTCTCATAGCCTTGGCAAAGTTGATGTTGGCCATTTTCCTGAGCGAATATCCCAACTTCTGCATCACACTCGGGGTGTTGCAGGATTTTGTCGCTTCACTGAAACCAGACAGCTCCCTGACAGCTTCAGCAAGTTTGGGGAAGTTTTGAGGTTTCATAGCCTCCTCAAACGTAGAAATCGACTTTTTCCTCAGTGTCAATAGGAGCCTTCCCATTTCCCTGAGTCTCTGTGAGATGTACGCAGTTTTTCTTGGTTTTAGGTCAATACTTTTGCAATCTAAACACTTTGCCAGCAGCAATATGTGGGGATCGTTCTTAACTACAGATCCAATCTGATCTCGCTTCATATTTTTTAATATGCCGTTCACATCATCTTGGGAGTATGTCATCTCCTCCACGGTGACGAAAGATAACACTGTATTCCTGCAACTTCTCAAAGTTTTCATCATTTTCGAGGCACAATTTTGCTTGTGCCGCCACAGGTCTTTGCGAACATACATGCCTTTACAATATAGACAGATTGCAAAGTTTTTAGCCATCGGCGACAAATGCTGTTGCCTCCTGATCACTTTCAGTGGTCCACTGCGGCTCTGGAGAACCTCCTGGTTATGTTTGTAATTCCCTTTATTGCGTATCACTTGCAGTTCTCTTTTCCTCTCTATGGAAGTTCGGGGTAACGCAAACACTCGTGCAATATCAGGCTCCTCGTTTCTATGGGTGAAAAGATGACGGCTGATTTTGGACTGAGGTTTCCCACAAACATAACAGTAATTCCTCTTGGTATAAGAAGTGTCCTCAGACTGGGGCTCAGGATCTTTGTTTTTGGAGCCATCGGGGTCGTCCTCGTCTGAGATCGAGTCATCAGAACTGCCATCACTCTTATCCTCTTGCTGGATGCGTGAAGAACCCCGCCGAGAACGACTGGACTCGGGCACATCTGGATCGATCTTCTGACACTGCTGATCGCTGCTGTCATCGTCGCTCCCAACTTCAGGAATGTACTCCTCAAACTGGAAGAAGGATCATGCTTTCATAGGCTTCACCAAAATACCAAAGGAAGACTTAATGTATAGAGTGAAAGACAAATGAGTCTAAAAGCCTTGAAATGACTTCCCTCCCATTCCCCCGCCTGCAAGTTACAACGGAGAATTAGGGCCAAGGATGGGAAAAAGAATAAGGGGAGGGTTTTGGGGGGACATTGGGAAAGTTGGGGGGAAGTTTGATAGTCATTTGCTCTTTTTCCTGAAAACGTTCTGGATTACATGAGTAAATCTAGATTTATAACGAGACAATAGTCAGTCGCAGTTGGACAGTCAGTGTTAGACCGCCACCCACGCCCACGTGGCCTGTGACTACACCTGAGGAGGGGAAATCCCTGCAGCACCGACCTTTTCATCCTCTTCTGAAGACGCATCACTGTCCGGGTCTCCTTGGGAGTGACTCCGTTCTTCTTCCGTTTCCTGTAAATATGAAGAAGTTGGGAAACTCATGAAGACATTTGGTCACATTACAATTTGCTTGAAGTATTGAATCATGTAAAAAAACAAAAATAACAAATAAATTAAAAAAAACAACAACTCAACGGTAATAATGTTGAACAGCTGCCGACAAAATGTTAGACAGCTGCAGGCTAATATATTCAGAAAATGCAATGTCATCATAACCAAGGCTGAACACAAACGTACACTCGATCGCCACGGATAAGACGAGTCCCCGTAGTTGTAAGTTATCTCCTCATCCGGAGATATCTTCCTCACTGCGAACAGGCACAAGTGTGGTCTTCCAGCGCCAAATATTTTCTTTATTTCACAGTTGGGATTTATGTGATCGTCGTTCACGAGCCTCCCGAGGGTCCCGTCCTCTTTGGAAGCATCAATCCTGAAAAAAGAATTACTTTTCATGAATCATCCACGGCAAATGTAATATTTACCACAGCACAAGGTGAACGCAGTTTAGTCAAAAACACACTGAAACTACTGACACTTACGAGCACATTAAGACACTGCAGCTGTGAAATGATCTGTGATATTAGAGTGAATACCAGTTTTTACGTCAACATTCCCGGTTTCATCAAAAAACATTTTTTATTAAAATGATATGTGTGATTTTTGTGTGTGTCTGTATGAGACAGATGTTTGCTATAGCCTAGAATAAGATGTGTAGAAGGACAGCCTGCAGCGTGACAATATTTAAGCTAAAATCATATTTTGACACACAACTGCAGTAAGTGATTACATTTTGATTTCTTGTGCAGCCCTGGTGCCTGCAAAATGGAGAACATAAACCGTCAACTGACCGCCAGTTTCTTCCATCCCACGAGAAGTCGAACAAATATTTGTTCACAGTATCGCCAGTTTTCTTTCTCCTGGTTTCCTTTTGAGGGAAGGTATTCCCCCGGTACTCCACAACGAAGCTGGATGGCTCGATGGCTGCACGGGTAAACACGCCTTTACCTAGAAAACAATATTAAAAAGTGACTTTGTTTTTGCTCTGACAAATGTTTATATAGCAACAGAGAGGAACAGAGTCTTTGTGAAAGACACAAATTAAACAAAAATATTACTGAAAGAAAAATGACTAAAAACTCGAGCGTCAGAGAGTTTTTGAGTCCATCTGCCCTCAGCACGCCTGCCCAAGGAGCACCAGCTACCTTTACAGGTGTCGATGAACCTCTCCTCCAGGTGCTGCTTGTCTGTGCGAGTCCTTATGTGCTTCAGGGCGTCTTGCTCAGGAGTCAGTTGCCTTCTGTGCTGCGCTGTACTTTCTGGAAAATGCATGCAAGTACAATCAGGATGTAAGCACATCCCCGCCATTCTCTGATTCTTAATATAATCGCCTCGCTGCAGGTGCATCATTCTATGACACAATTTTAACAGTATCATGTTAAAAGTTAGACCAAAGCTGTCCAAAGTGGGTTCCATGGGCTGAATTTAGCCCCACACATGGTTTGATTTAACCTGCAACATGACAATTCATAGAAAAAAACAAAACAAAACATTAAAATCATTCTGTAAATCACAATTTATACAATCTTCTTTTTTTGTGAGGTAAAACTGCTCTCTAAATGTGAAAGATCCCCATTTATTTTTTTATTTTTTTCATAATTTGATCAGGCGCCAGTTTGGCTCAAGCCAGGTGAGGAAATAAATGGACTTGCACTGTGTCCCGCAACGTAATGTGTGTTTGCTTCTGGCCTGTCATCAAGTTCCAGGTTCAGCCCTCAGAGGGAGAAAGTCTGGGCACCCCTGAATTAGATTAGAAAATGCTGCAAAAACATGTGAAAAACACTGTCAATGAATGAAAACCAACTATCAAATAAATCAAGCAAAAGCCCTGGATCCAAAGCATCGTTTTCTGCAGCAGTTGCCAGGGTCTGACATCAACAATCACTAAGACTCAAATGTGGGGAAGTCTCACACTTGGAGAGTGAACCGAGTAGGAAAATCTGTAAGCTGGAGGGTAAATGTGTTCTACCCAAAATGGTAGAGTAATACAATAGAGTATATGGTGATATTACACCCACACCAAGTGGCTGAAATGCTGTAGGCAGATTTCGTGACATCGATTTTGGTTGGAGTGTCACATTTTATTCACCCATTTCGCAGTCGGGAGGCAGTGGGAGGGGCTTGCTACAGGACATCCCACTCCTCTGAGCCAGACAATCAGACTCTTCATTGTTCTCATCGCTGTCATCTGAGTCGGCAGGCTCCCCGTCGAGCTCCAACTCATCTTGGATAAAAAAAGCAAAAGACAGTGTAGCTACATCTGGAACACGAGAGCTGACTTGTCTCTGCAATGGCAGACAAAATAGAAACTCAAGTCTCCATACCCTCAATCTTGATTTCCTCAAGAGAGTCTCCTTTGAATCCTTCAAGAGATCCCTTTTCCATTGCAAGAATGAGCTTTGCTATTTTTGCCAGCTCCACGGCTGCTTCTGGTGTCCGGTAATAGTCCCTGTCGGTCGGGATGCTGCGGCCCAACAGTTTGGCCAGGTGATCCAGCTCATCGTTCTCCAAGTTGAGAATCTGAAAGACTCTTGCAATGTGCTTGTGGAGTTTCAGTGATCGCAGATGCTCCGGTTTCTTTGCGCGACAGAGAACTGAAAAACTCCTGATGCAGTTCCTCCCGTGGTAAAGGCTTGTAGCAGAAGAGTTGGGCCTTGCGAATAAGAAAGGATTGCCTTTGTGTACGCCACATACTTCTCTCTTGTTCACCAGCAGCGTTATGGCGCTGACAAGTTCAGGGGTAAACAAGATGTTGACCTTCTGGCTGCTCCTGCTCTGAACGTTTATTCTGATGAAGTGTTTGGACAGCACTTGGGTAACTTCATCCATTTCTTGGAACGTCTTCAGAGCCATTTTTGCAACTTCAGGGGAACATTTGTTCAAGATGGACACCTGCGCAAGCGTCACTCGACAGAGTGCGCTGTAGTCTCGGGGGCTCTCAGACGTCTTCAGGGTTTCCAGGGCAGAGGCTGATGCTGTTTCCAGGTACTTGTGGAAACGCTGCACGTCCCCTGTGAACGGTATGGTGGAAGGGCTGTTAATTTTTCGGCCCCTCAGTGAAGCGAGGGCTGAACCGGAGACAAGTCCTTTCCACTCATTTTCACACAATTTCATGAATTTCTTGCTGTTTTTCATCTTCTTCTCATTCCCTGAAGCACCACTGAGGACAATGGCCCCAATTTTTTTGAGCGAATGTCCTAATTTCAAGGCCAGACTTGGTCTTCTGTAGCACTTGACCTTCGCATTAAAACCAGCAACGTCTCTGACAGCTTCAGCAACTTTGTAGAAGTTGTGCGGTTTGATGGCATCTTCAAAGGTCGGTACTGACCTCTTCTTTAGAACCAGCAAGAGTCTGCCCATTTGTCTGAGCATCTGCCTGATGAACTCATACTTATCTGGATTATTTTCATACCTCTCAGTCAGATAATGGGCCAGCTGCACTAAAAGAGAATCATTCTGAACCGTCAACGCTGCAAGCAAAGCACTCGGAATAAATCCATCCACAAAATAAAAGCATTTTACCATCATTTTCTCTATGCGGCTGATTAAAAAAAAAAACCCTATGTAATATAAAAACTTTGACAAGAGCCAAAAACAAGCACATATCTTACCACCAGTTCGCTCCCTTCCATGAAAACTCAAACAGGTAATTTTTCAGCAAATCAACACCATCTCTGTCGGGTGCTCCTTGCCGGGAAAAGATGTTCCCCCTTAATTCAACAACGAAGGAGGATGGTTCAATGGTTTCCCAGGTGAACAGCCCTCTCCCTTGACAAGGATGAGATTTGAGATTCAAAAAAGAAGAAATAATCAGTGGAGGGTTCACCTTTCCCCCAACAATCCAGAGACTGTGAAAGGAGGTGCAAAACATACCTTTGAAGGAGTCGATAAACCTTCCCTCCAGAAACGGTTTGTCTCGACGGGCAACAATGTGCTCCAGGGCGTCTTCCTCTGGAGTCAGAGGTGGAGTCAACTTGATCATGACAACTGCAAAAAAAAAAGAAAAAAGAAGTTGGACAATAACAGTGAGCCCGCTACTCCACTTAGCATCCTGCAGACGGTCAGCCATCATAGCAAAACGCTGCTGTCTGTAAAAGTGCAATAATGCTTAAATAGTTCAAATATATCATTTGGTTGTATGAAGAATTTCTTACCATAAAATAGTAAAACAATTATCAAGGAGAATTTAATTTATATATATATATATATATATATATATATATATATATATATATATATATATATATATATATATATATATATGTATGAAGACTAGAAAATTCTTCAGCTACAGGGTTTGGGTTTTATAAATCATCATCATTGCAAAAGCTAATAGCTTCAATTTAATGAATTCATATTTCCTCTCATATCACAAACCCAATATCAGTCAAAATAATGTCATCAAGGTACAATTTCCAGAAAGGCAAAGCCCGAGACAGTGTTGAACAATATCACCTTAACACAAACTCCAGGCAGCGTCTTAATTTTGCAGATGTTAAGTTTCAAACTTCTGGATGAACATTGTGAAGCTCGTAAAACTCAAACATAATATTTCCAAATGTCAGTTTTGTCATTTGAATTAAAGGGACTTACTTTTAATTATTATTTATTTGTTACACTAGTGACCCATCTTAAGACAAGCATGAGCAAAACCTGTCTTTAAAAACACAACACACCTTGCTAGCATGCTGGCACTAGAACTAGGACTAACTAGTCTGTCAGTCACTTGTCTCGTCTCAGAAACATATTTTGAACTGATTTTAGAACAAATCGACATCGACATCAATTAATGACGGCATTTACCTCTGTTTTAACGTTCCAGCAGGACTGCAAGAATGGGTAGTTAAGCTAACTTGGTAGCAGCCATCTTCTCTTCCACCCAGGACAACACATGACAATGACGTGACACCACCCAAGTTGAGCGACGGCGCTTCTATCCAATGACTAAGCAGAATACTATTGATTGACAGCCGCGACAGCCAATCGCTGGTCGCACTGGTCTCGGCTGCGTTGGGTGTTGAAACAAACACACGGAGCTGCTGAGATGACGGGTTTAGGAGGACTTGGGACTCTGTTCCCACAAGTTCTTCAAAATCAAGACACACACGCAGAAGCATTGAGTGATTGATGAAGACATGTTTTATATTTTTTTATTTAAAAAAATGGACATACGATAGAAAACAGTAAAGACAACCTTACCGGCAGACCCTACCAACAGACTAGAGGTTAATGATGGAGTAGTATATTTATACATAGCTAATGTCCGTGGTCACGATTATGTAAAATATCAGTGTCCCAGAGGATGCTTTGGGTGAGATAAATGTCCAAAGTAACCTTCAAAACGTGTTAATTTCAGTGTGTTCAGTCAAGAATGTTTCTCATCCAAATGACAGCTAAAACCATTTCAGCTAAATTTAACAGATACTATAATTCAACCCCCCCCCCCCCCCCCCCAATAATTGGACACTAGTGATTAGGATGTGTCAATTTCAATTCAAAAGGAAATTTTTAAAAATGTTTGTTTTTTTTAAACAAAAAGCAGGTCAATTCATCCCACAATCGTGTTACCAGAGAGCAGAATGAATATTGAATGAATATAAAATTGCAGTTTCCTCTGTATTTTCATCAATTGACCATTAAACTTTGGTGATGTCTCATGATCATTGAACGAAGCAAGTTACCAATAAGGACCACTCCAACCTTGGCATAACCACATTCCCATCATGTCAGGAAGGTTTTGCTGGGAGGAGTTGAATTCAGTAAGCAATACTTTCCAGAATGCCTTTCCATTTACCCTCAGGGTATAGCTGCAGAAAGATTTTCACTTTGGAAATAAGCATTTACTTTTTAGCCGAGCGTCTGACACCCGTTCAGGTGTTTTCCCTAGATGAACTGTTGAAAAACATGTTATGCAGCAGGTTTGCCGCTCAGCATGAAGGTCATTTGTATCTCCACCACAGGAAGCCTTTCGGGGTCAAAGTTTTCTACTCTGACACCACTTTCATCCTAGAACCCCCTGTCCCTTCAACAGGAAAGATTTGCCTTCACCAGCAGACCTGATCTGCAACCTGAATTTAAGAAATCATAACACACGGAGGGAAATGAGTACAACTGGACATGAGAACCAACCATTTAGCAGACCAAACTCAGGACAGTGACCTGACCTGTTGAACAGCAGTAAACCGTCTGGATGCTGAACTGAATCTGCCATCTCAGTACACGAGTCCAGAGAACACAAACACTGTGCGTTTCAACCCGGGTTAACATGTTGTGTAGGAACTTCTGATGCAGTTCAGCACTTTTTAGCGATATCAGATTTATTCGGTCCGTGTCTGTTTATTGAGCCACGCCTCAGAGAATATTTCAGTGATCAAAATTACAGCACGAGCTGTTGCCCGGATAAAAGACCACTTGCTCCTCCTCAATCTGAATCCTCGTCTTCTTCGTCGGGTATAAACGGCGGATCACTCGGTTGTTGCGTCCCTCTTCCTGTCTTCATCTTGAGATGCAGCTCTCTGACGGTTAGGATCCGGGTGAGCATGGCCTCCATGGTCGTGTCATCCAGAGGGGTGGAAGAGAACCACAGCGGGCTGTTGGGGACGCAGCAGCGCTCTGGGTGCAGGTAGAACAGGTTGGTCCGCTGCTTGACCGACTCTGAGCTGCACGGAAGACAAACGTTGGCGTGAACGAGATTGTCTGCGTATTATTCATGTGACACAGACACACTCTTTAAAAAAAGACGTTTTTATCTGAATGCTTTAAACACCCATATACATTCATCCACGGACAAACGGAGCACAAAACAGTGAACATTCATTTACTCGCTAAATACCACGACGATTCGGCGAAATAGCAACATTTGTGAGGTGAACTGAAATTTAAGAAAACAGCTAAAGAGATGCAGAAAGTGTCGGGGGAGTTGCGCACCACTTGGAGAGGTAGAACTCATAGAGGCGGACCGGACAGCGTAGAGGGTTGTCTGTGTTCTCCATCATCTCCAGGATCTCCTCTTTAGTCTCCTCCTCCTTACGCTTCTTTGCTGGGACAGAATCTGGATCTACACACACACACACACACACACACACACACACACACACACACACACACACACACACACACACACACACACACACACACACACACCAGTCCTGAAATTAATCCTCTTCACACGAAGTGCAGCAGTACAGCAAAGCCAAACATTTGGAATTACATTAAAGGTGCTTTCTAACTTTGTGAACGAGCTGGAAAATAACACATAGACACACACACACTCCTGTCACCTGACCTCGTGTGTGTGTATTTAACAATCTTGCCCTTGATTACAAATGCCAACAAAAAAAATGAAATGATGAAATAATTAACGATAATGCAGTTTTACTGTTTTGGGGGGTTTTTTATACAAAAATGAAATCCGAATGTCTAAAAAGCAACTTCAGCTTCGTAGAAAAGCCGTTCTGTTGCAAAAATTTTCCGCTTTTTGGTGAGGTAACATTCACATAATGCTGATTTGACATTTATTCAAAAAAACATAGGTATTCCCCTTTATGTGGAATAAAATTAAGTGTTTAAATCTTTTGTGTTGAATCTGTGCACCCACACAGGTGCCGTGAACGACCGTTGTCAAAACATCTCTGCAAGCTCACTGCAAGATTCTTTTCGATGCAGTTTTTGTATGTAAAAATTGCAGTGTTGGAACAGGATCAACAAATATTCCTTGTACCGGTCTGTGGCTCGTTCATGGACATGGGTGGGTAAAAGCGCAGGAAGGTGGTCTTAGTATTGTTCTGGTTGGTTTTGGTGCAGCGCATGACGTGAGCAAAGGACAACTGGCGATGCTGCTCCACCGTGGTGAAGCCGAAGAACTTGCAGCAGAAGAAGAGCAGAGTGTTGAGGAGGACGATGGGCGAGTACGCCCCCAGCTGCTTGCAGTCCCACAGGAACTCCTCCTCCACACGGGAATGGATATAACCTGCAGACGGGGAGAGCATGAAGACACAGAGCCGTCACCACAACACGGTTAGAGGACAGTCATTTTTGTGAAATCAAATTAGATGAACAGTGTAAAGTAACCACATCTCGTGCGACTCACCGCTGGAGGTGACTGAGGGTTTGAAACCTTTCAGCATATTGGTGAACTCAG
The DNA here is from genome assembly GCF_037954235.1 of Aulostomus chinensis. Classification (NCBI taxonomy): domain Eukaryota; kingdom Metazoa; phylum Chordata; class Actinopteri; order Syngnathiformes; family Aulostomidae; genus Aulostomus; species Aulostomus chinensis. The sequence continues at coordinate 3,549,599 of NC_141341.1, read as the reverse complement.
TGGAGAACTTGTTGTAGAAGCGATCCATGAAAATGTTCTCCACACGACCGTTCTCAAACAGGTACTACAGGGAGACATGAAAACTGAGAACTAGAACGATGACGGGCATCAGATATTCCAACGGTGTACACTGGCACTCTGCAGTATAAAGTAGGGACAAAGATGGCAGGTGCATGAGTTGAGGGAAGACTGTCTTGCCTGCTGGATGCCGAGGCAGAGGTAGAACAGGCTGTCCGGGGAGTAGAGCTCTCCGTTTGGTCGTTTCACCTCACTGATGAAGCAACAGAGACCGTAGCTCAGCTCGGCGGTGGTGCAGCGAAGAAGATCCTCCTTCAGCTCCATGGGGCGTGCTGGGAGTCAGATCCCAGGAGTCAATACTGACATCAGGTTGATACAATCTTCACTAGAGCCTCACTGGAGCTCAACCCAACAACCTCCTCCCAGGATGCCAACAGACATGAAACAAGTCTCCCACCTGGCAGAGTAAAAGCGCTCCACTCCTGATGCAACCAATGACTTGGCTAGTTGAACACGAGTGGAATCTTTGCTGTTAAGTCTCACACACACACACACACACACACACACACACACACACACACCTTCACTGGTTCCATGTCATGTCGGTGCAGACTTACATCCAAAGCGTGGCTTCTCCAGGTTGGGTTGTGTCTGCCTCCACCGGATCCACCGCTTCCAGGCGTCGACTCCATACTGACTCTTGAGTTTTGGGACGTCCAGCGCTATCTTTTTGTTAGCGGCACCTTTCTGAGATGACGTTTCCGCTGCCTTTGTCAAGCGTTGTGACTTGCGACCCTTAAATGAAGTAAAGAGGGCGAGAGGAGGCTGCATCATCCAGCCTAAAGTGACAGAACCTCAACATATTGGGGGAGGAACACTCCAAACATCCCTTCAGGAAAACAGCCGTAATTCACCGTTTCCCCCGGCAGTTACCTTCTTCTCTCTGGCTTTCCTGGGAGCTTGTCTCCGTCGTGAGGCTACAGGCGGAGGACTTGGCGATCGCTGCTGCTGTGCTTTTAGCCGGGCCATCCTCTCAAGAGTTTCTGGCAATGACAGCACAGGCAACATCTGAGCCACCGAGCACGGACAACACAGTTGTTGACACCACTCAGGTTAAATATAAGAACTCATGTTCAATGTCCCTTTCACCCCTCACCAACAGTGAAGTCGGCTTCGATGTCCATGGGGGGCGGGACTGAGGGTGGGGGCTCACAGTAGGGCTCACTGGGCACAGCCTCAGGAATGTCCAGGATGGGGTTGAGCTTTTCAAGACTGCACGGGCGACCGGGTGACCTGAGGCCTGCATCGGACGAGGGCTCCTCCCAGTTGTTCAGGAAACTTGCCAAGTCGTCCGTGTCTAATTCGTCACTGTAGGTGCTGGCGTGATCTGTAGCATAAACACAAGGTTTGTTTGACTTCTGCAGCTAAGAGACCTGAGAGGATACTACAAGTTTTCGACAGTTTTCGTCCAACTGTAACATTGTTGGGCCTTACGGGGAAAAAACAAACACTTCAATTAGCGTATTAAAAGAGGGAATTAGAAGTACGGAGTGAAACTCATATCATCGTTCAATGCCAGGTGTTTCCATTCCTGGGCAACTGTCTCTACATTCCCAGGTTTTCCAGGACGTGCGGGATAAGACATAAATTTACATCCCCAGTTTGAAACAGATTGGGTGAGCAAATGTGAGAAAAATCAAATCACATCCAAACAAGGCAACTTCCTTTGCCAGAGATGTCACAGAAGGTGTAATCTGATTTCCTCCACCTCCGATGTCGCGCCCCCCCCCTGCTTCATCTCATCCTCATCCACTAATTCTGTTACTGTAACTAAATGAAATCGATTCCCTTCGTCTGTGTAATCAGTTCATCTCACCCTCTGGAGTGATTTCTTCCTGTTTGTCTTTCCCTTTATCCGTCACTTTCTCTTTGGACCTCTCATCTTTGTCATTCGTCCCCGTCTGCTCCGCCACCATCTCGGCCATGAGAATGAGTTCGGCCTCAAACGGGTCCGACGGGATCTTTTCTTTGATCTCTTTGATGGTTTCCACGATGTGCTCGGCGTTGTTCATCGTCACAGGAAGGAACATGGGCACAGGAAGCTGTCACACATGGATTGGGGATAAAAACCACCGAGATGGAGGAGTGTTACCATGGTACTTCTATAGTAGTCAGTTTGGGGAGCCCAGTAACGGAACTTGTTGACAGGAAGCCCAGGGGTGTTGGTGATGTAGGACGTACCGGCAGAGGCAGGCCCACAGGTTTGGGGGTACACTGGCTGTACATGCTCATGGGTACAGGAACATACACTGGCACAGGAACAGGCAGGACCAGGATTTTAGGAGTGACTTCATCTAGAAGACAAGAAGAAGAAGAAGAAGAAGAAGAGGAATTGATGAGATCTCTTAAAATAACTTTAATTAAAATGAATAAAATATTACACGTGGTTTTTAAATGCAGCAGATGTGAAGGTGAGGTAAGAAACCGTTACGTTAACGCCTCAATTATTTTGATTTTTACGTCCCATCAAGGTGATAGGAGAAAAAACAGACTGAGTGGAAAAAGATACGTTTTAAATCAATGGGTCAAATCTGCCAGCATAGACAGTGTCTCCATTACCTGTTGCTTCTAATATTCCGAGTGCATACAAAAATATATTAGGGCTCCTCTTGTTAAACCAGAGGCTGTGCCAAAATAACCCAGAGCTTCTATTTGTCAGTCTGTCTCTGTATTACTCAAATATATGAAGGGGTATTTATGAACTGATTCCATTGAAGGCCAACTACTGTCATTCGCTAACAATACAAACAAGTGTGATGTTCTGCAGAAGTTAAACCCGTCTGAATGTAAAAACAATGAGCGAACGTGAGGATGTGCGAAGTCTCGGTTTTACCTGTCTGAGACTCGACCTCGGCCGTCTGGGTTTTACAGGAGACCCCCTTATTCTGCACCAGCGGTCTACAGAGCAGAGCTTTGTTCTTCAGGATTTTGGGAGGTGGAGGAGGAGGAGCCTGTTCTGTATGAATACTGACCTGAGGGACAAACAAACGCACCCCCAGAATTGATCACTTTCAAATATTAAATGGGTTAATAACCGAGAATCTGTAGTGAAGTGATACAAAAACACAGCCAGCAACTTACACGTCCAGAGTCCTTCGTCTGTGAGTCGGAGACGCAGACTGTGGAGACAACGACCATCAATAATGGTAACTTAATGAAAATTCCCAAGTACGTGTGAGTGTTTGTGTGTTGTTATCTTTTACTTTTCTGGACAGGTCTGTTGGAAGCACCAGGTTTCCCCGTTGTAGCTCCGGCAAGCGACACCACATTTGCGATGATGGGTGTGGCCTGCACCGTACCTGCGGACCCAGGGCGACAACGCAGAGGAATTCCAGCTTATCAACTTCGAAACATTCCGATAAGGAGAGCCTCGAAAATCAAACCAGCAGCTGGATACACACCTTTGAAGACCTGCCCCTGTGCGATCACCTTGTCACTGCAGAACTGAAGCAAACATTTCAGGTCGCAGAAATGTTTGACCTCCCCCAGCATGGGAAGACTCTGTTTGAGTTTTCCTTTCTGACCACAGGTGTCACACTTGGCCACCTGACAGAGAGAAGCGAGGAGTGAATGAGCAAGATTTTCACTGTCGTGTCACGCCTGAAACACTCGAGCCCATCTGTGACGCGTACAATCAAACTAGCAACAGCGGGTCTGTTTTTCTTCCCTCATCAAGCAACAACCATGTCCTCCAGGCATTTCAAAATAAGAGAACCTCCACAGAAACCGCCCCACTTGTGTTGCAAAGCATGTAGAACAAACAGAGCCAGTGTGGCTTCTTCAAAAAGACAAAACTGCCACACGACACACACACATCTGCGATGTGTCTCTGGTTTTAGCAACAAGCGCCTGGGATTTCTTACATGACAGAAGAGCATGGTGTATTTGGACCGGCACTCCTCAGAGCAGAACTCCTCCGTCGAGCCTCCGTACTGTGCCGTCACCAGCTTCTTGGAGACGCAGTGGCAGTAGGAGCAGGAGTGGCAGTGTTTCCCCCAGCTTTTAGCCAGCTCGTGTCTGTAGAGAAGCTTGCAGCCTGGGGTGGGGGGGCAGAGGAACCACCACTTCAACACTCACAAGTGTTCTGACTGTGCATGTTTTCTGAGAACCAAGCATGCAGCCATTTATAGCATTTGCAAGATCACGCTATCAGATTTAGCTGTGATGCCACCATAGCATCAACCATATCAAAACTCAAGGAATGACTGGAAATAAAGGAAAGACCACTGAAGTTTTTTTTTCTTGATGGGAAATGTTTGCTTTTCTACCGGCGGGCAGAAGGAACCTCCTGCAACAGCCCCGACACTCAAGACTCCAGTCCGCTTACCGTCGCTGCAGAAGAAGCAGTCCTTAAAGTTTATTTTCTTGGAGTCTTTGGTGATCTTCTCCATCTTGCAGTATTCACACAAGCTCATCACATTGTTGGCCTTCTTAAACTCCTGAGAACAGTCCACACTGCACACGAAAATCATCTTGTCCTGCATGCGCACACGCACGCACACACACACACACACACACACACACACACACAAACATTATACATTTATCTCATTGGAACAAGAAAGAAAAAAAGTGTAGTTAAAATAAATGTGTAAAAGCCCATACTTCTGATTTTTTTATTGTTTACTGTATCCCAGTATTTTGCTGAAAGTGACATAAATTTCCCTCAAATCTTCTCAAAGTATCAAACCATAGAGGAGAACCACTGAGTCGTCTTAAGAGCTAACAGAGGCTGATGTGGGATCAGCCTTAACCTCCTGTGGACTGAAGTCATGCTGCAACAAGCCCAACTGACCTTGATCTGGATGAGTTCAGGCTTAAAATTCATTTGGCGGGCACAGTGGGAACAGTTGAGCGTCGCTGGAGCTTTGGGGACATCTGGGTGGGACTGTTGAGGGGCAGAGATCTGGGTTTGGGTGGATCCCGTGGGCAGCTTGGTGAAAACGTTCACCTGTTTTTGTGACGCCTTAAACTTTTCCTTTCAAACAGAAAAACAGCACAAGAGTCCTATTCGAGAACGACTGGGTGTAAAAAGGACAGAAACCAGTAAATGATACCTTTTTACATGACTTTTAATGTAAATGGACAAAAACTTTATTCAGAAGTCCATGTCTCATTCTGTCCCGTGTTTTTGATCTGATTGAAAAACGAGGTGCACGTGTCATCATAGGCGCATCAATCGCAGCCATTCCGGGTGTGTGTGTGTGATACACGAGTCTAGATTCTCACAGGCGCCCTTACCTGAAAGGCCATCACACACTGGAGAGTGCAGAAGTTCCTGATGGACGTATCCGACATGGCGAGGTGGTAGGATGGTACTGTGTTTTTCCCACAATTGTCACAATTCAAGCGGGCACCTGTAAAACAGAAAAGTTGATTAGAATAGAAGTTGATTAAGTCCAGCAGGTTGAAAGATGAAATCAAACTTCTGTAACTGAGGGCGTATTCAATCAAATGCTCTCTGATTGACACCCAGGTGAGTCGGCAGCACAGCCAACCCTTCAGCTGCTGGTTTGAAACACCCTCCGGATGGTCCAGTACCTGATGAACTGACACTCTGGACCATGAAGGCCATCACACAGCTGCTGCTACAGAAAAGATTCACCGAATCATCGTTGTTTCTGTTGTCGACCATATCTGCCAGCGGCCGGGAAGTGCGACACATCGTGCAGGGCAGATTTGTCTTGGTTTTCTTTGACGAGACGAAAGCAGTGAATGAGAATGTGATGGACGCACTGGTCTCCAGCGTTTCATGAAACCTACTCATGTGCTACACAAATTTGGATTTCCATACCTCTTTGTACTTCTTAAGACACTCAATATTACACAGAGTAGTGTTGCAGTCCTCCAACTTCAGCATGAGCGGCTTGCTGTGGCAGAAGGAGCCACAGTTTGCACAGCCGGCCACCGAAAGGTTGTTAACTGTACGGAAGCGGTTGAAGCAGGCGTCACTGCACATCTTGTGAACGGAGCCGCTCAGGATCACCTCATGTTTGCTCTTGAAACAAAGACAGAATGTGTGTTATTCCAGTCATACGTGTACATGGGCAATATAATAATGGAGTCTCCTATGACTGCGCAGACCAAGTTAGAGCAACATGTAAAGATATTTCTGTTTAGTTACACTCACAACGCAGCATCTCATGCACATGCTGCAGAGGGACTGCTGCTGCTGCAGCGCCGGCTGCTGCTGCTGCTGCTGCTGAAGCGACTTTTGAGAGGTGGATTTGGAGAATTTCTTGTAGTTGAAGGCGGTCAGACAGTTCTGACTGCAGAATTCCTTCATGTCTCCTTTAGTATCTGGAGCCAGGATGACGTCCTGAGGCCGAAATATGACCCTGATGAAATGAAGAGGTGACAGGTTGAATAAATGTCGGTGATATTAAACTGGGAAGTTAATCCACAGGTTATTATGTTGTTGACTGTGTTGACCCTCATGCCAAAAATGTAGGTTGAGATGTTGATGAAATCAGTCAACGCAGGACAGACAAACTTACTTCTGGCAGCTGTAGCAGACCTTGACACCTTTGGCAGTGGTGAGCGACGTCGTGAGGCAAGTGGTGGAGCAGAAGAGCGCCGGAGAGCCCTTCCTCTGGAACGCCGTCTGACCTTTCATCAGGCCCTTCTTGCAGTTGAAGCAGGACATGTGCAAGGTTGCAGGTTGAAGTGGGGGCATGGTTTGTGTCTCAGCAGGAGTCACGGAGTAGACCGATCCGATCCTCAAGTCCTCCTGTCAATGACAGGTGAGACACTGAAACTCTGGATTCTAGGATGTATTCAGCTCTTTTAAGGGAGTGCCAGCCTTTATTTTATATCATATTAAAAAGATCTGATCAGCCATTGTACGAACAAGCATCCTGGCTGATCAGATGACAAGATGGCCGCTCAGAATATGATCACCAGCAGCTGACACGAGCCCACTGTGCACCTGTCGGCCTTTCTTAGTGGTGAAAGAAGACGTGTGTTACTCACCCTGGCAGTATTCGGCTCATCCTTCACAGTTGCAGTGGACGCAGAAGATGTTAGAGCTTGTTCATACTCCTCGTCGATGGGCTCATCCTTCACCTTGACCAAAGGCGGCGAAGGAGACGACCTGACTGACTTGGATGCCGCTCGTAATCTCTCCTGCAACACGGGAAAGACCAAAGATTGCCTGAGTGCATCATGACGGAGGCGGATGACTGTGCTCGAGGTAACAAAACCTAAAGCAACAACAAGAAATGTGAAATCAAACTCCACCATCATCAATGAAACATTCCTGCACACTATGCGACTTTTAAACCCTCAATTTAGTCTTACAGGCAGAAGGTAAAACAACAGATGTCAGGAGCCAGGAGTCACAAGTAGACATCATGCTTTGCTTCTTGACTGAAAGACTAAATTGAGGGTGTAGAAGCTTGCTTTTTTCTTTATTTGGTTATGCATTTCCTTTATTATGTTTATGTATTCTATTCTTTTTTATTAGATGTGAGTTACCAAGTAATGAGCTACTGGTAATGTATAACGCCTATGAACTGTGTAGTTCATAAGAAATATATGCTTTACCTATTTTAGACCTCTTAGTTTCTGTGCTTCTCCATAAAAGGTCAGGAAGGATGTTCACATGCTGGCTTCATAAATGTATGAAGAAGGACCAACCACAGGTGCCAACATGTCTACCCTACGGTCTGGTTGTAAAAGTCTAAAAAACTTATTTTGTGGCTTCTGGGCTACAGATTGATGGTCGTCTCTGTTGGTTCTACAGACTGGAACCATTTGGCTCCAACCTGACTAGCCACCTCACAAATGGCCAGGAACTCTTTTCAGCTTTTGGTCATAACCTGTGTGTCTGTGAAGAGATGGATAAATACCTGACAGTTTCTCAGAACAACAGAGAACTTCTGATGCTCCATGAGTGGGTTGTAACTTCTCTCTCATGCATGAATAAACTAGAATATAAGCTTTGGTATTTGAGTTTCTCAGCCTCCTTTCTGGTCACTGCTCCACTGGACAATCACCTCAATCTGGGCCACACCACCACAAGGGCAAAATAAAGTGTAACTCAGATTTGTTCATAAAAGCAAGTCATGAATGAGGCCCAATGAGTCCACAACCAACATGAACCTCAAGTTTTCTTGCATTTCCACCAGCAGGCCGATGTTCTCACCTTGTCCAGTCTAGGTATCGAAAGCTTGACGACTTTCATCCCGTTCAACATGGCCGGCGATGAGTTGTCACTTCCTACGGGGACACAAGCAACATGTCAAAATATAAAGACAGCTAAACAGCATCAGCACTGATGGTAACGAGCGTGAGAGGACCCTCCACACCACGGGACTCTCAGCTCTCTCACTTGTGCTGGTTGCAGCTTCAGACACTGGAGACGAGCTGGACTGCATCGCATCTAAAGGCACTTTCACATCCTCCGGCTGGTCATCTTCAGTGGGCGGCGGTAACACAGTGGGTTTCACATCAGTCTCCCCCTCGTAGCCGTGGTCCTCTGTCACGGAGACTTGGAGAGAAATCACGACTCAGGAGCAGCAGAGCGCCAAGACAATGCAAGAAAGTAGGGCCCTCTACGCGGAATTGCAGCATTGGGCAATAAAAACGGAATTAATTTTTAATGCGGAATATCGCAGAAATGCTGTTTTCATGAGACAGAGGAACATAAACCTGGGGAATCGTTCCCGGGGGTCGCGAATCAGTGTGACGCAACCCCTGCCCCCCATCCCTTTCCAAACAAAACGCAAACATGGCGCTCCCCCCCCGTCTGCTAAAAAGCTACGCAATACGACGCTAACGCCTAAATACAGAGCTGAGCAGCACCCCCGTGACTTCTATGTGTCAGGTGATGTGTTATTTTGTACCTTGTGTCAACACTGAAAATACGTGTGATGACCACCTGTTGTCCAAAAGTCATATAAAAAAAGAAAAGCATCGCGCTAACGCTAGCCAGCAGAACACGATGACGATGATGCAGCAATAAAGTACTGAGGAAAAGTGCAATATTGTGTGGCCTCAATGAGTGTAAGGTCATTTCTAGTTAATTATTGTGCATTTTATTCATAAACATTATTCAAACACAGTGTTTTGTGGTAAAATATAAGTAAAAAGGTAAAAAATAGAATTCCATAAAATTAAAATGGACAAAACGGAATTTGGGAAAAAAATAAAATGGAATTTATAGGGCCCTAAGAAAGCTGCCACTCGACGAGACCACCGGCAGTTCAGACCGAATCAAAACCTATTTGTTTTCATGTTTTGGTCCACGAGGGACGCCGTTACTCCCCTGCACCTTCCTGCTATGTACCACTGCTCTGAGCGTCCCTCACCTGTACTGGCTGTGACATCAGACACAGGTGACGAGCTGGACTGCATCCCATCTAAAGGCACTTTCATCTCCTGGTCCTGCGTCGGCTGTGGTACCACGGTGGGCTTCACATCGGTGTCCGGCTCAGAGGCGTTGTCCTCCGCCACCAAGACTGGAGGAGAGATTCAACATCTGGGAATTAGTGAGACCTTAAAACCAGCTGTTGTAGAGCAGAGGACATGTTCACATTTCAGATTAGCTCTTGTGTTTGCTGTGGAGACACTTTTGTCGCTGGTAATCTTTTTTGTAAATTTGGCGTCAGACTGAAAAACACTCAAGAACCCAAAGTAAAAAAGGAAATTCACAGGTAACAGCAGTGAAAAAGTACAGGTGAAGTAAAATAGAATGGGACAAAGTACCAAACCACACTCTACAGACGACACACAAAGCCCAAATAAAGTTTAGACATCAACCTCCTCTTTTCTTTGGCTTAAAATCTAAATACTGAATGCATCTTTAGAACCAAATTCATTTTTCTCTTCTGGAATTCTCTGCCTGGCCTGGTTAAATATCCCTGCTGCTTGTGTGATTGCAGGTCATGTCAGGTCATGCCTGTGTGTCAAAACCCCGCCTCCAGGCCACAGAGACAAGCGTACCACGCCAAGGCCTTCTTCGTGGTCGTCGCCTTGCTCTTCACTGGGAGTGAACGCACTTTTGATGCACGCACCCTCGCGCAGAGACCATAAAACAGGCTTAACAGAGGCAACATGTAAACAAACACGCATGGGAATGCAACCACGGGGGTCAACTAAAGTTCATGTCTGGGTTTTTTTGGTAGTCTTAGCCAACATCTTTTTACACACACACACAGACACACACACACACACACACACTTTGTATATTGTCCCATCCTCCTATTTTGAAGGGTCTGAAAAAGTCAGAATTGTCATCAAAGTGAAGTTCTATTGGGAACCAACTTTTAAATCACTGACCGCTCCATGTTGTGCATCAAGCAACAAGACTTCTTCCACTTTACCTGCTTTAGAAAGAGCAGGTGAACAGCGGTCTTCTGCATCCGTCGACGTGTTCTGCTCCTCCTCCTTCATCTGAGCTTCCTGTTCCTGCTGATCCACCGTACCGATGTCCATCATCTCGTCCAGGTCGTCAGCTGTAGAAAACCTCACGTTACAGCCAAGAGACCTCGTTTCCTCCAGCCTGGCCTCCTCTGTGTTCATGTCTGATTCCTCTTTTGCATCAGTGTGCGTTTGCTCCTTCTTCCCATCAGGAGTGGTGTCCATGTTTGTGTCCTCACTAGAATCTGATCCAGCAGGACTGTCCGCAAAGCTGCCGTCTCTTACAGTCACATGATCTTCTTTCATGTCCCATTCTTCCTCAGTTTTCATGTCACTACTCTCTTTTTCTGTGTCTGACATGGTACCTTGCTCATCACTGTGAAGCAAAACCGTGTTGGGAGTTTCTGACGCGGAGGAGGATTGTGGGGAAGATGGATTTAGAGGCGATATAGAACACGGAACCCACTTCTCTTTGTGTTCAAAATCTTTACTTTCCATTTCTTTTTCAGAAGTGGCAAAGTTGTCTCCGTGTTCAGAAAGTCTAGGAGAACACGCGGGAACAAGCTCTGGTTCTCTGACATTTAGAGGTGCGCCCAGATGCAAAGCAGCGTCTCCATCGCTTTCCTCGATTACCTGCACAGCAAAGGGAACAGTTACACTTCGGTACACTGACATTAAGGGCCACCACACTGAGAGCCATCAGCACCGTATTGTTCCAAATATTAAACAACAACCCCCCCCCCTTTTAAAACCCCACCTTCTTGTCTTTAAAGAAAATTATTTTATTTTAGGCGGCACGGTGGTGCAGTGGTCTGCACTGTTCCCTCACCGCAAGAAGGTTCCAGGTTTGAGCCCCAGCTGGAGCACGGGGTCTCTCTGTGTGGAGTCTCCATGTTCTCCCTGTTCCTGCTGGGTTCTCTCTGGTACTCCAGCTTCCTCCACAGTCCAAAGACATCAAGAGGGACCAGGTTAATCCAGACTCTAAATTGACCGTAGGCGTGGCTGGGAGAGCCAATGGTTGTCTGTCTCTATGTGTTGGCCCTGCCATGGACTGGTGACCTGTCCAGGGGGAAGGCTGCTGGGAGAGGCTCCACCCCCCCCACCCCACCCTTAATAGGATAAGCGGTAGAAAATGGATGGGATGGATTTTATTTTACAGCAGAAAAAAAAAAGCAAAACCTGTTTTTTTTTCCCCCAACATCTTTTAAGTAAAAAAATTGCTTTCTCATATTTAAGTTTTCCTCTTTACCTTCATAACAACTTTGGGGAGATCATAAAAGTGGAGTCCATCTGTGTCTGTAAGAACAACAGGGTTCTCAACCTCAGAGAGAAAACCATGTAGCCCGTCAGAATTTCGCAAAAACGCAGCAGAAGTCAAGTCTTATTGTTGAACCGCCTTCAACCAAATGTTCCAGAGAGAGAGACGACAAGCTGGATTACAGACAACAGCAGTGCAATAAACTGTGCAAACTGGCCCAACTTGGCTCGCTCTTCTTGTGATGTCAGCCAGAGGTCCTCTGCCTCGCTCAGGTCACTCTGTCCCTCCTGTGCTCCACTGGCTCCTCGTACAGAGGGTCAGCCTCGCTCCCATCCAAAGCATTTGAGACGCTGCTCTCTGAGCGGCTGAGGGATCCGATCGCCGAGCAGACTCACCGTAGGCCCCTGAATTTCTCCAGCTGGTTTGAAGATGTGATGACCAGACTGGAGCCTGTTGCTGCATCATTGGACTGCCTGATGACAGGTACACCCAACACCTGCAGCTGGCTCATCACCCCCCTGGTATGGTCACGTGGTCATCCTTCATTGCCCAGAGTTGAGTTGTGACACTTCGTCAAATGTCCGGGAAAAGCATCCAAAACCAGCATCTTCCTCTCCTTTGTGTGAGCCCCAGGTCTTCAGCCCCACACCACCTTGAGCCAGTCCACCCTCAGCTCTGTCTCCAGAGGATGGATCCTGAATCCTTGGGTGCAGTTCTGCAGTTTCAAATCCAGTGGTGACGGTGGGGGTTTGTTCCTTCAGCGAGTCACGCCAACATGACAGTGGTGCGATTCGCATTTCACAAAGACTGATATCTCACCTTCCTTACGCACAGAGGCGGATGCTGGCATGTAAAAAAAAACGGCAAAAACCGGTCTGATCCGGGCAGTAAGCATATTATTTCCTCAAGTCAATCACAAAGCAGGCAGGGACTCCAACTCTCTGCCTTTTTGGGTTGGCTATCTTCTCATGTTACGCTCTGTCACGCTGGATCTATCGGCGGTTCGGCTGTTGTTTGATGACTCTGCTGCATTTATCACCATGAGCTTAAAAGCTGGCAGCACGACTTCTTCGACATTTGAGGCGCTCTTCTCAAGTGGGTCACTTTCCACCACGCAGCCCCCTGGAACTGCAAGCTAGTTAGAGGGACAGGTTGCTTCGGTTCGGGGCGGGGGCGGGGGGGGGGGGGGGGCAGACTCCCGTCACAGGTACTTGCTGCCACCTATTTTTACGGATGTATTTACCTGTAAAAGTCTAGACCCTGATGATAAGATGACTCCCGTTTTCCAGATGTATTTCAAAGAAGGACGTAAAGCACTGTCTTATATTTGGAACAATACGGAGAATGAGGATGAATCTAAAAACAACAACAACAAGTCCAACATCAACCTGAGACATGAGTGATGTGATAGATATACATATATATATATATATATATATATATATATATATATATATATATATATATATATATGTATATATATATTAATAAAATCAATCTCTTCAACAGGGCCGGTAAAGAATTTATACTTTATCAAGGAAGATTCACAAATCCATGTGTCTCAGATGCAGGTCCCCTAGAGGAACTTCTTTTCCCGGGACTGAAGATTTGATTAAAACCTGATTCTCTCTTACAGGAGTATTTCTCAATGGAAAAAGGTCAATAGTCAGAAATGTGATCGCAGTGACATTTCATTAGTTGAGCATGTGAGCATTACTTGTGAAAGCTAAGATGAAGCAGAAACAAGAAAATGACCCATATTCATCAATCAATAATCAAGAGGAAACCCCAGCAGACTCCTCTACTTGAGTGAGTGCATCGTCTTTTAATTGCAGTTTGATATTATAGATTTCGATCTTACGGACTGTCTCCAAACACACTGATCTGGACTTCAAACCTGCAGTCCCATCAGTAAAGAGAACATCAGAACCAAACCTGAGGACAGATCCTCGAAGTAATTACAGAGATACAATGGTAATCTTTTAAAAGTATAACACAACCAGCAACTTTAAGTCCATCAGCCCTGTTATATTACATTCGTGTTTCATGAAAGCCTTAAGCACTTTATGAGTCATGAAACAGGGCAATAAATGAACGATGGACTTGACCATCGTGAAACAAAACTACTTCCACTGCATCAAATATGATTACTTTATTAAAGTCATGCACTGGGTGACAAAATGAGAATTCTATCTAGTGAGAAATTCAGAGAGGAGAACGTCGCGTTTTTTTGTAGGTCATAAACGAGACCAATAGGAAGTATGCCGATGTTAGCTTGTCACAACACCCCTCTCAATGTAAACAGAGCTAACATTAGCACTTCTGCTGCTAAACATAGTTAACTTCGCGTTAAACATTGGACAGCCAACATGAAATATGGTACTGGTGTGTGAGGTTTATGGTAATTTACCCCCTTGTGAATAGCTTCACTTCATTCCGCCATACTATGTTGACATTTATTCCATGACCTGTAAACAGAACCAGCACGCCAGTGGCTAAGCTAACGCTAGCATGCTCGCAAACCTGCACGCCTCCCTGCGTGTGCGTTAGCTCGCTGAGGTTAGCCGGCCTTTGTGCTCATACGCTACAACAACTAGCAACAATGATAACGGACGGACTTCTTTACCCGTTTCAATGCTACACAAAAGACAAGTCTAATGAATGTACACAGCCGTGACAACGTGCAGAAAATTACCGCGCCAGAGACTTGGACAGACGAGACTTGATTGGTGGCCAGACGCTGGTGTCCATCGCCAGTTTCCGTAGCCGCCATGTTTTCTCCAAAATGCCAATCCTTGGGTTTTGCAACTTAAATGCAACTCGGTGCTTTTAAAGTAAGGTTTGCAACCGCGAAACAGCTCTGCATGGCCTCTGTCTTAACCCCATGTATCCAGCCTAGCTTGTTGCAGAGCCTCTTCCTTCTTCGTTTGTTTATTTCTTGTGATGATCAAAACTTCTGGCGCTCACAATCTCCCCTAGCGGCAAACGATGTAACTGCTTTCACTCCTGTCAATATGGGCTGAGGAGCGAAATGATAATAGCGTCTGCCCTCAGAGCAGGCTGGCAGGCATCAGAATAGAATTTTAAAAACAAAAACAGTAGCAGACGAAAAATACACCACATAAAGTCGCATAGCTCATCTCCGAGGTTACCAGGTGTTTATGGACATCAAGTCAATCCATTTCCAGAATTTTCTTTGCCTAAGAAGAATTCAAAAACGTTGGATGTGTCTCAGCTGCAGACGAACAATCAAACCACAAAAACACACTAAGCCACAGCCACGGTCTATTTAGAGTATTCAGTTAGCCTGGATGCATGGCTGTGGACTGTGGGAGGAAGCCGGAGAACCCAGAGAGAACCCATGCAGCCACAGGGAGAACCTGCAGACTCCACACAGAAAGATCCTGTGCTCCAGCTGGGGTTCAAACCATCAACCTTCTTGCTGTGAGGCAACAGTGCAGGATCCATAGCATGAAGGTAGTTTTTCTTTCAGTGGCGTCTAGCCGACTTTAGCGCCTCCTGCTGGAGCTTCAGATGAGTTATCATACTGTCCAACTCATCCATGAAGCCTTCATCCACAGACTCACTGTCCACCTCCTCTTCTTCCACCTCAGTGGGCAGGAAGACATGAAGCTGAGGGCGTCCGGGGCCAGCCGCGGCGGCCATGACAGGACGCTGACTGCAGTGTAGAGGATACGGTTTCCCGATGACCGATAGATGCTCCAGCTGAGAGTTGCAAATCTGCATTCCCAAAGGTTGGAGGTCAGCCGGTCTCATCTCTGAGAACCGGGTCAGGCTATGTGAATGAGGCCTCGCTGGTTTTGGCTTGGAGGTGGGCTGGATGGCCTGGGAGAAGTGGATGTAGGCCGGCCCGCTGCTGCTGATTTGTCTCGGGTGGTGCTGGTGCTTCTGCTTCAGATGGGAGTGACTGGTCCCCCGTGGGGGGCAGGCCGCTCGCAACCTGCAGAATGGAGGAGGAGGTGGGGGCCGCCTGAGTGAAACACATGAGGGATCGCTGCTGGAAAAGCCCTCACATAGGTTGCCATCCTGGGGGGTGAAGAGGGAGGGCTCACTGAGGCTGCAACAAGAACAGAAATAAGAGTCGGTGGCATATTTGACAAAAACACGTCAAAGCTGCAGCTGTGAAGCTCTGAAAGTGACGAACCAAACCCCGGGCTGTGAGTGTGAGTGAGTGTGAGTGTGTGTGTGTGTGTGTGTGTGGGGTTAGTTTCCTTCATTGAATGAAAGCGGCAGCGTGGCTCCACAAGGTGCTTTTATCAGGAAACTGATCCGTTCCCACACCTGAGATTTATAAGCCTATCAAAGTGGGACGGACCCACCTGAGAGGGAGCGATTACAGTGTAATTCCAGTCAAGCACTCAGCGTCTGCACATTCACTGAAGTGAATAGTAGGTCAGGCTGGGCCTGAGCAAGAGGGGCACACTTGACCTGGGCCAGCGGAGACAAAGACTGTGTCCTAAAACTTTCTGGTTCAGCGTCAAGCAAAATGAGCACAAAGGCAACACAGAGGATTAGTAAGTCAGCAAGTTTGCGCGACACATTTGTTCTGCCTTTCATGTTCGCGCTTATACAAGAAGCAACAGAGAGGTGTGTGTGTGTGTGTGTGTGGGGGGGGGGGGGTCCCCAGCTCCTCATCCTTACAGGGGCACTGTCCCCCCAAGCCCCGCCTCTGGTGATGGCGCAGAGGATAAACCTCATTCAAACCCACCATGACGCAGCAGCATGAAGGCACCTGTTGTCATGGAGCTGAACATCCTGTAGCTGCTTTAGGACTTTAAGGAGAATAATGGATTTGTTTAGTTCTGCCCCCAAACCTGTCACAAAGGGTTAAAATGTACTTACATGTGGCATCTTTAAAAATAATGAATCCATAATCAATAAAGTCACAATTTTTTTTTAAATCAAACAATAGAGAACTGTTAAGTTTGTGTAACACTGAGTAAAATGTCACAAAATGAAACCTTATATATTAATAATTGTAATTATCACATCGGGCCCCATCATCAGGGTCCAGGTCTTTTGGAGGGCCCCTTTCTGGCATGAGCCTGTAGAACTGTCCCCACACAGGGAGGACGACACATTTGTAACTTATAATCAACAGCTGCGCCAAAACTGGACCTTTCATTTATGCCGAGACCCTCTCACCTGGTGAAAAGTGAATCAAGGAACTCCTTCCAAAGTTTGGTTTACCTGAGACGAGCCGGGACGCCGTGTCTCTGGCCAGGCCCTCTGGCTGAGGTCACAAGGGAGGGCAGCCTCAGCGGGGTCTTCCCCCTGCCTTCCCCCGCCACATGCAGCGGGACAGTCTGGACCAGAGCTCTTCTCCTGTGGTACCAGGACCCGGCAGAGCCCAACACCACAATCGGCGGTGCTGTTCCAGATGTTCCGCTCATGTCTGTGACACCTGGAGGAGAATCAAACCTAAAAGTCCACTCTGATCGTGCAGCCTGATCCACCCGGCTGCATATTGGTGACTTTCTAAACGACACCACAGAGGAAATGTTTCCCCCACAGGTGAAACTATAAAGACCTGAATCTCCGCGGCTCCTGTGGGGGGTGGGGTGAGGGCGGGGGTGAATGGAGACGGGGGATGCAGCGCTCCACCTGTGGGCGGCAGCTCCATCAATGATTCAGGTGCATGAATGATGAATGGCTGGAGCTGGTCAGGTGGACACCACGCACTGCACTTCCTCTCTCCCCAGGTCACTTTACAGGCCAGGTGCTGAGCGTGGTGGAAGTGATGATGATGATGATGAAGGTGATGGTCTTGGGTGTCCTCACTCAAGGGTGACCGATGGGAAGACGCTCAGTAGGTTGACAGCTCTTGTTGCTGCACTGCTGAAATATCTTTACACGAGGAATCGACATGATTTAATACTGCATTTGATTTAGTGATTTTTTTGTGTTTTTTTTTGCTCAATAACTTTACATTAAAAATACATGGGTTGACATCAAATCTGATCCCGCATCACTGATCTGGAGTCTGTTTACCATGAAAAGATTGTAAATTCCTTAAGATTTACTATCCGCTCCCCCCCCCAAAATAATTCTAAATCACTTATAACATTTTTATAACTAGTTCCTCCACCTGGTTCTTCAGTAATTTAGAATTTAGCACACTACATATACATATATATATATACATACATACATATATATACATACATATACATATATATACATACATACATATATATACATACATATATATACATACATACATATATATATATACATACATATATATACATACATATACATATATATATACATACATATATATACATACATACATACATATAGATCGTTGATAATTAACAGACAGTAATGTGCATTAATTGTCGTTTACGTTTCAGTTAGTTTCATCTCTTTCATGTGCAATTTCAAATATCAGTTTTTCGCTTTTGATATTTTGCTGCAAATGTAATATATATAATTTAAATACAGTTCTCTTTCTTCTAATTTCTATTTGTTCATGCCCAGAACCTTGGATATGTATTTAATAACTGCTGTACTGGCGTTGGGCTGCAACTTGGTTGGGTGCTTTACAGTGACAATAAATGCTTCTGGCCTGATTGTTTTCCCGAGCACTCGTCATATTGTTGTAATTTCAACGTTTTACTTCCTAAAAGTGTGTTGGAAGATTTGCATGTTACCCATGGCCTTCATAGCAAAGGCCAATTGATGAAATAATTGATTTTAAAGCTTAGTTATTCCTATTTCCTGTTGGTCGGTAGGTTCCTGAGCCACGCACAGCCTCCCCCCCAGTGAGCTGCGGCCCTGTGGATCGTCTTGCTCCGTCTGGGCTGGACCTCCTCCAAGGGTGACAGTCAACACTCAGGTCACCGCTGAGATCAGAAACATTGCACCTTCAGTCTCAACAGTGACTGGCCTGGACTCAACACAGACAGGTGAGACACACTGAGGTGGTTTATCATGTGATTAGTCACAGGTGGAGAAGGTAGTCATCAACGCACGTGAGTGCTCATCAGTGTCTGCATGCTGCGTTGATTTTAGTTGATGCTGTGGTACAAACTTTTGACTGCACTTTCACTCAAATGTTCCTGCTGTAAACGAGACAATCATCCGAGCCGACGGAAAAAAAACAAACAACCAAAATCCGGTTTTAGTTTTTTTATTTTTCAATTTTCAAGCAATAAAAAGTGCGTCCATCTGTCCTCTCGACATGAGGCGGTTCGCCCTCTGCTGGCTGCTCCTGCACGTACACCACCACCTGCAGCTCTGCAACACAAAACAAAAACCAGAACTTGTTTGTTGTTCACGTGGAACGATAGGTCCTGGGATGTGCGTCAGAGTGGCTAGGAAAATAATCACTTGACAGTCGATTGTGGATTTCCTCAATGATGATATTTCATGCATAAAAAGGTGGAACATTAAGGAAAAAAACGAGCGGCTGTGATGTAGGTTTCCCTATAATTACGTCATCCATGTCTGGATGAAGCGCTGAAGAACTCACGTGTTGGTCATCCTGGCAACGTAGCGCTTGCTGGGTCCCCCTGCATCGCTGGCATTCTATCACACATCAGTCTCCATTCTACCTTCAACATGGGAGGAAACGAGGCAAAGACCCTCCGTCACTGGCAGCCAATCACAAGGTTGATAACCAATCAGATGACAGTGACTCATCCATGCAGGGCCCATTCTTATTTTCATCAAGGTGAATTCTGACTCAAGCGGACGCCTTGCGTGCAAAGTCATTTTCTGTGGCGCTGTTAAAGCTTACCGTCGTTCGCCGCTGGGGATTCAACCTCCTTCGACCGGTCGAGGTTCCTGTGGCGAGAAATAAACAATGAGGACCTCGTAGTGAACTGGTCAGCAAGCTCTTACCATCAAACTTAAGAGGAGGCATACTGGTATGAAGTCACCATCTTTAAAAACAAAAACAAAAATACAACCAGTCTAGCTACAGTATGCTGTAGGTGTGTGCTTCATGAGTGATTGGCTGCAGATTAAAAGAAAATGTTCACAACATGTAATCTGTGGAGGTGTTATGATAGGGACATGCATTACAAGAAAACTGTTAATGTGTGAGTGTGTGTGTGTGTGTGTGTGTGTGTGTGAGAGTGTGTGTGTGTGTGCGTGTAGAACGAGGAGGTTAAAAGAGTTCTAGAGAAGCACCTCAGCACAGAGAAACAGGTTCATTTGTTCTGAAACTGCAGGGGCACGAGACAAATTCATGACGTCATTCAGAACAATCCACTGGAACGTCATTCTGCTACAAAGCCACGTGAGCTGGATTTCATACTGACACGAGGGGTTCTGCTGCAAAACCCGGTACAGAGCTGGAGCTGCTCCTTGACAGGTGAGGAACCTTGTTCCGAGGTCGCCCCGGTTATAGCAGTGTCAGTCCTGCAGACCTTGGGCAGAGCCCTTTTAGACAAGGCCTTTAGAGGCCACGAGGGTATTTCTGGCATCACACTCTGAGACAGGACTTTGGAGAGAGTCTGGCCAATCAGGACTGAGAACTTACAATGGATCACAGTGCAGACAAGTACATTTCTCACCAGCCTCGAGGGCTTGATTCATCGCAGCGACTGAACAGCGTTGTTTCCTCTCCAAAGATCATCAGAACTTGCGAGAACCATTAACTCCAGGAGGCAGCACTACAGCTAAATGACAACTCTACATACCACACGAGGAAAATGCCAGAGTCACTGGGTTCTGCACCTTCAAAATAGTTGCTGGTTACTGGCATGACATTCAAGTGGAACAGGCAGAACAAAATAGAAGTAGGAAGAGATCCGGAGAAGAGAGGGGAAGGAAAGCAAGTGCCAAACTGTAGGTTAGAAAGGTTTAACCAGCGTCGAGCAGGACTACAAAACAAGTAAGACCTGTGACTGTTAACCTAAGTAACATGAAGCACGCAGCATGTCAACGTCCATCCATGTTTGCTTCATCTGGTATGAACCGCTCAGGTGTGTGTGTGTCCTGGACGTCTCTGTGTCACTTCACAGGCTCTGTCCTGAGAGTCAGCAGGTGACCCTTGAGAGGAAGTTACTTCGAGGCTGTTGTTGAAGCGTGTCTCAAACCTCTGTACCAGTGCCTGAATGGAGACTGTTGAGATTTGACACTCGCTCTGAGAAGCAGGTTGATCTGACAATGTGGTGCGTTTCTGCATATTCTCTCCTAGCGCTTTCCAAAAAAACGTATCTGACTGCCAGTATTTTGACTGATATTGGGATTGTGGTATGATTTGTGGTATTAGAGGGAAAACTCATGGAGGAAATGTTGAGCTGTACACGAGATCAGCGAGACTTTCTGGGTTTGCGCTGTGAGCTTACTGGCCGTTCGACTACACCACGCTGCATGGAGTCTTCACAAAGTCCCGATTTAGTGTCAAATCTCCCATTCACAGCCTGAGACAGAAAGGACAGCCATCTGGAAGTATGTGAGTGATGCTTCAAATGCATGAAAACCAGAAGGAAAACGGCCATCATCCCTTTACATGTCAGTATTTGCTTCAGTCAACAGAAAGTGGAACCCACCAGCATCTACACAAACACACAAAAGATTACACTGCATTAAGGTACACACACTCCACATGGTGCATGTGTGTCTGACTATTAACATGGAGATTTTAGTCTTTATGATCCCACCCAGAACCACCCACGATGGAAGGGAAATGCAGCACAAACAGTAAAAACGACAGAAAACCCAACCTCGTTGATTCGCGTTCATGAGTGTTTAGTGACGTCAAAAACAAAGGGAGTCAGGAGTCGCAGCGGTCGATGCTGCAGCTGGGATCTGACCGGGTCAGTACCCCGTTAGAACTCTGAAGGGACGGGTTTGTTGCAGCTATTACTGCTGACTGATCCGGATATCTTTACCTGTACCAAACTATGCGATGCACGTTGCACTCTTTTCCCACCGCGATTGGAAAGTTCTTCTGCTAACGATCAAGTTCACGTGTTGTCGACAACAGTCTAAGCTTTTCTGAGTTGAACTGTAGATGTGTAAGAAAAAAGGTGATGGAACCAGAATGAACAGGAAAGCTGATGTCTTCAATCGTGGCAATACGACCAGAAACACTACAACTCCTCAGATGAGGCGGGTTTCATCATCAGTTATTATTTTCAAAAATCTGGATGTTTTTTCCCCCCTAACATGTGCAAAATATTTGTACGGTATGAACTTGTTTTGATGTTGATTGTATCCCAATGTTGGTATACGAATCCAGTGTCACGTGTTCCAACTTGACATCATGAATCTTGGATTGTGTTGTGATGTAAATGTGGTTTAATAGATCCATAACAACAAGGCGAGGATACAGCATCCGAGAATTTGTGCCTGGCATATTTGTACAATCGTGTAATTGTCTCTACGTGATTTAACACATGAGGTGCCAACAAAAACAAAGAGCTTCCTTGTTGCTTTCATGCAGGATGTGAATGTGGTCGCCGAGCCCGAAGCGCGGGGCTTTGTGTCGGTTCCATACTTCCCTGGTCGTATCAGGACACAACCTGCCTGGTTCCATTGCAGAACATCCCCCCCCCCCCCCCAAATGGAGCTTGGAAAGAAATTCGCACAAGATGAGGGGCACAGAAATATCCCAAGGCCAACCCAACAACCATCGATACAAAGGTTCCTGAGGAGAGGGCTGCTTTAGAAAGATCAGAGGTTTAACCAAAATTCAACCACACCTGGAATCCAATATTACTTCACATCTGTGGTTAGGAATGTTGAAACTGTGACACAACCAGTCATTCATCATACCTGTGATGCATACATACATGGCAGTACTACAACCACACACACACTTCACGATCTATAACGCTTTGCCACATTCACACACACAAAAGGGTAGAGGAACCAAGATCTGCACTGTGATGCCATTCTTCCAAAGTGTGATGCCAGAAGCCCTGTAGATGTCACCTTCAGCGGTGACGTGACATGAGCCAGGACAGAGAGAGGAGTTCAGTAACGGGAGAACTGTTCATCTTGTAGTATAAACATGGATGGGACACTTACCTTACTCGTTCAGCTGATCTGTGTAAGCATACCTCTGGCTGCAGTGCAAACAAGTCCAGGCTTTACTGTCCACTGACTTCTGCAGAACTACTCATCCTCACTGTAACCCAATGCAGAGAAGGACTGGGGCAGCCTGTCTTTGACAAGCTGGCTGACAGCAGCTAACACATCTCAGTTTTCCAGAGACACTGACACACACATACACACAACCACTCGGGCACAACATGCCACTCTTGGTCCAACTGCAAGGTGCACAGGACTTCCTGCCTCACGAAGATTGGTGATCAGAGGAGGAGGTGTGTGTAGAAGTGAAGTTTCTCTTCAACACTTAACAAAAGTTACACATAGTGATGCGCAGAGTAAATGAAAGAGACTACGAGGCGGCGACCTTCAAACAAATCTTGGAATGAAACTTTTCTGAGTGTCAGAGCTTTCAAAAGGTAACATATCTACCAGTATCTGATCCTCACAGGACTCATTTAAGATGTGCTGAGGAACACTTTTGTGCTCGACTTCTCAATTCACTTAAAGAATGGTACGTTTTTCATCACATTTTTACCGACAAAAAAAGAAAGAAAGAAAGAAAAAAGCCAAATTGTTTGGCAGAGGAAACATCCAGGGTTTGATCCTACGTCATCAGGATAACTGAATCTTGTGGGCTAACTTTGATGTTCGACTACTGCAGAGCCCCTTCACTAACCTATCATGACTAGGAAACTAAATCTGTCTCGGTGTCAAGTTGCCCCTTTTGTTCCAACAAGATGGACTACATTAGGGGTTACAAATGGGGTCAGCCGTGTTCTGACCTTCTCCAAGACCATGACTGGCTGCCATGTTATTTTCCTTCTCACTTGTTTCCTCTAGAAAAATTTTTGAGGCTGATATTTTTTTCAGCGTAGGAATAAAGTGGCTGCCATTGAAACCTGAAGAAGTTCTGCGAGTAGTTTCAATAAATTTAGATCATCAGAGATTATCACTTTTGAGAAATTTGGAAACAGGTCCTTTTTTTAACCTGTAGACATCAACGATGACGAGGGAAACACAGAGTCTAATTAAGAAATTCTGAGAATGTCGATGTCCAAGATCGGATTTCCATTGCTATTCCAAAAATGTGCACTCGTACGTGAGAGACATACCTCAACTATACAACTGTAATCAGTGTTAAATACGCTTTGCACTGTCGAGTCGATGTAACTTCTGAAAGATGCTCTTATTTTCCAACTTTCCAAGCAGCAGTCCAAGCTACAGCTCAGCCACTTCAGTCAGCATCAGCAATAAATGTGTATTTTTTTCAAAAGAAGAATTTGGATGTTCAGCGGTAGATTCATTAGTGAAACCACTCTAACCCAGTGTACAGATGTTTAAAACCTCTAGTTACCACAGACTTTGAATTTCTTGATTTGGAAAGTTCTCTTCTTTAAAGATGGTCAAACCTGTTAAAGAAAACAAATTGCACACAACACCAACACACAGACATAACAACACAAGTTTTCAAATTTACACTCGAGTCCAGTTGAATTGAAATGTTCATCCGAGTCTCTGTTGTGATGTTCACATGCTCATCTGAGAAGCACGGGCAATGAAATATTTCATATACTGTAAATATCTAACAAAATCAACACTTACCAAATTCCAATTCTTTTTGGGTTTTTTTTTTTTAACATTGACCTGCTACATACTTGGGTACATTACATAGCTATAAAACTTTCTTTACTGCATATTCAGCTTAAATTCTTCACAATTCGGAGTTGTTGTTTTTTGCCCAATTATGTTACTAATTTGGCAAGCATTCACGTTTGACCTTTCACTATCCATTCACTAAAAGAAAAAAGTAAAAGAGGTTTAATCTAAATCTAAATCTCCAGAGGCGGTCAACCATGTCAGCCTCTTACTCGTCATCAAGACTAATCTAGCTAAACATTCCTTGTCCAACTTGGAAACGCCAGGAGAATTCGAGTCCTCCTCAAACACAGTGGCTGTAAACCAGTGCCAGCAGCAACTGAACACCGGGCGCCGCTGAAAGTGACTGACTAATGCAGACGTGGCACCGTGGACTACAGTTTCCTTTCTTGACACAGAGTCCAGTGCCCTAAAAAGCTTTGCAACATCATCATCATTGCTTTTCAGATTTATTGAGCTCATCATTTAAAGTTAGAGTCTATATTTAGCCAAAATTAAAAAAAAACATCTATCAACTGTTGAATATCCAATCAAGTTGAAATATCTTGGAATAAGCATTTACTTAAAACTATATTAGAATGTTGCCCAAAGCCCATTATGTGCAAATACTTCATGTTTACTATGGAAACCTTTTTTTTCCCTCTGAAAAATGAGTATAGTTGCTTAGTAGGCTTTTGCAAAATATCAGCCGTCTTTAACCTTAGCGTAGATGAATATTTGCATTTGGGTCACTTTCACCTCGCTGCATGGTTGTGGTGTGTGTGTGTGTGTGTGTGTGTGTGTGTGTGTGTGTGAGCGCGCATGCACGCAGAGTTGTAAGGTTTAGGGTTGTGGGGTTCAGGGTCTGCTCTCTCTTTTTGGGTTGAGGCGAAGCCACTAGTCAGGTAGAGGGTTGACTACTGTCGGGATTCAAATTGATTTAAGCTTCCCATTTAATTAACACTCTGTATGATTACATAATGCAGGCAAGTAGAGTTGTCGACTTGGCCTGAAGAAAAATATAACTTTGGGAAAGGGTACTTTTAAAAGCTGAACTGAAATACCTAGGTAACGCAGTTTGGAGTTGAAGTACTTCGGCATGTACACTGTCAGTCAGACCCTAATAGGCCCGGCATTCTACGCAGGTTACGTGGTTCCTGCTGTGGTGTTTTATACTGAGTCAAACACCAAACGATCACGGGGGTGTAGTTAAGGTGGATCAAAATATGATTAAAATAAATATCTGGATAAACTTAAGGAGTTGTCCATTACTCTTAGATGGTGTTTGAATTTAGGTCAGCCGTACCAAAGGCATTCTGCTTGACGTTCGTTATCTCGTTTGGTATGAAATGAAAACGGAAAACCTGAAGAAAGTAATAGCAACCGATGAAGCACCGGGGGCATACTGCCACCTTCAGGACGGAATTCTGTCAATAAATCAATCCATCCCTGTTTGTTTATACTGGGAAGGTGGTCGTCTAAATAAATAACCTTATCAAAATATCTAGAGCAGCGCTGGACACAAACTAACATGCAGATACAATTGAAACACTGAGTGAAGTTTAGAAAAACAAAGATGTGACAGTATCTTGCTCTTGTACTCTACTGCAGGAGTTAGCTTGTTCCTAACAAATCACTATTAGCTTACGCAAGATGTGGCTGTGTGGAACAACTGTGCACAAAGCAGGAGAAAATATGGTTTTACTTCTGCTTTACTTGATTTGTCATCAATTTGGGTTAAAAAACAAACTAACCTTGACTTCACCTGGGTCCCAGTTTCCTCCGTAGCCTGCCTGTTTTGCTCTTTGCCTGATTTGAGTGTGTGCTATCAATTGAGGCATCTGCGACGCTGTCTAGCGTTAGCATTAGCAAGTAGCTTGCTTTTATAGGAACACAGACCCTCATGCAAACTTTATCAATAACAGCCCATAAGCGGTAGAGACGCTTAGGAATAGTTTCTTTCCATTCATTTGAAGTGTTGGGTTGAAAAAAAGCTTAACAAGAACACCCATCATCATTTCCTAAAAGCCTCCATGTGGTTGCAAAACTAGCAGCTTGCAGCCGCTCTCTAATCATGGTTTGGTTTCCACCAGAGGTGCAAAGCATCACACATGACACAGCAGTGGCTCAGCGTTCCATCAAGAATATGCGGTGAGAAAATGGCAGATAACTACCTTGACTCTTGTTGCTGATCTTTGGAAGACTGAGACAGACAATTAGAAACTGTCATAACTATCTTGCTCCTTGGTGATCCTTGGCTGCTCTTGATTGGACAGTACTGCCAATGTACTGTACTGCAGTACAAGAATTTGGAGCTCCTGGTCGATCAATTGACAGGAAGTCGTCATTGTAGAAATTATTTAGTAGGTCTAAAAAATGTTTTACTGAAACTGTTGAAACACTGCCAGTCATCAAATATAAAAATAATTTACAACTACTTCACTGTAATGAATTCTTTTCATTTCATAATAACATAGTACTTTTATCCTCAGCTCAAATGCATATTGCTTTCGGGGGAAAAGGGGGACCTTTTGGAACGGTTGCTGTTCCAGAACTACTTTTCCCCCAAAAGGGCTCCTGACTACGACAAGGTCGAATACTATTTTGCCTGAAGCAACAACGGGACCAACACAGATCTCGCAAGTGATATCGGATTGACAGAAATCTCGATGTGTCAGAGGGTTTGACATGTTCAGTGCTTTTCTTTGCTCACCTTTCAAAGAAATACTCTCCAGTTCTGACATATCTGATATCCTAGGCTTGGGCGGTATCTTTTTTTTATTCCGTCATTCCCTTCTAACATTTTACCAAGGTATGTGGAATATGACACATGTTCCCCATAGCTAATAACACCACTCACCATCTTTCTCCGCTGAGCTGCCTACCTGACCGCCTGCCTCCCTGTCACCCCAGTAGATCACACAGCATGTGCCTGCCCTCCACTGGTGGCTGCTGCACCTTACATACATCAGTTTAAGAGAAAAGGAGCATCTGTGGTATTGACAGTATTGAAAATGCTCCCATCTGGACTTTTTAATACCCTGATATACCATAATAGCAACATACCACCCAAGCCTATCTGATGCTAAATCAGCATCTATGCTAGCATCTTCGGGAGCTGCCACTGTCGTTTCTAACAAGCAGTCTTGCCGTCTTCAAGCCTAAACTACACACGTCTTCCTCAGAGGGTGCTGACTGACACAAATGCATCGCGTGACAAGATTGTTTCTCCCATGATGTTGTGATCTCACAAAACCAGCCGCCTCGCAAGGTTAATCTGTTGTAGCTGCGCAAGCATTGTTGAGTCCACGCTATACAGCCACAAATCTCTCCTTAGTCCTTAATCTTTATAGCTGGTCAAACCTGTCAAAGAAAAAATGTACAGAACACAAACAACATTTCAATTTAACACTCCGTGATGTCCCTGAAAATGAGCACAAACAACCAAGTAGATGAAATTCTCTACTTAGCAAAAATGTCAAAAGCCACACAAGGATGGAAAGATAGTTTTTAAATTAAAATGATTTAATTCTCTTAAAATTTAAGTTGTACAAGTAAGTAAGCTTACTACACACTAGGGGTGTAACGGTACACAAAAATCCTGGTTGAGAACCTACGTTTTTTTTAAATCCACAGTTCAGTACATTTGTGGTACAATGTGGCAAAAAACCCAACATAAAATAGCTTCTTCTGTCTCTAATGCTGCATCAAAATGAAAAGCATCAGTATAAATGCTCTCAAAGAAAATTAAATGTGACATGCATGACAGAAGAGGATCACTTTCTACTGGACATTTGCTGTTGCTCTGGCTTGTTGTGAACTGCTCATGAAAGACGTTGAATGCCACAGAAAACAATGATTTGCACTTGTCCACCCCCCCTTTTTTTACCAGTAACGTCCATATTTGCATGATGCCATCTTAAATGAGGGACGTGTCTGCAGCACAGACACAAGCAAACCCTACATTTGATCCATTTATCAAGTCCATCATAACTGAGGAACCGTAACGCTCCTGAACAGAATTGCTGGAAATCGCTAGGGCAGATATGGAATTTAAAATTAGTTCCACACAAGAAGGGACGTGTGCAGAACCCAAAGGCCCATACAGGGAATTCTCAGTTCACACTGTGTGCCGTTACACCGCTAATGCATAAAAAAAGCAGAACAAATCATATTTAAATGTTTCTCTATGTCTTATTAGCCAAATGTTTTCATTCTTAACATGTTATTCAAATGCTATTAGAAAAATGAAACTTTAGAGCTTAGATAATTAAGAGCACATCAGATGTCACTCCAAAGGTGGAACTCCTCAGGGTTCATCTCAGTGTGAAAGAACATGTCTTAGATTCAAGCGTTAAAACAGCACTCAGGAGGTGCACTAAGGTGAGGCGCTTATAGGAACAGGAATTAGTGAAATGTAATTTCAACAAAAATGTCCTCAGAATGCCCAAGACAGTCAAGCAAATCCCTTGGGAAATTTAACACTGAGTACTTTGATGGCTCCACTCCATCTAAGAATGGAGTCAGCAAAATTTCTGTTTCCATCAGATAATTGCAGTGATGTGCAACAGATGCAGGATGCTGTCACTCAAATCAAAGAAAATGTGCAAAATTTCAAGAGCCATAATAAGATTACTTACACTGATGGTTTCAGCCAGTCTCCACCAACCACATCAATGAAACTGCTTGCAGAGGCAAGTCAGTGCATGAGAGGAAGGAGTCCCTCTGTTTCCAAAGTGTTTCATAATATCTGATCCAACTGTCAAAGGATAGTCCATCAAATAATAGAGGCACAACTGGGGATTCAATTGTGCGTCCAAGTGTGACACGTCCATTTGGTGGGAGGAAAAAGCATCCTTGGGAGAGGACGGCCATGATAGTTGCATGATAAGGTTGTTACATGTTGCGTTTTCCTTTGACAACATTCTGGCCTCTTGCTCCTGATCATACTGCCATGCGGAATTATTGCACTAACAGAACATGTCCTGTGAAATGCAGAAAGGTGCTGGTGAGGGGGCTGAATGTATTCCATTAATGATGTGCAGTGTGAGACAGGTGCGTTGCATGAGAGATTAACCACAATTGAAATATGCAAGCCAGATGAAGAGGGGAAAAAATGATTTATGTGGTTGCCATCAGTAGCTGAGAACCACAAAAACTAGTATCGTCAACAAGCTCGCCTTTGTCAAGAACAAACGTAGAGGGATCAGAAGACATCTTGACATGTGGCAGCTATGTGCTTCAAGGCGGATGACAATGTTTCTGTCCAACACAACCAGTTGCGACTTTGTAGTTAAAATTACAGTAGTTTTATAGTATCCATAAAAAAAATTCTATATTCATTGGCAATCTCTCAAGATGGAATTGAGAGTTAAAAGGGAAAAAAATGTGGGGGGGGGGGGCCTTCAGTATAGGCAAACTGCAGCTTCCAAAGCTCCATGGAGTTTTCATTGGTTCCACATCAGCCACTGCAAACTGTAACTGGACTGGAACTTCCTGTTGAGTGACGTTCTCGTCTTCTTGCAATGCCTGCACAACGAATGCAAAGCCACTTGTGCCTATGCATGGCAATGGTCACTGATTTAGTTTAAGCAGGTGTTACGTAGCACGTACTGCTGAAAGTCTACAGCCAACAGACCACTGAGAAATCTGTCTGAGGAGAGATCCACTTCATGCTCATTTGTTCCTGTAGTTTAGGTGACGATTGATAAGTACATATAGATAAAAAGAAAAGGTGAAACTTATCACGGTTTAACAACTGACCATTATCACCCCCACCCAAAAGGCGGTTTTATTTAGTTTACACTCTTGAACCGAACTTTATGCAAGTGTTCATTCTATGCACCAACTTTTCCAACCTTTGTTATCCATCGTCGTCAGTCGGTGTCAGTGGCCACATTTAAAGGCTTGTAATTAATGCAAAATAACATGTTTCTCACCCATTCGTGGTAATTCAGTGAATTTTGCTACAACAGTCTAATTCACTTGTGACCAGAGAACTTAAGGGCACTCACAACATAAAGAATGAATTGTCCCTGTTTTAATGAGGTGTCTCTGCAGTAAATATTTATTTTTCCAAATATGTGTAAAAGGAGAGAAATACATCCGAAGCAGAGTCTGTTTCTGCTTTGTTCTTGGGTTTTGATTTGTTTTCACAATATGCCCGGTTTCGCTTCTGTAAAAAAAGTCAAACATTTTGCGACTCATCCTGCATTCACTCTCTAATTCTATGTTCTAATAATTTGATGTTCCAAGTGATGCACAGCTCAGCCCCGTCCCCGTCCCACAGATTTACACTGTGAAAGAGGAAGCTGGTGACATCAGCTGATGAATGATGTTGAGTGTCAGCCGTGAGAAATGCATCTTTTCACAATTAGAAGTTGATCTAGTTGGTCTGACACTTGTTAAGTCTGAACAGGATTCACAATTATACATCATCTATCCACATTTGTTAGCATAGAGCTAACCACAGGTTGGCAGTTCAGCTGGCGTCATCTCTGGTACACCTCTGCCGTCTATTGCAGAGGGGTTTTGCACATTCAGCAACTTGGGCGAATATAAACACCAGTCGATATCTGAGACAAGTTCAGCTCTCCACATTTCTCAGAGAAACACACCTATATCCTCCTTTTATGTCTCATTCATTAAGAGAACTGCCATCCAAGTTGGTCCATGAACTAAAATCAGGGGCGTGTTCCTTTTCAATGACATCTCATGATCCAGCTCCAAAAAAGGCAGAAACATCTCCATGAACAGCTGTTTCCATCCATCTACTGTGGTAGGGATCACTCAAGGGTGAATATGCTATTTGGTGAGAAGGAATACGGACTGCACTTTTATGGAGCTCAACTTTGTTTAGATATTGTCAATTCTGCTCATTTCAACGTCCAGCGAGGTTGAGCACAGTGAGCGGAGTTAAGTCCTGTGAACACAATCATAGCCTCCTGGAAACAAGTTAGGTGGGTGGACCAAGTTAACAAGTCATGCACTCTGATTGGAATGTCAACTACATAGACACACGTGTGTCCAGCTTAGATAACCACGATCACAAACTATATTAGAGGCTATTTCAAAGGTTCTATGTGTTGTATTTCTGCTTTCCTGCTGCATTTGTTTTTAAGTGTTAATGGATTCTACTGAGGGAAACATGGTTTAACAGCTCAATGCAAAAAAAATTAATGAAATCTCAAACTCGCGCATGACAAGTTTACATTCCGGTTAGCATTCTGTACATTGCAATCATGCGTGACATCAGGAAGAAAAGAAAATCATACAGGTGTCACTTCATATTCTGACAAAGCCATTGTATATTCTTGGTGGTTTATGACCAGTTTTGCAAGGCTCTTTACATCCCCACAAGTGCTTCTGTGTGCCCAAGTTCAAAAATTTAGGACCACTTTTTTAGGATAAGGAGGAGTACCAAACTAGATTACCCATTTCTCATATTCTCTCAGGTTGCATGAAGCCCCTTAAGGGCAATCCACACAACGTAACCCATACCAGTCTGTGCTACACCCAGGTACCTATGCTTTCTCGGCCCTGGCACGGCTGGAAGTTGTGATGCTCGGCACAGTGCAGTTGCACATACACCTAAGTGTGAATACAGTTATCACTTGTACTCCCAAAACTATGAAATATAAATCCTGACTCCTGGGATTCCTGTCCAAATATAAGACTTATTCAGCTCAGTGATGAGGGTGTGCTCATGCCAGGAGCTGAGCACAAGCCTGCAGGGACGTGGGGCGATCACGCTTCAGCACAGTGCAAAGCAACCAGGCCAAGTGGACGACCACCATTGGGTTGCTGCACTTCCATCTACTATGGTTACACTTCACATCTATTTTTCCCCCAATCTGCAAGCATTATTGTTTGTTAATTCAGATGTCCAACAGTAACAACAGAATATAAAAAGGAAAATCAAGCTGAACTGCACAGTACATGAGAATGTTATGGGGTTTCCCTCTCCCCCAGACATGCTGTCCTGGCATCTGAATGATGTATCAACAGTGAAATTTATCGCTATGGTTCCTCTTGTGAAACATCATTCCACTGTTGATAAATTGTCTCCTCAGACCACCTTCCTTGCCAGTTCGTTGCAAGGACAAGACGAACATTTTAGAGGGACAAAAAGCCCCTTGTCCCACCCTGATATAAGGGAAGGGTCACCACCCTCCATGCCACTGTCTCACGTTCCATCCTACTTGTAGCATCCAACGACAATTTTAAGGCAACCTTAGACTACATGGTTTATGCAACCAGGCACTTTTGTGATTATTTGAACTGTAATACAATTTATTGTCAGTTCCTTGTATCGTCTTCAATTTGTTTTACAATTAATTTACAATGATGCATATGCCAGAGAGCTTTCACGTTAATTTTGCTTGTGAAAATCTGTTAAGCAGCTCTTCAGTGAAATGCAGATTCAATTTACTGTTTTTCTTTTTTTTTTTCCCCTAAAGGCATGGTGGTTTTATCCACTGTCAAACGATTTAAAACCTGAAACGTGGCTCAACTGGGCAACTTCACTGTTCCACTTTAAGTGAGAAACTCGAAGTATTCAACAGTAGCATGATGTCCAACTCACATTTAAACTGAGCTGTGTTCAGATGATATGGCTTTCTCAAGCTGGATTTGCACCAATGCTTTCTGATGTTTTATCTTAATTCCAAGGCCAATGTTAGTTTTGATATAAGTTACGTGCTCCAGTGCACCGTAATGTTTTGTACTGTTCGGACACCCACACTTTTACTTTCGCATGAGTGGAAAAATTGTTTTATGCCAAAAGGGAAATGGAGTTTAGAAGATTGCCGAGTATTGGCATCAAGTAAAGGTTTAAGTGGAACAACTTCTTGTCCTTTTAGATTCCTTTATAAGCATCACAAATCAATCAGGTCAGTATTTTGAGAGTAATAACACATAGACCCTTTAAGCCATAATGTGGAAAAATCTATTTACTTTTTCATTGGAGTTTTTGAACAAGTCAAGTTTTGAGAATAAATGTTAAAAGTTTGTCCTGATGGAACCAATTTCTCTTTATTATAATACATGCTTTGACTCCAAATGTATGGCACAAAACACAGCCATAGAAAGTTGAGAAAAAAGTTACAATTATCACTTTACGACGACTCACAGAGCATAATACATCTAGAAAAGAAAATTATACAAGGGTCAAAGGGAGCTAACGATCACACGAGAGCAACCTCTCTTTCCACACTACTGACAATACAAAATAAAAATGAGTATATTGACTTTGTCATAAAAGGAATAAATGTCAGAATAAAACGTTGCAACAGAACTTAAATACAAGAAATGTAATCAACATTTGTTTTTGAGAATCTATACAAATGGTGCTGCAAGGAGCATTAAAGGAGAGTGATTAAAAACGTGGTTTCTTAGCAGGTCCATCAAACTCCTCGCGGACCCTGCCGTAACCGCCGTTACCAGGACCCATTCCCCTCGGCCCACCCTGAGCAAAACGCTCATTGCGCTGTGGGGGTCATTTGCCAGGAAGGCAGATAGGAGGGTGGGGAGTTAGAAATTGATGAAGTCAGTGCAAAGGCACACAGTTCATGTCCATATGGAGGTGAATAAAGTGGTATGGCAAAGGAGTTTCAAATTAGGAGCAGATTTACAACAAAACCAGCAGGAGACACATCCGAAGAACATCGTTCCAATATGAAGATCCACAGGTGCCACAGGTAACATACGGAGAAGGAAGAGAGGGTAATGCTTTCATTAGTCAGTGCCTACCTAATATCGTCTCCCCAGTGCATGCCAAGTCAAGACTAGGCTATAGTCTTTAGGAGTCATCAGGTCTCGCATTTTGCAGATGCTAACCAAATTTATTTTGCCATTATCATTGACTGTGGCAGCATATCAACAATTCAGACATAACAGCGGTTTGGTCATTTAGGATTTGTGTCTTCATAGAAATTTGGGTGAGTTAAGAGTTTAAAAAACAATGGTATGCAAACTGGGTTTAAAGGTTCCCTGAATAGAAATGATGTGAATCAGTGAATAAACTTTCACAGTACTGCATGGAAAAGATGGACACTGTCTTCAATTGTGTCCAGTACCTGAAGTATGGGAAATGTACCATAAGTACATGTGTACAATGAGAGCATTTGTGCAGGGGGGGGGGGGGGGGGGGATAAATAAATATCACACTAAGAGCTAAGTCAGCCATTTTTGGTAAATTAAATTCATGTGAGGAAGTGTGACTGCCTTAAAGCCAAAAATCAGCAATTTGATTTCAACATAGGGCAATAATTTAAATAATAAAGGTTGAGAACACTCAGTGTTTCCAACAGAAATAAGATCGTATTTGTGGCAGGTTTCAAAAGTCCATTTAAAATGTGGAACAGGAACCCTCCATTGCAGAAAGGTTCACTGCATGTAGATACAGATCTGTGGGCTTTTGTTACATTTATTTGCCCAATTTTTTTTTTTTTTAAATCAAAACATTGACATGTTTAGAGACCAATACCAAAAGCATAGTATTTCGTAGTATTTAAAGCCTGGTCTTTTATCAGCGTGTTCTGTAAAAAGAGC
Organism: Aulostomus chinensis; assembly: GCF_037954235.1. Taxonomy (NCBI): domain Eukaryota; kingdom Metazoa; phylum Chordata; class Actinopteri; order Syngnathiformes; family Aulostomidae; genus Aulostomus; species Aulostomus chinensis. The sequence goes on along the minus strand of NC_141341.1, from coordinate 3,514,681 downwards.
AGAAAACTAGCAATTGAGCAAGTCACTGCCCAGCCCTCCAAAATAAATTGAATTTTTGATAGTGACAAATAAAAAAATAAATAAATATAAGGCTTCCAAAGATGCTATTATAGCAGGCCACCACAAAATTATCTCTGTACAGGAAACACTGAATGTATACACTCACTTGCCAATTCTTTTGTGGTGCCTTAGGACTGAAGGGAAATATTTTTCTAATACATGTACGCCTCTGTCAGTCTGTCAGATTTATAGCTGTGTGCTGGGTATAAGGTGAAGGCTTTAGCCTCAGAGTGACCTGCACTGAAGATGCGCACGGGTACTTCTGTGGTCTTCTGTCTGAGTTGTGCTGCCATTACTTTGCCAAATCGCTGGTTGGCAGTGTGGCTTTCATGCTCATGTGTTGACCTTTGTTGTCCAATTTCAACGACAGCAAAATGAAGTAAATGGTTTTGGGAGTTTCAGCTAACATTATAGAACAGTTTCATTTCCTGAAATACATTCTTTTGTGCCGTTTTGAAACAGCATCAAAGATTAAAGCCTAAAAATGTGACTTCTGTCCAACAAATTCAATGAAAACTGAACATTATACTCATGGGGGGAGGCTATACTGCATGACTGTGGCATACTACATTAGTTTTGTAATAAATTGACAAGCAAGTGTATAATGTAATGTAGTAAAGAAGATTGTACAACAGAACTTTGTCATGAACGGGATGTATATAATGTCAACCAGCTCAGACAACTTAACTATCAACCCTGAGACTGAGTTTCACTTCAGGATGTGAATTTGAAACCACCAAGTGTACTGAGGTACACACTTGAACAATTCTGTTGACTTCCTGCATTGCCAACATCAAATATAACACTATTCCCCAGCAGGCTTTCGTCTAAATGGTATGTTCAGATTTCTATAGCAGTCTCCTAAAAATCACTTTTCAGGACAAATGCTTTAAATATAAAACAAGACTGATGAATCAGGTCAACTGATGAGTCAATGTTATCGTCTGATTTATAATTATGTATCTTAGGAACATAACTTAATAAATTAGTGCATCTGGAGCAAAATGCTAATCTCAAAACAAAACAAAACAAAAAATGTTGTCATTCTTACAACTTTCCAAGCCAACACAACTTAAGTCCTCAGGCTGTACATGAAAATACAAAAAGGTCATAAACCAGCATTCACCAAGTCTCCTGGCTGTGCCTGCCCCCATCGATTAATCTTGCAAGGACCAATCAATTTCTGTTGTTTGGATGATGAATTACGCTTTTATGTCCATCAACCTGCACTAAACACATTATAAATGCACACACACAAAAACATTTGCGATGGTAAAACAATTAGTCCAGAAGATGGACTCAGTCCCTACTTCATGTCTTTGGTTGTGCCACAAAAGGAACTTTACACGAGATTTCACGCTGCCACCGAAAACATCCACTTAGCCTGTTCATACACAAGTTAAGTTCTTCCAATGACAGATAATGCTTGAAACTGTGAAAACTGCATGGAAAAGTGATTAAAAAAAACACAAAAAACAAAAAAAAAACACAAGCATAGTGTCAAAAGTTAAAAGGAAACACTGATATTCTGCCTCCGGCCAAGAAAAAGTGCCTGTCCAGCTCACATGACAGGGCTTGCAATAGCAGTCCAGTACACAAAAGGTACGATACAAATGAGTAAAGTGGTGAACAATTTCTTAAGGTTTAGTGCAGGTTGAGGATTTGTTAACTGGAAAAATAAACTCTGGTGAATCTAATAGAGGGGGCGTGGCTTGAAAGAAAACCCTTTCAGGCAGGCACCGTATCTGGCACACAAGCAGCAAGCCATCCGAAGACAGCTGCAAACGCAACCCATTCATAATTTCCCATCCTGCTTAGCCAGCTGGCTTCAAAGTTAGCATCAGCTGGGAGCCTTTCCAAGAAAAAGGGAAAGCCAGACACAAGCTACATCAACTACTGATCATCCCGAAAGTGGGATACATTACCATTTCGTTGCTCATCAAGCCTCCTGGGGATGATCCCATTCCCTGCTGTCCCTCGAAACCCAGTCCACCCATAGCAAACTTCTGGTTAGCTGCACCGAAGGACATTTCTGTCAGAAACAAGATGCCTGTCACAACATGCACAAACTCGAAATATATTGGCCAAAACTAATACATGTTGATGCTGATATGGAATAATTGTGCAGTACCTATTAAATTTACACTGTAATTTTTACATGAGAAAAACACAGCCCTGTAACAGACAGAAACCCACTTTTCCTATCCATCAACCGTTTGATGGTATAATTGAGAAGCTGACACACAAAATCCTTTATCGAGAATCCCAATTAAAGTGAGAAATAAACGTGAACTTACCACCCATGCCCAAGGCTCCACCAGAACCCATTCTCATTTCCCTGTCCCTCTGCAACACAAAACAGCAATTAGACCAAAATAAACTAACCGACTAATGATGCCATTTTTGTCTTCGTCACCATGAACAACTCACATCCATGAAGTTGCCCATTCTGAAGTTCTCTTCACGCTGGCGTCGCATCTGTTCTTCCATCTCCCTCTTGCGAAGCATTTCCTCCTCTCGTCTGCGACGCTCTTCCTCTTGTCTGTTCACAGCGGGAGAAAGAAATCACTCAAATGAAGCAGCCATCTTTCATGACAATGACAGATGACCTGTGTTCATCACATGCTAATGAACAATATCTGTGTCCCTTAAGATTTGGGGTATTTTTGGAGTACTAATGAACATAAATACCTCAGCTGCATCTCCTTCCTCTTTTGCATCTCCTGACTATGCAGCTCCTCCATGCGCCGCAGTTCTTCCTGACGCCTCAGCAGATCTGCAAGTAAACAACGCCAGTGGTAGCACTCAAGTTCAACTGTCCCTGGAGATTTACAACCCAAAATATGACTCGGGAGCAGCTGGTCTGCCACCCTACATACCTTGGCGGAGCAGGTTAGCCTGGTGCTCATGATAAGCGTCCTCCATCTCACTTTCTAGCTTCTCACGAGCCTCGCGCATGTTCTTCTCCACCTGCTGCCTCTGTTGCTTTTCCATCTCGTCAAGCGACTTCCAGCGCTTGGAGTACTCATACTCAAAAGTACCTGGCCGAGCAAATCGAGGAGGTTCCTCTCGTTCTCTGTTAGGATACACAAAGTACACGGCCTGTTACACTCAAATTCATCACTTAAGCGCCATCAATTAAACCAGGAGGTGGTGGATTTGCAATTTCAGGAATAAATATTTGTGGGAGAAGCAATAATCAGTCAAGGAAAAATCATTAATAACCTTGAAAATTGTATGTATTTGTTGGTTCCAAAATCCTAAATGGAAGACAATTCTTTTCATTTATGAAAGAAAATTTTAGAGTCTTTGGGGACTGGATTAACACACAAAAACCACAACCACAAGATAAATTTCTACAATTACAACATGCACGTGGTGGCCCCTGGACAACTGGCTTCTCTAGGAAAAGCATTTATCAGATCAGGAGCAAAACGGGGGTTTAATAAGGCCTGCAGTATTCATACTCCTCATCGCACAAAAGATTTACATCTGCAACTCCTCAACAATGCCTGAACCTTCACCCCATAGCCAACATTCACACGTCACACCATCTGCAGCTTGCAAAACAGTGACTTGAAAGGACAAGAGTCAGTGTAACTGACCACGACAGCTGTTAGCTTACGTCACATCAAAAGGTGCCACGTCAACTTTAACAGCCACGTGAGTCATGTTCAATATTTGTTACTTAGCAAGTTCATTCTTTGTGCAAATTTGGAAACATCCAAACAAAACGTAACCCAACCAAAGTCACTTCCTTATAATTTACTACTATTAATTTTTAATTAAGTTCTGTCAAATAATAATAATAATAATAATAATAATAATAATAAAATTGACACTCCTAACATACAAGAACACACGCAAACGTTCTTGTGGAAAAGGTTGACATGCTTACGCCTGATATCTGGGGTTCTTCTGTGCCAGTTTCTCTGGAAGACCATCTTCATCATCAAACTGCTCAAGAGGCTCCACAATCACAGGTCGAGGTGACCTAAAACAAATGAATACATCCAACTTACCATCTTCAAGTGCTGTGAAGGGGCTTTAGTATTGAAACTGAACTTTCAATCTTGTGATTTTTAGACTTTAAAGTCCCTTACGTGGTGAGCAGGAGGATGCCCTCATTGCACCGCTCCAGGGCCTTTCTAGCTGCAGGTTTGGACGCAAACTCAACAATGCCCTTGCCTGTAGAGCGCCCGCGGTCATCCACAATAACAATGGCTCTTTCAACCATTCCAAACTGTGAGAAGGCTTCTTCCAGCAGTTCGTTGGAAACAAATGGAGATAGATTCTTCACAGACAGAGCTGCAGAATGCGTGGCGAATCGAACACGAAGGGGTCTGCCTTTCATCGGTGTGTCATCCAACTCCGCTTTTGCAATTTCTGCAAGTGCACGGGACTCCTGCAAGATTGTGAAATAAATTTCAACTTTATCCGGACTATGACATCTGTATAGTCACAGCTGGATGATTCTTACCAATCTGATGAATCCAAAGCCTTTGCTTTTGTTGATGAAAACCTCACTTGGCTCTCCATACTTTGCAAAAATCAACCTGAACTCCTCCTCTGTAATGTCGTTGGGAAGGTTGCCGATGAACAGACGACATCTCTGTGTGTAAGTCTTCTCACCGGGCTTAAGCAGCATCGACAGGGTTGCCCTGAATTCCTGTGGAATAAACCCAGATGTAAGCCCGAACTCTAAACTTCTTCATGTGACTAGTATTAAATAAGGACCTCCGACAAAACGATTGGGATTCCAGAAGACTCGTTAAAAATCAATTTAATTAGACATTAAATCCCACTTCCTTACATAACTTTAATCTGTAACGCATTCATTAATGGTGTGTCTGCGGTGAGAAACCACCCATCCCCCCATTCACTACGACATTAAAAAAAATTTACGTGATCTACTTTTTTCATTCATTTCCTCGATCGTAGTAAGAAAATCATGTTCAATCGGACTAAACGTATGTTCAGCAAATTTTACATCCAAATATATGAACATTAACCCCTTTTACAACAACAAAAATATGGTAGTGACTTTTACACAAGATGGCGGACATCAAAAGCGACCAACTGCGGGTGTGTACGATTTTTTCACCGCCAGCGCCGGCACTTCATGATTCAGCCGGCGGCAGCCAGTCACTGTAGGAGAATCAACCAAGCACCGCCCTCCTTGTCAAAATCAAGCGCTCCTCTGACCGTGCTGTATGAGCTAACCCATGCTATCAAAGCTAATTCACAAGCCAACACATAAAGGCAGTTACCTTAGACTGGCTGTTGTCGGACTCGACAGAACGCTGCGGTTCCTCTTGTTCCGGTCTGGCCTTGTTCATGGGTGACCCCGTCTTGGGGCCCGGCTTCTGGCCCTGGGGACCTCCTCTCTGGCCTTGTTGGAGTCCTGTCCGTTGGCCTTGATGGAAACCACCTCTGTGGCCTTGTTGGAAACCTCCTCTCTGGGAGTGCTGCTGGCCTGGTCTCTGTCCCTGTTGCGGACCGGTCTTCTGACCCTGTTGTGGGCCAGTCTTCTGACCTTGCTGTGGACCTGTCTTCTGACCCTGTTGTGGTCCCGTATTCTGGTTTTGTGGTGCGCCTGTCTTCGGGCCTTGCTGGGGCCCAGGCTTCGGGCTCATCTGCGGAGGTTGCTTCTGCTGTCCGTTAGCATTGGCTGCCGGTGACTTGAGCGGCTCGCCCTGGTTCTTGTTAACCTGGTTAGGCTGAGGCGACGTGATATTTGGTTTCGGCGGTGGTGACTGGATCTTCGGCTGTGCTGCAGGGGTTGTTTGCTTCTCTTGCTCCTGCTGTGGTGGAGGAGTCTGCTCCATAGGCCCTTTCATGGTTAGAGCCGGGCCAGGACTTGGTGGAGGGATAATAGGTAACCCCTGGTTGTTCTGTCCTTTTTGGGGAGTCGTCTGTGGTCCCTGATTGGGTTGTCTATTAAAGTTATTTCCTCCCCTACGATTTTGGTTCTGGTTTTGGAAAGGGTGACTCCTGAAATGAGGGTTACCCATTAGCCCACCCCGCATTGGGCCGCCGGGTCCACCACCTCTGCGTGGTTGGAAATTATTCATCCCCATCCCTCCGCGATTATGATTAAACCGAGACATTGATTCTTATAACAATAACTATCGAGAATGTTTGACAAAAAATAGCACAAAGCGTAAAAGTTAAGCTGCGCAACAGCGGCCGCAAGTCGGACGTCTCAAAATGGCGATTAACGGATGAGCTACAAGCTTCTTTCTTCCTCCGGTACAATGAGAACCGCCCCGTTCCGCTGATTGGTCCGCAGCGAATACGAGGGCGGGGCCAGAGTTTTATGAAGAATGTCTTTTCCGGTCCGCCGGAATCGTTTAGATCCAACACAAACACTCGTGATTGACGGCCACGGTGCCATTTTTACCGGCGTGTTTGACGGTTCCGAGAAGAAGAGGCTCAATATTTCCTCATGGTTTTTGTGATAACTATGCCACGATAGATTAAAAATAACTTTAATCACGAAGCTGAATGTGTTCACATCTGTTTTTATGCCGGCAAACAACAATAGTAGGGTTTTAGCTGGAAAGAAACATTTGCACCACAGACGTTGTCAGACTAGTAGTTGAACTGAATCACAATTGTCTCAGTTTTCCAATTATTAGAGGTGGAAACTGAGTAAACTCCTGAAATTTACTTGCACACATTGTCAAGGTGTCTGTGCTTCAGTATTTGAGTTTTGGGGGACTGTACTTTTACTTCACCTCATTTCAAAGGAAATACTGTACTTTTCCTTCTTTTACATCCGTGTGAAGAGTACTGCAGAGACCTTGTAAGACTGGATTAATATTGTGTAATTTAAAACTTGACACCTTATCAGTTTCAAAAAGACACAACCAGAGAAGTGCAACTGGAGCGTAAACCACTTAAACTTGACCTTTTATGTGACACTATTTTATGAATACTCCTAAGCACTGGAACATACAAACTGCCATGTAGAATACACACTTATTTTTTTTGATACTTACATAGACTCAATACCAAGTACTTAAGTACAATTTGGATTGGAGACTTTTACCAGAGCTCTAGTTTATTTGTGACTTTTTTCTTGTATCTACCACTTTCACCACTCAAATGTCACAATAGCTTCATGGAACAATCTTAATTTATAAAATTAAAATACCATGAAGCTCTGATGCAAGTTAAGTGTGTAGCGGGATCCTCAACCCTCCATTTTGAGAAACCTCACGTCTAAAAAATAAAAATCCATTCATACAAAGTTACATTTGCCATTTCAAATGTATTGTAAGAATTTTTCTTTTTTAAATCTGTGCCCTTAAATAAAGTTTGTACGAGCATTTGTGACTTTTTTCCCATTGCTATTTGTGTTTTAGTTATTCTAGAAATCAAAAATATCTTTTCATCACGCCCTCATTAAAAAAACAAACAAACCCTCAACTCGCATCAATCTTTTTTTGTCCTTGTCATTTATTCCGCATACAGGTGTTTTGGAAACAAACAAACACAAAAAATGAAGAGACCACCAGTCTCACTTCAACACATCTTCTGAGTGCTCATCATTATAAACACACACACGAAAAAAAAAAAAGAAAAAGGATGAGATGACAACAGTGACAAAACACAACAAAACTTAAATCCATTCACCAAAAACACATATGTAAAAAGTTTTACCAAAGACAACATACAACTCAGGAGAGAACACACGTGACAGTGCAACACTGTCGCACATATGATGGAATAATTAAAAAAAGAAAAGAAACAGCGAGGTTGTTGGAGAGTGGAACAAAAACAAAGCCGGGTTATGAAGGGCAGAGTTTTAGAGTAAAATATGACACCAGGAGACATTCATTGATTTGTCAACAACAATCGAAGCAGATGTCTTTCCTCCTCTTCTTTTTTGAAAACAGGTTTAAAGAACAGCGATATAGAACAATAATTACGAGGAGGGCAAAATTAACGTTCCCAAAAAAACAAAAACAAAAAAAGGAAAATGCAGAACACCTGATATTTATATTTCTACGCACGCTGTGCCTCAGTTGCACTCCTTTACCCAAAGATCACAAGTTGTTCAAGGTTAGGTTTTAAAATTGCAAAATTACTCTTGAGTTACGTTGGAACAGCTTCTTCCCAAAGCCCCCCCCAGAATAACGGGGCTGGGTTTCTCTTGAAATCTGAGGCTTCTATTAGAGAGTTACAGTTAGTCGCCAAAGGAGGGAGCTGTGTTTTCCGAGGGAGGGAATGAAGGGTGCGCAGTTTTCTTATTTGGTTAAAAGGATTAAAAATGATCCGGGGCGGGATGAAGCGGAGGTGATTCATGCTGCTGAGGGTTTGGAGAGGAAAAGCAGGAGGGAGGAACTGTAAGACAGACTCATGGTGTGCCGTCAGGGCGGGACTGAAGCCGTCCAGACTGATGCATTTCTTTAACGCAGATGTAAGATTTATTTTCAATAAAGAATCAAAGTTGAAAGAAACTACTAACATGCAGTGGTGGATTCGTTTTCTTTTATTTCAATTTTGATTTTTCTTCATATAATGCAGCATATTTTAATCACACTCATTAAAAATAAAGAAACGTAAGGCTCCTGTTGATATTTCAGTAAAAGGACCCTCCGTAGTTTAGCAGCCCTGACAGGCTGCAGTGTTCACTCAAGGGGTGGTGCGGTAGGTGGTGGGAGACCAGCTGCTCCAGTTTGGGAAGCATCTAAAACCAGTGCCTAAACAGGACTGTGGGACGGTGCTATGCTAACTCAACAAGTCAGCATGGTCACAGACAGATTCGGGTGTGCTTTTTGAAGCGAGACAAGAAGGAAAGCCATGATAACGATGAAGGATGTGATAGCTGCAAAAAAAAAAAAAAGGGGGGGGGGTGAAAGTAAAATGAGGTAAAAAGTGGAGTAAAACTGGGGTCAGGATGGAGGCAGCAAACAGGTTTTCAAATTAATCCAAAGGGAATGTTTGAGTGTTTCTCCCTCCGTAGGCTAAGACTTGTGAGTGCACGCACGTCATGTCATCAAATCGGTGACAGATCGGTTTTTGGTATGCGGGCTTGGACTGCATGAGGGGTGTGTGTTTTAGTTTAGCAGTGCGAGTCAAATCCATTTTGGGAATACGCGTGCGTGTCTGTGTGCATGTTTGTTATCTTGTCGATGTGTGTGTGTCTGTGTGTGTGGAAGAGGGGGTGCTCATGGCTGTTTCCTGTGGGAGAATGGCAGATCCGGGGTGAGAGGTCAGTGTCTCAGGGGGTCACAGTAGGGATGAGGTGAGGTCAGATCCGGGGCAAATACTTCTCAATAAATTCCTTTACAGCTGCCATCTCCTGCAAGAGAGAAACATACACGTTGGTACAGGGGACCCGAACGTCTGGAACTGAACCGGCGATCGTACCAAAGACTAACTGTGCAAGGGTCCTCGTGTAACCTCAACAACAAGGTCTGGGTCGGTTTTATTTGCTGGCTTCACAGTTCACTGCACCAAGGAAGAAAGTACATGGTTGAAAAGCACGTTAGCTTTTAGCCGTAGCTAGCACTAGCGTGGGTTCCATCTTCTCCTGACCTCGCATTCTAAAACCTTTTTGCTGTTTTATGCAACCAGTTAATGGGAACATTCCGCCGCTTGGCTTTTCACTTCATCATCCGCTGCGATGCCCGAGGTCCCTCATTAGAAGGGATGAATAAATAAAGACAGCGATAAGAAAAACCCTCTAGTATGCATTAAAAGAGTGAATCTTGGTGGATACCATCAGGACTTCACGTTCATCAAACAAACAAAACTGAATATTATAATATCATATAATATTTTCCAGGAGATGTCACGTGTAATGCAGTTGGCTACCTCAGTACAGGATGAGTGAGTGAGCCCTGGGTAGGTTTCGAAGCGTATCATCTGAGGGTTGACTATGGAACTGAGTTTTTCTGCCGTCATGGCACCAAAGACTACCGGGATCATCGGATCCATCTCACCGTGGCACTGCAGGATCGGGATGTTCTTGTTTCCGCTCGATGCCTGTGGAACAGAGACAACACAGATACTGGCTGCCTTTTCTCTACGTTTGCTCAAGTTCTTACCGGAGTGAGGATTTGTGGCGGTTGATAGTTTGGTCGGATGTCACCATCAAACAGAAATGGGATCAGTGACTTCAACCACGAGCTATTGTTGGACTGACTAAACATGTACCGAGTTACTCTGGTATCTTTATTGCACAACGGAACAGAAAAGGTTTGCGCTTGAATTTGGGGGCAAAACTATCAACACTGAAATCAAAAGTAGGTTTTATCTCAAGTGAATTAAATTTTAGCAAATTAAATTGGTGACGCAGCGTGCAAGCAGAGAGAGAACAGAACTTGACCAGATAAGCAGACCGTCCCGCTGCTGATGTGATGCTGGCTCAGTCCACTGACAGATGGAGGGGGCGGGGAGGCAGAGACGCCAAAATGAAAATGTTGAGGTGGGCCCACATCACTTTACATGTTTTAAGGGTTTTTGCTTTTTTTACATGAACTCTGAAATACATGGAAAGCACATTACTAACAACTTCAGGGAGCGCAGCATGAAAAGGTTTAGCAAGTAACTGCAGCATGGACCTGTTTGACTATGAAAAATAAAGAACGCCTATTCAGCGGGTGACATTTTCAGTGTTTCCATTAAAAAAGCTGAGGTAAAACTTCTTCCCTACCGATGGAAAACTGCTGTGAAGCGGTAGCCAGCAGCTGAGCGCCACAACACCAGCTAACTGCTGCTGGCAGGTCAAGGCGGTGTACAACGACAGGGCCCCACCCTGACGGAGGAAGCAGACGCACTGTTAGCAACGGTTTTTTAAAGCGTATTATCACGTGAGAACTCGCGTGACGCTTTTTAGATTCCTACCTGAGAGAAGCCAGCGAGTATTATACGGTGTGGGGGGATCCCGTTTTTCGCCTCATGCTCAATGATGGCCTTGACTGCGAGAGAGCAACAAGAGTTATCAGAAACAGAACACAAACCCAGCCCATGCATGACTTCTTTACTCAGAGGGATTGTTGTGGTTAGCACATTTGTGTTGGAATTGAACAACTTGTGTTTCTGATGAAGTCACGCAAAATTTGGATTTTACATGAAGGAGGAAAAGATAACAAGCACTGTAAGGTAAATATCTATTCCTGCCTCCATTGGGTGGTGCTAGAGAGCAAGTATAAAGACAACCCTGACATTTTCATGGAAGTTTGTTCATCTTACTTCCTGTAAACACATCGAACTTGCTAAAAGCTAACAGCGCAGTCAGACTACAACCCCCCAGAACAGACAACACTCCTGTAATGCTTGTGTGTGTGAGTTTTTCAGGGTTTGTCTGCACTCATCTTGCTGCATCCTCTCCCTGTGCACAATTGACCGTGGACGGAGACACATAAATTCACTTCTTTCCTTTTTTGGGCAGAATTTCTGGAATTTCAGTTCAAATGAATAAAGCGTTTGCATGGAAACCTGACGACTGTCTCCTGTCAGACTCTAACTGGACATTTGAAGTTGAAGTGGCGACACGGAAGCGAATCGCTGCTGCTCCGGACGAGCACACAGAGAGGCCATTTCTCCTTCTTTCTTTTTTTTTTATAAGATTATTTTTTGAATTTTTAATGCTTTACTAGATAGTATAGTGAAGAATGACTTGAAAGGGGGGGGGGGATGACAGGCAAGAACAGGACCCAGGCCGGAATCTATCCCGAGGCCTTGGCCTACATAGTGTGCACTTCTCCAGCGCACCACTGGGGTGCCCCGGGAGAGAGAGAGGCCATTTCTATTGTATCTAAGAAGACGTGACACATCGATGACATCTGTATCTCATGTAGATGGATTAGGACAGTTAGAAAAAAGGAAAAAAAAACTTGATATAAACAGTAAGTTCCCAATCAGATGAGAATTTTATGAGATAAACAAATGGCTTAGAAATATTGGAATATATAGATTATTGAATCAGTTGATATGTGTCATTTGAAACTTCCTTTCATATGAAAAAATTGGCAGATGTGTGTGCGTGTATAAAAAACATCAGGAATACAGTCTGATGTGTATCTGTGAATGAATGTATTACTGTATGAGAAGGAGAAAAAAAAGAATGTTAATAAATGGATAAATATGACAGGTGGAGAAGGGTGAGCATTAAGTAAGGAATTATTCCTTGCTCCTCTTATTCAGGCATGTTAATTGTTTTGCTGTTTATTTTGTACATTTTTTAAATTTTTTTTTTGACATCAAACAGGTTAAACTCACTGTTTTCTGCTGCCTTCTTGATTCCAGATTCGTCCTCTGGGGAGTCCGGGCTGAGACCCATCAGGTCAAACCTACACAGATGCAGGGGGGCCGGCGTTGAAGCCAATCAATAGATACAATTGCAGTATTGTCAATCGCAATGTGGCAGCCTATTGTGGTTTTCCGGGGAACAATAACATCCAGTGTTGCACTACATGGCCGTTCCTTTCATCACGTCAACTCACCATGCCGGCATCACCATCTTCATGTTGAGAGTGACAGGGATATTAGGCCTGTAAGGGAGGGGGGGAGAGCAGTCACTCGCAACCAGGAGCTAAATGTTGGTGGAGGATTTGTTCACTAACTGGCTGGTGAATTAAAGGGACAGTTCACCCACTTGTGACAATGCAGTCACCACCTACCCTGGTTGGGAGAATTTGTTTAGTTCACACGTTTAAATAAATAAATAAATAAATAAATAAATAAATAAATAAATAAATAAATAAATAAATAAATAAATAAAAAACCTGCTGGAGTTTCACAGGAAAACCTGTTGCAGTAAACTCCTGAACATCTGAAGTGACTGTTAAACATACAAAAAGAGCAGAAAAAAACATAAAATTCCTCCATGCTGCCCGCCTGACGTCATCCAAGTGTCCTGAAACCTGGACATGCTGAGTTATTTAGGAAAAGCACCACTGACGCCATGTTTGTAGCCTCACTACAAACATGGCGTCAGTCAGTCAGATGCATCACGGCGAGAGGCTCCGGGCTCCAGCGAGCACGCGGAGGTTTCAGGGAATTTCCTGTTTGACTCCAGCTTTGCTTTGTAGGCTGAAAAAAATCTCACCCTCCCTTCCATCAGCATGAGGGTGAGTACAAAATGACTGATTATTCATTTTGGGGTGAACTGTCCTCTCGACTGTGGGTGTCAAGCCGCTTCTGTTTTCTAACAGCCAAAGAAACTTTAAAATGAAATTTCAACCCCCAACAAGAGAAAAGAAAAACCAAGAATTAGAGCTGCAGAAATTAAGAGTTTAGTCTTTTATTAAATTCAGGCTATTGTGCTGAATATTAAACCATAGGTTCCTTATCCAGCTTCTGGATTCTTTAACCTTTTTAGACAGTAAAGTTGCTGGAAACAATGATCAACATTTTCCACCTTTTTCCGACAGCGGAGCGACCAAACTCTCTGGTTAATGGAGAAAACAATCTGCGATAACGAAAATACGAGCAGCTGCCCAAGTTCTGACTTGGAAAACAAGAACGTGGAAGAGAAAAAGAGGACTCACGCGTGGGGGCAGATGAACTTGATGTACGGCAGCTGGATACCAATCAAATGATCAGCCCACGCGTGCCTGACAGAAAACAGAGAAAGACGTTCTTTGTTTCTAATCCAGTTTCAGCAGGACGGCTGATACACATTAAAGCAATCCAGCGTGTATTAAGCTGAGTACGTTACACAGTCACAGCACCACATGCGGTCAATGTCTGCCCACTTTGGACAAACGATCCAGGCGCCCGTTATCACAGGACCAAAAACTTGCACAAAACCTCATTATTAACACTCCCCCGTGTTCGATGTCAGATTAAATCAAACACACGTCATCAAAGCGTGATGTGTGGTAAAATCTCCATCGCCTTCCAGTCTATATTCCAAATAAACATGGGGGGGGGGGGGGGGCAACCTGCCGTTCAACTTTAAGAAGGAACAGACGGACTCGTCGATGCGCCGGAGAGTTTGTGAACTGATGTGTTAGCTGATGTTAGCTGCCATGAGCTTCACCGCCGTGTGATGTTGTAGCTTTTGTACTGGTAATAAAATAATACCCAATCTTATCAATATCTCTAAGAAATGCAATTCTGTTTGTTCCTGAAAACCTTCATGGCTGTGGCACAACATCCGCTCATGTTCTTAACTCTTAAATGCTTTCAAACAGGCCTCTTTCAAAAAACAAACAAAACAAAACAAAACAAACCCTCAAGAAAATAGACTTACTGGCTGAATTTTACAAGACAAATCTTTAAAGCTTAAACTTTCTGTTGTTGACAGTTCTCAATAATCTCTGCTGTGGACACATTTTAGTCCTACAAGGGATAAAGTTTCAGACCTCAGCCCTGATTGTGACAGGTTTCTGTTGAAACAACAACGTTTTACCACGCAAGCCCAGATGATGCAGCTGACACAAGCACACGGCCGATTTAAAGTTCCTCTTCTGTTATTGTACATAATCAAACAGCTATGGACCCAGGAAGGAAAGCTAACTGAGTGTTTGACTGAGGGTTGAATGAGAAGACGCTCCTCTTAAAGATAAACCTACCCCGAGTCTCCTAATCCATGAAGGAAGATCACCTGCAACACAAAAAAAATAAATAAATCACACAGCAGTTAAGGCTTCCATCTTGCAGGATTTATACTCCTTGAACGTTAGTTCACATTCCTCATACTTCATTTGAGGTGAGTACGAGCACTGATGTCCACAAGCACTGGACACATTAGGGCTTGAATGAAGGAAACTGGTGAGCGGCACTGAACTCACCAAGATCCATCTTTGAACTGCGTGCCAATTCATTACATTGCAATGTTCCTCTGCACACAATGTACTGATGGTAGGTGTCCGTGCTTTCCCTAAGAAATTGAAAAAATAGGCGCCGATCTCCTGTTCCTGCCAACTAAAGCTATCACTGCCAGTTTGCTCGTCCCTGCAGAGGGACAATGAAAGCTTGGGCATCAGAACGCGTCCTGCGTGTGAGGTTTGAGACGATTCCAGCTGAAGCAGAAACCACTGACGGTGGGCCGAGATCCCGCCTGTACCCGGTAACAACTTGATTAAAGACCTGTTTAGTTTTTACACTTGACTCCAGCTGACGTGCCTGTTCAGGCCACTAAACCTCCTGCTACAGGTGTGGAGTCACATTATGGAGTGATGGATTTTTCCCCTGAGTGTAATCTGCTTTACTGAGAGCTGCAGTGAGGATGTATTTTTGTAGAGCGAGCTGGAAGTCAGCCACAGTTCCCAACTACTGCGGAAAATCGCCTCTGTGGCAGATAAAAGTTAACGAGACCTGCGTGTTTTGGTCGGTACGACCATCTTCAAAATTGTACTTTGCTGTTATGATATCCGAAGCCAACAAAGAAAGACAACATGGACACATGACCTCAAAAACTAACGTTCACACTTCAAGGTGATGTTCAACATCCCGAGCAAACTCTGCAGCCTCGTTCAGTCACTCAGTCGTTTTTAAGACACACCAACACTTGAAAAATGGAGAGAGTGGTCCGATTAACTTCCATTTTTAAAAAGTCTTAGCCACAGATCTTATTTCAGGCATGCAACAAAAATTGATGAGACTCAGAGAACCAGAGGTTCAACAATGTCAACTTATTTCTACGTGTTCTTGCTCCTTTCGAAGACTCAGTAACAGTTTTACCAACTCAGCGTTACAGCGTGAGCGACTCTGCTGAGTGCAGCGAGGTACATGACATTATTTGGAGTAATAAAAAAAAAAGTGGGGGGTGGTGACACATTTCTGCTCTTTGGTTCCCTTCTGAAAACGGCCCTTTGCTTAGAGAGTTACTTTGTGCCTTCGCACAGACAAAAGTGAGCTACAACTGACAGCTGTGTCAATCAAATGCAACATCACAACATCAACCACTGGAGGAAGTGATCTCTGTATGTGTGATCAGGTCCCCATCGCTGGAAATGTGTCTCTGCTTAACAGTGGAAAACAAGGAGACCATTACGTGGAAGAATAAAGAAATACGACAACATTAATGCACTCTGGATCAATGAGTCTGGGAGACAAGGAAGCTCTCCTAGAAGCATCAGATGTTTGCCATCTGGATATTTAGGTTGTAATGTTCCCTTCCTATCAAGCTCAACAGGGTAGCGCTTGTCTAGATGGTCTGGTTTGAGGCAGCTAGAGACAGACACACACACAACACATCGCTTCTACACTTTCACTTTTTTGTTAAACGCCACGCTCCATCCATCCAAGCACCAAAAACATCGGAAATTACATCATTTAAAAAAAGAAAGAAAGAAAAAAAAAAAGGTACGGGGATGGGTTTTGTCGTGTCACTCACCGCCGCGGTCTCCTTCTCCCCCCCGGACACCGTCACAGCCTCGGCGAGCAGCGGCACAGACATGTTGTTGCCACACATACACTGTAAGGGATGCTGGAGAAAGAGAGGACGGAGAGGTCAGCTGACGGATGCTGCATTAAAAATGCTGCTGTGTACGTTGAGGGCTAACAAAGAGCCCGGCATCACTACGGAGCACAATTAATCAGCTATGAGACGACACAGGACAGACGCCGCCATCCGAATCCACTCAAAGTCGTCCTGGAGTTGTGAGGGCGCTCATCTTCTGGAGTGCTTATCTAAATGATAAATGTTTTAATACCGCAAACAGATACTAGCTTCCGCACACGACTCACTACAATGCTTTTAGTACCTCAGCTCTAAGGTCCGGAGTCATTTGATGACATCACATATAATTGAAGAGACTTTTCTCTCGGCTCCTGATGAGCAGAACGAGTGACCCTCAATAAAACAAGTGGGGCATCGATTCCACCGGGGGTTTGTTAAAGTTCCACGGCTGGATTCAATCGCTAAAATAGAACTGCGCTCTGCTTCTCCACCTCAAGAGGAGAGTTCAGAGTTCAACACTAATGTTTTTTTTTTTAATTATTTGCCTGGTCAGCGATCCATATCATTGACTAAAGCATCTCCTTTAACTGTTATTCGAAGACAACGAGGGATGTGGTATTTCATGCCCTGAGCGCTGCCTCTTAGGAGACTTGTAAACCTTCTTTTGTGTTTTCAACAGAGGTGACATTTTGCAGACAGATTCTAGTGATCAGAACCGCCCACAGCGATTCACAATCCAGATTTTTCAACGAGAACGATGCAGGAGCAATGGAGGGACGTCCAGCTCGAGGTTAAAGAGCTGGTGCCGGCACCACAGTAAAATCTGAGGGGGGTTTAAAGGAGTCACAGAGGGAAACCGCCCAACTTTGACTTCAATCAAGAGGTTAAAACGACTCTTCGACCAAAGATCGAACCTTTCAGATTCTCTCAGACTGGTGTCCCGAACTCACCGCTGCATCACTTTCTTTTTTTTTGGGCTGCAGAACGTAGAAAGGGCTAGCCAGGTTTATTTAGCGTGAAGCTAATAGCGACTGACAACTGCAGTTGGATTGGCTCAACTGCTCGGTGCTGGATTTAGTTGGGTTTTTTTAAGCTCAAATCAAAGTGTTTGTGGTTTACTGAGCGTACGGCAAACAAAATCAGAGTCAGAGTTTCAGAATGGATGTTTTTGGACAGTTTTACTGTTGTTAGCCATCAGTCTCCATCAGCTTCAAGCTAAGTGATGCAGTGGTGAGCTCAAGACACATAATTGGGAGTACTTCAAAGAAAAAATACACCTTTAGGGTGAAGTATCACTTAGAAGGACTTACATCTTCAGTAAAGATGAAAATTAAAGTAAAATTAAGTTTGTTACATAGAGTTTCTAGTTTGAGTCTCTATTTATGCATTCAAATTCAAAGAATGCAGAAAACTGTTCCGCTGTTCTGAGGCGGGCCGATGACCCCCCAGTGTTCCTGTGTCCCCTCCCACCCCTGGAACCAAACCTTCGCCCATGAAAGAACCGAATAAAGTTTAAAATACTGGCTGCTTCAGATTAAAAAGAGCGATTTGAAAAGGAAAGATGATCACATATCTCTTCCGGGTGGTCACATTGGAAGACACGTTCACGAGCGGCATCCAGCACACTAGAAGCTAACATGTAGCATAAAAGGGCCCTGACGTCATCAGCCATTACAATGAACAGCTCTGTCCCATGGTTACAAGTCTGGCTTGTTTTCGGCGCAGCCATTCAGCCCCCAGATGGGAACAACAGGACATGAACACATCGTGTTTTATGTGTTTGTGTGTTTCAACGTGGTCAGCTAGGGAGGCCACTCATTAACTAAGTGAACCACCGTCCCTCCCTCCCTCCGTCTGCAAACATTCATCCTGCTGCATAATGAGTCAGCCTCCGATAACAGCATGAGATCATGTTATTAGTTTACAGTAATGTCAGGCAGTAAAAGCCTTCTCTCTTTGATGCCCTTTGGCTTTCTGATGATGTGGAAAAAGATGGGACATAGGGGTCAGACGGCGTTTTGACTGGTAAATAGGGGGCGAGGAGCCAGGGATACGTCTGAAATGCAAAGGTTAGCGTGTAAACCTGCAGCGGGATTATACTTGACGGGTGTTAGAATTCCACCGCTGTTATGACAGAGCAGCTAAATTACTGCCCGGTCCACCGCAGGGTTTGTGTGTTTGCTCTCTGGCTGGAGGAAAATCACTTGAAGGTCACATTCAGAGCTAAAATTCAAGGAAGTGGAAGGCAGACTGTGTGATTTCAGGGTCCAAAGGGCGGACAAGAGAAGTTTATATTTGCCCCCTGATGAATGAGTAATAGCAGAATAATTATTGTTCAGCATACGGAAGTGGTCTCTTTTTGTACGCGGGGTGGGACAAAACATGACACTCTATTTAATATACGATGATACTTGAAATAAAACGGGTGTTAAACGTTGATACTTGATCGCTGTTTAACTGAAGTTTTATTGTTTTACATAATTTACTCTATTTTTCTCTTCCATTTTTCAAGAATGTGCGGGGAGGACCCGCTCCGCAGCGCTGCAATGTTCAATTTAAAATGGTATTCTGATGGGCAGTTAGCTTTTAACATACATCGCACCTTCCAGCGATCCGACAGCAGTTGAGATTGCGGTAAAATGTAAATTGGCTGCACATCGCCAGGGTGGAGACGTTATCCTTCTGGTGATATGCTACCCCCTACTGATTTAGACAGTGCAAATATGAGGCAAATGATTGTGAAGACCAACAAATTTCACCTTTAAACATATCAACTTCGCTACTCTTCCTGACAGTGTGAACCTTCGCTAGTTTGACATTCAATTTGGGGTTTGTTTAATGCAAATAAAACATTTATGAAAACCTTTCCTGAATGAGCGGGAACCAGGATGCAAGAAAGCAAGGAGGGAGAGGGGAAGAGGAGCGACGGCGGCATACATTCCTCCACAAACTTGTTGAATTGGCTTCTTCTTTTTTAAACCATGGTCATAAAGGGAAGAGTAAAAGCTGTTTACGTGTGTTTAGTGTCCACTTCAGTCAGGCTTGTCATCAAAAAGAATGAAAATACACGACTGCTCCAGTATTTACAGTCCAGAACAGTCCTCATGTTAAAGCTGTGTGTGTGTGTGTGTGTGTGTGAAGACGTCTTTACTATAACCATACACTTTGTTGCATTTTTTTTTTAAAACCAGCTCTCAAATTCTGCAAAAAAAGAAAACTGACAGCGAATAAATATATAAACGCTGCTTTCAATGGATAGGATTTTCTCTTTTCATTAAGATAAACGTCAGTTTGTTGCCAAAGCTATCAAGAGCAGCTCTGTGAGCGACTCCATGATTCTGGATACAAAAATCAAATATGGAGGACAGGATTTCTGACTTTCGTGTTTTCATGCCACATTATTTATCATTTCAAGTCTTCTAAGTGTTTCAACCAGTGACACTGACACATGCAGAATAGAAGACGAGCAGTGATTAAGATGTTATTGTCCCTAGACTGTAATTAATTGAGCAAAATTAACTGACACAACATGCAGAACCAGAACGACGCTGCAACTAAACAAAGACAACCAAGGAGATGATCGGGCAGCATGGCTCAGGGGTGGAGTGGCCGTCTAGCAACCAAAGGGTCGCTGGTTCGAGCCCTGACCCCGGTGACCATGTCAAAGTGTCCTTGAGCAAGATACTGGACCCATAATTGCTCCTGATGAGTAGGTTGGCGCCTTGCATGGCAGCCTCCACCATCAGTGTGTGAATGTGTGTGAGCGGGTGAATGAGACGACACCGTAAAGCGCTTTGAGTACCGCTAAGGTAGAAAAGCGCGATATAAAACTGAGTCCATTTACCATAATTGACAAGAAGGTAGGGAAACTGGTTGAACTCCTGGGCTCTGAAGATACACTCACGTGGGAACATGAACAAGGAGGCCGTTTATCACTTTTAAAAACATTTTCCACCTGTTATTGTTCAGCAGAGTCACACTGATCCACAGCCCAGCGTGCCTGCATGAAACAAAGTGCAGGCTTTCATTGCATGCTCCAGGAAACAATGGCTCACTCTCTACGCCTCTGGAGGAGGCTGGCAGTTAAAAATAGTGTTAAGCTGTGCACAAGCATGTGGTCTGATCCAGGCAGGCTCCGACTAAAAACAGGGCTTGTTGCAGGTTTATCAGTCTGATGTTCAATCTACGGCTGGACAGGAGCAGATGCCTCTGGATGGAAACACGTCCCACCCGCAGGGAAGTTTGTTCACGCCTGCCAGATGAAGACGACTGCATTGCTGTGACCTTCTTTACGTATGGATTTTGAAAGGGCCTCTGGCAATCAGGTCACGAGTGAACACTGAGACACATCTAAGTTTACACCTGCAACGTGTCCCCAAAGCCCTCCAGCTTACTGTTTGTTTGGGCCGCGCAACCAATCAGAGTTAACGTTTAAAATCGTTGGACAAACCGGGCTAATCGTGCTGCGTGTTGAATACGGAAGAGATGTCCTGCCTACACACACAATCATTCTAACAGAGTAATATCCTCTCTAATATTGGGCTGAGCAATATATCAATACAATATCTTG
This sequence comes from Aulostomus chinensis, assembly GCF_037954235.1. Taxonomy (NCBI): domain Eukaryota; kingdom Metazoa; phylum Chordata; class Actinopteri; order Syngnathiformes; family Aulostomidae; genus Aulostomus; species Aulostomus chinensis. The sequence goes on along the minus strand of NC_141341.1, from coordinate 3,493,682 downwards.
ATATAAATGTATTGATCTAGGATGCCATTATATCGTGAACACAGCGTAGGCATCGTCTTTTTCTGGCGGACTTGTCTGGTTGTAACTGTTTGAATATTAGCATTTACCCACTTAGCCGTTACATCCACGTTACTGATGATTAATTTAGTGAAAGAAAAATGCAAGTGCCATAAAAACAAACAAACAAACAAAATCAATCAAGACATTTGGTGAAATCTTAACCGTCACCCCCTCACCCTGCAAATGTACCAGTCAAAATAATCACAATTAGAAGTTTGCTTATTATGCAAAAAAAGCTAACATTTGCTACTGCCTCCTTCTAAAATGTTGCCCTTTTTTTTTTTTTTTTTTTTTACAACTGTAAGCTGGATCATTTTGGGGTTTGAGATGTTGGTGGGGCCCCCCAGACTGGCTACATGAACTCTACTTTCACAAAATGAACTCTTATAGGTGTCAGGCGTCATGATACCATGATAAAGTAAATATTTCCTGTCTACAGAGGCCAAGTGCCTTCTCTTTCACATTGACAGAACTTGACGGGGGATTTCTGAGATTTTATCAGGGGTTTTTTTTTTTGGGGGGGAGGGGGGGTTAAAAACAAGCAACAATTCCTCCACTTTACTTCTGAGTGGAGCAAATTAAATAAGAGCTAACTTAAAGCTGGTCACGAGTCTTCATCCTGCATGACTCCAATTACGAAGAGTAAAACACACAGGCCATCAAACAGTTGGACGCGCATAAACACGGGGCTGCAGACGAGACCGACCGCTCTCCGCTCGGAGGCGACGGATGGCTGGCAAACAACAGGATAATATGCGGCACTGAGTGACAGGCACCCCCTCCCCTCCTTCTCGTCCCCCCTTCCCACACACACACACACACACACACACACACTACACCAGCAGCTAACCTTGCTTTCCGCCTGCTGCTGTCTGCCGATGGAAGTTAATGGCTAGCTCGCTAGCTAAGCTAACGCTAGCACACTGCAGTCAGAGGAACAAACAGGAAACAGTTGGCTGGAGAAAAAAAAAAGCGTTATCAAACAAAAGACATCAAAATCTGTAAGTGAAGCAGCCGAAGTGGGCGGCTGGGGGTCGTGGAGGGGGGGGGGCGAAGACGAAACAATGAATGGTTGATTTTTTTTAGCAACCGACCCATCTTCATCGTCAGTGATGGCATTCACGGTGCAAAGCCTCTGCTGGACAAAACACGAACACACACGCACACACACTCACTCACTCACGCGCGCGCACACACACACTCACTCACACACACACACCATTTGACTGATTCCCAACCGTCGCAGTCGGGCTTAATCCCCCCCTCCTTTCACCCCCCTCCCACACACACACACACACATTTACACAACACCCGGGCTAGTAGTAGTCACAAGAGCTGCTAGCTACCGCCGCAAACACACATTAATGTATTGTCTTCTACCGGTGTCCCTCTAAAGCTGCTACGGTTTAAAGCTACCATTTGAATTCAAACTGCAAACGCGGGTGATTTTTTTGTTGTTGCCAGCAGCCACTGAAGCGCCAACGCTTCCCCTCAATGTGTTAATTTAGAGGCAACATAAAAGCGGTGAATAATACAACCGCGGCCCGCTAGCTGGTACGAACTGTTACACTCACCGCTTTGCTGTCCCAGTTCACAACGGAGCGGAACTTCCGCTACTGTCCGCACACAAGCAGGGGGCGTGGTCCGGCGTGAATTCGTCATCGCATAGGCCCGCCCACCACCGATTCAGCTAACATATATTTGAAGCGAAAAACGACGTGATGGCAGCAGAACATTTGATTTCCATCATCATACTTTTTTATTTTTTCACTTTGAACGTTAGTTTAAGTCATTTGTGAAGCCCAAGTCATTTTTAAATGCGATGGAGGAAATATTTTTGTTTCTTTCTGTCTTAGTAAAACAAGGACAGTTCAACACCCCATGGAACAAATTACCAACAAAACAGAAAGTATAATCCTCATTCTGGAAGTATTTTTCTACTAGAGTTTAAACCAAGTGTTCCCTTGTTCTATTCACTTATTGTGTATTTCTTACGACGATCTTTTTTTTTTCCTCCCCAACTGCATGATGGACAATGAAAAGCATTTTTTTTAAATGCAGGGACCCATTAAGTTTCTTACTGTGTATACTGAGGATTTAATGAAAACTTAATAACGGATGTCATGTGACCTGCAGTAGGTACTCAAAATGAGAATCAGAGATTTGTTCTTGATAATGAATACAGGACATCCCTCTCTTTATCATTTCAGTTTACTGCTTCTTGCATTTAATGAGCTTTTTTTTTTTTTTTTTTCTAAATCCGTTTTTCTTCCAAATACTGCAAAATTAAACTGCCTTTTCCCCCACAAGAGTTTCCATGTCACGTGACCAAGGTCCCCAAAATCAATATCAGGTAGGAGACTGCACCATCAGGACCTCTTTTATTGCCTCCTAATTATATGAATATTTTAAAGATTTTTTTTCTCATTTCTGAGTTATTTAGCGGCTTGTTGTTTGATTCAAATTATTAAGTACTTTTACCTTGGTAAATGATCTGAATATGTAATTGCAGCCAGTAATAAGATGTCCGATCAGTATGTCCCTGCCAAAGTGGGAGTGTCAGGTTTAGTTTTAGTAGCACAGATCCCAAAAACTTTCACAATATTGGTTTTTATAATCGTTTCTTTGCTGCTTGAAAAACAAGTCTCAAAAGGGCTGCACGGTGGTGCAGTGGTCAGCGCTGTCCCCTCACACCAAGAAGGTTCCAGGTTCGAGCCCCAGCTGGAGCACGGGGTCTTTCTGTGTGAGTCTCCATGTTCTCCCTGTTCCTGCTGGGTTCTCTCTGGTACTCCAGCTTCCTCCACAGTCCAAAGACATCAAGAGGTTAATCCTCCAGGTTAATCCAGACTCTAAATTGACTGTAGGCGTGGCTGGGAGAGCCAATGGTTGTCTGTCTCTATGTGTTGGCCCTGCGATGGACTGGTGACCTGTCCAGGGGGAAGGCTGCTGGGATAGGCTCCACCCCCAACACACACACACACACACCTTTAACAGGATAAGAGGTAGAAAATGGATGGGATGGGGATGGAAGTCTTAAAGTTGTACTTGTATTACCCCCTTAACCAGGTAATACATGTCAAAGTAGTGCTGTCATTTGAGCAGGGACACAGAATGACTAACTTGCTGCTGAATATGTTTGTATTTTTACATCATTAAGTACCTTGAGCCACTTGAGACGAGCGAGGAACCGTTTACTTGGGTGAACTGAGCTCTTTGAGAGCAAATCTAACACACACAAAAGTTTACGACAACACATCTGCTTATGATTTCGTGGTTTATGATTCGATTTTCATCTTAGTGTTTAATTCAATTTAATGGGTGACTGAAAAAGATCAGTCTACACACAAAAACATAACCTGCAAAGATACAACACACACTCAGCAGCAGCGCACCTTCACCGAATGGTCTTCATTTTCCATAAAAGCTTTGTGCCGAGCGGGTGAAACAGTTTCCCACCACATCCCACAGCCCTGAACAAAGTACTCAACCTTCTTTGGAGGGTTGTAACATCATTTCTATCACCTCTCAATGAATACGCTGAGCCAACACTTTTTCTTGGAAAGGCCCTCCACATTCTGCATGATGTCATACTGCATTATGGCGAGATCAAGAGAAGGGGGAAGGGGTGACAAGATGCTTTTCAGTGAGCTGATACCCGGAATCCTCCGCTGAAACGCTTCAGGGAAAGACACCGCTGCGACGTAAGAGGAAACCTGTCTGGTTATTACATCTCCACTGGCTACAAGTCTTGTGATGGAATTTTTTTTTTTGTGTGTGTGTCAACAGCACGCTCTTCACACCTAGAAAACCAATCACAGGTCCTTCTCACACCCAACATCACCACTAGGTGGCAGAAGGCTCCCAACAACAGTGAGCGGACGACACTGTTGCAGCTCTGTTGGCAAGAACAAATGCGTAATTTTATGATTTTAGTGAACTCCCATCAAGCCTTACCTGTCAGGTTTTAAATACAAATACCTTGACGCTGATTGTAGATCCAGGATGTAAACAAGACGCTCCTCAGTCAAAGAAAGAAGTGCAATATTTCAGTGTCTCCTCCATCACTTGGTTGTGACATTGATTTATTGCAGCGGTGGATATCTTGACATGGGTATACAGATTAGACAGACAGCAGAATTCATCCGCGTCAAACGTTTCATGCATTAACAAAGCTTTTAGCCCGCATTCTTCAAGCTCTTTATTGCCACACAAACAGAGGGGCAGCCTGGCACATCCAGACACCTCTGAATCTCTCGGTGGGTCTTCATGTTTCAGCGCTCAGGCCCCGCTTACGCTCGACCGACCCGCCAGCACGCAGCACAGAACTCATCTTTTGATCAACGACAGTCAGCGGACGCCACTGAAAACCTCTCCTCGCGCTCTCGCCACTCTCCCAAACTTTCAGGAAATAAAGTTGGTTTGTGGGATGATGCTCTCCACTTTGTGATCTGCAGGATTCGCCGCCGCCTCGTAGTTACAGATGGTCACTTCATGTCTGTGAGCCTGACGGATGCAGAGAGAAGAAGCACTCGGTTTAAAGAAAGACGCCGGCCGTTTGAAAATCTACTTTTTGCCCATCAGTTTCAGGAACTAAATTTAACTCCACTGTATTTTGTCGATGTGATTTCTAGTGCACACAAGCAGCACTGTAAAAAGATTGTACAGAAACAAAGACGTGGAAACAGAAAACTACAGGATGAACCTTCCACCATGTGCAGGAATAGAGTTAAAAGAATGTCTGGTTTTACTACGACAATTATCCATCAAACTCAGATGAAGTCAGTTGCCCGGATCAAGAAGCTCATTAAAGGGGAGAAGGTGCGGTTGTTCTGAGTTTCAAGGATCAGAGTAACAACACGCTGGCGTTACGATGAGCGCTCACCTCCGCGTACTCTCCTCTGAGGCCGATGTAGTAGATCCGGGTGCTCTCTGCTCCGAAGTTCTTTGAGATGTGGATGGAGAGGTGATTCACGTTGGTGAAACGAGTGATCCTGGAAATCATGAGAGGAAAAGAGAAATCAGAATACAGGCCAGACAAAAAGTGATGACGTGTGGAGTCAGAAGCTTGGGGGGCAAGCGGGTGAATCGCGTGGGTTCATGTCAGAAGGCGTGGACGTGTGTGGGATGGTTGGTTGTCTTTAACGCTTCTTTGACCAGATCTGATTTCACTGTCACGTCATGGAGCATCCGGATCAGCAGTTTTCTGTTGCTGGTGCAGATTCAACAATTCAAACCAAACTAAAATCCCATACAGACAAAAGTGAGAAACTTAACTTTTGCAGTGCAGTTGTATTGAATAATACTGATAATACTACTACTACTTCTAATAATAAAACAATAACAATAATCATATTTCTTAAGAAAGAAACTACTTTCATGGGAAGTTCCCTTTGTCATCATCCTGCCCAGAGAAGAAAATAATCTCTCCTCTGGGTTAAGGAGCAGAAACCCAAAGACACCTGCTAACTGCTAGTTAGCTTAGTGCAACGAATGGTAGTGGACAGGAAGTGTTAGCAAACCTTCAGGGCTTCCAAAACCTGTAGTTCCTCCTCTGTGTATCCTGGATCAGATATGCACTCACTGTCCATGTGGGGAAATTTGAATCCAACATCCTGCACAATGACTTTTGACAGAGCTATGCTAACACTTCCCATCCACAACCCTTCTTTGCGCTAAGCTAACTAAAAGTGAACCGGTCTCTGTGGGTTTCTAATGTAACACAGAGGACAGAAGGGCGCCCATCTTCTTGTGTGACTCTGAAGACGATGGACAACAGCAGTATTCATAAACCACTGGGCTTCAAGAGACTAACGTGCGTCAAGGACTTCGTTCCGGGCGAGTCGCCCGACATCGTGTTTTGTTGCTGGTGCGCTCACTTGGTTGGATACTCCAGCTGAGCGAGGGGGTCTCTGTTGAGTCTGAAGGCTTGCTCCGGTTCTCTGCCGGTGTCATCGAAGGACATCTGAGGGATGTTCTTGTACCTGAATCAAACGAAAGGAAGCTTTGCTCAGCTAAACTGCTGCCCTCCAGCGAGAGAGAGAGGCGAGACCACACCCACAGAGCTCTGAGGAGGAGCTGCTGCTGCCAAACATCAGTGTTGTTCTGCTGCAGGAGGGGAAACCCTGTGGCTAGTTGGTGTTTCTGTGAGCCAATCAGTATGATTTCTTCAGGGGTCCAACCACGTTCTGTTGCTGATTCTTGTTCATGTATCCACATTTTATTGTAAATCTTTATAACTGTTCAATGAGAGAATTGAGCAGACCTTCTGGCATGATCCAAATCTTTGCCAAAATTTGCCATTTTGAGATGATAGGTTGCTACTAGCTAGCTAGCTAACTAGCTCAGCTGATAATTTGTGATATCTAGCGAGGGGGACTTTGCCAACAGCAGCGAAGTGGAAGGAGCTGAGAAATGAGAATGTTGTCTAAAATAATCACCCAACCCAGAAAACTGGATTGCACAGTTCAGTGAATCAGGTTGCATTTTGGGTAATGTAGGAATCAGACAATGAGGACCATTTTCTCCTTTTGCTGCGTTCAAGTCAACTCCGAACTGGGATTTCTCCTCCTACTTGAAACAAACCCACACTGGAACAGAGAATCAGTTTTCTGTTGTCAAAAAAAAAAATGGCAGCACCCACAGAGAAACATCTCGTTACACAACTAAAAGTCATTTTTACTTATTTTTCAACTGGTAAGTTCCCAGTTCGGAGTGGTTTGGAATGCAGAGTTCATTTTTAACAATCAAATTTGGGTGAAGTGATATGTTTCAGCATTCTGCCCTCACGCCACCCGCCTCAACAGAAAAACAAGAGTCGCAACCACATGACAGTGCCGAGCTTTTTGTGGCCTCACACTCACAGTCGTATCTCGGCCGGATGAGAGTCGTCGTCTTCTCCGGAGATGATGATGCCTTTCAGCTTCACGCTGCCTGTGAAGCTGAAAGAGACGACACTGTTGATCCTTCAGCGCAAACTTTAACAACACGGACGCCCCTCAGGACGAACACGCCAGCACACCGTCGCCAGGCGTGAAGGGTGAACATGAAATCGGAACCGGCATCCCTGGTGTGACGTTACATAGAAGATCATCTTGACTGCAACGATGAAAACAACAACAACCTGGTGTCTGTTGTCTGCAAGTGTACGCAGCCAACAGCTGATCCAGGACAGGAGACTGAACCTGAGGTTGATGATGATGATGATGATGGTGATGACAGGTAATTTAAGGACTTACGGAATGTTGAACAACAGCTCTTCATCGGCATCGCTCTCGACAAACTGGAGGAGAAGGAAAACAACAACAACAACATGAGCTGGCGTCAAGTGACCGGTTTAACCGTTAATACAATGTTTTGAAACGTTGGGCGTTGCAGCGAACCCCGTAGAGCCGGCGCCGGGATATCAGAGTCTATTCTTTGCAGCACGTAATTCCAGTGATGCTTGGGATAATCTACGTTTACTATTAAACTGTAAAAATATCCTGCCAAAGTCCTGTATCAATCACCGTACTGCCTGTTACTGCAGTGCAACACCTCACCAAATCTGATGAACAGGTCAGCGATGCAAAATGCATCAGTTTGTTTATTTCAGGCGATTTTTGATATTTTGTGCCATGTCATTAGAGATGATTCCATACACACACACATTATATCTATCTCTCTAGATAGAGAGATAGATAGATAGATATACACACGTATATACATACACAGACAAACTTATACACACACACACACACACACACACACACACACACACACACACACACACACACACACACACACACACACATTCACTTTCTTCAGGTCAGACAGAGCCGACAATGTCAATAAGTGTATTTGTCTCACACCTGAAGGCGAGGAACCGCGCAGCACGGGGGGGGGGGGGATTCTGCTCATTATGACAGTCAGAATCCCCCCCCCCCCCCCCCCCCCCCAATAACTGACCGTGTTGTGGGCTCTGGGGGACGGTTACCTTGTCCCGCTCGTTCCGCCGGTCCCACGGTTTGAACACCACTTTCCCCTCGCCGTCCCTGCTCTCGTTCAGACACTGGAGCTTCTCCAGGTCGATCCGGCGATAAAGTCCGTACTCCAGGCCCCTCTCCGCGGGCTCGTGTTCACCCTCGCACCCGCAGCCGTGACCGTGACCGTGACTGTGACCGTGGCCGGACATCCTGTGAGCGAGAGACGGTGGTTGGGGAATAAGCAGGGGCCCCCCGGTTCCAACAAACGGTCCCGACACAGTAAGATGAACTAAGCAAGTTTCACTTCGCAGCGTGAAGCCAAGACACTTCCATGTCAAGTTACCCTTGGTGTTAAGTGACTTCCGGTTCAGATTTTCAAAGTTAAAGAAGTAGTTCCCATAATGAAAGGTGCTGAAACCACCAAAAGTACATGTTTGGTTCCGGATGAAAAAACATACAGAAATTTAAAAAGATTAAAAAAAAAAAAAGCGCGGACCACTGTTTTACTGATAATATGTCTTTCAATTGATCTAATTTAGAAAGAAAATGTAAACAAAAAAATGAGCTTCAATCACAAAATTACTTGTGAAACAGCAACATGAGGGCAACAGGAGGAAATTTTTAAATCAGAAATTAGTTATAGAAATGTTTTTTAAAACTGTTCTTAATATGATTTTTTTTTTCTGGCTCGTATCTCCATTGAGCTGACTGTTAATTTCATTTTCTTGTCTTTTGTAAAACAATTATACCCTTCTACTCCCACTGTCTAAAATTATCTTTTTAAGAAAGTGTTTAACGGGAGCTAATTGTGTTTAAATGGCTTTACAAATTATAGTAACATCGTTGGAGTCTTTACCAGTATTTTATCAACGTAATACGGTATCGTAAAGATATTTTATTTTGGAGGAAATGGCTGACTCAGGAAGTCACACTGCGAGTGAGGCGTGAGGCGTGCTCTGATTGGCTCATACCTTTTTACCACCAAACGTCATCATTGTCGCAAAAACAGTACCGTGCAAAGTTAAAACAATAACAATAACAACAACAACAGTGTAGTCGTTTCAGACGGGCTGTCGTTTATGAGTCATCAGATGTAGTAATTTGCATTCTCAAGAATAATCAAGCTCGGTAATCGGACTCACCTCTCAATTGAAGATGTTTCGCCTCTCATCCAACAAGCTTCTTTAGTTCTAAATGTCTGGTGGGAGGTATCAGGCACAAACAGGGTAGTGTTGTAAGTTTGAAAGTCTTAAGTTGAAAGGTAAAGTACTTAATACAGAGGCTTATCCAGTCCTTTTTCCTACTTAAAGCTCTGTAGTTTTCATATTGTTTGGAAACACACACACACACACACACACAAGAATTTCTGCTAACAGGGTCGAAGGGCAAAAAGTCAATTTTAATAAAAATGACCATATAACATTTATTAAAATCTAATAAAATTACAGTTTCAATCTACTTCCTTTAGGGCCCAAGTTGTGGGGTTTCAGGTCCCAGTAAATAATAATAAATACATCTTATCATCATCATCATCATCATCATTGTAGACTCAAGCTGTCGACTTCCTTCCTGGTTGTGATTTATTATTGTTGTTTATTTTTTATTTCCTCGAGTTCTCTTCTCTTCCTGCAGACTCTTCATCCCTCGCTCAGGTGATTTGTCACAGTGAAGCAGATATAAACAGGTTTGACACATTTGACAGCAGGAAAATACAGGAGGGTTCAAATCAGACTGAAATGAATGTGTGTGTGTGTGTGTGTGTGTGTGTGTGTGTGTGTGTGTGTGAGTGCATGTGTGTGTGTGTGTGTGTGTGTGTGTATGTAGTTCACTGTGACGCCCTACACATTTAAAAAGGCTCATTTGCCTGTAATGGAACGTAACAAATGAAAGGAGAGAGAGCTTTGTGGTGTTCCCTCGAAAAGAAAAGAAAAGGTGTCTCCTAGAGAACAAAAAGAAAGTAACAGTCGGTGAGTTCAGTGAGTTTGTCCTTTGTTCCCTGTTAAATGTTCTTGCCACGTCACGTCGTACCCTCTGACCATAGTGTTCAATTTAAATACTTAATTAAAAGACCTCCGAAAACAGATGCCACAATTTGAATACAAAAGTAAAGATTAACCTTTTTTTTTTTACCAGTCCTACTGACTTCATATCATATGGTTGAATGGTAAAGATGATGGTGTGTGTGTGTGTGTGCGTGTGTTTATATATGTATGTGTGTGTGTGTGTGTGTGTGTGTGTGTGTGTGCGCGCACGCACATGTGCATGGAGGGGTCTCCAGTAAAATTGAAGCTTAAATTAAAAACACAGTTGGAATTCTTAAAATACATTCAGTCCCTTTCATCCTATCGGCGGGAGAATCTGTTCTTGAACGCTTTGATGGTTTTGGCCATCATGGGGGCGATTTCTGCAAGAACATAGAACACGAGGACAAAAATGATTAGGACATATGGGAGAAAAAAAGAAACACTTTGAAAATATATCAGTTAACAGGCACTTACTTTTGACCTGTGGCCTGTCCCGGGCGGTGTGTCCTCCTGCTCCCCCCCCTGAGCTCGGTGCTGAGGACCGGGACGAGCTGGGAGGAGCGTTAAAATGAGAGGATGAAGAACGGCTGGATTCACCAGAGTAGTCAGTGGTAGCTGGTCTTATTCTGAAACAAACAAATAAAACAAATAAGGGTTATAACCCTGAAAGGAGGGTGACTGATGTTGCTTATGCAGGAGTGACTTGATATCAATGATGAGTAAATCAAGGAGGCCGATAACGGACACTTGTGGCTGATACTCAATTTTAGGAAATGCTAAAACTTCAGTGCTTTACAGCAAATCCCAATCGTGAAGCTGCCTTATAGTAACATTATATGAACTCTAAATGTCCGAGTACCCAGCCCAGAAGATTACCGGGGCCCCACCCTGGAGCCAGGCTAGGGGTAGGGCCCATGGGCGAATGGGGCCTGGCTGGGCTGAGCCTGAACTGGTTATGTGGTCTTGTCCCCTCTGTGGTCCTACCATCTGTGGGAGGAACTGGAAGAGTGCAGTGCTTTGTGGATCGGGCAGCAGACCAAGGCAGGGGCCTTGGTGGTCTTATCCCTGGCTATGGAAGCTGGCTTTTGGGACATGGAATGTCACCTCTCAGGCGGGGAAGGAGCCGGAGTGGTTGAGCATTACTGGCTGAATACAGTCGGTGTCAACTCGACACAAAGCTCCAGTTCAAGAACCAAAGTCCTTGTGAGGGGCTGGACTCTTTCCTTTGCTGGAATTGCTCCGGGTGAGAGGCAGTGGACCCGGTGGGCTTTCTGATAGCCCCCAGACTCTCTGCCTGTGAGTTGGGGTTCAACCTGGTGGACGACAAGGGTTGCTTCCCTGCGCCTTCAGGTGGAGGAACGGGTCCTGACTGTTGTCTGTGCTTATGGAGTCCCTAGGAAGGTGCTGGATGGCGCCCCAACTAGGGACTCCATTGTCCTACTGGGGGACTTCAATGCTCATGTCATGCAATGACAGCGTGACCTGGAGGGGCGTGATTAGGAGGAATGGCAGGCCTGACCTGAACCCGAGTGGTGTTCAGTTATTGGACTTCTGTGGGTGTCGCAGTTTGTCCTTAACTAGCACCATGTTCGAACATAAGGATGTCCATCGGTGCACGTGGCACCAGGACATCTTTGGTCGTAGGTCTATGATTGATTTTATGGTCATATCGTCCGATCTGCGGCTGTATGTTCCGGACACTTAGGTGAAGAGAGGAGCTGAGCTGTCAACTGATTACTATCTGGTGTTGAGTTGAATCAGGTGGCAGGGGAAAGCACCGTGCAGACCTGGTAGGCCCAAATGAGTAGTGAGGGTCTGCTGGGAATGCCTGGCGGAAGAACCTGTCAGGATAATCTTCACCTCCCACCTCCAGCAGAGCTTCGACTGCAACCAAGGGCAGTGAGGAGTCCATATGGACCCTGTTCCACTCTGCCATTGTCAAGGTGGCTGTTGTGAAATGTGGCTGAAAGGCTGCTGGGACCGGTCGTGGCAGTAATTCCCGAACCCCCTGGTGGACACCAGAGGTGAGGGGAGCTGTCAGGCTGAGGAAGGAGGCCTACAGGGCATGGCTGGTCTGTGGGTCTCCAGAAGCAGCCAACTGGTGCTGGTGGGCCAAGCTGTGTGCGGCTGTGGCGGTTGCCGAGGCGGGAGGAGTTTGGTGAAGCCATGGAAAATGACTATCGTTCAGGTTCTGGCAAACCGTCCATCGCCTCGGGGGGGGGAGCGGGAACTTGCTCACACAGTCTATAGTGGGGACAGGAGGCTACTGACGTCAACAGGGGAGATAATTGGACAGTGGAAGGAATACTTTGAGGAATACCACAATCGCAACATGTATTCTATGGAGCCCAGGGAGGATTTGGGGAAGGATCGTCCAATCTCTGGGGCGGAAGTCACCAAGGCAGTTAAACAACTCCGTGGTGGCAGAGCTGGATGAGATCTCCCCTGGGTATCTCAAAGCTCTGGATGTTGTAGGGCTGTCTTGGTTGACACATCTCTGCAACATTGTGTGGACATTGGGGGTGGTGCCTTTGGAGTGGCAGACCGGGTTGGTGGTCCCCATCTTTAAGACAGCGGACCAGAGGGTGTGTTCCAACTATTGGGGGATCACACTCCTCAGCCTCCCTGGAAACACCTACGCCAGGGTACTGGAGAGGAGGGTCAGGGCGATAGTCGAAACTCAGATTGAGGAGGAGCAGTGTGGTTTTCATCCCAGCCGTGAAACCGTGGATCAGATCTTCGCCCTCGCTAGGGTGCTGGATGGGGCACAGGAGTTTGCCCAACCAGTCCACATGTGTTTTGTGGATTTGGAGAGGGTTTACAACCGTGTTCCCAGGAGCACCCTGTGGGGGGTACTCCAGGAGTATGGGGTGGATGGCCCCTTACCATTCAGTCTCTGTACCAAAGGAGTGTGAGTCTGGTTCACATTGCAGGCAGTAAGTTGGACTTGTTCCCAGTAAGGATTGGACTCCGTCAAGGCTGCCCTTTGTCAGTGTTTCTGTTCATAACTTTTATGATTAGAATTTCTAGGCGCAGGCAGGTGGTGGAGGGGGTCAAATTTGGTGGAGGGAGGATGTCGTCTCTACTTTTTGTGGATGTGTGGTCCTCTTAGCTCCATCAATGACCTCCAGCTCTTGCTGGGACAGTTCCCAGCCGAGTGTGAAGTGGCTCGGATGAGAATCAGCACCTCAAAGCCTGAGGCCATGGTCCTCAGCCGGAAAAGGGTGGCCTGCCCACTCTGGGTCAGGGGAGGTTCTGCCTCAGGTGGAGGAGTTTAAATATCTCAGGACCTTGATCATGACAAGGTAGGATGGAGCGGGAGATTGATAGGCGGATTGGGGCAGCGTCCGCAGTGATGCGGGCGCTAAACCGGTCAGTTGTAGTGGAGGGAGCTTAGCCAAAAGACGAAGCTCTCGTTATGGTTTTGAGCTCTGGGTAACGACCGAAAGAGCAAGATCGCGAATACAAGCAGCCGAAATGAGTTTCCTCTGCAGGGTGGCAGGGCTCTCCCTCAGAGATAAGGTGAGAAGCGCAGTCATTCAGGAGGGGCTCAGAGTAAAGCTGCTGCTCCTCCATGTTGAGGCGGTAAGGGCATCTGGTGAGGATCCCTCCTGGACGCCTCCCTAGGGAGGTTTTTGGTTATGTCCTACCAGGAGGACACCTCGGGGCCAACCCAAGACACGCTGGACCAATTATATCTCTCAACTGGCCTTGGAACCCCTTGGGATTCCCCTGGAAGAGCTTGTGGAACTGGTTGAGGAGAGGGCAGTCCGGTTTTCCTTGCTGAGGCTGCTGCCCCTGCGATGTGGACCCCGAATAATGGAGGAGGAGGATGATGACGACGACGACGACGGCGACGACGACGACGGCGACGACGACGACGACGACGACGAACTCTAAATGTTGAAAAAAGTGCATGAACTGAAAAATTATGTTAATGTTTATAATTATCCATTCCTAAATCAAATTTACAGACTTTTCCTGAGGTATTTTTTTTATCTGTTTTTGTTTTTTGGTACATTATTAGGTAAAATGAAATAAATAACGATATAAATGAAAAGATAACATGAAAACTATGAACTATGCAAAATATGAAAATATCCCAAAAGTGAAACTGACTTGATGGGCGCTGCAGCAGCAGTGGAGGCAGCGGTGGAGGAACCATCAGAGGTACCAAACTTCTCTTGGCGGCGGCGGACATCACGTGGTGGCTTGGCCACAGAGTTGACAAACGCCATCTTAACCTGCCGCCCTGCCAGAGGAGAGACGTGTTGTTGTAAGATCTCAGAAATATTTAGAATCCTAACAATACGAGATTTCTCCTTCAAATGACTGAAGAGCAGCTTCACTTAAGGCAGCTCTACCTTTGGGCTTGTTGGCGTGTGCAGAGCTGATGTTCTGGGTGAGCATCCGCAACCGAGCCTCCCGCTCGTCGTGCAGCCTCAGGTACATCTCCCGCCACGACTCGTACTCCTGAGGAGACTCCCGCTTAAAGTCCCGCTGACAGTGACGCATCCACAACTCATCAGAGTCCTCCGTGAACCACTGAGACAACAGGCAAGGAAAAGGAACCTTCTAAAACACTGATGATACACAACATGATGCCACACAAAATTTTTTTAACACATACACACTTTAAACTTGCATTAATATAACTGGGTTGATCATAACATCCATCCATTGTCTTCCTCTTATTCCTACATTAATGGTTGCAGGGGTGCTGGAGCCTATCCCAGCGTCAACGGGCGAGAGGCGGGGTACACCCTGGACAGGTCGTAATCATAACATTCGTAATGACATTACAAACAATAGAATTTTAGATTCACACACTTAGTCGGAACTACTTTCCTGGCTGGGTGTCGTGCTATGACTCAGCGACTCAAAAAATCTCCAACCTTGGCTGCGACTGGTCTAGGCCGACTTTGTCTGGACGGGCTAAGATTCTGAACTATCTGATGTCGTTTGATACAGTTTGCTAACATTTCCCATCCACTACTATTCAAGCTAACAAGCCAACAGCCATTCAACTTGGTGTGTTTCTTTTAGGTAACATGTACTTAAAGTGTGAAGGAGGCACTGTATTTTATGTGTGCACGCGCGCATGTGGGTGTGTCTGTCTGCATTCTTGCCTTACCTGGTTGCTCTGCTCAATGCGGTACAGCTGCTCTGGAGTACATCGCTCTAGAACCGGTTCCAGGATCTCAAAGGGGACTCCACCCACCTCAGCGATGGCTAAAGTAACACCAAACATTTAGGTTAGGCACTAACTTCTATCCACCTGAGGATACCAGGAAGGTGGAGTTTACCAGAGCTTCCAGGTAAGTGGTAACCACAGGAGCATACACGTCAACTCTCTAACATCTTGTGGTGAACACCACCCCTCTGAGATGGATGTAGACACTCCAACTATCCAGAGAGTAAATAAGTGGACTAATATTTAAAGGGCTGAACAAATGGAACAACACCACGCTAATTTTTTTTTTATTCTAATTTTGTTAGTGTGTAAGTTTTACAGTTATGAAATGTTATTTCTCACAAAATAATTCTTAAGTCAGCTTTAGATAAAAGTCCCTCCTATCATGTGACAATAAGAAACAACATCACCATCTGCTGGCATCTATTCTGCACTTGTATCCACACACACTTCCACTCACAATCGATGTTGTTCTGCAGGACGCGGATACACTGCTCATACAGCGTCATCATCCTCGGCAGGTAGGAGGTCTTGGATCCTGAGTAGACCACCATCTTCGAGTTGAACCTCTTCCCGGTGAAGCCGGCATCCTCCTCGTCATTGTAGAGAGGAACTGGTGGAAGGAAGAAGGAGGTCGATGTGACATGGAGGCTAAAATGACCTGCTACACACGTGATCAGAAATTTCTTGTTTTCTAAGCAACATTTGACGTATGTTAAACGGCATCTTGGGCCTTTGAGGCTTATAGCAGCAAAAGGAGCGATAAACAGCTGAAATGATATTTTCAGTCAGTAACATTTTGTCCTCCACCTCCCTGTGCCTGCAGAAGTGAGGAAACATGCTGTAACATGAGAGTTTGGCCCCGCGAGTGCCCCCGTTTGACTGTGAAACACACAATGATTCAGGCCACTCTCTTAAAGCTGTAATGTGGCTCAATGTTCTTGACGGTGAATATAAGATTTGTCTCTAGTAGCGTCAAGATGTTATTGCTGATGTGCCTCTACAAATAGGAAGAAAACAAGGAACCTTACTTAGACATAATTAGACAGAAGGTAAGAGTTTACCTTTCCGTCTCTGAGGGGACAGTGGCGTGACGTCGATCGAGGGCAGGGGCCTGTAATTGGGCTGAATGGCTGGCAGAGGGATTTCAGGGAGAGACGGGACGGCCTCGACCACCTGCACAGACACACGCGTACATCAACCAGCCGGATCTGCTTCTCAAACAAAAGGTTTCAAAGTCTGAAGCGATAATAAAGAAGACGCAATGACACAGCAGTTTGCAGAAGGGGAAAAAAAAAAAAAGCAAAACTGAAAGAGACTCGCAGAGCGCCAACCTCCGCCATGTCGTATCTCCTAAGACCTTTTTGGGGGTGTCACGGAAAAAACAAGTTTTTGTTACACTGTGTGAAAGATACCAAGGAGGCCTTTGTTTTTTGGCAAAAAAGAGAAAGACAAAAAGGACCCAAATGATACAGGATATTTGGGGCCGATGCCAACACCTAC
Organism: Aulostomus chinensis; assembly: GCF_037954235.1. Taxonomy (NCBI): domain Eukaryota; kingdom Metazoa; phylum Chordata; class Actinopteri; order Syngnathiformes; family Aulostomidae; genus Aulostomus; species Aulostomus chinensis. The sequence continues at coordinate 3,476,940 of NC_141341.1, read as the reverse complement.
ATTACGGAGCAAGAACTGATGATTCGGCCAAAAAACATTTATGATTTTTCTTTTCTTTTGTAATGATCTGTCAAATATTCTTCCCAAAGAGTTGTGACAGAATATAAAGACGGTTGGATAACTTACACTGACAATAAACTTCAACATACAAAAGCTGTACGATTTTGAGGGAGAAAAAATGTCCTAAACAGTGAGCAGGAGCCGGTATTCTTCTGGCAATTATCCCTCAAACGTGGCGATAAAAGTCAGTAAACATTATCTTTCATGAATCGAATGATTGTGAATCACCCTAAGTATTGTTTTCTGAATGATTTAATGCAAAAAGTAAAAAAGATAAAACGAAGGCAAAGCAGAAAATATGTGTGACACAGGTAGTTGTGTGGCAAGTGTGTGGGAGGAATGAACATTGTGGTCATGGCGAGTTCAACAAATGTAGTTTTCCCTTCATCTTGTGTTGATAATAAGAGGGAAGAATCTTCTATTTTTGGCCAAACGCTGTCGTTTCATCATCCTACTGGCATCCAAACAGATGTGTGTTTCTTACCCTCTTGCGTTTCTCCGGTGCTGCTGCTGCTGAGCTGGAGCCTGAATGTGACCTCTTCGTACTCTGAGATCCGTTTGCTTTGCTCACTTTGGAGGAAGATGAGGAAGAGGAGGAGGAGGAGGTGGTCACAGGCTGAGGAGTGCGCGTTTGATGGGAAGACGATGAGGAGACGGAGGAGGAGGAGTGAGACGGCCGACTGTGTGAGGAGGAGGAGGAGGAGGATGGCTTCTTCTTCTTCTTGACAGAAGTCGGGGCATCGTATGTGAGAAAGGACTCGAAGGACATGGTGGGTGTCTCAAACTCCTCTTCTTCCTCATTGGCAGGCATGTCCTTGTGTGCTCGCGGTCGTGCTGGTAACAGAGAGACAGGTGGAAGGGTTCACCTTCAATTTGAGCTCTTAAAAATTACTGCAGACTCACTTCATCGCATTGAAATCAATGTGAACAATTACAAACAAAAACTAGATCACGCTGAACCCAGTGAAAATGGTTGAGGGGGCTGGCTCACGTGTGATCATTACTATGTCAATAGGCCCCGCCCCTTTATTTACCAGCACAAACCTGAGAGCAGTAAAAACTACTTTTGGTCAGAACTTCTGACTAAAAACAAAAGCAACGCATAGGCCAAGTTTTATGTTAGTTGGGTGATCAGTGACTGAAATAACTGAGGAATTGTATACACACACACAGACACACACACACACACACACACACACACACACACAGATTCCTTGAACTATAGAGAGAAGGTAAACATAAAATATATTAGATAAATGTTTTTATTCTGCTTGTGCATTTTATCAAACATTACACACAAGCTGGGTGTGACCTTTCTGTCCTCGGTGCTGCAGTCGGGAGCTGAGACCCACAGAGTGCAGCTGCTAGCTAGCTTAGCATAATGAATGGTGGTGCATGGGAAGGGCTAGCATACCTCTATCACCTACACTTTTCTTCCCAACAATCTTTGCCTCCATGAATACAACGGGGGTTGAGTATAAGATTCAAAATGAAATAATTTAAAATGATGAGATGATGTAATATTAGAATCAGATACATGGCCAGAACTACGTTTATTCACAGGAGTTCCGGGGGCAGCAACAAAAAATGAGACAAAATAATGACAAAATGGAAAAAAAAAAAAAAAAAATGAACTGACTAAAAGAGGGGCTGCTGCTGCTGCAACTGATCATGGCTGACGTTGTGAGAGAAGATGAGGAGGATTGCTGCTGGGCAAACTCGCATTGTCACAACTTTGACAGGATTTACCCTCACACTTCCCACCCTCAACAAATCAGCGCTGAGCACTTCCTCCAGTCAGGAAGGTAGTTCTGACCCCCTCTGGTTCTACGATCACAATGTCTGGTTATTTGAAATTGCTACTTATGCACAAGCTTAGTTATATTTAGATTGTTTTGGAGAAAAAAAGTGTATTGGATGGCTTTTGAAGAGGGTATGCTAACACCTCCCATCCACTACGGTTAAATATGCTAAGCTATCGAGCGGTTCGCTTGTCTCGAGCTCCGCAAAAACTTGGTGCGTTCGTCTAAGTTGATGTGTTAAAGCTTTATAGGGCAGCGTCAACTCACGGATATCACAGGATCCCTTCGTTTAAGTTTGTCACTTCCTGTTATCAGAATCAGTTTTCAAAAGACTTCCATATGTACAAATATTTAGGTTTTGATACGTTGTGTTATATGATACATAGTTGTTTTGTTTTTCTCTCTCTTGCCGTTCAGTAGACATGTAACTCACCCTCTTCTCCTCCTTTCTTCTTCTCCTCCCTCTTGCCTTCGTGTGTGGTAGACTTCTTGCTGTGCTTGGCAGGTTTCTGTACCGGGCTCCGCTCTCTATCTGCACTCCGCTTCTTTCCTTCACCACTTTCTCTTCCTCCTCCATTGCTACTCGTCTGGCGCTGCCGCTGTCCCTCATCTCTGTTTTGGTCACTGTGGTTCTTGTTGGGCTTCACATGTCGGGCTTCCTTGCGAGGAGGAGGTGGTGGAGGGGGGCTGGGCTCAGGCTCGGGGCTCTCGTACTCGTCTGACTGGTACCCGCCTTGCTGTGGGGGGCTGTGTTGCTCGTGCCGTGGAGGTGAGGGAAAGTAATTGGTGTGATAGCCTCTCTCCTCCTCCTCATCCTCCTCCTCCTCCTCCTCCTCTTCTATGTAGGAGGGCTCTTCCTCAGGAGAGGGCTCGCGGGGACGTCGATGGCCACCAGGCTCGGAGCTTCGAGAGTGTGTGTGTGACCGTGAGGCCTCTTTGGCGTGACTGTTGGTGGGTCTGTGGAGCAATAAGAGAAGAAACACCAGTCATGGGATGAGGAGGAGGAGGACTTCTGATCAAACAAAGAGCCTTGCCTATTTGATGAAAGTACGCTAACACTTCCCATCCACGAACATTCATTGAGCTCAGCTAACGAGCAGTCAGCCAATCTCTGTGGGTCTGAGCTGCTGAAAGATTTATTTATAGTCCTGTATTGAACCTACACCTTAGCCTAATCACATGACCTACGGCCTGGCCTAATCACATGACCTACGGCCTAGCCTAATCACATGACCTATGCCATAGACACCCGTTTATAGTTCTCCAGCGATCTGTCTGGCTTGTGCTGCAACCACGCTGCTGGAAGAGGAGTCGGTGATGGAACTTCTGTGTCGCTCCAGAGGTTCGTCTTTTGTATACCAACAACAATGGTGGCCGACACTTTGCAAACTGTCTTCTGAATTTGAGCGAATAAAACCTTAGCCGATCTCAGACCAGAGGACAGGAGGAGATGGTGTAGAAACGAGCGCTTAGAAACAGAATCGGAGGAAATATTATGTTACGAAGCAGACCAGCCGCATCTGTTGAGGTCCTTTTCTTTTTGATGCACAACTATAAATCCAGCGGAAATGCAAGAACAGAAGAGAGAAGGGTGTGACTCTTCTGTCTGACTCTGAGGAGAATGGACGAAAACGTGCACTCCCCCAAAAGCTGACTTGTTTGTTGAAAGGAGGATCAACTCCTACGTTGCATTGAAACTTTACTAGAAATACAAATGATAGCGCTTTTATCTAACATTTAACTTTCAGCGCTCTGATTTTCAACAGCGAGGTTCAGACACAAAATATCTGGAGCACAGGAAGTGTAGAGAGAGTTACATGTTTCCTGTTGTTCTCTAAGAAGACGCTTCAGAAAGTATTGAGTTGAAATTCATAATTCCATCCATCCACCTATTTTCTACCGCCTATCCTATTAAAGGTCACGGGGGGTGGAGCCTATCCCAGCAGCCTTCCCCCTGGACAGGTCACCAGTCCATGGCAGGGCCAACACATAGAGACAGACAACCATTGGCTCTCCCAGCCACGCCTACGGTCAATTTAGAGTCTGGATTAACCTGGTCCCTCTTGATGTCTTTGGACTGTGGAGGAAGCTGGAGTACCAGAGAGAACCCAGCAGGAACAGGGAGAACATGGAGACTCACACAGAAAGACCCCGTGCTGCAGCCGGGGCTCCACCCACAACCTTCTTGCTGTGAGGTGGCAGTGCTGACCACTGCTCCACCGTGCCGCCAAAATTTCAAGTCAGTTTTGAAAATTATACTTTCACTGGATCTTTGTTGAGGTCCGCAAAAAGAAAATGACTGACCAAGAGTATGTGATTATGGAGGGGAAACCACAGCGTTCAGGAGCCCCTCACTTCTTTTAGAACGCACCTGTCGGCAGACTGTGGCACCAGCTTCTTCCACTTGGCTACTAGGCTTTTTGCCACGTCTGCGGCGACTTCATGTTTCCTGAAAGAGTTCACAGTCTTTCCCACCCCGGTTTCCTAGGAGACAGTAAAAGACACACAAATCAGCACCTAAACTCAAATGTTTGGTTTAATCATGAGGCAAAGAAGACTTTAAAGACATCCGGGGCTCATCTGCAAGCTCTTTCACTGCTCATATAACTGACAGCTTCAGCTGAAGGATCTGATTGGCCGGAGGAATGTTTAGGCTGATACAAAAACAACGCTGAGCTACGCAGTGTCTCGCTCTGTTAAAGGAGAGATTCACAATATTTCAAATATTTTAAATGATAAAATGACATTTGATTTCATCTTAAACAAAGCCACTACAAGCTCATAAGACGGTGTGATATATCGTTTATACACTCAAGTTTGTCAAGAAAAACGTAAATAAGTCTTACCACCAGAATATCCACAGTCATTGGCAGCTCTCTGAGCCTTTTGAGGGTCTTCAGCAGCTGGAAAAGGAGAAGATCAACTAAATCAATCTTATAGAGGAACAAATACCTCAATCATCTGTCAGAGACCTTCTGGCTGCTAGTTAGCTTAGCAGCAAAAGCTAATAGACATTACTGTTTAATCATGTTCTTCACGATAACTCCGCTGTCAATTATCATCTCAAATGGAATTCTACCTGGTGGTGCCCCGATCCATGATTGATGTGTGATGTCAGAAGGACTGAGTCCCGTTTTTGTGAACATGTGGCGCATCTATTCTGTTTAATCCTTTGTTAGAGGGTTATTTTGAACAAGTTATATGTTGTGGCCTCAATTTAACCAAAATAAGGGAACAAATTTCATCGCATGTCTTCGAAACGGCTAAATCGAGGGAACACTTTCTATCTTGTGACGTCAACAAGTACATACTATGTGTGTTTGTTCCTATGTGTTACTGATTGTGCCATCCCCCCCCCCCCCCATGGACTCCATACCATCAAACAAAACACACCGAACAAAACTTCAAGACACCTCATCCTACTTCAGTTATTCTTGTTGGCAAACTGAACAATACTGCCATAGAGTGTAATTTCACTACAGAATAAAATACTAATAGTATTTAGCATCCAAATAGCGATACAATAGCTTCGCGCTAAACATCGCGATACTACACCGCAGCCCCAAAACGTAAACGGTACCAGGTAGGGGGCACTGTTGTTGATTGCAAGAAGTGACAGAAAAATACCGTAGCCAGCAGGTACTACACACTCTTTGTTTCTTCAATAAAATGCCATCAGTTTAAACTTTCGTTAAAACGAACCCAGAAACAAACTTTAACTGGGCTGGACTGAACACCTGCGATTCACGTTAAACAGCGACGTTCCAGACTGAAGCCTGAGTCACGGAGGCAGAGGCGAGACGTCGTGGAGAAACAGGACCGGGACTCATCAAAACCCAGTTGAGACGAGATTTCACCGTTTCTAGGTTTATAAGCATTAAAAAAAAAAAAGCAAATACCAACAACAAAACAAATAAAACAAAACAAAGGACGAGGGGTTCACCAAGCCTCTGACTGATACAATATAAATAAATAAAAGAGCTCATGTCTGTCTTTGTTTTAGGACGCTCAGTTACACTTCAGCCTGAACAAAGAAAATGTGGTCGTTTATCATTTAACTTGGTTGGAATCTGCTCCACCAGCCCGGCCCAAGGGAGAGGGTGGCTGGTAGAAAGTCAGGTTAACACAGCGAAGGCCGAGCGTCGCCAACGGTCCCACTGGTCTCGGCCACTAGCCTAGCTGGTTGGCTAACGGCTACATTGGCCCGTAGCCTCGACAGATACACTCGATGTTTTGGTTTATTATTGTAATAACTGGTGGCGTTATGTTTTCGTTTTTCACGTTTGATTTGTTTTGTTTTTGTCGAACACTGTTCCGTGCTGACAAGTGTCGGTGTTTGACGACACACCGGTGAAGGCTAAACAAGTAACGTTATAACAAGTTAAAAAACCTCTTCATTACGGTGACGTTTCGCGTGATGCGTTCAAGTGCTGTCAGAAATACCAGGTACTGTAAGATTTCTTTACAATCGTGCTCAGCAATTTAAAAAAAAGAGAGTAAAAGACAGGATTTTTTTCATTGTGTATCACCAAATTGTAAATAATTATTTCAGTTTAATAAAGAAAGACAATTTTATCACCTGTCCTCATATATTTACTTCTGCAAAACAAAAAAACGAACACAACTTCTTTTCCTTTTCTGCAATTTTGGAGGCAGATGGAAGAGTATTATTATTATTATTTTATTCTTCGGTATGGAAAATGACATGTCAAACAATCCAATCAGTGTTCATCCACTGTTGTCCTACACAGAAAAGTAAAGTGTGATGAAATCAAGTGCAATAATTTTCCCTCCTGACATTTCAAAAAATATCTGGAGAGAAATCTGCCTCCAGCACTGATTCTGACAGCCAAAGAACAAATCCTTGAAACGATATCCCAGTTGGCCGTGGAATTTAGGCTTGAAATACATTTAGTCTGTTCTTTACCCTGATATTTTAATGTGTCCCCAATTCCGCCAAAGACGAGTTGTAACACCACAGTTGTACAACCTTGTTCTTTAGGTAAATTGTAAAAGTTTAGGTGGACACAATTTGTGTCCTTATATAGAAATTATAGAGAAGAACAACAGTGGGATTGGTTGACTTATGACATATAAAGTCTTAAATGTTCTGGTTACAGCAACATAAATATTACACTGGTATTACTGCTGACTTCTGGTATGGGCGTATATTTCATTAAAAAAAACATGATATGCAAAGTTCACATGTAAGTGATAAAATAATTCTTACATCTTTCCACTTGTTCTCATTTTTACATCTAAACTGAGTCACGATTGATCTTATTTGCATATTTTAAGTGCTACGTTCATCTGGTTTTGGAAATAACTGAATAGACTGGACTGACTTGGAATTTCGATGCTGAAGATGAGGGCCTGTCAAGCTTTTTTTCTTCCATTTCGTAGCCTTCATTTTCATTCATTCTCTCGATCTGGTTCATGTGTTTCTATCATCATAGTTCCCACGCATCCCCACGGGATGTAAACAGAAATCCGGAGTGCTTTACTAAATCTTTTCATTTATATTTCCGATCAAAACAAACGATGAATGCTGCGTTTTGTTAAAGAAGCCCAGAAGTTGGAGCCCAATTGTGGCATTTAAACGCAGCATAAAAAACGTTGCGATTTAGAGACCTGCCGCGGCCTCGGTTTCATTTCGGGCTCCAAAGACAGACGATCGCCTTACGGGACGCGGCCGGCGATGAGCGCCTGATCGCCGTCTCTCCAGCCGTCCATTCGTTACCTTTCGGGGCTCCGGACTCTCCAGGAGCCGGGACTGAAGTCTGTCCACTGTTTCCAGGAGGTCCTCCGCCATCTTTACTGATGGCAACCTGTGTCCCGGAAACGACTTCATCGTGACTGAAAAAAGAGAAGGAAAGCGAAGTTCCGCTGGTTTCACTATCCGCTGTTTAACCGACATAAAATAAAATGAAAGTATCAGACAAATGCGTGTTCGGATTAAAACCATACCAACAAGTACACAAATAATTATATCAATCGGGATATACTGAGGAAAAATTAAAGTTTGAACGTGAAAAGATTGGCCATGAAAGACGGAAGTACGTCACAGCACAGCTGAAAGCGTAAGCCACGCAGAAAACACCTGTTTACGTCTGTGAAACCGTAAAAAATGTGTCATTTAGGCTATCACTTTCTGCAACACGGCCTCCTCTCTAAATATAAATACCCTTAATATAATCTATAGACCAGAGCTGCCTGAAGTTACAGGACAGGAGGGTCGATTTGGGCTGCCAAACGGAAGAGAGTCAATAAAAAACCTGAAAAAAATCTTTCTATCAATCTATCTATATATATAGATAGATAGAATATATATATATATACATATATATATATATATATATATATATATATATATATATATATATTCTGTTTCTTTGTTTGGTAAAATTTCTGAAAATATTTGGAATTTTTTTCATAATTAAGTCTCTGCAAAACTTTGTGCAGGAAATGAGTTTTGCACAAATAAGAGCTGAGCTGAAAAGGCACCAGAGGCACTCAGGTCCTCCTGACATAGACGGAGCTTCTCCAGTGTGAACGACAGCTTGACTCGTATAAAATATCCAACTTAAATCAAACTAAATGTTTTTGTTTGTTCGGCTGAAATGAGCTGAAGGCAGCTCATGTGCTGCACCTCTTTTTCCCCCTAACATTCATTTTTCCTCCATATTGAATGTTTATTCAGTCTTAATAACTTGAAACAGTCAATGATAATTACCAAAATTTGCCACGACACCAAAACAGTGAATAAATGAAGCTTGAACTGTTCCAGTTGCCTGTATTGAACCTCGTTGTGCGACTTGTGGCCACTGGGGGGCAGCAGAAACAAGTTGTGAGCACAACTTCAACTCAACACTCCAGATGTTATTAGTTTTTGTGTGAAAACAAACAAACAAACAAACAAACAAACAACTGCCCAAATTGAAGACATGTTGATTTTAATTCAGTAGCTAGAGTGTCAGGAGGTGTTTGATCAGTTAAGAGAGAAGAGAGAGTGAATGTCAGAGCAAAGACGCGCCGGACAATCGAATCTAGACATGGGTTTGTTTGCTCTCTAACACTTTTAGAATCATTTTTGGAGAATGTTTGGAGGAACATTTGGGCAACAAATGGAAAAAAATAAAATTCCTTGGAAAACATGACCAGAATATTGCATGTAATATTCACAGAACATTTTAAGAACAAGAAAATCAGCTTAGTTCAACATCAAAAGTTAGATTTTAGATGATGGTTAACATTCAGAACAATAAGACACCGTAGTCGCATGTAGCAAGTATAGACTACACATTTCAGTTTAGTTCTTTTTTTCTAACATTAAAAAAACAACAAAAACTACAAAATAAGTAACCACATTCCTGTCCACCACTGTTGACATAATCCCCCCCCCCCCAAAAAAAAAGAAAACAAAAAAAAGAAAAACAACAACTTGAGATTCTTGTTTTGGTACCTGAGGTGAGGTGAGATTTTAATTCCAAAGCCTAACAAATAAATAAATAAATAAATCATCATGAATATCTTTTAAACCCTGACAAACATGAGCCACATATGCCTCAGGGCCGTGGCTGGGGGGGGGGGGGGGGGGGGGGGCTGGGGGGGGGGTGAGGCGGGTGAGGAGACCTCTTATGGGAGGGCACTGCTGGTTCCTCTATTTGGTCATGGAGGTGGATGTCGGAGGCGGTTTAGGCAGGACTTGGAGCGGTGGATCCTACACGTCACTTCCATCGTTCGGACCCTGATTTCCCTCTGACTTTGACTAACACACACACACACACACACACATACACACACACACACACACACAGCACTCTGATCAACTGACAGAGGGACGTGGCAGAGAGGAACCCGAGAGAGAACATCAACAAAGCAAAAGAAAGACTCACGAAGAAGAAGAAGAAGAAGAAGAAGGAGTTACAAGGAAGGAGAAGCAGGTAAACGAACCTCACACCTCCGGTTGAATCCAGTGGAGATTAAAAGCACTTTTTATGTTTATTTTCACTGCAAACTCTCCAGCGTGAAAACAAACCCAGGCTAACACACCGTTAAAGACAGAAGCCTCCTATCTAACGATGCATCCGTGAACTCAGTCGGTGCTGAATGGAAACAACGCGAAGCAGCTGCTGCGGGGTTCCTACAGGGGGTGTCTGTCCTTCTGTTTCCACTCCTTAACTGTAAAAACACACACGTACACACACTCACATAGGTACTGCATGTCTCAGCACCTATAAATACCCTCATGAGATATTCAAAGGCATCCAGAAAGTGGTGTTGATGGACGCCGTGAGGTTTTCCTTGTGTGTGTGTGTGTGTGTGTGTGTGTGTGTGTGTGTGTGTGTGTGTGTGTGTATAAACAAATTAGCTTGATACAGAACTACTGCAGTATTTAGGGTACCATTCAGCTTTGGGCCGAGGAAGGAAACGTTAAAGTTTGGGGTACATCTGTGTGAGGGGCCACGTTCACTCCCTCATGTTCAGCACAAACCCCCTGAATGTGGAAAGCTGCCGCTTTTCCCCGTTGTGTTTGTGCGAGGTCACCTTGGCGGGAGCGCGGGCTCTCCTAGGATCCGCGAGTTGTTCAGTGTCATGTTGTTGTTGTTGTTGTTGTTTAAACAGAAAAAAGTTGTTTAATGGGTTTAAACAATTTAAAAAAAAAAAAAAACCTGAATTTTCTGCCTCAGCAGGAGTGACGTATGCGGGGTAGTTCAGGCTTTGAAGCTGTGATGAAATCAGGGCTGACGTCTGGTCCAGGGGCGTAGCCGCCACTCGTGAGCGTTTATACTCGTGCACCGGCGCGCCAGAGTCCTAAAACCTGCTTATAAGTCAGCACTGGTGAACTTTGGCTCCCGCCTTTCAAAGTCAGTGTTTGTGTTTGTTTGTTTTTGAAGCGACTGAAACAACTCTAACGTTTTGTTAGGTGACCACCAAAAAAAAAAAAAACTAGTTAAAAGGCGGCGATGAAATCGTGGGTCTGTGGTGGCGTTGGCCCGCAGCGCGACGTTAGCTTGGTACTCCGGACGGTTGCATGTACGCTTCAAATATTATAAAAGGCCTGCTCATTTCTTGAGATTGTGCGTAATAAACTCTTGTTAATCACGGAGACGGATTTTTGTCCTCGTTTTTGTTGGTAGAAAAATATAACCCTGAAAAAAAAATCTCCTGAGCTGAGCTCCACCTGAGTCCGAGGCGTGAGACTAACTTCTGAAATGCTGCAGGTCTACAGGGACGTTCACTCCCAGAGTGGCGGGAAGCGTCCGAGTCCTCGGCCAGATTCAACCCCTCGCTGCTGTGTTTCTGTGCCAAAGCTCCCTGCACCTCTGGGCCGCCCCGTAGGTTCTTTACTCTCTGTAAAGCGACTATTTACTGGTTTTCACTTTGCTTTAGAACTTTATCAGGTCTTCAAACGTCTCAGGATCTCACCGCCTCGCGTCAAGTAGGAGGTTTTCGTCAGTCGCACCATGGAAACCGAAGTATCTTTTTGTACTTTTTTTTTAACTACTTTGTACCTCATTCGTGACGTTTTCTTATCCTCAAATGGGTTCTTATACACTTGGGACTTGAACCTTTAAAAAAAAAAAAAAAAATTCTTAAAAAACAAAGCTTGATGGTTCATGAAAGCGCCCTGCTGCTGACATCGATGGCGTTCATCTTATGAGGAGGCTCGCCCAGGCTGGTAAAGAGTCTGTGACCTGTTGGGTCCTGCCTGTAAGACTAAACTGAGGGCCAATAAGTTGCGGTAGAACGAATTTGCATATCAGACAAAATTCCTGAATGAGACAAAATGTTCCCTACTGGTTAGTTAAGATGGCGATCAGAGCCTGAAACTCTTCCATCCTCGCTGTTATTGATGTCATCATGATGTTCATTCAACTTTTGATCAACCTGCTCGTGAACTCAGCAACACACCAAAATTGCTGCAAGTGACCCCCCCCCCGCTGTGTCTCTGAACTTGGGTCTTTCTAAATAGCACACGCTAACTGGGGGGGGGGGGGGGGGGGGCGTTTGCAGCTCCACACATGGACAGACGGGGTCAGGAGGCGGGAGCGTCCAGGACAGAGCAGCAGCTGTCGCCGGTGTCATTTGAAGAGGAGGAGCTCGTCCAGCCCCCCCCCCCCCCCCCCCCAACAGTTGTAGCTGCAGAGCCGTCAGACTAAAAGTTTGAATGAGAGCTTTTTTTTTTTTCTTTTTTTTTTCAAATCATCTCAGAAACATTTCCAGATTTTCAACCGTTTATTCCCGCCAGAAATTCATGCATTCATCACCAGTTGCTTGGCAAACTATAATTCCTCCCTCCTCCGTCTCTGGACTGATGTAAAACTTGGGTTTAACTCATCCGGGAGACCTGCTGACGTGAAGTGTAATTACATTCTTAAAGTTTTCAGATGGCTATGTTTTCCTTAGCGTTTTTTTTTTTTTTTTTTACATCCATCCTCATCGTACTCATATTTTCAAAAACAGACATTCCAAACTTCCGTTTCAGTGCATTTGAAAAGAATTATCCATTGCTTTTCCTCTCATTTTGCGCCACTGTGCGCCTTCACTCCATCAGGACCAACAGGACAACGCTGAGAGAAGACGGCGGGTGACATGTAATCCTGCCGTTTAAGGGTTAAATTGCTCAAATTGCTTTGAAACAGGAGTGATTTGATTTGGTTTGATCTGATTTAGTACCTTTGTTCAAAAAAAAATAAAAACCTGAGAAGGCTGGTGACATGACAATGACATAAAAACTTGCGGTCTAAAAACAAAATGGAGGCTAAAACATATAAACACCAGAACAAGGAACCACGTGTTGAGCGACTCGGGGCATGAAAATAACCTTTGCTCTGCAGGGATCAGCAGTCAGAAATAATCTGAGCCCCAGGAAGGTCCAGCAAGCAGCTGCTCCGTCATCCACCATCCTGGGACAGCAGACGTCAGCCGCCCCCCCCCCCCCCCCCCAAACCCTCCACCATCATCCTCACCATCGTCACGGTTACAGTGTGTCGCACTGTAAACGGCAGACAACAACGGCATCTCCTTTCAAAACAAAAGCCCAAAGTTCTCATCGGTAGCCTCGGGGAAATGGCTGTGAGGTTAAAAAAAAAAAAAAAAATCATAAATAGATTAAATTTTTTTTTTTAAATATAACCAAAATGAGAAATAAAAGCCTTGAATATCAAAACAATGAGCGGGCTAATTTGGGAACAAATATGCTTAGAACTCGAAGAATAAAGGAGTAAGACTCTATTCCATAGAATAAATCTATTTGGTATTTCCCGTATTTTAAATATCCTGCTTTGCACTGCGTATATTTAGATACTTCATCACGTCATTTGTGCATCTTGAGAAGCAAACCCTTTTCTCCGAAAGGGCTCAGGTTTCATGGCGGCTTGTTAATGGTTGCTAATGGCAACCTGACCCAATCAGCGTAACCGCTGATTGGGTCTTTATCTAATTCAGGGCAGGTCGTTCCAGTGTGTAAGGACAGACGGAGGGTAATCCAAGAGCCACCGTCGCTGCTTCGGCCCGGCACGTTTATTTATAGTCTGACCTTCGTGTGTTTGTGAGGGAATCTGGTTTAAGATTCTAAAAGCCCAACAAAAGCAAAGCGTTTGTCTTTTTATTTTTAAAGTTTACAAAAGACAATCAAGCCACCTAAAAGACAACAAGTGCATCGTTTGAGTCACCGCCAGCTGTTCCTGCTCTGGTTTGAAGACGCTGAATTGCGTGGGGGCACGACGATGTCATACTGCTGGAGAGCTAACGGTTTAAACGACTGCTGCTTTTTTTCCCCCCATTTTTACGCCTCTGTTTTGGGTTCACTCTCTGTCCCATATCTCAGATACAACTTGAATTCAACTAGAATTTTTTTTTCTTCAGATTTAGCATTATTTCATTTATTTGTATGGGGAACAAACGGATAATTCAGCTTCGTTGCAGCGACGTGCTCGTTTTGCATCTTCCCTGTTACTACTACTCATAAACTGCATTTTAACAAAATATATCCAGGAACTTCACATACATGATTTATCCCATTTCATTTCAGACTGTGAATACTAGCGCTTAAACCTGATCCCTCCGTTCTGTGTCATCCTCCCCTCACTGCTGTAAACACGAGTGAGATTCCCCGGCTGCCCGGTGGTCTGCGGTTTGAAACCCCGCTGTACAACACAAACCTGACCCTGGGCTTGGTCTCTGGACCAGAGGACACTCGCTCCTGTCATTCACGCCGTCGTAGCGTTCAGACGTGACCTTCGGCCGAAGTAGCAAAGGAGTCAATGTGCTGACCCGCTGCTGTGCTGCTGCGAGATTAGCAAGAACAAGATGGCGACATGAAACTTTGGTCCTTTATCAAGAGCGTAATTAGACCTTGAAGTGACTGTCTTCTTATCTGCAGAGGTCCAACTGAGGCGTGGCTAAGCCAGCCCACTCCAAGAGTTCACAATTTGATAAAAGACGATTCGTACGTGAAGCCTCTCACCCAGAGCAGTAATCTGCACGTCGGACTTGATCATCAACATTTAGGGTAGACTGGCATCACTGAGGTATCCAAGTCACTTACACACAGCACTCGATCCAGTTCTTGTTCCCTTCTAAACTTTATCTTAAAATCAAGACGAGGTTTGGAGTCAAACCTCTTTAATTTAATGCTGATGCCTTTTATCTTCAGAGTACAGAGTCTTCCGAACATCCCATCCACCGTACGTCTGTCACTTTTGATGTTTCCACCTTCACCTCCTACACATTCTTATTTGCTTCTTTACCTTTTTATTTTATACTTTTTTTTTTTTTTGGTGCTTGTAAAGTATTGTTTGTTGAAATGCTGGTGGATTATATCACTTCTTTTTTTTTTGGGGGGGGGGGGGGGTGTATGAATTTTTTCCAAGACCCAACCCTAACCACTGATGCGAATATCAGCATTTTACCAACTGGAATTGTCCCCGGTTGCATATATCACCTCCAGTGAATAATCTTGTATAATCTTTAAGTATTTTTATGTCCCTGAAAGTGGAAACTGGGGGGAGGGGTAAACAGGAGCAGCCACGATAACGGGGGCAGGCACCTACCCAGACAGTTGACATATTTAGGGCCTGATCTGGAACATTCACGGCTCAGTTACGGCCCATGCAAGTGTCAAGTGGTCCAGACGAGGGCCCAGATGTGATGAACGGGGCTTGATTCTGGTCAGACGTGGGCCAGATAAGGTGAACGTGTCACTCAGCTCGTCGCCTCCCACCCTCCAGAGTCAATGCCGTCAAACGTGGTTCAAAGGGGAGCTGAACTGAGAGCAGGTGTGGGCCACATTTGGCCCAAACACCCCCGCCTGTACGGGTGATCGGCTCCTCCAGAATCATTTTACCACAGCCTCCAAGTGACTGGGGTGTAGAGACTGTGCTTACAAAAGCGACTGATCAAAGCAGAGTTAGAGCAACGGATGCGCCCTCTTCCCTTTCAGGTGCTGTGTGCTGTGTTAACCTGAAACCACCAAGGAGATCCTGACTGACCTTCCTTCCTTGATCCGCCAAGAAGAAAACACTGACACGCCACCGCAGCGAGAGGCAGCTGTCCGGGAGAGGAAGTCAGCGCTGACCTTGGTTTCAGGGAGCGTATTTATTTTTATTTGTTGATCAGTTGGATTATTAGCAAGTGAGCCAGCGTCCTTGTCAGTACAGAGGTCAACTCTGTCAGCTTCACCCACCGCAGACAAGAGACAAACCACAAGAGCCAAACTATGGCCCCCAAGAAGAAGGCCTCACGCCAGAAGAAGGTTGGCACCGACACCATCTCTCAGGACGTCGTGGAGACCACTCCTCTCCCAGTGAAGGTAGAGAGGCGTGGTGACGGCGTGGTGGTGGTGGAGAGCGGTGTGAAGAAGATCGAGCAGATGGCGGCGTTGGACATCGCTCAGCTGAACAGCCTCAACTTGCCACTGCCACCGCCTGTCATCAAGCCTGGAGAGAGAGGCCTGGGCCTGGGCAGCGAGCTGACCCGACCCCTGCACGGTAACGCCCTGCTGGAGGAGCTCAGCAAGATGCGGCAGGAGAAGTACGCTCCACTCCTAACACCTGACTCATGCGTGCGTTCATTCGCGCGTCACTGCCGTGGGAAACTGTATCTCTGTGTGTCAACAGGTTCCTGACCGATCTGGAGTTGGGCTGCAAGACCAAAGCCTTTGACGTCCACAAGCTGGTCATCTCTTCAGTTAGTCAGTATTTCAGGGAGATTCTGGCCAAAGAGCCCGACATGAAGCGCCTGGAGTTCCCCTCCCTCTCCCCTCTCGGTAGGCCTATCCCCATAAAATCCATTATCCATCCATTTTCTACACCACTTATCCGTTAGGGGTCGTTGGGGGGGTGGGTGGGTGGAGCTTATCCCAGCTGAAATTGGTAGAGCGACGGGTTGCCAGTCCATCGCAGGGCCATCAGGAGCAATTAGGGGTTCGGTATCTTGCTCAAGGACACTCGGACATGGTCACCAGGGGAAGTGAGGATCGAACCAGCGACCCTTCGGTTGCTGGACGGCCACTCGACCCATGAGCCATCATGTTGAGAGAAAAAAGAAAATCAGCCATTGTCGAATTGATCCTCCTTTAGAGCGTAAATGAAAAAACACAAAATGACCTTTGAACTCTCAACAGATACCAAGTAGAAAATACTTCAAACCCCTGTGAACAAGCACGACTTCAGCCTGCTGAGAGTTTACAGGCGCTCTCCTTTTTCGTCCCAGCGTGATCTGACCTCCAAACTCAGGATGAGTGCTGGCCACCACTTTTCAAGGTGATCCGACCAAACATCGTGATACTGATTCGTGCAACGTCCGCATCAATGCCTCCAAGTGCTTTTGCACAGGACGTCAAGCAATGAACAACTTTTTGAAAATGCTTGTTTTCTGGACGGAGTTCAAAGCGGTCCGGCTGAACCTGCAAGTCCGCCGTTTGTCACGTTAGGTTGGATAATTCAAATGTGGCCAGTCTCATTTTCATACAGGTTATTATGCATTTTACACGCAGGGAGCTCGAATGATTTATTGATGGGATGAAAAAAGGGCTGGATGGGCCAGAAAAAGAAAAATAAGGACATGCAAAGCGACTCTGGTGGAATAAATGAATTAAAAAGGAGATAGGAGTGATAATTCCCCTCGACATTAAACGACCCCTGACCTCTCCATCTACAGGCCTCGCCAATGTCATCACCTTTGCCTACCTGGGACGCGTCCACATGTCCCTCTACACCATCGGCTGCACTGTCTCTGCCGCCGCCACCCTGCAGATCCCCCAGCTACTCAAGATGTGCATGGACTTCCTCTTGGCTGAGCTCAACGTCCAGACCTGCGTGTACATCTGGAACATCGCCGCCGCCTACGGCCTGCTGCCCGTCTGCGACGCCGCCCGCCGATTTGTCCTGGACAACTTTGTGCAGTTTGCTGTGACGCCACTGTTCACCCAGCTGACCCTGGAACAGATCTCTGCCTTCCTGCAGGACGACTCCCTGGCGCTGCCCTCTGAGGTCACTGCCTTCCAGGTCAGAGGTCAAACATGACATTCAAAGGTCAAATGTTGAAATTTGTGAACAAACTCGAGAGGAAACGTTGGTGAGACCTTCAGAATTTCTGTCGCATTGCTGCCCCTTCCAGCAGGATGAAACTTTTTCAATCAACTTTATTCCAAATTCAACCTTTAAAAGAAAAAAAAAGAAAAAAAAAAAGAAACCATCCTGTGGATTACAAGTTTGATTTCATTCAGTTACATTTTTAAAACATCAATTTAAGTTTTACATTTAAGCGAGCGACATAATTTAGATTCAATTTCACTTCTCATGTCTTTTCTTGATATGTTTTGCTGCTGCCATGACATTTCTTCAGTTTTAATTACAATAAAAACGTTGGTGGTAATTTCTAAAAAGCAGATATTTCCCAAACGACCCGGAAACACTGAATAATGTAAACTGTAAACATAAAGTAAATACGTAAAGTCTAATGTGTGATTGTATGCTATTTAGAAATAAATAAGACCCAAATATAACTCATAAATTCTTACATACAGTGTGACAGTTAAGAGATTAATGGCCCCGCCCTCTCCGGGACAGAAATAAGGACCTAAAAATGTACACGCATGACTGTTAATGAGGTCGCTGACATCATCACACTTGACGGACGTGTACAGTAGAGCGTCACCCACATACAAGATATGGAGAAAAAGACCGATGGAAGATGACGGGGCCGTTTTCAAAAGGAGCAGCGTCACAAACATCGCTCCAAGTCTTTAGTTTAATGACAGTAACAAACAGACGGATCGAGGTCGCATCCTAACTGAGGGGAGATGCTGTGCCCTCTGGGAGCTGACACGTCCGTAATAACTCTTCAGCCCACGGCGGCCGTCCTGCTATTTCCATCCAGGCCTAAAATCAGACCCACCACCAGCTGCCCCAGGCCAAACACAGGCCCAGCAAATCATAGAGGCTTCCAAATGGAAACAGCCGCGGACAAGCGATGAGACGATAGTTGTATTTATAAACTGTCAATACGACTCGCATAGGGGGCCTCTCCCACCTCTGAGCCCCCGAGGGGAAAAATCCAGTAACCTTCCTGTTGTTGAAGTGATACTTCACCCAAACAACTGTAATTTGCTATTCAAGTACTCACAGTCAGATGTCTTGAATCTCCAGGAGACTTCTTCCCTCCTGCATGACTTCTTGGTGACTCCAGAGGTCAGAAACAACAGACACGTGTTTATTAGCCCGACGCTAAAGCAGATCGACAACGAAAAGCAAAACTGTCCAAAACATCCACTTACAAACTCTTGTGTTCTCTCGCAAACCAAAAAGTTACGTATTTGAAGCATAAATTGGCCAATTTATGTTTTAAATCTCACTTACGCTCACTGAGACAAGCAGGTGGCATTAGTTTCCTCTGTAGGGGGCTGGCCTGCTGTTTCCTCACGCTGCAGTGACTCACTACGACTCACAACTAAAAGTGGTACTACAACCCAAACCAGATTGACGCCAGCTTGGTAAGGTGTCCCTTTAAAGCGTAAACAAAGGAATCGTCCCTTGCTGAGCATCCATCTATTTTCTATTCCACTTATCCGTTAAGGGTCGCGGGGGGTGGAGCCTATCCCAGACATGGTCACCAAGGGAAGTGAGGATCAAACCAGGAACCCTTTGGTTGCTCGACGGCCACGCTACGCTGCTGAACATGATCATCAAATTGTTAATTCTTCATCCTCATCCTGGTAAATCTGTCTCTCTCCAGCTGGCCATGAAGTGGCTTGACTTTGACTCCACCCGTCAGCCTCATGCCGCCGAGCTCCTTTCCCATGTTCGCTTTGAGACCATCCCAGCCAGCGAGTTGGTGAGCCAGATCCAGCCGGTGCCCCGCATGATGCTGGACCCTCAGTGTCACCGCCTGCTGGTGGATGCCATGAACTACCACCTGCTACCTTACCAGCAGAACACCCTGCAGTCCAGACGCACGCAAGTCCGCGCCAGTCAGCCCACTTTGCTCACCATTGGCGGCCGGCCATCCCTCACTGAGCGCGCTCTCAGCCGTGAGGTTAGTGCTTCGTGTGGCGCGTGTACGAGTTCTCCTAGAAAACCGAAGAAAATCCCATACCGACCTTTGACCCTTTGTTCCCAGGTACTTTGGAGGGACCCTCGTGAGGGAGGAGCTACCTGGCGCCATCTTACCCAGCTGCCAGCAAAGAGTTTCAACCAGTGTGTGGCTGTGATGGACGGATTCTTATACGTGGCTGGCGGAGAGGACCAGAACGATGCTCGTAACCAGGCCAAGCACGCCGTCAGCACCCTCAGCAGGTAGAACTGTTTCTGGTAGACCAGCAGCTGCTGTTTGTGCAGGATTTACCTCTGGAGAGTTTTAACTTAAAACATTTCAACGTTGATCATATGATCACGAATTACCCATCAGAAAAGGTTGATTATTGGTCATATAATCTGTGTATCATTACACACAACTGACTTTCTCTCATCAGATACGACCCTCGCTTCAACACCTGGCTCCACCTGGCCAGCATGCGCCAGCGCCGTACCCACTTCTCTCTGGCAGCCAGTGGCGGACGCCTGTTTGCCATCGGCGGCCGCAACGTCGAGGGACTACTGGCCACCACCGAGAGCTACCTGCCTTCCTCCAACACCTGGCAGATGCGTGCACCCATGGAGACGCCCCGCTGCTGTCACTCCAGCTCAACCCTGCCCTCCGGAGACATCCTGGTGACGGGAGGGTACATCAACTGCGCCTATTCCCGATCGGTGGCATGCTACAGTATGGAGAGAGACTCCTGGACCGAGATGGCCTCCATGGAGATGCCTCGCGGCTGGCACTGCTCTGCTACTCTCGGAGGGAAGGTGTATGTGGTGGGAGGAAGCCAGCTGGGGCCGAGTGGTGAACGTGTGGATGTGCTGTCCATGGAAGTCTTCTCTCCGGAGAGTGGAGTGTGGTCCCGGGCCGCCCCTCTGCCACTGGGTGTGAGCACCGCTGGCCTGTCCCCTCTGTCCGACAAGCTGTACCTTTTGGGAGGCTGGAATGAAGCAGAGAAGCGCTACAAGGCTGCGGTCCAGAAGTACGACCCAGCTACTGACAGCTGGTCCATGGCGGAGGATCTGCCTGAACCCACGGTGGGAGTGTCTTGCTGCACGCTGTCCCTGCCACCTCGCCACGCACCGCGACGACAGCAGCACCGCAACACGCCTGCCCACGAAGACCAGCAGCAGGCTGGGAAAAACCGGAGCAGAGAGAGCAGCGTGACTCCATCCCAAATCATCACGGCATAGAGAGGCTGGAGGCCAACGACGGGACTAGAGGAGCAGAATCTGGAGGACTTCTGGATCATGCCGGCTCTTTTTAATGTTTTATACAACAATTATATTAATAATAACCATAATTACAGTAGTTTAACACACAAAACTTTGGCAACTTTTCTTGGAAATTTACACATTTATCATCTGTCCTATGTTTTTAGGTACAATTAACTAAAATGCAGGAACGAGAAGAAGGCTCGCATGGTCCAGTGTGTTCTCCGTGGGTGTTTGAGTGACGTGAAAAATGAAAAAACCTGGAGGGAATTGGCGAGTCGAGCAGGTGGAGGTGGAGGGGTTGAAGGGAGGATGACGAAGATGGAGAGACGGGAACAGAATCGGGCTGTTTGAAGGATTTGGCTTGGGGGGGGGGGGGGGGGGGGGGTCACTGTGAATCCAGAGGCAACGTGTGTACAAAAGTTGTATGTTGGCCGAGTGTGTGTGAAATCAAACGTGAATGTGAGCGAATGGCGAGTGTGTGGTTGCCGTTGGAAATGAGCCATTTACTGATTTAAATTCTCGATGATCGATTGATATCACTCATGAAGCAGGACAGCAGTAAGCTAACCAGTTTATTGTTTTATTTATTTATTCCTTAGTAGTGTAGCTCAATTGTGACAAAATTAAAACTAAAAAAAAAGAAACAGATGTAGCTTAATGATTTTTTTTTTTAAGTGCAATAGGATGGAGGGTGATGGCAAGTGAATGGACAAAGAGGAAATTAAGTGCACAAGTTCTTGTTTTTAACTCCACAATCAGAGAAAGGGGGGGGCGGGGTGTAAAAATGAAATAGCAAAGTAAGAAAAAAAGAAAAGAAAAATATAGCAAGTTTTGAAAAAATTGAAAAAAAAAGAGGACGTATGCTCATCTGTATTAAAACTGTTGCTGCACTTAAAATTTGTACCGAAACGAAGACAAACTCCCAAATGAGGAACCAGTGAGACTCCAGCATGCGCCAGTAACAACCGTCACAGTAAACGATCGACATCCCCGTGACAAAACGAGGCTAATCAGGCTCATTTAATCGGCTAAATCCCTTTGTACGTGTCTCCCTTGTAGCGCTGGATGAGCTGTGGTTGTGTGGGGTTTCACTGAATAAAGCCAATCTGATCAAAACATACCACTCCTGCCACTTTGTTTACTTTGTCTGTGCTGAATTCTGGGAAACGTAGTTGAGAAATGTATCACTTTATGTCCAACAGCTGTAAGACACACAGGGGAGTTTAGAGCATTAGAGGGTAGAGTTGGCAGTTCTCTCATATATATTTGCAGCTAGCAACCGTTAGCTTAGCTTGGCTAGGGTTAGCCAGGCTTATGGTGAGTGAACACTTGACAACTGTTCAATGGCTAAAAATCCCTCTGCCTTTACTGATAAAACTCAATACTTTATTTTCAATCAACCCACAATGTCTCATGTTTAATATATTCTAAGCTCAAATTTTTAAAAAAAGAAGAAAATTCTACTTTTTCAAGGATTAAGTGCTGCAATGTAGCCGTGTCAATTTAACACCGTTGCCAACCATTTCCATGTAGAGCTGCTAAAAGCTCAGAATTGTCTTTTTTTCCCGGCAGAAGAAAGACTAATTAGGATCGTCCAGAAATATGGAGAAGCAGTTACTCGTACTTTGAAAATACATGAAGCTGTAATAAAATTTAATATACAGGCACTTAAAATTTTTTTTTATTAGTGTTTCTGCTTAACTAGTCACAAATAAAATACACGATTCTATAGTTATGGGGTCATTTTTAATCCATCCATCGTCATCTTCCACTTATTCCTACATTAAGGGTCGTGCGGGGGGGCTGGAGCCTATCCCAGCGTCAACGGGCAAGAGGCGGGGTACACCCTGGACAGGTCGCCAGTCCATCGCAGGGCCAACATAGAGAGACGAACAACCATTCACACCTACAGTAAATCAGCCTCGTCCCCAATTGCATGTCTTTGAACTGTGGGAGGAAGCCGGAGTACCAGAGAGAACCCACACAGGAACAGGGAGAACATGGAGACTCACACAGAAAGATCCTGTGATGGAGCCGGGACTCGAACCCGGAACCTTCTTGCTGTGAGGCGACAGCGCTGACCACTGCACCACCGTGCAGCCTCATTTTTTAATCACACCAACTAATTTTTTTTCTTTTAAAGTATTGGTTATTTGATCTGATTAAAAAAAAAAAAAAAGGGACATTCCCAAGCAGAACAAAGTAAAAGTACCGCTTGGCAGGACGGTTACCCGCTTCCAAGTCAAGTATGACGAGAATTGTCAATATTCTCTAATCGCCATTTCAGATTTGACGGTTCTGACATTTACTTTGCAAATTTATAGTTATGACTCTCAGTTTACACACCGTAAGAGTATATCAAAGGGAACTCACCAGAACCCTTATTTAAATGTTCATGTCATATTATGGGCCAGTTTTCATTTACGAGGGGATGTCCCCACACCTCAACTAAACCTTCCCAAATCACACATGTAAAAAAAAAAAAAGAAAAACCTTTAAATGAACCCCTTTTATTTTGAGCTGATTTGTCATTCCCACTTTCCCAAACCCACGTATCCAAGTACTGAAAACATTTCATCCATGTGTTTGAAGAATGAGATTTCTCACAAATCAGGTTTTCACTTTGGCATCAGTTGAAACGTTTTACGACACCCCCCCCCCCGCACTCAGAGGAAGATCTTATTCTAAAATTGCCCTCCTAGCCGACGACGCTCTGAAACAAGTATTTATACTCAGGAATTCATCCAAAATGACAGACGGGGTTGTTTGTTTGTTTTTTTTCATTTTTTTATTCCTTTGTTACAAAGAGTGAAAGGTGGTCCTTTACTTGCCGGGGAGGATGATGCCGTCATACTGAAAGAGAAGAAAACAAGTTCATAGGTTTGAGTGTGAAAGAACCTTAAAAAAAGAAAAAAGAGGAGGTAACACGGCCACAGGTTCAATCTCATTCTGAGCCGCGGAGGACCAGGAGAGGTCTGAGCAGCCCCCGGGTCACTGGGCCACCAAGGTCCGTCAACGCCGCGTCACTGAAATTCCTTCAACTTCGTTTGTTTTAAAGAGCGACGTTCCTCCTGGTACACATCATTTCACGCCAACAAGAGATTTTCCTGCCAATGTTTACCCCGTTTCTTTCCTCCCGTTGTTTTTGTTTTGTTGTTGTTGTTGTGCTCATAGAAAACTGTCAGCTGACTTTCAGCTGCAGAACAAACTCACAGATCCAGCAGCAACGCTACCAACACTCACTTTCTGCTGGAACCAGCGCATGGCTTCCTCTTTGCGGATGCGGTGCCGGAAGCCGATGCGGCCTCTTTTCCGCTTCTTGTCAGCGATGCTGAAGCCGGGTCGGCCCAGAACCTGCACAAAGACGGGGGGGGGGTCAGAACACTTGATACCAACAGTAAATGTTTCAGCGACTGAGACGAAAGCTCCCTCGCCAATGAACTGAATGCTGGAAAACTGATTTGTGTACAATCCAGTGTCGTTTCTGCACTCCAAAGAGTTAAAGACTTCATTAGAAACATTCCAAGTTTGAAAACAACAAAACGCAATTGCAGGAAGGGTTAAATCCTTTATTACCTCCTCAAACGGCCTTTAGGAACCCAATAGTTGATCCAACATCTGAGCATTAATACTGATATCAAGAGTTGTTCACCCAACATTGACAGGTTCATGAATACTCAGACTCAGCAACAACAGTGACCCAACGACCAATAAGAACATTCCTTTTAGTTCACACACGTTAATAAAACTGATCGTCTAATCCTCGACACGTGGCGCCTCAAGGATTCCACCGTTGGTCTCATTTCCTCAACCGAGAGTTGAGGTGAGGATTAAATAGTAATAAAATAATTCAGGCAATCTCTAAAACACTGGGATTGAAATGTATGTTTGCGCTGCCAAAGGTTTGTTTTTTTTTTTTTTTTTGTAATTTCTACTAGCACCACATCCTCATCCTGGCCTTTCCAAACTGCAAATAAACACAGGTAATCAAAATCATCGACACCCCCCCCCCCCCACACACACACACACCCAGTGTGGCATCGGAAATTTGAGGCAATTTTAATTTCAAGGCATAATCCCAACACTGGAAGACAGCAGCTGATCCAGTGCAGTGAAAAGCCTGCATCTCACACCAAAGCCTGCGGCGCCGCTGCCACTGGGCCTAAAAACATTTCTGGAGGAAACCTTTGCGCCTTACATTCCTTCAGCTTCTTCCCCCATTCCCTTTATGCTTCATGACTTTGAGGCAAACTAAGATGCTCTTCAAGGTGATTCAAAAATAAATAAATATACAAAAAAAACAACAAAACCGAAGCATCTCAAAACTGAAAGCGACTCTTCACTTTGGGTGCGTTTCCACCGGCTCATTGGGTACCACGTCAGCGTGGGTGGGCTCACCAGCCGGGAGTTCCCCGATGTGATTTGTGTCACAACAACAGCAAGAGGACACGGAGGCGGCGTGACGCCTTTTGCTCGGTCTGTGGTTTTTGCTTAAACTAAAAGTGAGGGAGGACAGACTGGCGAGGCTTCAAGTGGTGAACCAGGACCCCCAAGAAAGGAATAAGAGACTTCACCGAGCCATGACCAGGATTCCACGAGGCCAGGATGATAGGAAGTAGACGACGCAAGCGGGTGAGTTACCCAACCAGCGCCCCGCTACGTGTTTACGTCACATTTTAGTCCCCGCTCGGCTCGCTTGGAACCCCAACAGAGCAGGGACCAAAATGGTAATGGTTAGTACCGTGTTGGGGCCGGTGGAAACGGGGCCAAACCGACTCAAGCCAAAGTGAGTCAGTGGAAACACGGCCTGTCTCTCATCTCCTCTGCAGACACACAAACAGTCTCACACACAACTTCCCAAATGCAGCAGCTGAAGCCGTTTGGTCTCTTACCACGTAGAAGTCCAGCCCGTAGATTCCGATGCTGGGGTCGTACTTGATGCCCAGATCGATGTGCTCCTGGATGCCAAAGCCAAAGTTCCCGGTATCAGAGAAGTTGTTCTTTCTCAACTCGTACTCACGCACCTGGAGGGAGCGGCGGGGGGAACGGTCACGACAGCAAACCAAAGAGCTTTCATTATCGAACCACTTCAAGATGAAAAGGCTCAAACAGGAATATCACACTCAGTAAGGCTGCGAATAAGAACTCAAAAGAATTCCTCTTGCGTCAGCTTGGAATTTCACCACAACTTGATGAGCCAAACGTCCTCAAGCCGTGAAGGTCATGAGAGAGAAACACGAAGCTCAGTGACGAACACCCAACTCCCAGTCATTATTCGCTGAATCAGACAAACTCTCGAGCAGCAGTTTTGAGACACACAGAGCAGTCAAACTGCTTTGAGGCGCAACTGTTGAGCCCTACAAACTGCTTTGACCCCGCTTTGGTTTTGATGTAGCTTGAGTGAGAAACCACCACCCACACAACATGGAAGGTTTAAGGTCAGTTTCCACAAGGAATCTCTGATTCTGCTCTGAAACATGAATGGAATATTCAGGGAGAAACTTCTTGAATGGCATATTGTCGATGTTAACATTTCCAGTGATACAAGGGAACATTGACCTACTGACCTTGAGTCCCTTCTCCAGGATCTCCTCGGCTTTGGCTCCACGGACGGTGCAGTGGACAGCAATCTTTTCATTTCTGCGGATGCCAAAAGATCTCACAGTGTAGCGGGCTGCAGGCGGAGGAAACGTCATTTATTAAACAGGGTCAGCTTAAACAAAAAGAACGCTTTTTCTGGCAGATTAAGACTTTTTCGGGACTTTACAGCCCTCGTTTAATGTGACGCAATGATTTTTTGGGTGTGCTTCCAAACAGGATGGGCCTCAAATGCCTCGTCTCTCCTCCACACACCAACACTCACCCTTGGAGAAGACAGGGGTCTGTCCGGTGAGCTGCTCCAGCACCTTGGCTGCACGCGTCAGCCTGTCTCCACTCTCACCCACACAGATGTTCAGGCAGAGCTTGCGGATTCGCAGCTCTCTCATGGGGTTCTCCTTCTTCTCACCCTGGTCCTGAGGAAAGAAATTCAAATGGTTCAATGACCCGCCTGGCAGAGTAGCAACAACAGGCCCGACAACCCAGCACCCAAATGGAGCGCCATTATCTGCTGCTTATCCACTGAGACGTTAACATGCTAATAGCTTCTCACAAGCAAGCAGCCTGGGTATTAACGTCATCCATCTTTTAATTCAATTCGCGTTTTATTAGCTCTGTGTCCTAAAATGTAACATCTAACATTCTTGAATCGTCACATGTCCGACCAGGAACATGTCCGTACATATCCCAACAGCTAGCTTTACCTGGAGAGAATACGAGCCGGGGAGTTAAACCAGAACCTCCGAACTACACAAAACTACCGACAACCAACGCGCTCCCTGGGATGATAAATTGTCATGAAATCACTGAAATGTCATCTTCATTGACCGCACTTAGTTCCGAGTATTGTGGGGAATGTGCTTTCCGGCAACTAGCTTGTTAGCATTACTCGGTTTCTACGTTTATGGGACTTCCGTGGAAAATATTGAGGAAATGCGACATTCGTTCAATCCTCCGTAAGTGTGTCTAAGCCCATGTGAGGGAAACAGCCGTGAAAGATGTCCCGAAGAGCCGATGATTGTGGATTTCAACCCCTGCATTGCCTTTACAATACGCCGTATGATGTGAGGTAAGACTCACCGCCATGTTGGATCACTAGAAGAGGACGTTACGCTTCCGGCGGACCAAATTTATAACAATGTGTTCACTGCAAATATGCCCGGACATCGTGGAACACTGCGAAGGTTCCGCTTTGTGCATGAACGTCAAACTAATCACGTAGTTATTGGAAATAGATAATTAAATTTTAAAAAATAAATACATATAACACATTATATGCCTTTCCACACTCTGTATTTAAAAAGTATTTACATATTTTATGAGTCTGATCTGTTGAAAGGTCTAAGTTATCATTAACGTTTATATTTGTATCACTCTCAGTGGTATCTTGTTCAGTTGTTTCATAGACATTTGATTTCTTGTCAAACTATAGGGTGCCAGCTATGAATTTTCCAAACATTCTGTTTTCATTCATGATGACACTTTCGCATGTAAGTGAGAATTAGTGATGACACTGTTGCAAAATTCTTGTACAGGGTTGTTGTGCAAGCCCACATATGGAGCAGTGGTGCATTGTATTTATGTCAGCAAACAATATGATGTTCATACTTACATTTCTCACTCCCTGCAACAGAATGACCACCAGGTCAGGGTTTACCCCGCCTCTCACCCAGCGTCACCTGACTGTATGACCTCTCTGACACCACATGACTGTCGCCTGGCAGGCAATTTGTTCGTTTGGCCAACATCAGTGTTCCAGGTCACGAATGTTTATGGCATATATGTGACAGATTGGATGAATGAACAAATTAGTTGAACAATTTTTCAGAGCAGTGTGGAGTTTGAACTTGGAATCATCTCTGTAACTTTTGATCAACAAAAGCTTTATGTATAGTGCTCAATGTTTTGATGTAAGTGAATCGCTCTCACTTCCAATTCATGAACCTCATTGCCATTTTCACAGCACATGGAGTTTGTGTTTGTGGCAACTTTTTTTTTTTCAAGATTCAAGAACTTTATTTGTCGCATGTGGATGGACACAGCACACTCAGTGTAATGGGAGTGCGACAAACTCCCCAGTGTAAACTGTGCATTCTGGTGCTGCCCGGCTGGAAGGTGTCTGTTTTCGGTTAGCCCTCTGCTAACTTGGATTTAAATGATTTAATCTTGTAGTTCTTCTTGACGGCGGCACGGTGGAGCAGTGGTCAGCGCTGCCGCCTCCCATCAAGAAGGTTGTGGGTGGAGCCCCGGCTGCAGCACGGGGTCTTTCTGGGTGAGTCTCCATGTTCTCCCTGTTCCTGCTGGGTTCTCTCTGGTACTCCAGCTTCCTCCACAGTCCAAAGACATCAAGAGGGACCAGGTTAATCCAGACTCTAAATTGACCGTAGGCGTGGCTGGGAGAGCCAATGGTTGTCTGTCTCTATGTGTTGGCCCTGCCATGGACAGGTGACCTGTCCAGGGTGAACCCCGCCTCTCACCTGAAGGCTCCACCCCCACCCTTAACAGGATGAGGGGTAGAAAATGGATGGATGGATGGTTCTTTTTGACTTTACAAAAGTTATCAGACCAAATGGGTCAAACTATGACAGGGGATTTAACCATTTTATGGGGGATGTGTTATACTCACAACTATTAGTTCACAATTTAACACAACTGGGTAAGCTAAAGGTGGAGCGCCGATGATGTAAACGTGCATCAACAGTTGTAATAATTGTCACTGCCAGAAGATAGAGACAAAAACACTTCACGGTAGCTTGCAGACTTAGCCAAGCCAAAGTGGTACTGTAGCAGAGTACAGGTTTGCTAGCACTGTTGTTAAGGGAAATTCCTGATATAAGTTTTCGGGTTATTATAGTTTAACCACTGTATAGAAGTAGAGGAACAAGTAGAAGAAAGGGCGTAGTTTAATGCCATATTAACCCACTTTAACAGGTTATCATTTCATCATCATGAGATAAGAAGATTAGTTATGGCGTCACAATGAGGTGATGTCCAGCTATTGTGTAATAACAGAAAGTTGCATAAATTGCTCACCTATTCAAGAGAGTAGGAGTGCCACATATATAGTATATTTGTATTTATATAAAATGAATCAGCTCATTAATATGTCCCTCAGTGGAGGCTGCACACAAGCAGAAACAGCATCATCAGCATCTGACAAGACGACAACCTCCCCTCCACAGAACACTGGAGTGAGATGACTAACTTCATCAGAAACTAGATAAGGGGACCAGAATGTTGTCATGGTTACTGAATGATCTACCAGAGATGTTGCCTGGCAACACCAGGGCTGTCTTGTTCGCACATTTTCATCTTAATCATATGCTGAAGTTTTCAGGCCGCCATCCACGCATGTGGCACTCTTATTGTAGGTAAAAAATGTGATGACCTTAATACCTCCTCCTTCATGTTGAGCGTGACATTTGAGGGCCTCACACACACACACACACACACACACACACACACATTACACCAATGAACGCATGTCACAGTTACCTTTATGTACCTGGATTGGTCAATTGGAACAGTGTCTTTTGAATTCATGACAAGTAAATCTCAAAAATCTGTTCATGGAAAACCTGGTGAACCATTTTCTCATCTACAGAGGAAGTTAGAAATGTGTTTCTTAAGAGTGACTGAGTTGAGGCGGCATGTTGATGTGTTTATGTTTTCTGCTGCAATCACAAAAACACAAGGAAGGAAGTGCTTCACTTTGGCAATGTTTAAGATTTTTATTGTTTCGGTTTCAGCTTAATCTCATCACAGTTTTCCCAAAAGGCCCTCCTTTCCTGCGGAAACTTTTGCGATGGGTTTTAATCAGCATAAGCCAGTCCTTGAGTAGAGAGCTCTGCCTCAGAGATGACGGTGCTGAGTGGCAGGAGAGACAAGGGGATGGGGCAGCCCACTGCAGCTGCTGAGGCATGACATGTTGTTGGGCACCCTGCATGACAATTCATTTCTTCTGTGCCTTCTGTGCAGCCTTGGTGACCTTTCCGCTTCCCATAGCGCTCTTTTCAACGCTCTTGATGACACCGACAGCCACGGTCTGCCTCATGTCACGCACAGCGAAGCGACCTGGGAGGACGAGATGAGGATTCAAGAGTCAGGGAGGAGCTTCGGTGATTTATCAGAAATACATACTTTGACTACCTGAGTGGTACTGTTGTGTCATGTTGGCATTTGTCTTTATCAGAAAACAAGCAAAGACTGAAGTCGTGTTAGCACATGTTGCTGTATTCTGGATCACGGACTGCGACTGAGAGGGAGCCGAGTCCTGGAAGGACCAGTAGCTGACAATTTAGAGCCCAGCTTTCAAATGTGTGTCTGTGATTTGTCTGGCGAGGTTGTTCTGAAAGGAGCGTTGTTACGGTGTAATAATATGAAGGGGACTGGGCTGCCTCTCAGATCCGCTGCTAATGGGATTTGGTGATGCGATCGTCAGCGCCAGGATGGAGGCGTAACAACGTAAGAATACACAGGAAGTGCGCTGGGCTTTGAACATCCATGGCCGCAGCTGACATGCTCTCAACCCGGCCGTGCAGAACTCTCACAAACCCTGCTGCCTCGAAAGGAAAGGATGATTTTGGATTTGGACTTGTTACTTGATTCTATCTGTATTGTTCCTTTTTCCTGACATATTGTTGTTATTTTATACTTTTGTTGTTCTTGTGTACATCTTTTAATACATTTGCTCTAAATTTTATGTAGTCATATTACACCAGGATCTCTCTCTTTACTAAATTGTGAAATGTTCATGATTTCATTAAGGTGGCTTGAAATAAGACTGCTAGGTTT
Source organism: Aulostomus chinensis (assembly GCF_037954235.1). Classification (NCBI taxonomy): domain Eukaryota; kingdom Metazoa; phylum Chordata; class Actinopteri; order Syngnathiformes; family Aulostomidae; genus Aulostomus; species Aulostomus chinensis. The sequence continues at coordinate 3,445,886 of NC_141341.1, read as the reverse complement.
TCTGACCCTCCCTCTCCTCGATGTTTCTGTTGTCTCTCTGTAACATTTTTGTGCGTTTAATCTTGTGCAAAGTCTTTGCAGGATAATCACCGCCCCGCTTCACGAGGCAAGGTGCCGGAGACGTCAGTGAATCCAAGCTCGACTAAAGACATGTCTGCAGACTTCCATCTATGAAGACTTTCATCAGCTGGACGAGCAGAAGGTAAAGTGAAGCCTGCAGTGCCCCACCTATGAATCTTGATGACATTGATTCTTATTAACCATAACAAAGAGTGGTTTATCAGAGAGACGACCAGCAGCAGAACTGTGGGTCAGATGACCTCAGTCATGAGCTCAGCGGCATTCAGATGTACAAGAGCAGACTGGGGAGCAGCAGCCATCTGATTGAAAATGAAACCTCATTTACAGATTTTATCTGCCATTAAAAAAAAGACGACAAACAGCGTTTCACTCACCCAGCGCGGCAAAGTCGGAAAAGGCTTCCACAACCATGGGTTTAGATGGAGTCAGCTTGACAATGGCTGCATCTCCAGACTTGACAAACTGGGGGTTGTCCTCAAGCTTCTTGCCAGAACGACGGTCAATCTTCTCGATGAGCTCCTTGAACTTGCAGGCAATGTGAGCGGTGTGGCAGTCCAGCACGGGGGCATAGCCCTCGTTGATCTGGCCAGGGTGGTTCAGGATGATGACCTGTGTAGGATGAGACCAGCGGAGATGGAGAAGAAGATTACAGTGTTGTCTTCTACAAGAGAAGAGCGCAGCAGACTGAGTGGTCAGACTGAGGTCCTGAGCTGTGTTTGACAGGACTTCACTTCGGTTCAAAGGGATAGGCTTTTACCACAAAAAGAAAATGTAACTTACTCTTTAAATCCGTGACAAACTAGATCCAGCTATCGACATGCCGAGCAAAAAGCCTTTGTCTTTCGTTCTCTGTGTCAAGTCTGTTTTTTCCTCTGACTCACCTGAGCTTTGAAGCTATCAGCAGCCTTCGGTGGGTCATTCTTGCTGTCGCCAGCCACATATCCACGACGGATTTCCTTGATGGACACGTTCTTGACGTTGAAGCCCACGTTGTCACCGGGGACAGCCTCAGGCAGAGACTCGTGGTGCATCTCCACAGACTTCACCTCGGTGGTCAGGTTGCAGGGAGCGAAGGTGACAACCATACCAGGCTTCAGGACACCAGTCTCCACACGGCCGACGGGGACAGTTCCAATACCTTAGAGCAGATGACCTTGAATACTCACAATACATAGCTATCAGTTTTCTTAGTGTGTATGTCCATAAAACATTTACCTCCAATTTTGTAGACATCCTGCAGGGGCAGACGGAGGGGCTTCTCAGTGGGGCGAGTGGGGGGCTGGATGGCATCCAGAGCGTCGAACAGGGTGGTTCCACTGGCATTGCTCTCCTTGCGCTCGATCTTCCATCCCTTGAACCAACTCATCTACAAACACATTCAAGGTTAACATCGATACCTCAACCAGGCAGATTAGACAGAGACACATGCAGGTGATGTGTTCTTACCTTGACACTGGTTTCCAGCATGTTGTCTCCGTGCCAACCGGAGATTGGGACGAAGGCGACGGCAGCTGGGTTGTAGCCGATCTTCTTGATGTAGATGCTCACTTCCTTAGTGATTTCTTCAAAACGGGTCTGGCTGTAAGGGGGCTCGGTGGAGTCCATCTTGTTGACGCCAACGATGAGCTGCTTCACACCGAGGGTGAAGGCCAGCAGGGCGTGCTCGCGGGTCTGGCCGTTCTTGGAGATACCAGCCTCGAACTCACCAACACCAGCAGCAACGATCAGCACAGCGCAGTCAGCCTGGAATGACAGTAGCTTGGATTAAATAAAAAACCCCACTGACAGCTGAAACATCTCAGCTTCAGATGTACACTGAAGCAGCAAGATTACCTGAGAGGTACCGGTGATCATGTTCTTGATGAAATCCCTGTGTCCAGGAGCATCGATGATGGTCACGTAGTACTTGCTGGTCTCAAACTTCCACAGAGCGATGTCAATGGTGATACCACGCTCACGCTCGGCCTTCAGCTTGTCCAGCACCCAGGCGTACTTGAAGGAGCCCTTGCCCATCTATTCACAAGGAATAAGCTGAATGAAGAGAAGCTACAGATAAAGAGGCCTGCAGGCTCGTGACCTTCCTAGAAGTACCACCAACTACCCTTGGAGGATCACACGGTTTTTAAATGGGTGACCGCTGTAAACAGCACATCCTGACACACCTGGTGGGTAACTGCACTCTCTTCAGGTTTCACCGTGGTAGCTGAGTAGGAGCAATGACAGAGCTTCAGTTCATCCACCGGGCTCAAAAAATATGATCTCACATCTTTAAAAACAACAACAACAAAAACCCTGACAGTCATTTTGGGTTAAACGGACTTAAACCCAGTCTTTTATTTTGCAAAATAATGTCCAGTGGATCAGTGTTTCTTAACAAATGAATAAAGATTTAGATAATTAATCTAGGGGCTGCACGGTGGTGCAGTGGTCAGCACTGTGGCCTCACACCAAGAAGGTTCCAGGTTCGAGTCCCGGCTCCATCACAGGGTCTTTCTGTGTGAGTCTCCATGTTCTCCCTGTTCCTGCGTGGGTTCTCTCTGGTACTCCAGCTTCCTCCCACAGTCCAAAGACATCAAGAGGGGACGAGGCTGATTGATACTCTAAATTGACCGTAGGTGTGGCTGTGAGTGTGAATGGTTGTCTGTCTCTATGTGTTGGCCCTGCGATGGACTGGCGACCTGTCCAGGGTGAACCCGCCTCTCGCCTGTAGATGCTGGGATAGGCTCCACCCCCCACGACCCTTACTACTCAGGAATAAGCGGAAGACGACGATGGATAATTAATCTAAAGATATATTTAAAAACAACAAACATATCAATCGGTGTCAGTTTAGTGTTTGACACTTGAACACTCAAAGGAATTAACCTAAGTTATGCCACCCGGCCCTGCATTTTATGTGATGCTAATCGCAGGGATGGAAGCTCAGTCTTCAGCTCTAAGCTGCAGAGACAGTTTACCCCGAGTGTCTTCACAGCGATTTAATGCCAATCGCAACTTTAATCTGGCAGATGTTACTGATTCAGTTCAATCTCCAATTTGACTTGGATCAGTCCTGCTGTGTGACACATCCTATGGCTTTAAAAAAAAAAAAAAAGTTCTCGGATTTATTTCCCATTTTTCCAAAAAACAGACGGTGTAAGTCATAAGGAATCATAGTTGTCCATTACACAATTTTAATATATTATTACAGTGATGCGTTCATTACAGAATGAGTGTTGATTTTTAAAACAAATTTGGTGATTTACTCCATATGGCTCTTTTCACGGCAGACATCTGTCACAAGTTGGTAACGTGTAAAAGTTACTGTTACGATGAAGCTCACTCGAGAAGAGCACTGGGTATGTACTTTATAAAGAGTACACATGTTTGAACGGCAGGGGGCAGTACGAACCAACATGTATCAGGGACTAGTTCCACCGCCACACCCGTCCGTCTCATGAGTCACTTCAACTACTTCCCTCCGTGACAAGAAACACGGTGTGGATGGTTTGAAACCCAAGTCGATACCCGATTTATTCAAATACCAACCTCGGCAGCCTCCTTCTCAAATTTCTCGATGGTTCTCTTGTCGATTCCTCCGCACTTGTAGATCAAGTGGCCGGTGGTGGTGGACTTGCCGGAGTCGACATGGCCAATAACCACGATGTTTATGTGGGTCTTTTCCTTTCCCATTTCGATGGACTGGTTACAAACAACAGTGTATGTAGGTGTTTACACAGGATCAAATTGTTTCACACGGTAATTACACACACAACACCGCTCTGGCTCGGCGCAGTCACGTCTCACCGCGATGTGGCATCACTTGCCATTTCACAACTCGCTCACGAGCGTTAGCTAACGGTTACTGAATCAGATCGACCAAAACTGTCAACGCAGTTCTTCAAAACGTTTTTTTCCGTCGCTACTGGTGTAATGAGTCTCAACTTAAGACGTTTAATCAAGAAAAAAAAACGTGCGTGTGACGTCCTCGGTGCTCGTCCGCGGCACCGGTGAGTCACGCGCCATGTGCTCCGCCGCCGGCTCGTCGGGCCTCCATATTGCGGCGCGAGTGCAGGGCCGCCATGTTCTCAAGCGAGCGCGCTCCCGACGCATGATTGGCAGCTCTGGGCTGACAGAACACAAGTTCACGAAGAAGAGACGAAAACGAATGGAAGGGGGAAATCAGTCAGTTCAATTTGAGTTTCAATTTTTCTGGTAATTAGCTTGCACGGGTTGTATGTAGCAGTCTGGAAAGCGTCAGTTTTTCTCAAGCCCATGGTACATTCTCAAAGCTCTTCTGTCCTTCGTTCTCATGTCTGAGTCCAGCAACAACTAAGGTTTTGTTTTGTTTTGTTTTTTTTAAGACTCACCTGAGCTCAGCAGCTACCAAGGAGTCCCTGGTTGGTTGGGGTGAGGAAAAACAAAGGGCTGAGACAAAGGTGCGCTGGGGTTTTATACCCAGCCTGGGAAGTAGGAGGGCGGTTTCAAGCTCCAGTTGCTGTCAGACAGGAATGTAAGCATTATTGGCTAGGACTGCAGAACCAGTTATTGGAGGACTCGTTCCTCCCCGACAGAATTTAACGACGGCCACGCCGCAGGACAGTGGTTTCCTACATCTGACAAACTAGAAAAGAATCAAAAAAATTTGAGGGATGAGACGAGCTGTGTCGATTTTTTCAAAGACATTTATTTTATTAGTTACCAGCAGCTTTCTTTCCAATCAATTGTGGCATTTTAACGTCAAAGATACAGTTCTAAACCATTTCCAACTTAAACTTAACTGAGAAGAGGCACTGTCATGTGATTCAGGTAAGTGACAATGCCACATTGTTCTTTTTTCCTGCGAAAACTTTTGCGATGGGTTTTAATCAGCATAAGCCAGTCCTTGAGTAGAGAGCTCTGCCTCAGAAAAGATGATCCAGGGTGGGGAGAAGATCGAGGGGATGGGGTGGCCCGCTGCTGCCGGCACACGTCTCGTTGTTCGATGTCCTCTACGTCCATTCATTTCTTCTTCTGGGCCTTCTCTGCAGCCTTGGTTGTCTTTCCGCTTACTTCCTTGGTTTCAACTTGCTTGATGACACCGACAGCCACCGTCTGCCTCATGTCACGCACAGCGAAACGACCTGGGACGGGAACAGAAGTCAATTTTAACATTTGGCGCTGATCATAATACCGATCTACCACATGGAAATCAGTGAAGAAAATCTTACCAAGGGGAGGGTAGTTTGAGAAGGGTTCCACAACCATGGGCTTCTGTGGAATCAGCTTGACAATGGCTGCATCTCCAGACTTGACGAACTTGGGGTTGTCCTCAAGCTTCTTGCCAGAACGACGGTCAATCTTCTCGATGAGCTCCTTGAACTTGCAGGCAATGTGAGCGGTGTGGCAGTCCAGCACGGGGGCATAGCCCTCGTTGATCTGGCCAGGGTGGTTCAGGATGATGACCTGTTTGGACAGTCAGCAAGGACATTAACTCCAACCTGAACAATCTTTTTTTTTCAATGTTCAATCACAATTTGTGTTCACAATACCAACCTGAGCGTTGAAGCTATCAGCAGCCTTTGGTGGGTCATTCTTGCTGTCGCCAGCCACATATCCACGACGGATTTCCTTGACGGACACGTTCTTGACGTTGAAGCCCACGTTGTCACCAGGGACAGCCTCAGGCAGAGACTCGTGGTGCATCTCCACAGACTTCACCTCGGTGGTCAGGTTGCAGGGAGCGAAGGTGACAACCATACCAGGCTTCAGGACACCAGTCTCCACACGGCCGACGGGGACAGTTCCAATACCTTAGAGCAGATGACCTTGAATACTCACAATACATAGCTATCAGTTTTCTTAGTGTGTATGTCCATAAAACATTTACCTCCAATTTTGTAGACATCCTGCAGGGGCAGACGGAGGGGCTTCTCAGTGGGGCGAGAGGGGGGCAGGATGGCATCCAGAGCCTCCAGCAGGGTGGTTCCACTGGCGTTGCCCTCCTTGCGCTCGATCTTCCATCCCTTGAACCAACTCATCTACAAACACATTCAAGGTTAACATCGATACCTCAACCAGGCAGATTAGACAGAGACACATGCAGGTGATGTGTTCTTACCTTTTCACTGGTTTCCAGCATGTTGTCTCCGTGCCAACCGGAGATTGGGACGAAGGCGACGGCAGCTGGGTTGTAGCCGATCTTCTTGATGTAGGTGCTCACTTCCTTAGTGATTTCTTCAAAACGGGCCTGGCTGTAAGGGGGCTCGGTGGAGTCCATCTTGTTGACGCCAACGATGAGCTGCTTCACACCGAGGGTGAAGGCCAGCAGGGCGTGCTCGCGGGTCTGGCCGTTCTTGGAGATACCAGCCTCGAACTCACCAACACCAGCAGCGACGATCAGCACAGCGCAGTCAGCCTGGAATGACAGTAGCTTGGATTAAATAAAAAACCCCACTGACAGCTGAATCATCTCAGCTTCAGATGTACACTGAAGCAGCAAGATTACCTGAGAGGTACCGGTGATCATGTTCTTGATGAAATCCCTGTGTCCAGGAGCATCGATGATGGTCACGTAGTACTTGCTGGTCTCAAACTTCCACAGAGCGATGTCAATGGTGATACCACGCTCACGCTCGGCCTTCAGCTTGTCCAGCACCCAGGCGTACTTGAAGGAGCCCTTGCCCATCTAAGACGCAATTTTGAGATTCATGAATCCAGATCTGAGACAGCCAGAAGCAGAGTGGTACCCATAATAGGACAACTTTTTTTTAGCAAATCCATATTAAATGATACTGGGAATGTTACATTTCAACCAAAATACATGTACATGTGTCAAAAAAGTGAAAAAAAAATATATAAAAAGTGATTAAGTGCATTTTCCTTCTCCAGGCTCTGAATAATAAAGTGCACCGTCACCATCTGCTTCTCGCGGTAAGCCCCACCCCGCGCGCGCGCACACGGTTACACCCTAGTGCCGGGTAGCAGGGCTCGCGGTAGGCACGCTGGCGCCGCCATCTTGGAATGGCTGCTAACGGTTAACAGAGCTCAGATCGGATCACTCACCTCGGCGGCTTCCTTCTCGAACTTCTCGATGGTTCTCTTGTCGATTCCTCCGCACTTGTAGATCAAGTGGCCGGTGGAGGTGGACTTGCCGGAGTCGACATGGCCAATGACCACGATGTTTATGTGGATCTTTTCCTTTCCCATTGTTGTATGTTCTGTCGTACAAAATAAAAAAACACATTAAATTTATTTGCTTTTCTAGCCTGGACTAATTAGCTTAGCTAATGATTACCCACTAGATAGCATTCAGTTTCATACCGAGACGTCGTGAGGGGTGACATTAAAAGTGATACACACAACTGTTCTCCCCATCATGGGCACATTCAGTAATATTTTAATTTAAAAACGCCGGGCACTGAGACGGGATACCGCCTTTCATGGTAGTTACGCAGCGGTTACTACTTTTAAGCCGCTACATGCGGCAGCTGCTACTAGGCCTCACCGGGCCACAGGCGAGGCAGAGACACGTGTTACATACCGCGGGGCCACGTCATGTAAGACACCGAGAATAGTTCTGAAGTCGTTTTGTTTAAGCTTGTTCAGGTATGTAGCCGAATGACGGTCCGGTAGTTCGGGAGGGAGGGATGCCACTCCGCATCCTCGGAGGCTCAATTTCCCCAGCCCCCTTTGTTCCCTCAGCCCCGGGCTCTGTCCTCCCTCATTACCGCTGTCGCGTGAAACACATCCGGGCTTGTAAAATATTACGATTGACGGAGGCCAAGGCCTGAGGCAACGGTAGAATCAGAATCACCAGCCGTGGTTGAATAAAATGTTTTAAATCCACAGGTTATTCTCGAGTATTACATAACAAGAGGGGCAAAGTTCAATATTTAAAGTATTAAATCCTAAAAAGGGACGGCCAGTGCCGTGGTATAGATTGTTAACCACCAGAGATTAAAGGCCGTTCTGTCTGATCGCCTAACGGAAGGATGGAGCACGACTTACCGGTGTTTCAGGGTTTCACGGCCAAAGCTGCTGCCCCTTGCCAGCTAACAGAAAGAGGAAGAGCCGTGATGGCCTGGGTGGTTTTATACCGAATGGGGGGCGGCCTGATTTCCCTTGACCCTCCTCGATGTAAACCCCGCAAATCACACACATTGCTTCATCAAACGTCACCGGATGGTGCGTCTCAATGTGGTTCCGGTCGGTCCTGACAGCTAGGAACGTCAATGCGGAGATGACCGTGATGGTGCTCGAACACGGTCAGAAACAGCCGTTAGTTCAAACACAGCATTTATGAAATAACGGTGAAGGGTTGATGGGGTGGGAAAGAATCGCTCTGACCCCCCCCCCCTCCACACACACACACACACACACACACACACACACACACACACACACACACACACACACAGTTGTTTTCATGACATACTCATTTTAACCCTGTCTATGCCTGGTTTTAACCAGTGTGTTGAGCGATCAGAACACAGGAGGACAGTGAGATGCACTGCTGCTGACGCCTGTGTCCGATACACGGCTCCGGAGTCACCCTGGCTGACCACTTGCGTTCAGTCCAGTAACAGAATTCACATCAGTCTTTTGCCAAGTTGTTTCCAGCAAGCGGACACAAGGAAAACCAGCAGGTCCTGATTTTTCCTGTTTCATCCTTGATGGAGATGCTTATGCTTTTCACTGTGTGTCCAAGGCTGCATCAACAAGATCTCCTGGATCACATGTTGTCCAGGTGGCGGATCACATTTGAAATTGAGCCGCTTACTTGGGATCCGACCATCCAAGACACATTGTAACACCAAATGTGGACGGATGTTTTGAAATCAAGTGAGGACGAAGCTCCAGAAACTCACCCCAGGGCACAACCCCGGCCGGCTCGCCATCCAGACGAGGCCGTCTCAGTCCCAGTCAGATTTGCATTCAGGCAAAGCTCAGCCAGATGTGTGTCATGCTGTTTTCTACTCACCTTATCTCCCGCGCATTCAAACTCAAAGCAGACACACACTGAAGTGTTTGATTGAATTAAAGACGGCCTGTGGGGGGGGGGGGGGGGGTCAATGTTGGTGCTACTTTACAAGCAAGGTTAGAAATAAATACCAGCAACTACAAAAATACCAGTAGAGGTTCAATTCTGTAACTTGTTGATGAGAGCAAAGATGCTGATCCTCCCACAAAGAGGCCTGTTGACGCGATGCTGGTACCGGGTCAGAAGGTCGCGTTCAGATATGGAGACAAGACGGGGCAAAGCCAGAGGGGGGGGCGCATTCGTGATCTCCGACACGCTGTCCCTATGTTCATCAGGTTGTTCAAATAAAAATCACAATGTTGCCAGGCATTTTTTCAAATGCAGAGCTTTTTGTAAAATAATTTTAAAAGGACAAACAAATGTACATGGAGGTGCGTGCACGTTTCCCCTATGGGGACGTAAATTAGTTTCCAAACAAGTACTTCCAGTTCTGACACCGTAAAACCTTCACAGCCCCTCATTCACACACTGCTGCCTGTGTCATTACCCTCCAGTGGAGGTACTCAACATGTGAGGCAGGCCTCCCCAGGTGAGAGGTTCCTGGTCTTAAACAGCACAACATGAAAGAATGAGCCTGACTTGGTTACTATGGAGATGCAGTCCTTTTGTTTTTGAAACAGAAGCAAATACAGCTCAGGGCAGACTTGTTTCATCAAGTTGTTGTACTCTGATGTTATGTCCCATCCATTCATCCATCCATCCATCCATCCTGCAGCTTTCAGGTGAGAGGCGGGGTTCACCCTGGACGGATCACCACTGCACCACTGTGCCGCCTGAAGTTATGTAAAAACAACACTATTGGCCGACTATGGCTCAATAGTTGACGTAATAAAGAGTCCATATAGAAATCCAGAAATTAAGCTATAAGTAATGTGGTGGTGGTGGTGGTGTGTGTGTGTGTGTGTGTGTGTGGGGGGGGGGTTTACTGTACTTCAAGCTTACCCAGTTTAATTTAGCATGATGAAGACCGACAATGAGAGCACGTCCACGCCAGGCTGGATAGACTGGACAGCTCTTTGATTACTGTTTTGGCGTCCAAGTGAGTAAATCTCCTGATCCCGGAAGTGTTGAGGGGGGGTCAGAGCTGACGAAGCCCCCTGAAGGCTGCTCTCTACAGGCATCAGCTCCAGGGAAGGTGATGCTATCGAGTGGACGAGCCACCACCAGCGGCGTTGCTGCTGAGTGGAGTTACATTTCAGGGAGGTGCGTGCGAGCAGCAGAGGCTTCAGCAAACCGCTCCAACTTTCTCACTGATGATAAATATAGATCTACCTGACACGGCCAAGGCTGTTGTCACCGCCGTGTGTGTGCGCGCTGAGTGTGTAGTTGGTGACCAGAGACTCTTCAAGAAAGTGACCTGAACGCTGCAGCAAATATTTTCTCCTGCAAAACACGTTTTAAGGAATTAAGATGCGAAGCGTAGAAGAAGCCTGTGATTCTCAGCTTTTCTCAGTTTGTACACGTCCACCAAAATGTTTCCGCTCCGTTTTGCTTTCATCGCAGTCAAAGTGACACTTGTACAAGTGATCCCTGCCTTTGAAGGACCCACGGCACCTTCGCTCGACCTCTGTTGTATTTTTTGTTTCACCACACGGGGAACAAACGCTCAGCATTTGGTTCTCCCAAATTGGTTCTTTGTCAGATATCAAACAGACTCAGGAATGTCTTTTTTTTTTTTTTTTTTTTTTTTACTCATAATGCAATAAAACAAACTGACAAAACACCACTTTGATGTGATTTCTGCAAAGTGTATCGACTGGTTAAATAGTTAACAAGACGAATATAAATGAACAAAGCAGTAACGTACAGTGAATAAACCAGGAACTAGTGAAGGTCATGCAGTCCAAAACATGTAAATCACTGTCTTCTTGAGAGAGAGAATGTGTGTGTGTGTGTGTGTGTGTGTGTGTGTGAGAGAGAGAGAATGTGTGTGTGTGTGTGTGTGTGAGAGAGAGAGAGATATGTGTCTGAGCTACATGCTACTTCCTGCTAACATTTAGCCTTGCTAGCATTCTAACATCTGTTCAGCTCCGACTCCTGACTGTAAAGTGGGGGACTCGTTCGTGACCCTCAGCAGCTCAAATTTAAAGGAAAATAAAAAGTGTTGGTGAACATTTCCAACATTCGATAGGAAGTTATTAAACGTTGGTGCGTAGGCTGATGAGCAGTGCTCCAGAGAACCAGTTAAAAGATTATCCTTGTTTGTCTCAGCTCAAGAACCGGCGGCGTCTATAATGACATGGTGACTGAACACAACTATGAATAACAGCTGACTCCGACAAGAGGGAGGTGTGTGTGTGTGTGTGTGTGTGCGCGCGTGTGTTTCAAAGGGAGGTTGTGATTCAACACACAGACTGGCAGCCAGTCAGTCAGCCGACGTCAGGAATGAGTCACTGGGTGTGAGAGGTAGCCATGGCAACCAAAGAGAGCTGAGCACGTTAGCTATTGACTGGGATGGATTCCATAGATGCTTTTAGCACCTGTTTTTTTTGCGCTACACCAAAACGGAGATGAATCGTCCTCACGACGACAACCTGAGGGGTCATTAGATGATTCGATCTGTTCAGAGTAGGACAAAAAAACAAGCTACCGTCCACTATTTGCTGGTTTGGGTGATCTGAGAGGAGTGGCCAGGCTCCTGTGACGATGGCTCACAAGCTGATAAGTGAAGCGTTACCGAAGCAAGAAGATCTGCCTTGATTGGATATTAAAAAAAAAAAAAAGAAAGATTTTACCAAACTGATCACATCTGATACATCTGATGCAGCCCTGGAAACCAGGAGGGGTCAACTGATCCGCTTGTACTCCCATCAAGAAGAAGGTGGAAATGCACCATCATGAACTGTAAATAAACTCTTTCTGCTGTTTGGTTTCATCATCATCATCATCATCATCATCATCATCAGTCACAACAGAACTAACTGTCATGCTATGATGGTGTCTGCTGGACGGGAGGCCGTAGTGCTGCCAGGAGCAGTGGGGACCCAACAGCCGTCCCCAGGGATCGGGTCGTAGCGACTTCTGCTTCCAACTTAGATTTGAATGTGATTTAAGCCGATCAAAAATGATGGTGAAGGAACGACGTCACGATGACGGAGCGGCGGCAGCGCAATTTCGCGATCTCTCGGGTTCGTTCGAGAGGCGGCGGGAAAAACGACTTTTGAAGAAATGCTTGTTTTCTGAAAGGATTGGATGTGATGTGACATAAATCGCTCTCTGTTCCATCAGGGTCCAAAGGTTCTCCCAGCTGACTGCATGTTTGTTATAATTTATAAAAGTTCATTGTCCCAAATTCGTATCAACACTCACACGTTAACCATTAAGAGTCAAACTCTTCTGTGCATTTCAGTTTCCCCCAGAGACTGAAGGTTGAAATGTGGGTGACAGGTACGCGGTTGCGTGTTTCTCGCTGAATCTGAGTCTTTCTTTGCTCCTGTCGCAATGCTGGATTTGAATTTTCCAGTTAAGCTGGAGCCGTTTGTTTGGTCATCGGCATCGTTCCGCTCCTGCGGCGCCAGATTCATCTTTTCCAGCTCTGAGGAGCGCAGCCTGGCCTGGTCTGTCTGTGTGGGTTGACGGCATCAGAGCCCTGACTGAGTCCCATCAATGCCAACAATCAGAAAATCACATCTCTCAGAGTTTAAGGTGACTCCCCTGAAACTGCAATGTCAGCACAATGTATGTAAAAGCCTTTGGGACAGTTAATGCAAATGAAGCACATTTGCAACACACAGGCTGGCCCCACACCTCCTGTTGGCCACCGGCCCGCTCACCCACACACACGCTTGCAAACACACCACTTCACGCTTGCAAAGTATTTGTTTCACAGCCTGAGCTGAGAAGTAATGATGTTAAACACATTCCCTTGGGTGGGAGCCATCTTGATTTTAGTTCTCTTTATTAGCAGCTGACCTCCATCTCAGATTGCACCATTTGTCCTGCTCAGCAGGGAGGGTTTTTTTTTGTTTGTTTGTCAAGTGTTTTTCTCTCACAAGCGTCATCCATTTTTGTTTGTTCAGAAAGCTTCTGCACCTCAGCTGCGGTGCGTCTGTGAATCCCGTCAACAACAGTGAGAAATGTTCGTTTACACATATAAACAATAACTTTTTGTCGGCGTCAGAGGTATTCGACGGGTCTCATCATTAATATTGTAGCCTTGAAAACTGAGGGTCATCTAGAAATAAAAAAAACTCCCACTATTAAGGGTTTAAAAAGTAGAGAACCACTATGAACGGCATCAAACCAGCACGAATAACCAGGACACCCGTAGATTCTTGTTGGAGATGTAAAGAAAATAGTTCCTGTATCCAGCATTTAAAGGTGGATTATTGATCATTTATCCTTCCAGTTCTGCAAATGTTTCCAATTTGGCTCAAGCACTGAAGTCTCAGAGGAGGTGGAACATTTGAGCTTTTTCAGGAGCTACTCAGGAACATGAAGAAAAGACAGGCTAGCATCAGTGGATTGAACTTTCAGATCAATTTAGCATCGTTCCAGCCCAGCCAAAGAAATCTGTGTCTTGTTTTGGTTTCTATGTATTAATGACTGGCAGGTTAAATGAAGTAATCCTTCTCCATCTTAAATAGATGGATTATAAAACTCTCAAATCAGAACATATTCATACTTGCTGAGTGAATTTTTCTTCCCATGTGAACAAACTTTGCCTCAGAAGTGTTCAGACGTTACTTGTTTGAGTAGAGGCTCATTGCTTATTGTGCTCTGAGAAAAGGACAGGTTAGGGATTTGACAGGAGTTATGCAGTAAAACCTGCGCATTCATCATCTTGACATCAGACCAGAGGCTGTGAATGCTTGAGGCTGCAACCTTAATCACCGGGGGGGGGGGGGGGGGGGGGGGGGTCCTCAGGGCACAACTGAACCAATCAATAATCCTGGCTCAGTCAGTTTTATTTTTAAATTCATTCCATGGACCTTTAAGAGTTGTGTAAATCCACAGTGACGAGTTTTTTTTGTGTGTTTTTTTTTTTTTTTAAATTTATAGAGAAACAAATACAGCCAGGGGGTTATGGACATACAGAGGCAAATTATACACAGAGCATTTGTTAAACAAAAACACTGAAAAGAGTACACAGATTTAGGGTTTTCACAGCTTTGGTATTGTTAGATTTTTGGATGGATTTAATATATTGCTTGGTTTCATTTTTAAAAATGAGGAAAAGTGTTTTTTTGTTTGTATAACGACATTTGTGGATGTGCCATTTTGCTAAGAGAATTATAAGATCAATAACATAAAATTTAGATCCATGAGTAGATTGAAAGTTGGTGAAACCAAACAATATATGTTCAAAACAAAGGGAAAGATGAGGCTCAATAGAAAAAAAATCACAGGTTACAAATATCTTTCCAAAATTCCGAAGAGAAAGGGCAAGACCAAAATAAATGAAAAACATCTTCTGGGTGATCTACACAGAAAGAACAATTAGTATCAATATCTTTTTTAAAACGTTGTGAGAGAAAGACTTTAGAAGGGTAAATTTGATGGATTATTTTGAAAGATACTTCCTTTATCTTGTTGTTAATTATATATTTAGCAGGTAAGTTCCAAATTTTTTTCCAGTTAAGGTTATTAACAAAGTTGTTCCAATAGGGTATTACATAAGGGATAGATACAACTTCTTTTTGGAATAATGAGCGAATATTATGATTACTACTGCGAGAGGGAGAGAAACCCTCCACAGTGACGAGTTCCAATATCTTTTTTTGGGGGGGGGGGGGGGGGGTGTACATCAAAGCATGAGTAAACAGATACTGATGCAGCCCACTGTAAATATTATTTCCACCTCCAGTTGTATTGATGAGAAACGCTAAACGATGCTAACGAGTCTTAGCCGAAAAAAACAAATATTTGTTCCACAACATGCTGTTTGATGACGTATTTGATCTATAAGCTCGCAAAATACTGCATGAAAGTGCTTCGCAAAAAAATCCTACTTAACATCGAAATCAAATTTCGCGACGTCATTTCATTTATTAAAGTCAGTCACAGGGTCTACATGTTGGCTGTCAATTTGTTTTAAAGTCTGAATTCTGAAAACACCTCCTTATTGGTAAAAGTTAACTTTTACAAAACGTTTATGTACCTTCTTCTTTGGGAGGGGGGGGGGACGACAAATGTTGTAACACCACATCGCAGTGCGAGAACATCCGGGTCATTCGTCAAAAGTCTGATGCAAACACCGGTAACCAGCCAGCCAGTTTTTCTCTGCGTTAAAATATAGTTAACGTGACAAAAATACTCAACTAAAGGACAGATTCACTAAAAGATAAAAATGAATTAATGATACTTTAGTTAATCCGTGGATTTTATCGCGTAGGCTGAAATATCACTCGATAAACGAGACAATTTGATTAGCCAGTGGTAGAGAATTCCTACTATCACCTTTTAGTCTAACTGTTTGCAGTAGTAAGCAAATGTATATCTTGCACTGATTCATAATTTAATCTCTTTCACCCGGTTGGTAGGTCGTCGCTGGTATTGACTTTCCTGCGCCATCTAGTGGGCTAAAAGTGGAATTTATGACACCTGTCCAAGTGCTAACTGGGTTCCAAAACTGGTGAAAAGGTCATTTAAAAAAAAAGAAGAAAGTGTGAGCTCCGATCCCATGATGAGGGGAAACAAGCAGGTCAGTCTGTGTGTGAAACCGAAGCCGTGTGCAGGCAGAATAAACCAGAGGACAACAGACGACAGGAGGTGACACGCGTGAATGAGCGTGTTTGTGACTCAAGCTCGATTATCTTATTAAGGTTTAAGTCTGGATACCACACAGGAAGTGGTGAATACTCCCAACATCAACAGCCAGAGACGCTGCCCTGCTATGAGAGGAAAAGTTTATTCTGAAAAGTTTTCAAGTGTTTCCTGTTTCAGTTTGGTGCCAAATAGAAAGTGCGAAAAACAGAACAACAGCCTGGAAGCAAATATAAACGCACATATTGGCAAGAAAAATTACACACTTTTGGATTTTTCTTTCTCCCTATAAAATAAAAAAAGAAATAAACATACGTACAAATTCATATTTGCACTTTAGATATTTTTAACGCAAAGAGAAGTCACATAAATTATTGCAGCCATTTAACAAAACCCAAATCTTCACAATCACAGTGCACTTTGACTCACTGAGTTGAAAAAAAATTGTGATCTAAAAATTTTAAAAAAATGTTGCAACCTTGATGAAAGAGGTAGTGCAAATCCACAACTCCTTTGACACGAAGCCGTTGAGATACAAGGACAACACCTCTGAAGGTATTTTCCAACTGGAGGAATAAGAGCATTGACTACAAGATGCTGTTGCGTGTGCAACAAAAGTAAGGCTCATGGTGTGGTTTCGGAGGTGGAAAGTGCCTCTGCTGGTCCTGCCGGACAATGTAGAGGTGGTTCCACTCAACGTGCTGAAGGCGAGAGGTTTGTAACACTTCACTCTGTAAAGTTTGTTGAGAAAACACTCGTCCCAGTCTCAGTCCCACTGGATAAAAGCTTCAGAAAATGTGGGGAAAAAAAAACAAACAAACCAGCACACAAGTTGGTAGGAACCTGAGATCCTCTGTCGGTCCCAGGTGGAGACTTTTAACTCAAAACCGCTCCTGAGGTTCGTTGGCGGTAAACAAAACTGAAGCAAAGACAATCTCAGTTTCCTGCCCGTGGAGGAAGGGAGTGTAGCTGTAAACGGCCACCTTGCTCAGAAACAGTGAGTCGGAATTATCAGCAGGAGCGGAGCGGACATCCATCCGTTTTCTGCTGCTTATCCTGTTCACGTCCTGTGCTGGGAGGTGACGGTGCTGACCACTGCTCCGCCCTGGGACACTCACGATATTCACAACTGTGCCTTCCTCAGACACTCAGTGACCCTTCACACCTCCACACTGCACTCCACTGCAAAAGGAACGCACGCTAATTTGCAGGTACTTATTTTTTCATGAAATGTTCTTGGTCCCGTGAGCAGAGCTGGGCTGGTGTTTTTGCACATCTAGTTTTGTTGATGTCTCCGCTTTGCTGAGGCCTAAACGGTAAGCATGATGATTAACAGGGCCTAAATCCTACACATTGCTCCCTTAAGAGTCTGAAGTAGAAAACAGCTGGAAGGTCTTCGCTGGAATGCACAGAGCGCCCCCTGGTGTCAGCCGAGAGACATAAGAGACGTCCACAAAAGTGTGCTCTTGGTTGTGCAGATGTTTCGAACCTCTGCTCACGTTTATCATCCATATTCCACGTCCAAGTGATTTGGATTTTTGTAAACATATTTATCAGCACAGAGTGGACGTCCACATCCAAACCGTGAGGGACGGCGGCCACGGCCGCCAAATCTCCTTCAGTTTAGGGGAAGATTTAATTGTGACGTAGATCTGAATGCCTCAGGCGTTACTGTGTAATTCACAGATTGCAATTAAATTGGCGCACCACTTAAAGGAATGTGTGTGCGTGTGTGTTATGAATCCCTGTTTCTAAACTGTATGCGTTCTGTTTCTCTCAGATGACATCGGAGGGGCGCCGCTAAAATGACCGTACAAATTAGTTTCTTCACAAAAATTCTCACATCACTAAAAAACTGCATTAAGTTTTACAAAAGTATGAAGCAACAATAAGAAGATACACGAGTGTCACTCGATGCCACGCATAGATTGGCAAGCCGAAATAGCTCAGTTGGGAGAGCGTTAGACTGAAGATCTAAAGGTCCCTGGTTCGATCCCGGGTTTCGGCAGGATTGTGCTCCTTGTCTGAATGCCCAGATGGGTCTGGAAGCAGGAGTTCACCTCCCCCAGCTTCTAAAGCTGTGTTTATTTACTAATTTATTTCCTCTGTAGAAAAGCCCAGTGTTTGAGTAGTTTAGAGTTTACGCTGAGATGGAGCTGCACCTCTTCCTCTCTTCCTCAGTGACGGCCCACTTCTGGAGCTTCCCGCTGCCGAAAATCGTGAAGATGAGAGCACCGCCGACGTTGACGCCGGCTGCCACCCAGAATACCTTTCTCCAGCCTGCCATGGTGTGCTGTCAACCACAGAAGAAGACCGGCTTTTAATAGTCGGAATGTGTCGCCATCGGATCCAGGGGAGCACCACTGCGCCGCAACACAATCTCCCTCGCTTGGATTTAGGCTTTCGTGTGTGGTGCGCGGTGCTTGTTATCAGCAGCTGCAGTAAAAGTGGTTTAAAAATAAGTGAGGTCAGAGAGGCTGAGCGGTGTCGCCTGTCGGGAGGCCCACCAGATTTACCGCGTCACAGCCGGATAAACCCCGTATTGTTGAGCACAGACGCTGGGCTCCCAAAGCTCACACGACTGCTGGCCATCTAACAGGGACGTGGCTTTGTGCAAATACATGAGATGAAACTATTCTAGTGACCCACTATTGATTCCAACTGGGTTTACAGATGTGGGACATTTAGTTCAGTTGATGCATTCGTTCCTAGAGAGCTGGACGACGTGGGTTTATTTTCTATTCAATCAAAAAAAAAAATCCCTCACTGACCAGTGTTAACCAAGTTACCGCGCTCGTGTCACTGCGGCGCCAGAGTCTGACACGCCCCCACTAACAAAACTATTGGACCCCTGCAGCGTTTTGACAGCCGGGTTGACTTCACCTGCTGAAACGGAACAAGGTGCCACTCCCGTTTAGCCTCGTCGGTCCCGCTGGAGAGACTGAGAGCAGGAGTTGCAACCCAGAGTAACGCTGAGAAGGTTTGGCTGAGCAGCAGCAGCGTCGCCTGCTGAGGTCAGGAGGGAGAAAACAAAACTCTTTTGTTGTGTTCTTCTCTTCTCATATCTATGAATTTCGAGTCTCGCATTGTGGTGAAATGATTATAAGGAACAGACCAGTTTTGGGAAGTGCTCTCAGCCGGATGACTTTTGAGGAAGTTATGCTAACACAACCCAACTGCAACCATTCATCGCGCTGAGCTAAATGCAGGCAGCTGATCTGTGTGGGTCTGCGGCCAGCGGGGGGGGGATCCATCTTCTTGCCCGGTTCTAGAGACGATGGACGATCAGTGTATTTTTCAAAAAGCTGGCATGTCCAGCTGATTTAGTTTTTTTTACAAAATGACTGCAACAGAGGGGACCGGGCACATGGAGTCGCTAACCGCTAGCATCAAAGTAATCAGGTGATCGCGGGGTGGCCATTTCCACATCACCAAAAAGGGGGACACGTTGCAGCATTTAGTGACGAATCTTTTTTAACAGTCTTACACCATCGGATGATATGCTGCGTTGTGTTCAAGGGCAACTCCAAAAAGGAGGACAAATAGATGTTCCGGACAAGGCATTTAAATTCCTGACTGCCCTGCCTAAATCCGGACGTATGGCCGACCCCAGGTGATCAGCAGACGTTCAGGGGGAATTTGTCAAAAAGTGTCAACAAGTCCATCAACAAGACATCCCAATGCTTCATTTTCCGCTGATAAGAAGGTCTGACGGGAGAGACTGAGATGAACTTTTCAATCTTACATCTTCAGTGAAGTATCCAGCGACGATTGGCGCCACCACTCCAGGAATTGTCCCGAACGTGTTGGTGATTCCCAGAAGAAAGCCAGCGTACCTGCAGAGGAGAGGGAAGAGCTTCCTCAGTGCCGGCAAACGCGATCTCTGCCTCATCAACTCCAGTTTGAAGATTTGCTTTTTGAATCATTGTGAGCTGAATACTTTGGGATTTGTTTTTTGTTGCTTTGAGCGCATATCAATAAAGGTTTATTTCCTTGTTCTGGATATCGTTTACAGTTTTTCAGTCGTACTGATGTGGTGAGTGGCAGTCCTGCTCTCACGCGTGAGGATGCTGAAACCCACCGAGGAGCAATGTCGATCTGGTTGATGAAGACTCCGGAGGCGCTGGTCCCTGCGATGGTTGTGGAGAGAGTGAGGAAGGTGACGGTCAAGGTTTGGCTGCAGCCGGCGTAACTCACAGCCGCGAGGAAGCCGGCTGCTGGCAGCAGGCCTGCAGAGCGAAACAGAGGACGTGTCGGGGGGGGGGGGGGGTACGCAAATGGAATTTTTAAAATTTTGAATTAAACTCTCATTCCATCTGGGCTGCTCAGCAAGTGTAAGTTATGGGAGACCTTTAACTCAGAGAGATTGTGTGTTTAGTCTGAGTGGGAATGTTTCCTTGCCTGTGAGCGTGAAGATCTTGCGTACGTTGGTGACGCTGAACACCCTCCTCTTGATGAGGCTGTCTGCTACCACACCTGACAGCGTGGACAACAGCCAGGCACCCAGGTAGGGCAGCGCAGACAGGAAGCCGTTCTGGACAGGAAGACACAGAGAGAGAGAGAGAGAGACAGAGAGAAAGAGAGAGAGAGAGAGAGAGAGAGAGAGAGAGAGAGGTTCAGCGATGCACTGATGAAAAGTTACTTGCTCTCTTCTAGTTGAGAATGACGACCTTGTTGCCAGGTCATGATGATAACTGATCAAACATAAATAAAAACAGCAAAGATGTTGCCTTGGCTGCAGGCAGAATGTGTGAGTTCTTGAGCTGCAGAGAAATCCAAGCCCACAAATTCTACATGAAGGTCTTTGTTTCTCCGCTAAAATCCCACCAACACCATTTTAAAATGGTTTTCGCTCAAATGTCCAAACGTAGCTGAATGATTTCCATTTTGGGGCTGAAAGTTTTGCAAATAATATCTAGATGAGATTAGTTTGACTGGATTTGAAATTGAACATCAGAAGGGTTAATCATCATTCTACTTTCCATCCATTTTCTACTGCTTATCCTGTTAAGGGTCATAGGGGGGTGGAGCCTATCCCAGCAGCCTTCAGGTTCACCCTGGACGGGTCACCAGTCCATTGCAGGGCCAACACATAGAGACAGACAACCATTGGCTCTCCCAGCCACGCCTACGGTCAATTTAGAGTCTGGATTAACCTGGTCCCTCTTGATGTCTTTGGACTGTGGAGGAAGCTGGAGTACCAGAGAGAACCCAGCAGGAACAGGGAGAACATGGAGGCTCACCCAGAAAGACCCCGTGCTGCAGCCGGGGCTCCACCCACAACCTTCTAACTGGGGGGCCACAGTGAGGACCACTGCACCACTGCGCTGCCTCATTCTTGTTTCATTATTTCCAATTTTAATTGAAAAAAAGGATCTTAGCAGAGTTCCTCCAAAGAGCTGGTCACAGAACCGTTAGAGAGCCAAGACATCCATCTCCATAAACATGTCACTGCAACTAGCGTTGAACAGGAAGCAGAGGAGCCTCACCGACTGGAGGTCAAAGTGCAGGATGTTGTCCATGTAGGTGGGCAGTGATGTGAGCAGCGTGTAGTAGGACCAGTTGGAACACATCTGGGTGACGATGATGGCCCACAGAGGCACAGACATCAGCATGGACAGCAGGGGCACGGACCAGCCGTGACCTGTACCCTGGAGGGTCGGTTGAGATGAGACCAAACATCTTCAGAAAAAAAAACAACGCGCTCACACGAGACAGTCAGTAACCACCAGGAGACGGTGGAGGAAGGAGGAGGAAGGTCAGTTTATGAAAGGAAAGACTGTTGAGTTACAAGCGTTTTATGTAAAAAAGGTTTTTTGACAGCGAGGGAGGAGTATGTGAGCTCCAGTCTGTGGTGGATCTGTGGAAAAGGTCTGGTGATGGCAAAGCACAAATATAATATAAAGGAAATAAAGAAAAGTAACAAGAAACAAGTAAAAAAAGAGAAACGTAAGGGAAACCAGGACAGTAGGGAATGCAACACAAAAAGCTGCAAACAGCTGAAACAGCTTTATAGGATGAATATTATTCATTATTTATTGGATGAATAATCTCAGCAGCTGTAACTACTCGTCTAAATTTAGATTCTAAACAGTAAAACTCTGCTTGACAAGAGTTTTACGTCTCATCAGCAAATGCAAACTGCAACAGCGACTGGTTCAGGTCCCCAGCTGCTAATTCAGCTCCTGCTGAGTCGTTTTTTTTACCACTCGTGGGTTTCAGCGCGAGTCACAGAACATCAAACTTGTTTCTGCGCGTACCTGAGACCCAATGGAGTTCATGATGTAATCTCTCTCCTCCTCGCTGATGCGACGGTGGGTCCGAGGGTCATCGGACACAAATAGGAACCAAAAGATTGCCCAGAGGCAACCGGCGCCCCCTAGAGGGTTAGGACAGAGAAACACTGGTGACTAATTAAAGCCGTGGTGGTTCAGTGTTGACAGTTAGTGGTGGAATATTTCATTTGCGTCATGACAACACCTGTCGTTTTTTTAGATGTTTGGAGGGAAGCAACCATGTCCTGTATTTTTTTTTTTTTTACCAAAATAAATGAATTCCTGGTGTTCCCCCCTGTTGTGGAGACCTTTATGACTTCATTTATGTGTGTGTGTGTGTGTGTGTGTGTGTGTGTGTGTGTGTGTGTGTGTGTGTGTGTGTGTTTTCTCCTCACCGCAGAGGTAGAAGACAGCCGGCCAGCCCAATGTTTGGCAGATGTAGCCAGTGAGAGGCAGAGCTAAAAAGGCTCCAAAGTTGGCCCCGGACCCCGACAGGGTCATCAGGCGAGAGCGCTCCAGGGGAGGAGCCCAGCGAGCCCACATGGCCATCATAGCTGGGAAGGTCACGCCCTGAGGACAGGTGGACACACAGGTGGACACACAGGTTCAGGTGGGGAACGAACCGACACGGATCTGTCGTTTCCATCGTGTGAACGTTTCTCTAGGAGCTCATTGTCTGCTCTATCTTTTACAGGTACTTCCTTCTACTTCCTGCAGCCAGGTGCACTCTCACCTCCCCAAAACCCTCCAACGCTCGCAGCGCAAACAGCCAGGTTGCCCCCCAGTTAGCAGCCAGGGGGGTGAGCAGGGTGAGGACAGCTGTGCCCAGCACGCCCAGGCCCATGAAGACACTTCCTCCATAATGACCGGCCAGGTAACCCCCCGGGATCTGGGTGAGCAGGTAGCCAAAGAAGAAGGCCCCCAGCAGCCAGCCCTGGGTCTGGGAGTCCCACAGGTACTGGGGGATCTGGGGGGGCGAGCGTAGTCATAGCATACAATGTGAAATGTTGATGTATTTGACCTTGACAACCATCTTTATACTGATGCAAGCTAAGACTGTCGTGCAGAAATGTTTACGTTACGTTTCGTAACATTTCCCAACCACTGCCATTGACAGTGCTGAGCTAATTAGCGGCTAGCTGGTGTCTGAGGGTCTCAACCCCCAACGCAGCACAGAGCAGGGATGAGCATTCATCTTTCTATATGATGAGTTTATTTCCACAAATGTAATGTTTCCCTTTTAAGAAGGAAGAAAAGTAAAAAGCACTGCTTGGATTAACGTTACCCCGTCAGGCTGAGTTAAAGTCCCAGTGGTGTTTTCTGATCCTGACGGCAGCGGACAAGCGTGAACGATGGAGCTGTTCTGGCCTGGTTTGGGATCAGTGGAATTCACCATGACCACCATAGCCACGCTGAGGTTGACCCGGAGAGCGTAGACCACAGCGAAGCCGAAGAACATGAGGATGGCCAGACTGAGCCGAGCCGAGCAGCACTGCGGAGGAACTGACCAAAGACGACGACATCAGCTTAGAGAGAGTGGTCAGCTAGCATTAGCATGGTTAGCAGTGAGTAAGGGTCCTTGTTTCTCCTTTCGGCTCTCTCTATAAACACCATGTGATGAGTAATACAAGCTGACTTCCAGTCCCTGAAGGCAGCTACAAGCTACAGTGAGTTCCATGCACAGTCAGTTTATATTCCATGGTTTTGGAGGAAGAATTCAGAGCTTGGATGAGGAATGAGGCTCGTTTAAGCTAAAAATGTTGAATTATGTTGCTTTAATTCATCAACTTCAAATTCTTTGCTGCAGCTGCTGGTGATTTTCAGCAAAACAAAACTTTACTGCAGCAATCCAGTGGTCAGCTAGCGAACTCATTACATCATAAATAATCTAGAACCAGGGAATCACTGACAGACAGCAGAACGACAAAATGTAGGAAATGACATTAGAAGAGCAGAACATAACAAACCTAAGAAAACTCCAGTATTACAAACAGAGAAAAACATAAATCAGTATGCAGGAAGATGATCTTTAAATTTAGCGTCTCAGCTTGTTTCTCTGAGAGAGAGCAAATAGGGCTTTTAATGGGAGAATTATTCTAAATGTAGAAACAGTTACCGTCCAGTCTTAAGAATGATTGAAGAATAAGCACAGATTAGATGAGACTGAAAGGAATATGAACTTATCAAAACAGCCATTTTCAGTTTTAGTACATGTTGATGTATTCTTTTTATTCCTAGTTTATTGCTTTTTCAAATGAACTCAAATAAAAACATACCATCATCGCTCTCGATGAGGGTTTCTCTGTCCTCGCTCTCGTCTGCACGAGCTGAGTTGACGGAGCAGCCATTCGGCAGCGGCATGGCGGTCGACTGACCCGAGACGCTTTACTGTCTGGAGTAATAAGACTGAACCATGGCGCCCTGGAGACCTGCTGGTCAGAGGGAAGCAGGAATGAGCCAGGCAAGATAAATATAAATGCTGATCAATACTTCAAGGAGGATGTGAAACGGTCACATGATGGCTGATGAGGAGACGAGTCAAGTGACACAGTGTTTGCTGATGCCGATTATTCTCAAACCCTGGTAAACAACAGGTTCATACATGGTCAGCTGGGCACATCCACGAAAACATGCACCAGCAATAACAGCACAGGAACGAGAACCTACAAGGGGGGTGGAGCCTATCCCAGCAGCCTTCCCCCTGGACAGGTCACCAGTCCACAGCAGGGCCAACACATAGAGACAGACAACCATTGGCTCTCCCAGCCACGCCTACGGTCAATTTAGAGTCTGGATTAACCTGGTCCCTCTTGATGTCTTTGGACTGTGGAGGAAGCTGGAGTACCAGAGAGAACCCAGCAGGAACAGGGAGAACAAGCAGACTCACACAGAAAGACCCCGTGCTCCAGTTGGGGCTCAAACCCAGAACCTTCTTGCTGTGAGGCGGCAGCGCTGACCACTGCACCACCGCGCTGCCACACAAATCATTTCTTGAATATTAGTAAACAAAGCCTGAAGGCTACTTGTTGCCCCTGACAACGACAGCACCTCCTGTAACTGTCAATCATGCACTCATGACACAAGAGGAACACAAAAGATGTCAGGAGCAACGGCTGAATAAATCCCAACAGGATCTCGTGCAATATCCAAACGGAAGGAGGTGCGCTATTAGTTGAAGGCAAAATGTGTGTTATGGTGACGCAGCGATATCGAAGCCTTCGGAAAGCATCTTTGTTTGTTGCAGAGCGCAGCCAAAAAACAGTCACACCAAAAATAAAATGTGAATGATTATGACACAGCAATCATCATCATCAGTTGAACTAAGCGCTACATTTTCCCCAGACCATACAGACCCACCAGGAGCACCCAGTTCCGAATAATCTGGACCTTCCCTCCTGTCTGTCAGCTGGAGCTGAGGCAGAGTGCAGTCGTAGAGTTTCACCTGCAGAATGTCTGTGTTGGTGTTCATTGTTGGACGCTCACGCTGGACTTGAGAGTAACGTGACATCAAAAATGTTTCACTCGTTCATAGGGGACAGTTTATCCGCCCAGGTTGGGTTTTGATTTTCACTTCTTACACCTGCCGCCGAGCAGGAGCGCCTGATAAGTTCGTCTGTGTTGCGGCTGAGGTCTTGTGACATACATCAACTAGTGATGCAACCTGGACACATCATCAGTGATGTTTCCTGGGCTCATTGAGTGTTTCGGGTCTCACAACATCATACACTCTCACCCAGGCAACCCAGCCGGGGATGATCAATCCCCCAACTTGTGTCCAGGTAGCGCTACCCTACCCACGGATCTCTTCTCCTGATCCACAGCCAACGCGAGGCAACCTCTGCTGCCTCCGTGGCCTCCCTGATGGCCCTTCGCTTACTGGCCCCCGTAATGCCCAGCATGTTGTAAACCCTGCAGAGGGACTGGCCTGCAAACCCTCTGCATCCCACCTCAATGGGCTCACATCTCGCTCGCCACCCATTGCGCCGACACTCCTCCACCAGCTCCTGGTACTTAGCCCTCTTTCGCTCGTTGGCCTCCTCGATGCGGTCTTCCCAAGGGACCGTGAGTTCCAGGAGCACGACATGCTTGGAGGTTGCTGAGGTCAGCACCACGTCTGGCCTTAGCGATGTTGTGGCCACGATCTCTGGGAACTTTAATTGCTTCCCCAGATCAACTCTCAGCTCCCAGTCTTGTGCCATTGCCAGCAGGCCAGAGGAACAGGTCTTGGCTGGTCCTGTTGGTTCTTCCCCAGCTCTGATAAAGGCGATGGTCTTCTTCACTGGGCGGAGGCGCTTGCAGTGTGCAATTCCACTGCAGATGGAGTTCGCTATTGCCGTCAAGACCTGGTCATGGCGCCAGCGATAGCGCCCCTCACTCAGGCCTCTCGGGCAGCAGCTCAAGATGTGCTCCAGGGTCCCTCTCTTCTGGTACAGAGCGCAAGTTGGAGAGTCCACCTTCCCCCAACAGAACAGGTTAGATGGGCTTGGCAGTACGTCATAGACGGCCTGGATCAGAAACTTTATACGCTGGGGCTCGGCTTTCCACAGCTCAGTCCACGTGACTTTACGCTCTGCTGCCTGCTCCCAACGCATCCAGGCTCCCTGCTGCCGCATCCCAACCATCCTGCTGGCTCGCTCTTCTTCCACTGCTGCTCGCACCTCTTCCTGGAGCAGTGCTCTCCTGTCCTTCCCCCTTGCCTTGTCAAAGCGAGATGTTGTACTGCTGCTGCCCAGGCCTGTTCTTCCCCGAGCCACCGTCCCCACCAGAGCCCTGTGCCGCAACCGTGACTCAGCAACATTCACAGCCTCTGCTGCCCTCCATTTCCGCCCTGTTCTGACTACGATCCCTGCTTGAGAGACTTTAGGGTCACATGACTCTCTGTACTGCAGCACCTCCCTAGTACGGCTCACCTTGAATTCCTCATTCAGGCTGCTGATAGGGAGCTTCAGCATGTTGTTTTTGCCATACAGGGCGATGCTGCTCAGACTTCGAGGGAGACCAAGCCACTTCCGCAGGAACCTGCTGACTCTTCTCTCAAAGCCCTGGACTGTGGAGACTGGGACCTCGTACAACAGGAGGGGCCAGAGAATCCTTGGGAGGATACCATGTTGGTACACCCAGGCCTTGAACTTGCCCGGTAGACCGGACTTATCCACCTTGGCTAGCCACGCCTCCAGCTCCTGGTTGGTCGAATGGATGGCTGCCTTGTCTTTCAGGCTGCAATCGAACACCTTCCCGAGGCTCTTCATAGGTTTGTCGGTGATGGATGGTATTTGGATGCTACCAAGTGTGAAGTGGAACTTGTTGGTAACCTTTCCTTTCTTCAACACAAGGGATCTGGATTTTGCAGGCTTGAAGGTCATGCGGGCCCAGGTGGCTAATTCCTCCAAGCCCTTCAGGATCCATCTGCCCCCTGGGACGTTTAGTGTTGTCACAGTCAGGTCATCCATGAAGGCCCTGATGGGCGGCTGCCTCACACCGGACTTGGTTAGGGGCCCTCTGCACTGAACCTCAGCAGACTTCGCCAGCATGTTCATGGCAAGTGCGAAGAGAATCACTGAAATTGTGCATCCAGTGATGATTCCCTTCTCCAGCTTATGCCAGTCTGATGTTGTGGTCCCTGCTGAGACCCTCAGACTGAACCTGTTGTAATAGTCCAGAATGAGGTTTCTGAACTCGGCGGGGACATGATGCCGGCGTAATGCCTCTTCGACCAGCTTGTGAGGTATGGACCCATATGCGTTTGCAAGGTCCAGCCACAGTACGACTAGGTCGCCCTTGTTCTCTCTGGCTTCCCTAATCAGCTGGGTGACTACTCTATTATGCTCCAGACACCCCGATATCTTTGGGATCCCTCCTTTCTGGACTGAAGTGTCGATGTAGGAATTCTTCAGGAGGTAGTCTGTCAGACGCCTGGCAACAATGCTGAAGAAGAGTTTCCCTTCAACACTGAGCAGGGAGATGGTTCTAAACTGATCGATGTTCTTAGACTCTTCCTCCTTTGGAATCCATATCCCTTCAGCGAAACGCCACTGTTCAGCAACCTTTCCCCTCCTCCAGATCACCTTCAAAATCCTCCAGAGCCTGTGGAGTAACTTTGGGCAGTTCCTGTATACCTTGTAAGGTACCCCACTAGGTCCTGGGGTTCAGCTTGATCTCGCCTTCTTGACCACCTCCTGGATCTCCTTCCAGCTGGGCTCCCTCCCATCGAAGTCCAGCGTTGGTACAGGTGGGTCGATCAGGGACTGGCAGTCGCCCAGCTCTTGCTCCCTGGCGGCATCTCGGTAGGTTGCATCTAGGTGACGATCGATCTCAGCTTTGGAGCAGGTAAGTTGGCCACTGCGCTTCTGCCCCAGCAGCTGTTTTGTAAACCCAAATGGATTTGCTAGAAAGGCAGTCCGCTTCCTGGCTCTTTTCTTCCTCCTTCTCCTGTGCCACTCAGCCCTCCTCAGGATCATGAGCTTCTTGCGGAGTATGTTTCGCAACTCTGACAGAGGTCCCCTCTCCTCCTCTCTCGCCTCCTTAAACTGCCGCTTCAGGAAAATGTGAGGTCAAAACTTTCAAAACTATTTTTGAGGAACTGAGTCATATCGACTTGCTTGTAGCATGTTGAAGCGTGTTTGACTTTTGGGGGGGGGGGGTGAGGTTGAAGTTCATGACAACAAAGAACTTGAGAATCTCTCTTCCTCGCTGTCTTTTATCTCAGAGTTGAACTGAGCCTTTCGGACTGCAGCCTCTGCCGGATGACGTCATGTTGATGAGCCGCGAGGCCCCTGCTGCGAGGTCGAATGACCCTTTGATCCCACGTGTGCTCGACTATTGTGCTGACAGCATCTTCAGTCTTTTCCACCTTTGTGCGGAAAATTCTTCATGACGGTACAGCACTGCGAGAAATTCCGGGCCAACCTTACCAGCTAAAATCTAAAAGCTACATTGTTTGCTGCACCCTAAACATGGCAATCAACCTTAAACTAAAGTACTATTCTCCTTTTCATTGAAAGCGATTAACATCATGTTTAGTTCGTCTGTCGTGGTTCAGCACAGAACTGAAGTCAGAGAACTGCGCCGTCGTCACCTGGAGAACTAGTGGTTGATTCATGGACTGCCTGGTGACGCCTCCTCAGCTGCAGCCACCACGTCACGACTCACTTCAACTTCTCTTTTCAAGACAAACTCAGACTGAGTTCTTCCACAATATTTTACATGTTTTCTTTTCATGAACAGTACTATTTTACAGTAGCTACTGTACATTACTATTTTACTATTACTCATATCGAAATTGACCTTTTAAGAGCGTGCTTTGCAGACAAAGTATATTATCGTCGCTATACAATGATCACAATAGTGTAATTATTCTCCAGTTTTCTCTAATCACGTTTTAATATGTTCCCCATCATACAAACCGCATTATATCTTTAAGTTTGGGAGTAGCAGTGACAGCAAAAACTTGATTGTGAAGTCATTTTTGAGTCATGAGATGCTCGGAGACAGCATCAACATTCCTCTCCTTCGTCTCTGGAACAATGAACGTATTCTGTTTGGGTTTTTTTTGACAGTTAACTCTGCACCCGTGCGTCCAGGTTTGGGTGAACTGAGTTCATTTTAGTCTCTGACAACGGCAGCCAGACGTGCTCTCAACTTGTTCATCAAACTTTTAAACTGTCAAGGGAATGATTTCTAAAGTGAAGGGTGAAATAAGGCATTCTGAGTCACAACGTACCAATTCAGCTTGCGCCAAATTCTAGAAAACATTGCCTTGCGCATAATTCTGACTTTGTCCTCGCATTAAAAGAGACACCCTTTTTTGGTACAAGAGCACAACACTCGTCTTCACCATCAGACACTTCAACTTTAAGACAAAAACAACCTTTTGCTCCAGCAGTGGCTGGTTAGTTAACTAGTAATAATGTAAAAAATAAATCTGACAAATAAAGCGTTATAACAAATAATAAACTGCTCTTAACAAGCTACGTTAGCTGACAAGTTCGTAACAAGCTAGCTATTCACTATTTATTACTGGCTTCCGCAAAAATTGTAGACACTTTTAAGTCTGCTTACCTTTAAGATAGAATATTGGCTGTGACAGACTGATAAGTTGGTGGGTCAATGATTCACTAGAAGTAGAAGTTTCATGTTACCGGCGAAACACCAACGACGATGCTGTTTTTCACGACTAGACTCACAAACAGTCTTGTGAGCGGTGTTTTCAAGGTGGTGTGCGGAAGCGCCGATCTAAACAGCGCCTGGATGGGCTACACGGACTTTTACGTTCCCCGGAGGGAACCGTTCAGATACTTTACATATCAACAGTGAGGATATGACGTATGAGCACATGACCAACAACTAGCCCATGGGCACGCAGTTACTTGTATAGCGTTAGTAGAAAAATAGAACTAGGAAAAACATCTAAAAAAAAAAATTCTCAACATTAGAATTCAATAATCAATATTGCTCATTTAAAAAAAATAATTTATACGTATGAATACATCATATACATATAAATTATTGGAATGGCTAGTTTGGTAAGAGAGCGCTTCCTCTAACTGTGTTGTTATGGCAACGACTACATCAACAATGTGTTGATGGATTGGAACAAACCACCTGTTAGGACTTCGAGTTTATGAATTTGTCATATTTTCTAAAAACCGTGAATTATTCATGTATGGTCGCCTCCATGGCTCACTACAGAGTGAGTATTCACTGACTTACTTTCTGATGCTTTTTATTCAATATTTTTGCATGGAAACATTTGGTCGTACCGAAAGCGAATGCTAACATGCTAGCTACACAGCAACTTACACTCGGTATGACATGCAGAAGCAAAGCTTTATTTATTTCTTCTATTTGTTATGTTAAAAACTTTTTATTAAAGAAGAAAAAAAAAACAAAGAAGAACCCATAATTATTGTACATTGGTAAAACTAGTCGGGCACAAGTTATACAGTTGTCCTGAATAACTGAAAAATGTCGCCTCAAAAATAATGAAATTCAGGGAAGCTTTTTTTAATTGTGGCCCTAAATTAACGAAATGGAAGCAACAAGTTTTACCTTTTTTTTTCTTCTTTTTCTTTGTTTGCCCAAAACTTTGCCTGGCTGCTCCAGGGCTTCGCAAACTTCTGCTTAAGTGAAATATTTGTCATGTTTCAGACCTCCGAGTCGAAGCGAGAACATTTTAGAAGATATCTTGAAAAATCTGGGGTCCTTGACACTTTGACAAGCGGTAAGTGTAGAGGCAACTGGATCAGACTGGGATCATTCTTTGCATACTTTGAGCTGCTTCTTCACCTTTCCTTTTGTCTCTTATAGGTCTAGTGGCACTTTATGAGGAGCCTGATAAACCAAACAATGCTCTGGAGTATCCTCCCTTACTGGGATTAATGTTGAAATTAATGGTTGTTGTTTTTTTTTAATCAATACTGCAGACCAAACCACATCGTTTTTATAAGATAGTTGTGCTAATTACTATTCTGTCTGCCGAAATTCTCCGTTACTGAATGCTGAGAGCTGCGTCAACCTGAACTACTTACACAGCTTCCTAAAGCTTCATCTCGGTGTTTCTGGTCCAGAGTCTGCTGAAGTGGAGGCTCTTCGCTTGGAGGTTGCTGAGCTAAAAGAGAAATGCAACCAGCTCATGGAGGAGAAAGAGGAGCTGAAGAACAAGGTGGGATGAGTTCTGAACCAAAGACAGCTGCAGAGTTTGGAGTGTCCGACTCCTCTAACTCCTCTTGTCATGTCATTTTCAGCTGCTGCAGTATGAACCGGCTCTTGAAGAGGGAGCGGCTGAGTAGAAGTGGAGGGATGGTTACGGCTTTATCTGTATGAGGAATCAGTAAAATACTGAACAGTGGCATTTTTTAGTAGCATAGACAAATCTTTATTTCATATCGGAGAGTGAACACATAAATCACGGTGAATCGTTCTCTTGCATAAGGCAGCATTTGATTCATGTAAAAAAAAAAGTTTGAGGAGCTGCAGAGGTTGTTGTCACTCTGAAGACAGAGGAGGCTCTGTTGTGGCGACATCGAAGTTATGCCTTTGTGATGCACACACGTCGCCCCCGCAGAGCTCCATTTTTACTTCTTTTTCAGCCTCACGTTTGTGTTCATGTCGGATTAATCAGATTTCCAAGGTTTGCTGGGATTCACAAATATGTAACGCTCACCACGTTCAAGAGAGCTTTGGAAAGAACACAAGACATTTTTATATCATGATTGGTCTGATAAATTCTTGCCTCTCGAAATATTGTTTGGACAATGTTGCTTTTATGAGAAATCAATCTTACAAAAGCAGGAAAGTAAAAGCTGCTGCTCAGCAGGGCTGCAATGACACGATTAGAGTGGACATTAACGGGAGGAATACAGATTTTTGTTTAGTTGAACGAATGAATATATTTCACATTATTTCCTGACAGAAGTGAAACTGAATGTCGCCTAGGAAAGTTTTCCTTCACAGTAAGACCTCCGAATTTAAAACCATAGCCAAATGTGAACAGCTTGGCAACGGGGAGTTGTAACTTTACAAAACCTTTGTGAAGCTGCTGCCCTGCCACTCAGCAACCACATTTGAAACAGCAATTTTTTTCCTTTCCATGTCAAAGCAGCAGAAAATTTAAGAAATGGATGATTTCAAGTCATGTTGTCATCGTCCACGTTTGGGGGGGTGGGGGTGGAATTCCTTCAGCGCTCTCGGCTGCTGCGTGTGTCTTTCCCTTCTGGGAGTAAGAAGACGATCATAACATAGGATGGAAGCTATAAATGTTTACCCACAGGTGAGAAACCTGGCCAGGCAGTGTGAACCACATTTCTGCAGTTCTTCCTGTAATTCAGGAGCCACGAGTCCCGGTTCAGACCCAGAACTTGCAACTTAACTGGATGCAAATCACAACATTGCAAAACAGCTTGAAAAGATTCCCAAGCCCCAGTTTTAACATGGTAAATCCTCAGAGACCCTGTGCGCCTTCCGTTCCCCTGCCTCAACTTGCTCTGCAACCTTCACAACCTTTTATTGCACCACACACTCAAAATGTTAAGATTTGCCAGGTGGTGTGAGCTCGCTGGACTATGACGGACGCTTATTTACATGTAAAAGCCGTGCACCATAGCTTTAAACGGCGCTGCTGCCTCAAATGTGTCCTGCAGCTAAAACAGCTTTACAGATTTATGGGTCACCTTCCTGTTCCCTTTTAATTATTCAGGCTGTGTTTTTCATCAAAGGTCCATTTACTTCCTGTAGCAGACGGTCCCTGTGCATCGTGGGTATGACCACGTTTAAATCTGTGTTGCTCTTTTTAAAGGAACGCAACATATTTTGGGGAAGTACGCGAATCGTCCATCCTCCCAAGAAAAGAAACACCTTTCCCTCTGCATGGGGGGCTAAGACCCACAGAGAGCACCTGACTGCTAGTTAGCTTAGCACAATCAATGGTATTGGGTGGCAAGTGCTAGCATACCAACATTGACAAAAATCCTACAAAATGTTGGCGTGTTGCGTTAGATCAGTCGAGATGCTTGTGTTTCATCTCCAAAGCAAAGGCTCTTTGTGCTTTTCGCATTTCTAAGAACTTTAAGAGAGTGAAAACTTTCATGAGCAGCATGGCGTCTGCTGTGCTGCTGCAGTCAGCGGTTTATATTTGCAGGTCAGTTGGAGCTCGCCTGCTGCTGCCGCTGCTCGCCGCTGACACTCTGCGGTTTGGCGAGGAAGCAGTGGGGCTGTTGCTCTCACGGCTGTGTCTGGATACAGAGCTCAGCTCCCCAGCCGAGTCTGGGCTGTGGGACCTGCTCGGCCTCTTAATCTCTGATTTGGAGAGCATCCTGGCTCTGGGGCCCACGCAGCTGCTACGTAGCTTCATGCTGTTGCTGCCGTGGTAGGAATCTCCACTGTCCGAACCGGTGCCCTCTGCCACTGTAGAACAGTTCCACTGCGGACTGATCCGTCTCGACTTCCTCACAATGCCTGACAGTGTTGTGCAGGCTGAAGAGTCGGCCACAGGCAGGGTGGGATACTGGGCACGCTCCAGGCCCTCGTGATGGGGCGATATTGGCTCCTCTGGGTCGTCCTGTTTGTCTGCCGGAGGGGAACGGGTCTCGCTGCTTGTGTTGTTGGAGTTACTGTTTTGCTCTGTGGGGCTCGGTACCCCCTCCTTGCCATCCTTGTGGCCATCTGGCTTCACACCAGGGTCTCCTTGTATGGGGACGAAGGCGGAGGAGGCGTTGAGAAGCGGGTAATTGGGTCCGTTACCCTGCTTCTCCAACAGCAATGTGTATCCACTTGGCGCCGTGGGAATCGTCGTCTTGCGACTTCCTGAAGTCCCGGTGCAAACCTGATGCACAACTGAGTTCTTTTTGGACTTGTTGACATAATAATCGTCCAGGTCATCTTTAATATGCGGGTAGTAGTCCAGGATGCCTTTCTTGATCTTCTTGTAGCCCAGGTGCATGATCTCCAGAAGGCTGAGGAACAGCGAGATGCAGGCAATCACTTGCATGAACATCATGAACACAGTTTTCTCCGTTGGCCGGGACACGAAGCAGTCCACCACATTGGGGCAGGGTTCCCGCTCACACTTGTAGAGAGAGCTCAGGCGGTGGCCGTAGAGGAGGAACTGGCCCATCATGAAGCTGACCTCCACTACTGAGCGTGTTACGATGTGGGCCACGTAGGTGCAGAGCAGAGAGCCTCTCAGCGGTGCCTTGTTGAGCTTACCCTGCTCCAGCTGCCTCATCTCCTTTTCAATCCTCCTCCTCACCTCCGCCAGCTCCACATCCACCGCCTCCAGCTCCCGACGGAGAGCCACCTTCTTGCAGTGGCGCTCCTTCTCCAGAGCTCGCAGCTGGTAGATGGCGTGGCCCATGTAGACCAGGGAGGGCGAGGAGACAAAAATCACCTGCAGCACCCAGTAGCGGATGAGGGAGATGGGGAAGGCCTGGTCGTAGCAGACGTTACGGCAACCAGGCTGCTCGGTGTTGCAGACGAAGTCGGATTGCTCGTCGTTCCACACGTCCTCGGCAGCGACGCCCAGCACCAACATCCGGAATATGAACAGGATGGTCAACCAGATCTTGCCGACCATGGTGGAGTGGATATGCACCTCCTCCAAGATCCCACCGAGGAAGTTCCAGTCTCCCATTTTTTTTTACACAAGTAGAACTACAAATGGGACCAAAACAGCAAGGGGGAAGATGATTTTGATGATTTTTTTTCTTCAATGATCAGAGAAAAGACAGCAGCTGCACCCTTAAAAATTCAACACAGGGACGCACGATACCTGCACATCACGAGTGTCAACCCAGTTTAGCTCAAGAGAGTAAAAAAAGCCCCCTTTTTTAAACTCACATTTGCGTGCATTTCTGCATGCACAAAATGGGAAAATGATACATAAGATGAGGTCAAAAATGTAGGGAATCAACATCAACTGAAATAGACAAAAAAATCCAATACTGTGCATCGCCAGCAAAATCTTAAGCGTCTCTCGTCACCTGCTGTGACCTTCAGAAACAATCAGACACAAGAAAATCAATTCAAACCATCAAATGGAGATCAATAAGCTCATTATCCTTGAGACGCCAACAAAGAAGACAACCACACGGGTTTAATACAGCTAATTTGGTTCCGTTTACTTCTGAAATGCTCTTGCAAACTCAGATCTTGAGGCTGGGAGCTCACCTTTCATCTTTGATATGAAGTGGAACAGCAAAGGCCTTTTGTGGTCAGACAGTCCTTCATGCTGGGCCCAGGCTCTGCTGCTGCTGCCGCCGCGGAAAACTGGACATAAACTAACGACGCCTGCTACTTTACAGCATGAAGCCTGAGAAAAATCAATCCTGATGCGATGGGATGTTGCCATTTACCTCGCAGCAGTTTCGATGGACTGAGGGGTGAAATGTGTCGCAGGGTTAGTCAATTGTTTGTTGGCTTCTTGCGCTCGGACCCAAAGGACCCCGAGCTTGTTTGATCCTGGTTTATGTGGCACAGCAGGACATCGCACTGTGGTGCGACCGCCCAGAGGGACTCCCGACAACAAACTGCCTCCAGAGTGGATCCGTATCCTGTTGCGACCTCAAATACTCGGCTTAAACGCTCAATATCTGCTGCTTGGTCTTACATCAGAGTTTCCAGCAGCAGGAAACTATCTCAGAACAATGAACCGCAGCGGAGAGGAACAACCAAAACAACAATGAATCAGCTGATGAGTGATCAATTCTTGGGCTTTTCCACTGCCTAAATACCAGCGCATCACTTGAGAGCTTCTTTTTCTTACTTGATGAGTGGCAGGGCCGATATGTAAAACAGCACACGCAACTTCAACAGTCGCCTGCTCTCAGTCTACTGTCCACAGCCGATTTTAGACGGGCACTCAAATCCTGTTTCCATTACAAATTCTGAGACAGAAGACAGATCTCTGCCTGTGAACCATCAATGCTGATCGACTCTACTGCTCTACGCCGCTCTGTAAGGGACCGGTTTTCCGCAAATCATTTTGAGAGGGAATGAGAATCTGATGAACAAGTACAGGTCGTCGTCCACGCGATTCTTCACACCCCGGCTGGACAGAACCCTCCAGGATTTGGTTCCTTCAGGCCGACATTTGTGACTGTGCTCGTTTCCTCCAGGTTTATTTTACAGTTACAGTTTGTGAGGTTCCACATCACAACCCCATGCAAAGTGTGAAGTTATGTGTGTGTGTGTTTTTTGCCAATAGTGATCAATGGGTCATGTCCGATTTCATCCATGATTGCTTCCACACTGGGAGTCTAATTTAAGTTGTTCCTCGCGGCTACGGTTCCATTAAAAGGAAATCGATGGCTGAGGCCAGAGTGGCTCGGCTGGTGTGTTTCCCGTGCAGGTCCAGCTGGACCTCATACCGGGATCCATCATCACCCCTGACGCCGATAAACCTCCAGAAAATCCACACCTACATGCTGTTTTAAGGAGGTATTTTACTCACAAGCGTGGTTCTCTTAACGCTGCTAAGGCCACTCTAGGACTGACGCGTGTTTGACGGTGTGAGGCCATGTTCTCGTCTGGAGCTCCCTGATGCACACAGAGCGGTGAAAGGGGTCGTCTGGCTCAAGAAAGGGACAATTACCATTTTCCCAACAGTGAGTGTGTTGCTTTAAGGTGGGATAGCTTACAAACTGAAACTACACAGGGTTTCCTTATACTGAAAGTAATCCGTTTATTACTCCAAAGAACAGTTTCTTCCATCCAACGCTAGAAGATCAGGAAGATAAAACATGCAGTGACAATTCTGAAAAACCAAGTGAAAACAGACCTCTGTTCCTCCTCTCAGAACCAGAAATATTCCAATATGAAATGCCTTTTTGAGCGGGTCTACTCTTACAGAACACTCACAACCATTTCAACACGTCTGAAACAAGGACCATTGCAGAGTTTGTGGATAATTTAGCCGCCACAGACAACATTTTCCAACGCAGACTAGATTCACGTCAACGTTTCATCCTTCAGGGGAGTCACTGGTTCTCCGTTTCATGGCAGGAAACGAAACTGTAGAGATTAGATGAGGGTAGAGGTGTCGTTTCAGTCCCGTTATGGTAGCAGGGTCACGCCGTGCAGGTTCCTCCTCAGTTGCTGCTTCCGACTGGATTACCGATTGTAGAACCACGAATACTGAACAATGCAGCAGATCACCGATCCATAATAAGCTGAAGGTTTCTGAATGTGCTAGCAGACTGGGACTGGTGGGAGGGAAGACGAATGTACAGCAGCTTTGGAAAATGCTCTGCAGCAAAGTCAAATCTATGTGGTTTATTATAAATCTTTAAAACACACAAACGCTGACAGCACATCAACAGACTGGAGTCTGTCTTTAAAATACTGAATGTTCTTTTAGCAAAAGTGGCTGCATAGGATTTAGAAAACAAAATAAAATCAGTCAACTTTATATAAAAAAGACAAGAGGTTATTCTTGGCCAGCTACCACTGAACAGAGGAAACGCTTCATATCCTATCAGGAAATCTTACAGAGTTTACAAAACCGAGCAAAGGGCCAGCGTTGGTTTTAAAACGGAAGTGCAAAAAAAGTATTCTACACGTAGCTCAGTGGAAGTCACATTCATGTCAAAACCAACAAACAAATCACCGGACGACCAAACCTGGTCTGACTGAACTGAATGAAGCTTACAAGGTGGACCAGAGACCTTCTAGCGTCCTCCTGACTTGCGTCCAGCCCAGGACCGAGAACGGGAGCGAGAGCGAGATCTTGACATGGAGTGAGACCTGGAGCGGGACGGCGTGTGTGTCCCTCGCACTTCCTCCTCTGTGTAATGGGAAGTCGACGCTGGGTTCATAGGCTCTCCCGGGGATGCGGATCTGGAATGTGACCTGGATCTTCCTCTGGACTCCCTCTGAGGCCGCGGCCTGTATCTGAGGACGCAGATCAAACAGCTGAATGCTTCCGTCACTCCAGAAACGACTGCAAGTCAGGCGCTACACAGGAAGGCCTCTCCAGCGCCGCTGACGGTAGTTTACGATCAGACCAGTTCAGCACCGCAGGTCAGGGGAGAATTTAACAACTCGCCATCTTGTTTGTTTATGACGTTCTGTCGGACTTCCGCTGTGTTTTACTTCGAGGAAAAGAATCCACAAACTTGTGCTCGCAATTTATTATTCAAACATATTTTAGTTTTACTTGCTTCAGTATTTCTGGCCACAGAAATTTGTTTTAACGTATGAAATCAACAGTTGATTGATCTCCTCAAGGACCGACAGACCAAGAAAAGGTCCTACGACACCCTTTCCTACTGCTGGATGCTTGACTCCACCACAGCCTCACGCTGAAGGAGCTGCTTTTCAAATCTCATTCTACTGTGTGCAACGACAATAAAGGCTTTCTATTCGACCCTACCTGTCTTCCTCGCGGCTCCTGCTTCTTCCCCTTCCGTACATCCGCCCACGAGACCTGAAGAACGAAGGGAAAAGTTCAAGTCGGAGTCACGACAAGGAAAATCCTTCATCGGGGGCAAGGAAAGGGAACGCACTCTCGAGGACTCTCAGATCGCCGCCGCCGGCGGTCGTAAGAGGGGCTGCGTGATCGGTATCTCTCGTAGCTTCGGCTGCGGGAACGTCTGCGCCGGCCGTCGCGATCATATTCGTCGTGGCGAGAGGATCTGCCCGGGGATCGCCTCTCCTTCGCCTTCATCTGATTCGGTGCTGACGCAGACAGAGATGAGGAAGCCTGAAGGCTAAGACGCTTTCACTTGAATTTAAAGAGCTTTAAAAACAGAAAGGAAAAGAGGAAACCTACTCTTTCGATCTCCTTGAGCAAACTGGATTTCAATCTGCCGACCACACACCCACTTCCTGTCCAGGCTGTGAAGAGCATCCTCGGCATCACGCACATCTTCAAACATGCTGAGTGGTTAAGGTTTTGTATGCTCTCATTTTTGGGGAAGGCCACACAAATTGACAATGTTTTCTCTCTCTGTGTCTCTCTGTGTCTGTCTCTCTCTCTCTCTCTCAAACAAGGACGGTGAGCAAAGCAACAACGACTGTTCTGCACTTGGTGGAGGTTCGTAAGGTTTTGTCTCTCTGCTGTTCACGTTAGCTCTTCAGGATGGGAGGAATGGAGGCTTTCCATCAAACATGGTGCTTAATTTGTGTGGCCTGATTTATTAGGCAAAAAACAGACCAGCAATAACAGAGTGCTTGACACTGTCAGACAAGGGAAATAAAACAGTAACAAACATGCTCGGCAGGTTGTTTTTGTAGAGATAAAAGATGAAGCAACCTTTTCAAACACATACAAATTATGATCCGACGATCAATGTAAACACAAGTCAAATACATTAATAGTCGATTAAATTGCTTTGATTGAAATTAAAATGCCATCGATATCACAGGGAAAGCTGATTTTGTCGTCATGTCAAATTAGTGGATTTGTCTTGGGAGGATACAAAATAATTCAGACTCGTTACCTTGCCCGTGCTTGACTTTGAACTTCATCTTGATCTTTACACTCTTTAATCGACTCCCAGAGAGACTTGGGTTTCCTGCTTGCCTTTTCCTCTTAAACCTCTTTTCTTTTCCCCATTCTTTGTCGCCATATCCAAGCTTTGTCTCCGTTCCCTTTTCCTCTTCATGCTTTACTTTCTCTTTTCAACCTTTTCCCCTCCCTCTGATCCTGAAGGTCTGTGTGACTTGTCTTTACAGCTACTCTATACGGGTCTTTGTTACTCTTTGTGGCCGGTTCCACAACGGGATGCTTTTACATTTTCTGAAGCAATAACAGAGAAATACGGGTGTTAGATATTTAATCAAATCAAAACCAAGAAAAGAAAACATCAGAACTGCAAATCTTCTCTGCTGGAAGGAAATAAGAATCTGTTAGCAGCACAAGCACAGAGACAGTTAGAAGTTGCTGGGAAAGGATATTGAATGTATGCAAATCCTCTTGGTTGACGTGTATAGAAGTCAAGTGGGATGTAGACATCTACTACTGGCCCATAGCGGCCAAACTCACGCCGCAAATCCTCAGGCCTGAACACCGTAAATACAATTATGACTCAACTGACCATCAGAGACATTCCTCAACCAGTAACAGCTGGGAGAGCAACTGGCCGGTGAGCTTAACGCTGCGTTCACATGGACTCAGGCGGATGGAAACAGCAAAGTGGATTATTTTTATACTTGTATCCCTCTGCCAAGGAATTTCCTAACGGACGTTACACTGCTCTCTCACACAGGAGGGGAGATGGCCGATCGACCACGAGAGGCCAATACTTCCGTGGCAACAACACCTAATTTTCCAGAAAAAGGGTTTGAAATCCTCCTGGTACCAAGTAGCTGACAAGATGAACGACGCCACATCAATCCAGGAAGTGCTTTCCCTCTGAATGATTCCACGTCAACGCAGCACCAGGAACACTTCACCAAACAAGACATCTTCCTTTTACCCGACGTGCTGTCAATCTGTCCACACGTTTGTGTAATTTAATCTGTTTCAATTAGAGCGGAGCTACCACCTGTTGCTCATCCCAGCACAAGAAAAAGCATGGTGACATTCTTCAACCCAGCATTTTATTTCTCCACTTCAAGTTAATTCAAAGCAAAAACATGATCATGCTCATTTCTCTACTCAGGTTCCTGATGAAACCTCAGACCAGAGAGAGGAACACTGCTCCTCTTCTTGATTTGATCCAGATTGAAAACACATGAGTTAACATTT
This sequence comes from Aulostomus chinensis, assembly GCF_037954235.1. Lineage (NCBI taxonomy): Eukaryota > Metazoa > Chordata > Actinopteri > Syngnathiformes > Aulostomidae > Aulostomus > Aulostomus chinensis. The sequence goes on along the minus strand of NC_141341.1, from coordinate 3,404,641 downwards.
GCTTCCCAACATTTATTCAACATTGTGGGAGGTAATCAGTAACTTCAACTGGGATCAATTCGAGTCATTTTAATAAAGCCAGATTTTTTTCCTTGATATTATGAGTCAATACCAAATCCAAGAAAATCTCTTCATTACTTGGTCTGTAAAATTAGTGTTTTGGAGGGCCCTTTATGGTCCAGTGACTCATCTATAAAGATGATACAAATAATTAAATCCTCCTCATCTGATGCCGTCTTCAAAGTTTAATTGTGTGATCAATATTAAATTGCCTAAATTAATTTTTTGTTGATTTAATTTAAATTTTTTGTAAAGGGTAATTCAGTGAAACCCCAAACATGTCACACCATTAAAATCTACAGCTGGATTAAACTGTAAAACTAAATCCTATCATACAAACATCCAGAGCATGAGGCCATCACAGTCACCTTTTCAAAATCCAGATATTGCATTGAATAAATGAGACAATATCACGAACATATACGGCTTTTTGATTTAAACTTTTCTCCGAAATGTTGTTAGCATTAGCTTGAGCAGCACCGTCAACGCGCAACAGAAACGCAAACAAAGAAACGCCACCAGGACAAAGACACACATACATACGATCTCTTTTTGTTTTGTTTTGCCTGCAACAAGCCATTAACAACTGGTTCAAAAGTATTCCCCAAATCCAGCAGTTATTTAGTTAAAAGCCAAACGTAACGTGAGACTGGTTTTAAAGCGGCTAGACGAGCTAGCTGCTAGGCTAACGCAGCTAACCGCCGTTCACGTTAGTAGCTGTGGTACTGAACGGGGACTCACCTGGACTCGTCAGAAATGTTTCTGACAAACAAAGACGTGTTGGGGGGCCGCATGTATCTGGCCATAGAGTTACAAGCGGCCTACAGAAAGTCGTTAACGGAGAGGGATAAATTTGAAGTGTGAAAAATATGCAGCTTCAGGCGCAGGCGCTCTTCCTTTTAGCCGCCTTCTGTGTCTTCTTCGCTGCGTATTGAACAGCGGCAATAACTCACAGCGCCCTCTAACGTGTAATTACACCATTAGTATGGTGTAATAATGAGCTTTTATGGGGACATAATACGTTTACCGTGGCTGATGGCAATTTTTTTTTCTAAATTGTTTGGGGTTTGAGGGGTCCCAGGTTGTGTGGTGTCACAAATCCTCTCTGCCTAATCTCTGACTTTGGTACCAAGGTTCTGACTTTAATCATTAGATTTAATCCATTTGATTTCCTCATTCTATTTTACTTTTTTTTTTTTTAATTTGACCCCAGATTGTGACATTGTTCTCACAGAACACTGAGATGACACTGAAATGATGCTCTTTGACGTCAAAAAACAAGCAGAAACAGACTCCGCTTTTTTCATTTGCAAATACGTGTTTATTGATAGTTATTTTGATTAATGATTGGGTTTCATCCACATGACCTCTCGCGTGAGGCTGATTCCTGAGCTGCCAGGTGACACCTAGACACGCTTACTTCTGCCGATGAAAGTTACAGAGCCGGCGGTGAGAGTCTGGAGGCGTGAAAGACAAGAGAGAAAGATGAACATAATAAAACTCTTTTTTTTAATTTCTAAAACTCTAATATGCAGTTCAACAGTGCACTGACTTACACATTATACATGAAACTCATCTGAACAGGAAGTAAAAGCAAAACTGCAACACATTAAAATGCCATTTGAGTGAAACTTAAGGAAGCCTAAAGAGGTGAATGAGGCGTTGTTTCAGCCAATGATTTTCACCTTTTTTAGACTTCTGTTCACATCTTTAAACCAGATTGGAACGCAGCTTTGGTGGAGGCTTTAAACGCACCAGTTTGAGGTAAATGTGGTGACTGACCTCCACCATTTCCTCTCCTTGGATTTCTCGGACTGAGGTGAACTTGTCAGTCTCGGCGATCAGCCTCCCGCTCGGATCCTCGCTGACGGTGCACTGGTGGAGAACAGACAAACGCGTTGCATCACTGAGTTCATTGACGAGAGGGTATTTACTGATGGCTGAGAAACCCCTCCATGCTTGATGCGACACACATATTTGGTACCAACAAATTTAAGTTATCTTGCAAAATTTTCATCCTCTGGTTTTCTGACATCAACCTCATACCTATGCACATTTTGTTTATTTCTCAGTTAGAATGTGGATCTCTGCCTCCCACTTGAATCAGAGTGAAGAGAACAGAACGTGACGCGCACTAAAAAATAAATAAATGCAGACCAAAATCTGAGGAATAAAAAGATAAAATATACTGGAGCAAGATTTGTGACAGCAGTGAGGCCACAGCTGACATGAGCGTGTGAATCTTTACTGGCCTGCAGATGCAGAAATGATATAAATGAGGGCAGAGATGTAGAACCGCAGATAATAAATCAAGAAAAGAAGCACAGAATAAGATGACACACATCATTTCTGCTCCGCGAAGCTCAAAATCCAAGCAAGCAGATTTTTTGAGCGGGGGAAGATTTTAAAATGCAGTAAAAGCAGCTGACTCAAGAATAACTTGATGGATGAAGAGACATTGGCATCATCAGCACAGATGTGACTTCACTTCAGCGTTAATAAGTTTGAGTGCGAGGTTCTCCCGTTACTTTCATCTTCCTGCCGTCCAGCGTCGTCATTTCGGTCTCCTTCCCGATGCTGAACGAGTGGACTTTGGTGCACATGGGCATCTTCATCGTGAAGGTGAAGTCCTGGCCCGTCTGCTCGATCACCATCAGCGGCTTCACCTCCTTACGCATCTTCACCACCATTTCAGGAGCATCTTAAAGGACACGCGAGGAAGAATGTTTGCAGGAAGACAAGAATCCCTTCTTTAAAAGGTGAATAATAAGACGTTCTTACCCACTGCTTTCAGGAACTCCTCCAGATTTTCCTCAGAATAAACTTTCCAGGTGCCGTTGAAGTCCATGCTGCCGGTCGTGTTGCTCGCCTGAAGATGTTTGGTGTCCTTGTTGTCATCATCTCATCTCATACACACCACACACACACACACACACACACACACAGCTGGTTGGCAGGTCGGGGATTTAAACTCCCTGTTATTTGAACTGGAATTTCCAGTGAGCCACAAGGGCTGAGATTAATGAGGATTTACAGACCAAACACAGATAAATACATGTATTTGTGTCCAGTTATCCAAGTAAAAGTGCATGATTCAACACTTTTTTCCATTTTTTTTCTTCTAAAATCTCAAAAAAAACAACAGCAAACCCAAATCTTTGATAGTAGATAATGACAAACCTTTATTTCAGCTTTTCTTCATTCGACAAATATGTTTCTTTTCAAAATATAAAAATACTTCAATTGGCACAAACACAAAAAGCAAAACATTTTTAAGGCAAACGTGCAAGTAGCAACGGCTCCCGCAGTGCAGTGCCGACATGAGAGCTGCGTCTCAGTCTTTAATCCCACCTAAAGTCGTGATGCTCGCAACCAAGAACAAACACACCTGCATTTCATTAAAAAAAACACAAACACACACACACACACACAAGATATGTGCCATGATTACATCCGACAACGCCAACAACTGCTGGAATGTCACTGAAGCTCTTAGCAGTCGTTAGTTTAACTCCCATGCGGAGGACGCGGTGAGCAGGAACACTTTGGCGGCTGTTAGGCAGTGATGGGCGGTCCCTGAGATAAAGTCGTGCAGCCACGTTTGCGAGGATAAAAAACACTGATCAGCTCTGACGCAGACATCCACTCAAACACAGATGCAGGTTCGGGGTTTTGTTTTTGTTTTTTTTAAAGCATTCTTGACTCCCGCTTCGGTTCTCAGAAAGTTCAACCTTCCCGCGGTGTTTTAGGATTGACATTAAAGTCCGATATTTAAACATAAAACACACAAACATTTCTGACGGGGCTCCTCTCAATCAGTCGCAAGTTTAAAGACACACGAGATGAGCAAGACCGTCCGCAGTCGTCTTCACATGCTCGTCACATCAGCATGTGACTGGCAGGCCAACATCGGCTCACTTAAATGAGGGGTGCACTGGACAAGCGTCAGTTTTTGTGTTACATCTTGCGGTTTCACAAATGTGTCAAATTTGTTCTCAAGGATGGAGTGATAACGAGCTCAAAATGGTTCAGTGTCCCCTCTGGTTTTCAGGGCACAGAAGAGGGAAGGTAACCCATCGGCGTAGGCCATCCCCCAAACTACCATTTTAAAATCCATATCAGGCCAGAAGTTCATGATCGGTGCATCCCCGATTTAAATATAAAGTACAGCTTAGAACAATGTCAGTAGTTTAGCAAATATTAGGACATCAATTGCTTGACAAACTGATTATGGCGGTACTTTAAAAGTTAGTGAAGTGATAAAAAATGCATCCTGATGACATGGAAACGTATCAGATTTCACATTAATCCATCCAACAGGCGCTAAAGGTGAGGCTAAAGGTCACGTCAGCGGGAAGCGTGGCCATCACCTCAAAGCAAAACTCTCATTTACTGCCGAGAGTCCAGTTTGTCTCAGCCACCGCGGCTAAAAGCAAACTGATCCTTGTTCTTTGGTGGACAGGCGACATATTTGAGACGTAAAGAAACATCTAGACGCGGTGCACTCATCAGCCGGTGCTGGCACACAGCAGAAATAACAGATACAGAGAGTGAGAATCGATGCGATAACTGGTTTTATCTGTGCTGATGATGCCCCCCTTGGAGGGGATAATCTCCACCCATCTGGTGCTTCTGGCAGGCTAAAACAAGCGCTCTCTCTCTCCCTCCTCAGGCGGTTATACACGTTCTAAATAGAAAATTGGCCAGTGGTCTGTGCTTTGGTACTGAACACAAGAAGAACACAGGACAAAAATCCACATGCGTCATGAAATATTACAAAAGCAAGACATGAAAATTAATCACTGTGCTCATCGTGTGTTGAGGCAGCTGGTGAGTTCCGAGTTCAGAACCTCACATAACGATCAACAGACAACATGGCCGCCTCCGGAAAGGCTGCGCTTTTTCTGCTGACAAAATCCAGAAACAGGGACAAATAATCTTGTCAACACTGATAAGAAACAGCGACAGCAGCGTTAAAGGAACACGCCGATATTTGTTTTTGGGGGTGGGGTGGGGGGAGGTGCTTATTGTGCATCCTCCTCAGACAAGAAGATAGACCCCATCTCTCCTCTGTGCCGCATCAGAGACCCACAGAGACCAGCTGGTTAGCTTCGTGTATTAGCACACCTCCGTTCAGCTTCACAACAGATACACAACAATGAAAAAAAAAAAGCAAAGTGGGTTGTTGTTTTTTTTAGTCACCTGATCTCATGAGTGTGACCTAAATCAACGTTCGAGTGACACATTTGTGCACGGAGCGAGTAAATTTGAACACAAACACCAGACAAAGTGAGGTCACAAGGTCTTGTCTAACCTCCCACATTCCCGAGTGGGATCTTCCGAGTTTGTTCTCCCACATCCTGTGCTGGAACTTTCCAACATCCCATTCGTGAGGCACTACAAACAATTTGCATACAAGGTTTGTCGGAAATAAAGTTTTGCTCTGCAACACGAGGGGAACGCCGCTCTTGAGGAGCAACAGATGACACACCCCCTACCGTCAGGGTGATCTCAAGAACGGTGGACACGCGCTTCATCAGGGGAGGAAGAAGCTGTTCCCTCCTTCGTTCTTCTTCGGACCAGGGTCGCTGAGGACGCGTGCCAGTTTCAGTTGATCCTGCCCTTCCTGTTCGCTGCCCCGATTGGCCCGCCGGGGGGATTCGCTCAACAGGCTGACGGCATCAGGAGGGCTGGGATCGGGCCGAGCTGCAGGCCCTCTGGGGCTCTCGCTGTCATCGTAGGTGTAAACCTGGTGTTCTGGGAGACGGATGCAGCGACGTGTTAGTCTTTCTTACAGGCAGCGTTTCTGCCTGGTGAGGCCTTTTACTATGGAGCATGTAACCACTCATGACCACCCCTAAAAAGGGATACTTCACACTAACAAGTACAACGCTCACAAATAAGAGTCTTGAGCTCACGATGGTTACTTTTTTTCCCCCCTGCATTACTTCTCCGTGCAGAAAGAGCGGGCCACGTAGATTTGGCTTGAAGCAAATGGCAGCTGACAAGAGCAATAAAACAACCTGCCCAAAAACATCAGTTTACAAACTCTCAAACACAAAGTCCAGTATAAACCACAGAGTTTTGATTTGAGCTAAAAAGAAACGACACAGGACCAGAAGTGCTGCCGTTTGATTTTAGCTCGAGTCAAAAGTGTGAGTGGATACGTGAGGACACGGCGGATAACGAAGGCGTGGATTAAACCATACGATGCCCTTGTTGGGCAGTTTCGCACCATCAGCTTCAAGCTAAACGGCTGGATCGTTCTGCTTTCAGGGGTAACAAAGACGTGATGCAGGAGGGACACCCACTCTTTTACATCATCGCTTCTACTTGTGAGCTTTTTTGTGTGAAGCATCGCTGTAAAATGGAATCTTCCTGTGCGTATTTTGGATTCGTTTCTGATCAGAACCGTGATTGGTTACACTTTTCCACACTATTTGGTTTCCTCTTCCTGCATTATTAAAGCTTCAGCGAAGAACTAATTATAGAGATGCTCTTAACGGAGACAAAGCATTAGGATGTGTCCTCCAGTCTTCATTAAATATTAAAGAGCGGTTGTTGTTGAGGTTGGTCTTGGACTCCTTCTCTCCACCAGCTTGATGAAACTGCCTCGTTTCAGCCACAACATCTCATCGGTGTCTGCTCACACGCGTGAAGGTGCCGGGAACGTAGATTCACTGTGAAACTAAAGCATAAAAAGCTACCTTGTCCTTCATATGAACTTCTGCATCGCATGTTTTGCTGACCTGAATCAAAGCAGACTTTCCTAGCGGGGGGCGTTTCCAGGCGGTTTGCAGGGACGGTGAGGTAGTGACTCATCTGCGGAGGAGAAAAGAGTCGGATAACTAGTTGGAAATCCCAACATGTCCCATTTTACATTTGAATCAGCTCATTATTTAGATGAATCCCTGAGAGGTGGCGAGCCAGCCCTGAGAGGTGGCGAGCCAGCCCTGAGAGGTGGCGAGCCAGCCCTGAGAGGTGGCGAGCCAGCCCTGAGAGGTGGCGAGCCAGCCCTGAGAGGTGGCGAGCCAGCCCTGAGAGGTGGCGAGCCAGCCCTTCGGGCGGCGGCAGCTCTGCGCCTTCGCTCCACATCTACAGACAGAAGCCAAACTCACCCTCCTCTCCATCTCCACCCTCTGCTTCCTGAGGCGAACCTCACTCACGTTGTCCTCAAAGGGGTCGATCATCAGGTCGTGTCTGCTGTAGGAGCGAAGCTGAGGAGCACCAACATTGACAGTAAAGACATCATCACCACCACCACCACCACCACCACCACCACCACCTCCTCATGTCTTTCCTACCCTCTGTCTGGTCTTCTGCATGTTGGCTCGCAGGATCTTACGGATCTCCTCCTCGCGACTCTTGGAGATGCTGGGAATCGCCCGCGGTCTGGTCGGCTCTCTGGGCTGGATGTTTCTGCGGGAAACACACTTAAGGCTCGTAAAAACAACAAATTAGTCTATAAATTTTCCTAGGTTTTAAAATCCGCTGTGTAGAATTTAGGTTGAATCGTCAGAAGGAATGAAAACAACACTCAGAATTGTTTTTTACGGGTCAACTGAAGCACTGTGCATCGTATTTCCAGGAGGTAGGTCAGAGCCCGCCATGTTGTCGTCCTCTCCTGTCGACTATTTCACAAACCCCATGTCAGCGCAGGAGTGGAACCTCTTCTGATGTCTGGCACTGTGAAGAACGCTGCCGCCATGACAGATACTTACTGCATGGAGACCATGGAGGACAGCTTAGCAGAGCTGCCGCTCTCCACCAGCATCATGGCCTGCTTCATCTCCATCTTGTTGTAGAAGGAGATGAGCTGGGGCTCCGTGGAGCGCTCGCCTGCGATCAGCCACCTCTTCACGTAGGCCTTGTTGAAGCGGTTCAGCCTGGGCAGCAGAAACAACAGCCATGCAAATGAACCGTTACTTTCATTCCCGTGTTACCTGTCCGCTGTTCGGTCCAGAGGCGGTTCTGTTGGCAGGTGGCCAAACGCAGACCCGTGTGGCTAAATGACCTCACTACACTGTTAAATGCTAACATGGAACGGCAGAGTGTGAAGCTCATATCCAACAACGGCGAGAGCAGGACACGTCAAACACGTCTTCAGTGTTGACTGATGTCGGCCAGTCGAACCATTCATGAGACCAGATTAAACACCAGTAGGAGCTCCAGTCCCGTTACTGACGAGATGCTCTCGTTGAAGCCATATTTGTAGTCCTTCTGTCCCAACTGTGAGTGGCTGAAGCTACACCTGTGCAGGTAGTCAGCAGAAACCAGGGTAAGATGTGTTTAAGCGCTTGTTTTAGACCAGCCAGCATTGCCCGGGTTCCCCAAAACCAGGAAATGAGGTTTAGAAGCATAAACAAATCCTACTTGTCTTTCCAGTGATGATGTCCATAATGACCGCAGATGTCTTCGATTCCCGTGAGGAGATGATCCAGGAACTAGAGAGAAAACACAGCCCCGAATGTAAGATTCCGACTCAGACGGTCGAACCGGTTCAACTGACGATGCAGACTGGGAAGAACTGCACAAGAAAACCCTGAGCTGAGAAATCTGTGGTTGGCTTAGGTGGTCAAAGCGTGGTCACCTGCGTGTGAATCTCCTCATTTATGGATCCCTTGCTCTCCTTCTTCCTCTTCACCGCCAGGAGCTCCACCAGAGGCCTGATCGTCATCCCCTAGAAACACACAAGGCTCGGTAGACTCGACTCTCCCTCCAGCACACCATCACACGGAGACTGAACCCCATTCATTTCCAACCTCCTCTTATTTCACGTTTCCTCACCTGGACAAAGACGGTGAAAAAGATGACGGTGATGATGGCAGTGAGGAACATGTCCTTCATCTTGGTTTCAGTCAGCAGGAAGCCCAGAGAGAAGGCGATGGCACCTCGCAGGCCACCGTAGGCCACGATGAACTGGTCCTTCTTGGTCAGCTTCACGATACGGAATTTATTGATGATGTACGTGAGGCCGACGACTCCTGGAAAACAGAAGAAGAAGCTGACAAATTGCCGCTTTGGCTAGAAAGGCAAAATTTATCAGACAAGTCTTGATTTCACTGGGGAGATAAAGACACGTTTACTAGCGCGACTACAAGACGCTGCTATTAAAAGAGCCAACTAATGTGTACTTGTACTACCGTGTATCCTCGTTATACAAATACATGGAGTGTCATGTTGTGGGTTTATTCGTGTGTTACTGAGACGCCTCTTCAGTAAATGTTTTGAAATTGCGTCGTTAGCACAGCCTGCTAAAAACAAAGTCAAGTATATTTGGTCTGTTTATGAAATGTCTGGGAATTCCTGAGAGGTTGTGAGAGTGAGAGGGACGGGAGGGGACAGCGAGCTTGGTATCCAGGCGGAGGTCTGCGCCAAATTTGAAGAAATCAACGAGATTGGTTGACGGACAACTGGGAGACACAGCGCCTCCACTCATCGCAGTTAAAAATCTGTGTCCTGAGGCCGAAATTCACAGTCTCGAGAGCAGAGCTGCGCTTCTCCGTACTGACCGAGGACCCTGGACACGAAGCAGAGAACCACAGTGACGATGACGAAGGTCCAGTTCCAGGCGTGAGGGCCGGCCACCGTGGAAACCCCCAGGAAGATGAAGATGAGGGTCTCGCTGACGCTGCTCCACATCTTCAGGAAGTATTTAATGGTGGTGTAGGATTTGTGGGATATGTTCGCCTCCACATACGGCCGCATCATCACGCCACACGCTATCAACCTGTCGGGGATGAGACGGGGGAAATCAAAACCAGGAAGTTGCTGGTTGAAATGTGCATGGACATTTTTAGAGGCTGTAACTGAACCAGTTTTTCAAAAATACAAAGCAAACCAACAACGTACGACATGATCCCCGACAGATGGAAGACCTCGGCGGACAGGTAGGCCATGTAGCTGTAGAGGAACACGAACAGAGGCTCGATGACACGCGTGTGGGAGGTGAAGCGGGACGTGAAGGCACCCAGGATGCCGTAGATGACCCCAACTAAGATGCCCCCGAGAGAAACCACGAAGAAACAGACCACACCCAGGAGGGCGTCGCCGACAGTTACCGTCCCCACGTGGGAAAACTCCTCAAACAGGTGGTACAACACCTGCACACAGACAGAAGCACAGCAGGGACGGTCTGGTTGGTCTTCTGCTGCAGTTCCTCAACTCTCCCATGCTTAGAGACTTTTTTTTTCTTTTTTTTGCACAAACAAAACCAGGCAGACAGAGAGAGAGAGACATGGAACCCAGGAAAAGAGACCCAGCTTCTAAAAGAACTGCAAAAACAACTGCAACCATTAATGTACTACAGTTAGCAGTAACAGAGCTGACAAGCATTGCATTGTTAGGCAATATGGGAGCGAGGGGGAGGGGTGGAGGGAGAGAGAGAGAGAGAGAGAGAGAGAGAACATCTTCTGGAGCCAGCTCATATATGCCCCCCCCCCACAACTAAAATAATGATCTCAGGTTAAGGAGCAGATTACTTTTCAGTTGATCTACTAAATCTGTTGTTTGCAGCTCCTGGCAGGTCTTAATTTCTCTTCTTTCAGTTTCAAAGATAACCCTCAAACCCTTCATCCCGCGACCACGGCGTCCGCCATCCACCTGCGTCTGAGTACGGCAACGGCACGTTTGAGGTCCTTTACAAACAGCAGAGTCCTCAGCTTTTATCAGGGACGCTGTTTAAACACCAAGTCTTGCGTAACGTATCAACGCATCTTTCTGTGCAAAAACAACAACCACAAAAAAGTGATACTTCGCTCTAAAAATATCCGTCATCTTCACCTCGGTGTCATCATCACGACGGTGGTTGTGCGTTTGTCTGAGGAGGCGACGGCAGCTCAGTCTGACGCAGCAGCTCCCAGCCGCTTCAATCAAACTGCTATTTCAGTCCCAGATACGACCAGCAGGAACGTAAACGTCACTTTTAATAGAAACTACTGGGATTCAAATGAACGCCTGCGAGGTCTGAGAAGAGCCATCGGTCCGGCTCCTTCACCAGGAAACTGCTTGAGTTTCTACGGGAACTTTTTCTGTGTAATTTATAATCTCATCATCTGACGTCAGTCGCGGCGCGGACATGAACTCAACACCACGACTCATCTGCTCAGTATCAGCTTCCATTTCCTGTGAAACCGACTCGACAGACAGAGGCAAGCAACTTCAACCCTTAAACCAGAGACGCAGCTCCGCCCAGCACACAGGAGCTGCTGGTGGGATCACGGCGCCACCCCCACCCCCACCGCAGCCCGACCCCTGACTCACCACGGTGACGGCGTCGTTGAGCAGCGACTCCCCAAACACGAGGATGTGCAGCAGCTCGTTGATGTGGATCTCCTCGAACACGGCCAGAACGGCCACGGGGTCCACGGCTGAGATGATGGAGCCGAACAGCAGGCAGGACAGCAGGTCCACGGAGCCCAGCTGGGTTCCCTCGATCTGACACACCCCGTACATCACCCCCCCGATAAAGAAGGCGTTCCACAGCGTGCCCACCACCGCGAAGACCAGGATGGTGCCCATGTTCTCCGTGAAGGGCCTGATGGGCAGGAAGTAGCCCGCATCCAGGATGATGGGAGGCAGCAGGTAGAGGAAGAAGAGCTTGGAGTCGAGGACGGGGGCCGTCTCCCCGATGGCCTTGATGAAGCCCCCCACCAGCAGGCCCACGAAGATCAGCAGGCAGCTCTCCGGAACCACGTGGGACACGGTGGGAATGATGTGGAAACCTGAGGAGTTCCTTTCATGATTAAACTCACAAAAGCAGTCAGGAACACACAGAATCCAGCTGTTCCTCCATGTCTGATGACGCTCATCTGCTCTCGGGATCAAATCCTCCCAGCAGCACCTCTGTGGCGTGCTGTCAGCGTCACCCCCCTGCTCAGAGTAGTTCCACACTTCCAACACTTTCAAAATATTAACACGTTTATTTATTCTGAGGGTGGATTAAACATCCTGCCATTATTGGTGTTTGATTTGCTGATCAAATTATTTTTCAATTTCGTTTTTTGGACCAATTTATGTGTCATTTTTGGTATTTGATGACCGTCAGAATCAAGCGTTCATCTTTTCAGTGTCTGTGTTTGCTCTATGCCAAAAAATATTTGTGAGTGATTTGATGTTTTTTTGTGTTAAAAATAAAATAACCACAAAAAAAAGACTTTCTAAACCTCCATCATCCGCCTCTGAGGCCCACCCCTTCCAGGATTCAGGTACCAGAGACAAACGCGCAGGGATGCGACGCTCAGCTCCCGCACGTTTGGAATAAAATCAACACGAAACACAACAAATAAACCCAACAAATCAACTGAGAGAAAAAAAAAACCACCACCATCAAATCTCTCTACGCGGATCTGAAAGCGCCTGAGTGACGATGCACTTCTACGCCGCAAATCCATTTTGATGACTCAGACTTTTATGGACGTATCCATGTATTTCATCTCTGATGTTTTTTTTTATTCATGAGGTCAAGAGTTTTTGGAGGCTGTGCTGAGAGGCACTGACACTCTGGTAGCCCGGGACGCCGCCGCGCAGACGGACAGAGCAGGTGCAGGAGCCGAGCCAGTGAGCGAGTGATGCCGCAGCTCTGAGGCCTGGATATTCTGCCGTCTCCCAGTCACGTGACCCGGGTCGAGGCCGCCACCCTCGCTCCCTCCTCCCCCTCTCCACTCTGCACACTGTTCACTTTGTTATCGAGCAGTGCATTAAGGCAGCAAGTCGGATCGCCCCTCTGAGACAACAGCTGGGCTCGCAGATAAGACGCCAGAGAGCTGCAGCCTCATCCCTGCCTCCCAACATGGCGGCGCTTGTTAGAACACAGACCTCAACAATGACGCTGGACGCGTCCTGGAGGACAGAAGCTGCTCTGCTACAGCTGAAGAGGTCATGTGATCTGATTTCACGACTCATCATCTTCGAGCTTTTAATCTTGAGGATGAAAACAAAACAAAACAAAACAACAAACAACAAACAAAACTTCTTTCCAAGTGTTTCCATAAACACAGCTGTGGCGTTAAGTTTGAGCCGCTTCAGCTTCAGCCATTCAGGAGGAAACGAGGCTCAGCTTGTGAGAGCGACCCGTTTAAGGAACCCATCAGAACGACTGCCTCTGGGTGACGTGCTCACGCGTCAGATACCAACGCCGATTCTTTCTCATTTCCTCCGCATCTACAGACCTCGTCGTGAGCAGCTCTTTAAACTGAGACCTTAACAAGAACATCAAAATACTCCTTCGCTCTAAGAAGTACTTTGTGTTTTGTGTGTTGGATCGACATCAAAATCAGAGCAAAAGGAGTTGTGTCAGAGCTAAATGCCAGCAGATGAATCACGTTTATAAAAACCAAGTCTCCGGAGAGATGAGTTGTAGTTCTATAATTAATCTGAACAACTGCGACTGAGGCCCGCCTCTGAAGGCCACGTTCAAACTCCAATCCTTCCATCCTGCAGCGCCAAGGCCCCACCAGGCAAACAAGTTTGTGGCTCTGCAAAGAATCACTTCCAGTTCCAGTGGCGAGCCAACGTGAGCGACCAACTCAGGTGGGCTGGACTCAGTCTGTCGCTTTAAGACTTCCTCAGACAGGATTCGAAAACGCGGCGCCGACTTTCAGGAGCCGAGGCCACTGAAAGGGTGTAGAATGGGGAGCGTTAAAAAACCTCCAAAGCATCTAACACAGTGTCAAATGGAAGTGTCGAAAATGTAGAATCAAATCTTGAGATTCTGGCAGAAATTTGGACAATTAAATGTTAGATTGTACAAAAAAAAAGTGATTTGGTTCCGTTTGAAGTGATGTGACTGATGACCTAAAACTGACAGGAGGCAGAGGGGGTTCTGGGTATTGAGGTCCAGATGTTTGTGGCTCCACTGGAGAGGGAAGGTTAAGCCTCTGTGAGCGTTGCTGAGCAGGATGAGTCTGACACCAGCAGGTTGTGTTCACGCTCATCTGCTGAAGCTGGGAAAAAAAAACACCCCAAAAAAACAACTCTCTCATGTTTGAGTTGTGACATCACAGCCACATCAGAGCCAATCGCGTCCCAGTACACAGCTCGCGCCACCCTGGTGTGGAAACCATGAAGAAAAGCCAACTGAGCGAGACGAGAAGTTCTGAGTCAGCAAACTTTGAAATGAAAAAACAAAAACAAAAATAAAACAACAACAACATTTGGACGGGAGTTTTTTTTTCCCCCTCACACATTTAGAAAGATCTGGATCCTTCTAGGATCTGGGTTCACGTGGTCCCTCCTCACACCGCTGCACCCCAACACGCGATCCTTTACTCTGATACCACAACCACAAGTTCCCCTGAGCCTCTGGCAGCTGCTCTGTGCTTCCAGCTGTTAGCAACACAACGGCCTCAGGACTTCAACCACAAACTAAACTTGTTAACATGCACGGAGCCCTGGAGGAGCCGTAAAGAAGACAAATGTTAACAATACTATCGTTGAACTCTTTTCATAGTTTCTTTTTTTAATGTTTGAACTGTGAGTTTCACACTCTGGGTGCGACCTCCACGTTCCCTCTTAGTCCGGTTTTTGTGTCCCTCTCGCTTTGCTGCAAAGCACTTTGAGCTGCAATCTTTGTGCGAGGCTGGTGAACGGACACGCTTTATTCCTCTTACATTTTATTCATGTTGTCTTGAGGCCGTGAGCGGCAACCTCTGCTCTTAACTCAAGGCCACAAGATCAAACCTGTTCAAAAATATAAAATGACTAAATTGAGGGAACAAGTTACTTATATGTCGTGGCCTCAAAATAACTTAATTCTATAATAATATATATATATATATATATAAAAAAGGCCACCGCAGGTCTCCGTGCTTCTGTATTCATTTTGCTCTCCTCCGTCTCCCTATAGTTTAATGTACTTATCATCGAACCAGGATCACATCTGACTGGTACAGACGTTTCTGAGGGTTCAGGGGCGCAGTTTTAGCGGCCCCCTTCCGCCTGGGGAGGGAGGGCCGGTCCCTCCCAGATGTCAGCTGGAAGGAGGATTTGGGCGAACGTGAAAGCGGAGTTTCTGGACTCACTCACCGAGTTTCATCAGCAGGGCGAGGAGGATCCACAGGGAGATCTCGAAGGGCTTCCTGACGTGCTCGTAGTTGAACGACAGCACCGGGAAAGCCTTTTTATGAGTCGTGGAGTCGCTCCGGTGATGAGGGTCCTCATGTGTCGTCTCATTTTTGCAGGTCTGGTTGTCTCCCGCAGCGGCACCGCGATTCGCGGACACACCGTCGGCGAGAACCAGCAGGAAAAAACAGAAGAACCCCGTGAGACGCGGGTTTCTCCGGCCGGCACGGAGCGGTCTGCTGGCGGGCACAGCCATTTTAAGACGACGTGACGGCCGCACCGCTCCTGCTCGTCTCTAGATCCGATGAAGATGAAGACGAGGGTGGTGCAGGAGGTGAGCGTGGTGCGCCGCCAAGGAGTGCGCACTTTTACGCACAAACTCCCCACCAATATTAAAATTACGCATAGCTGTGAGGGGACGAGGGGGTTTAAGTTGCACAGCCGAGCAAAATCAGCCCCCAGACACGCGCGGGGAGGGAGTGGAAAAAATAAAATAACGGACCTGAGGTTGTTTGAGCGGAGTTTCCGACTCTTGACTCAACCTGCCC
Organism: Aulostomus chinensis; assembly: GCF_037954235.1. Classification (NCBI taxonomy): domain Eukaryota; kingdom Metazoa; phylum Chordata; class Actinopteri; order Syngnathiformes; family Aulostomidae; genus Aulostomus; species Aulostomus chinensis. The sequence goes on along the minus strand of NC_141341.1, from coordinate 3,388,973 downwards.
GTCCACACGCATCAATTACCACCATCCATCAGACAGAAAGCACTCTTCCTCCGTCCTGTCTAACCTGCAGTTTATCCAAATTTGCGACCAACAGCGACACCAGCTGGCGTGGAGGACCAAAGCCACCAGCAGCAGGCGCCCCCACTGCACATTCCTAGTTATCATAGAATGAAAACCAAGCTTGCGACGATTACAAAATGAAATTAGAATAGAAAGAATCGCGTCTCCTGAATGTCTGTGGCTCAGGGCCGCCGTGCTGTCGTAGGAGTGCACAAGAGCACATTTGTGTGGGAGAACGCGTCACCACTGAGGTCCATGTTTGCTCCTCTGTCTCTCCGTCCTCATCTCAGCAATGGACTGTGGGCTCCCTCAGTTCTGATCGGTGCTGAGATGCAGGCATTTAACCTCTGTTGGATTTTGTTAATCAGCCTCGACGAACTCCCCCGCTGGAACCCGGGTCAACTCAAACTTCTAAAATGACCCCAGATATCGACGCCTTCTGACGGGACTTGAGACCAACTGAAGGTTACGATCCTCATCGAGGGAGGATTTCTGGAAGCTCTGGTGAATTCCGTCCAACCAGTTTCATCTCAGTAACTGAATCCAGCATCGCATCTGACTGGTTCAGCGTCCCCGCAGGAGAGCCTCTTCACTTGTGGTTTTGTTTTTTTTTCCCGGTTTAAATTCCTGGCTGCGTTGGTCTTGAACGCATCATATGAGCAGATTAATTATTGTTTGAAGGAGCCTTTCAATTCCAGATTAGCTCACACATCCTCTTAGTCTCGGAGGGGAATTAGTTAAACCAACAGTTGCGGCTCTTTCCCACCGTCTGCCATTGATGTTTATTACAGACAAAGACAACATGTCATTCTTTTAGTTTTAAAAGGCGTAAGTGAAGCGCTCCAGAGTGTGTGTGTGTGTGTGTGTGTGTGTTCCATTCAGACTGTGCAGTCAGCCGACATGATGCGTTTCCTGCAGAACCGTTCTACATGGGTGAAGGCGGAGAGCTGCTCTCATACTGCAAAAAGCACTTCTGCACACAAGCATCAAAACAGGACTTTAATTATTTGAGAGTGACAGATTATTGGATTTACAGACAAACAGAAACCGTGGGACATTCTGTGAGGGGCGTGAGCCACCCTGTGCTGTTTCCTCCCTCCAATCAAGCACCAACATGAAGTAAACGTTGGAATTTAGTTGAACGAGCATTCATCTTGAGCTCAAGCTTCCTCCCTAGTTTAGGGGACAATAAACAGTCAGTGGGGTGACGCTTAAACAGGACCAACAGCCAGACTGGACTCATAGATGGAGAAGTTCTTCATTGCTGCAGTCTAATTCTTGCACAGGCTCATCTATAACACTCAGGGATGGAAGGTTTCACTTGAAGACTAAAGAACCTACATTTTGGTTCATTGTCGGTGTTGTCAAGAGACAGATCTTCCAACTGGAACCTGAACAATGATCCATATTCTCCTCCTCAGACATTTTCTTTCACGCAACGCCACAAATACGCTCCCGACCTCCTCAGACGCTCGTCATCTCCCACATTCACACGCAGTCTGCCGAACAAACAATCCGCCTCTCACTGAGCTTCCGCTGCTGAGTGTTGGTGAGTGGAGTCAGACGTCAGCTGGTTCCAGCGTCTCTCGCTCCGCCATCTGCCTGGCGCTGTAGAGGCTCACGCTCATCCCCAGCGTGGCCATCGTCATGGCGATGGGATTGATGAGGCTGCTCTGCGGCTGCACCCGGATCTCACCTGAGATTTGCCTCTGCAGACACCAGGGTTTGTTAGGCTCGGGTCTCACAGCATCTCGTTTAAAAATGAGGCTTTAGAAATGTTGGTAACCTGCATGGGAAGCGATTCAGCTCAGGAGGAAGTCTCGCATCGGGCACTCAAACCCAGTCTCCAGCATCGCTGATCCCAAACCCCAAAACACTTCGTAAATAGAATTACTTTCAAAATACACATTTTCTACAATGTTGAGTATATTTCTTCTGTATTTGTTGTATTTTTTGTGCTAATTGTCTAGAAAAGGTCTTCTTCTCTATACAATTGTATATTTTAGGCAACATCAGTGATGCCGTGTGACCCCGGAGGACCTTTGACCTCCTGCTGTTCCGGCTTATTGAGAACAAGCAGTTGGTTATAAAAAATCACTTCTGCCACTCAGGTAAGTGTTTGAGAACGTCTCCGTCCAGCCGTTGGAGTGGAATCAGGTGAGGAGTGTCGGGAAGTGTGAGCTGACCAATTAGAACCCTCCCTGGAAGCGAAGGAGAGACACAGGAGGTCCCCACATCTCAGCCTCAGCTGTTCCCTCCCCACTTCTATTAGAACAAGCTGCATTGTGGGTAAGAGAAGAAGATGTGAAGGGTAAAAACTCCCATCCATCATGGCAGTGGAATACAAGTGCAGTGCCTCGTCTCTGTTTCCAGACACTGAGCCAGAAAGCCGTTTAGAGTCATCTTAGTTCGAATAATTCGGTGCAATCGCTGACAGTAACTCACAGCGCACAAGTAAACAATCTCATCTTTGTTCGCGTTTCTCGAGGAAACTGCCACTGACTGGCTTCCTTCTGTCTGGGATGAATAAATCCCGTCCGTTCTGAACTAAACCAGAACCGCACAGCTCACAAATCAGCTCCTCATCATCTTTGATGAATGAGCAACTTCAGTGCCCCCTACTGGAGGCTCTCACAATGCACTGGCAGGAAACCGTTACCATGGATCGCACTGCAACGGCTGAACGGCCCTTTTTTTCTATCAAGTAAAGTCATTATTTCAAACTTTGTAGGAATGAGACCCTTCCTCAAAATTCCTTTTCCTCAAACTCATGTCAAATTGTTATCCCAGCCCTGCAAATATTGTTAGACATTGAATCGAACAACAGCCCCTTTCCTGTTCTTCCCTTTAGTGTCATGAATATGTAATTTCTGTCTTTGCATCACGAGGTAAATAGTTTAACGATAAACGCAACACAAACCCAGTTGTTCTTCTGTCAGTGGTTCAACTTTGAGTTTGACATGATGAATAAACAGCTGCACGGTGGTGCAGTTGTCAGCACTGTGGCCTCACAGCAAGAAGGTTCCGGGTTCGAGTCCCGGCTCGGGCACGGGATCTTTCTGTGTGAGTCTGCATGTTCTCCCTGTGCCTGCGTGGGTTCTCTCTGGTACTCCAGCTTCTTCCCATCATCCAAAAACATGCAATTTGGGGACGAGGCTGATTGATACTCTAAATTGACCGTAGGTATGAATGTGAGAGAGAATGGTTGTTTGTCTCTGTATGTTGGCCCTGTGATGGACTGGTGACCTGTCCAGGGTGAACCCCGTCTCTCGCCCGTAGATGCTTGGATAGGCTCCAGCCCCCCTGCGACCCTTACTAGTAAGGAATAAGCGGAAGATGACGATGGATGGATGATGAATAAACGTATTTCAGGCGGATCTGAGCTGTGACATGAAGGCTGAGCAGCTTACATAATAAAACCTCCTCCTTATATAATCCAACTCAGCTCTGTGTAAAATATTAATAAGATGAGGTCCTAAGGATTCATATAAAGGAGAGTTTGAGAAGAACAATGCAGCAGACGATTATTGATCTACAAAAGTGGATGAATGCACAAGTGTTGCGATGAGGAAACGGTGACATGGACGAGGCACCGACCTGGAGGAGGCGGAAGTAACCGGGAGTCAGTCTTCCCAGCAAGAGGATCATTTCTGCTGCTGCAGACGAACCAGCGACCGTCCTGCTGGGGGACAAACAACCGTCATTCCTCCCACCGGGTTCAAGATCTCTTTAGAGCAAACAAGAAATTTTTCACAGGCTGTATAATTAAATGAGCGCTTGAAACAAAGCCTCGTTTAAACGATGTTTGTGTCCCACAAGTGTGACTTTAAATGTAATCTCAGAATGAAGAGAGGGATGAGAGACAGACATCTGACAAACACCGCATTTGTGAGTCAGGAATTCATTTCACTGCATCTCAAAGTGTCCTTGAGCACTTCTGAACTTCTGCACGTAAAACACATTGAGTCTGGTGTTTTTCTAGCCGACACCACAGACAGAGAATACGAAATAATTCCTGATTTTAAAGTTTAGGACAACTCAAGCAAGAATTTCTCCTTGACAGGGTTAAAAAGCTCATTCTATTTGATTCCACTGATATAAATAAACGTAACATCATAGAAAAGTGGAAATAATAACTCACAAACCAGCCTCACAGTTCCTCCTTGCCGGTTGCGGTCGCTCATCAGACCCACGAAGCCCCTCTGTAGCCTGAACAAACAGAGGCTCCTGTGTGTGTGTGTGTGTGTGTGTCCAGGCTTTTATACAGTGTCACCGTCCCCAGTCCTATCGGACAAAGCTGCATGAAAAGCTCCGACCTGTCAGGGACGATTTGGTCATCCAGCCGGCAGAATGGCTGAGAGGAGAAGCAGCAGCTCTTTGCTGCACGCGTCACGCTTCAACAAACATGTATGTTAACTCGGCGACGTACGTAAGCCGCAAAACACTCGGGAGGAAAGACTTTAAAACATGTGTCCTGAATGGAGCGTGTGAGGGACACAAAAGAGAAGAAGGACAGACTTCAGATTTTTTAATATTCTGACTAATTCAGCTGGTTATTAAGCTGGCACTGTTCCACCAGGCCTGTTTCCATGAGGCCACGTTAGCAGTTGGTTCCATGACACAAATGTAGCCATCCTAACTTTGAGAGTAGTAATGAGAATAAAAGATACAGTGAATAAACAAGCGTGAACAAGTGTCTTATTGCTTAAATTCTGCATCTAAAAACCATGTTGTCATGCACCTGCTGTCTTATTCCCTTACACACATTTTAATAGTTGTCGCTGCATCAGCGGGGCTGGAGTAAGACGTCCGTGTGTTACGTCTAACTGGTGTGAGTCGAACACACAAAGTTTGTATGTCTCTGACTGGATTAACGCAACAACTGTTCATCTGATCCTCGTCAAAGTCGGCACTTTGCTGATGTCTCAGGGGTGTACAGATTAAAGACTGAGATGAGAGACTGAGATGACAGTCGGGACTCTGCTTTGGTGCTCTGTGACATCATCCGGGTGTCAGATTAAAGTCCCTGAGATCAAAGTGAGAACACCAAAGTCAGAGATCAGGCCCAACCCTTAAATATCGTACACTTCCTGTTGTTGGAGGGACGGAGCAATAAGTTGTGTGATGTCACAAATCCATCCATCCCTCCATTTTCTACCTCTTGTCCTGTTAAGGGTCGCGGGGGTGGAGCCTATCCCAGCAGCCTTCCCCCTGGACAGGTCACCAGTCCATTGCAGAACCAACACATAGAGACAGACAACCATTGGCTCTCACAGCCACACCTACGGTCAATTTAGAGTCTGGATTAACCTGGTCCCTCTTGATGTCTTTGGACTGTGGAGGAAGCTGGAGTACCGGAGAGAAATATAGGACGTAAGAGAGTTAGCAAGATTGCTAATTTTCCACAATTACACTACATACAAAGTATACAACATGCTGGCCCTGCCCCTCAAACAACAGGCACCACCCCACGTGCTGCAGGAGAGGAGTTGCTATCAGTCCTTCATGGATACGGTGCTGAAGTATTCTGGATCTGTCCTGGTGGGTCCTTCTTCATCCTGAGCTGCTGCCTTGATGGAAGATCTGGCCAGCGTCAGCTTCACGCCTGCTGGCCCCTGAGCATCGGTGCTCTCCACACTCATGATCTGGCTGAGGAAATGCTGAAAAACGCAGTAAAGCAACAGCTTGAAAACTTGGCATTTTGGATTTCCCCCGAGAGGAGAAGAAATATGTGTAACACAAATGCAACCGTTCACAGGGTTCAGTAGAAACATTCTAACAACCAATAATTAGTTTGACGATATTTCATCTGGCTTTCAAAATGTTTTTGGCTCTGTTTGACTTATTCATAAAATGTTTCTATGATACCTCCGCTCTCATCTGCTCACCTCCTCATCTGTTTTCCATTAATTTCCTCAATTCAACTTCTGCAAAGGCATCTCTATTATGCTTCACAGCAGGTGATGCATTTCCTCTTATTTGACAGTAGAGGTCAGTAAAAGTCATTTATTCTCAGAAAACCTGCCCTGGGGTGGCCTTCAGGATCTTAAATTTTTTAAATTTAGGTACTTTATATTTGTTAACAATATATAACTTGTGTTTGCGAGATTGTGGGCAGTGAGAGACCTTCGCAGGACGGGTCGCCATATTCTCCTCCTTTGCTTTGGTTCTGGATGACTCGATCGATTTCTCCCGCTGTGCTTGTACTTCCTGTAGATATAAAGAGGAGCATGACAAGACTGATAATTGTTAAACAGGTTCTTTATGTCAAGGGTAGTGATGGTTTGTGGGTATTTATACACAACTGAAGTGATAAAACCTTCAGGATCTCATAGTTTGACGTCTTGGAAACGTAGCGGTCCCATGACTTTGCTGTCAGCTCTTGTTGTTTCCGATAAGACTTCATCTGCAATACAAAGACACTCCCATCACAGTCTCACAGAGAAACGAGTCTTACTTTTTTACATCCGCTGACAGATAACGTCTATCCAAAATTAATTAAACTCTCACAAACTTTAACTTTCAGATGAAATCATGGCACCTCTTTGTACTTGAGCTCCTCCTCGCTGATCTCCTCCTTTTCTCGCTGCTCCACGATACTGTTTTGTTCTGCAACGACCTTCCTGGCTGTGTCCTCCGTGATTTCACTCATGGTGGTCAGAGCCTGGTGGTCTGGGGTGATCGGCCTCACGCCGTCTACGCTCAGCTCCTCGCTGATCTCGTCCCAAACCTCGCCGACCTGCAGCCACGTGACGGAAGTGGCAGTGATATCTTACCACATGTGTAGGAAGCATGCTGATTGTTTTTAAAGTTTAAATTCAACAGCTATGACATTCTCTCCCTCACCTTGAAATCCAGGTATCTTTTTACAATACTCAAGGTCACATAATCCTCAGTTGACAATCCTGGAAGCTCCTGAAAACCTGCAAAAGCAGAAAAGAACTGAGTAGCACAGCGTATTGCTGTTTTCAAAAAAAGTGCAGTTCTTATGTTGACATTTCAAGCAGCCTTGACTGTCATCCTGTACGTCATTAGAATATCTGACCAGGATCTGATTACAGTTTTACCAAGTTTGCAGAAAATGGAGTAAATCTTTGCCCGGAGGTTCTCTGATATCTCCAGCACCGCTGCGCTCGGCGCATGAACAGCAAATGACGGCTGTGTTTCCTCCTGCTGGTGATGACCGAGGAGCGGCTTCTTTGGATCTTTAAGTCAAAAGCAGAAAACAAGAAGGAAAGAGGGCTTCTGCCGAAAATCCCATCTAAACATTGAAACCCTTGATGTTAAAATCACCATTTTAAGATGACAGCAGAAGAAGTTTCTCACAATTTTGAACTCAACTTGTGGACAGACCTGCGATGCCGCCATGTTGGTTCCGGCTGACTCCCAGCTCGGCCTCCTCTTTCCTCCACAGCTGCAGCAGGAGTCGAGGAGCCGTCCGGCCTCTGTCGTCCCTCCAGGTCAGGATATGAGAGAGAGTATTCAGGTTGTCGCATAATTCCAGCAAGGTGGCGAGAACGATGCCGTGCACACACCTGGGGCTTGACTAAAAGAGAGATGCAATATACGCAGCAGAGAGAGAGAGAGAGAGGGGGAGAGGGGGGGGAGGATGGAGAGAGAGAGAGACAGAGGAGCTGTAACCAGGTCTGACATGTCAGCTTGAGGTAACCTTGAACAGATCGAATCAACTACTTACGCTAAGTAACTTCAGCAGAAGAAACGCTCCCTCTTTAGCTAAGAAGTAATCCTCAGTGGTGTAGCAGCCCACGATACAGGACCTGGAGGGACATGAAACACAGGCATCACAACAGTCAGAGCAATTTCCTTTTTCTATGGTGAAATAGGAAACATGGCCGCCTTGCCACTTAAAAACAAAAAAAAAACAAAAAAAACTCACAGCCTTCAGAGTAACTCATCGCCAAGTTCCTAAGGTGTTTCTGACCAAATCTGAGATGGATCTGGTCGACCCACCAGGAGGACGTCAACGTGTAACAGTAAAATAGTTTCCTGTCGCCACCAGGTGGTGCTATGACTAATCTGCTCCAAAATGTACCAGATCCTCTGGCCATACTAAACCCCTAGACAAGGTCTGACATGACATTCATGAATTCATCTGCCAGGTGGCCGAATCTGAACCGACCAGACACAGTCCACTGTGGAGAGGAGGAGCTTGTTGTGTCCCAGACCGCTGTAGAACTTGTTGGAACCTTTCCTCAGGAATTGAACCGCCATCTCTACTCCCTCCGACCCGAACAGTTCCTGCGACACAACAGAGCAAAACAAATAAAACAACCAGTCCGTCAAATTAGTCATAAAAGCTGAAGCTAAAGAGCAAACGATGAGTAACAACAGTGTTCAATACTTGTACGAAGCAACAGTGCGACGTGTTACAACGGGAAAGAAGTATCGCAGTAATTATGTGAAATGTTCATTTTTCATTAATCAAACAATTGCAGCTCCTGCAATTTTGTAAAATTCTGATGCACTCTGAATATTCTTCAGTCTGATTGTACCTTGATGAGGATGAACTGCACGTTGGCAGCAAAATGCTTGTGGTTATCAGTTAAACGAGCTCTAGTGTACCTTCCTGTGCATGTCGCTCTCACACAGAGCTGAGAGGATCAGTTGAATATTTGTCTTTATCTCCAGGGTAACCGCATCTTCCTCCTCAGGATTTGTCTCCATCTGCATCAAGATCCCTGGGAAGATGCAGCAGACCTCCCTGGACTGAACAGATTTCTAACTTTGAGTGTCTACTGACATGCACACTAAACATAATTTACCCAGAAGCTGGTTGATGATTCCTTGATCACACAGGTCCTGGTTGACTGATTCTTCACCCAGAGACGTCACAGCTCTCAGCACTCTGGCACAGTGCTGCATCTCAGCCTTCTTACCGCCCCTCCCTCCAGCGTCGTGGATGCTGTGACCCTGACCAAAGTAAGAATCTGGGAGAAAGGAAGAAACATGATAAGCAGAGATCCAATGGTTGCCAATTCTAAACTGACGCAATATTCCTGATACCCGCGGGGGTTTTCTTGTTATCTAGTCCCCATTTTGCACACTGGAAAAGAAGAAGAACTTCCCTTTATATAACTAGAAACACTACATCACCGTTGCATACCCCTGCACCTGTCACAGTGAGCTTGACCTTGGATCACCGTTTCTTTTCAGATCATTCCTGAGTCCCAGTGGGTGTTTATACGAGAGCCAAAGAAACGTCCTCAAGGCTTCCCTGCCCCACTTTGAGGCTGAATGACGGCTGCTTTTGAAAAATTTAGTGAAATAAAATGCGCTACATAGACTTTCTTTGAGTGATTTTACTGGGTTGAAAAATGCTCTGCTAGCTGTGGTTGGACTGATATCATCATGTTAATTCCAACTGAAGCAACTAAGACTGAAGCTTAAAGCAGTACTTCTCCCAAAGACTGTATTTTGCCTTTCCAGTACTCACCAAGCCAAAGACATTTTTTCCCCTCCTGTATTACTCGTGTCTCTAAAATGCAGTAAGAGCCAGCCACGCACATTTAGCTTGAAGCTAATGGCGACCAACTCAAACAACTACTAACAACAGCAAAGATGTCCATAAAATGTCTGATTACAACTCGTCTTCTTTAATCTGCCGTACGCTCAGGAATCCACGCACACTTTTCAAGTAAAGAAAGACAAACTAGAACCTGCAGCTCAGTTCATGTTGATGAGATAAAAGAACCTGAAATGGCAGCTGCAATGCAAACGATGACCTTGAAAGTAGAGACAATGTAATGGAGAAAATTGACTATAAATGTTTATTAACTGATTTATTTGCTGTATGTAGCTTTTACCTGATTCATAAAGTTAAACATTAGGAGAGCAGGGCTTCTGGTCGGACACATGAATATTTGGCCTTTCTGATACAGGAAAGACTTGTATTTACTTCCTGTTTCTCTCCTCTTGGGTTACTGACTTCTCACCTTGCTTGACACACCAGTCCAGCAGGAGCAGCAGACACGCGTTTCCCTGACAGGACATGAAGTCGTCCAACATCAGAGGAGCGATGGATGCGAGGACAGCCAGCGCCTGCAGCCGGAGCTCCCCCTGCTGGATGGATGACCACTGACGCAATCCTGACCTGCGTTCATACGAGGCAGCGGCCGGTCGTACCAGCGTGAGGAGAAACAGCATCACATGTCCTTCTTTATAAAGCTGTAACACATGCAGGGAACCCACCGTCACATTCAGACTCATCACCATTTAAAAACCTTCACTTCGTCTCTGACCTGAATTGCAGCCAAGTCCTTCGACATTAAAACCAACAGATTCAGAAGCAACTTCTTCATCTTGAAGTCTTCATTGTTGTATGAGAACTTGAGATTGTGGACCAAAGAGTTCTGACTCCTCACTGAATCATAAATGAAGTTATCACAAGTTAGTCGTCATTCAGATTTAAAACATAAATAAAATGTATAACACAAGAGTTGCCTTACACTCTGGGAATGTGGTAACAACAATGAGTTGTTTGGCAAATAAGCTCTCCTAAAAATTAGAATATGATGTCAAAAACCAGTAGAACAGCAATATCACGGGGGAAATGTCCCGTCCAGTACTCACAATGAGCAGAGATTTGGGATTTTTAGCGATGAGAGTTGTGATCACGAGAAGATCATTTCTGAGTTGGAGGTCAGAGCAGCGGAAACCGTTCAGCAGCTGGTAAAAAAATGCTTTTTTCAAAGATCTAAAATAAAATAAACACAACAGAGAAATTCAGGAGGGATCTAACATTCATTTTTGCAAAGAGCACCAAACGGTGATTCATTCATAATTCATTAGGCTGGCGCAGTGCCTGTTGTTTCACGGGCAAGGCCATGGAGGTGGTATTTACAGTTTCATCCACATTTGAAAATACCGTCAAAGAGACGTACGAGACACACTGGATGCTGCTGAGCTGAGCGGTGACCTCATCCTTGCTGCCTCTCTCCAGCAGGTTCCAGAGGATTTCGCAAGAGCGGAACAGGACCTGACCAGACGGGTCGGGTTCGTTCATGTAGAGACAGATCGTCTCAGCTCCCCGTACACTCAGAATTAAAGCACAGTTCATATCTGTGGTTGGGAGATTAAATGCAATTAAAGAGACGTGATTAGTGACAAAACAACCCACTGACCTGCTGACATTGACACAAGGACACTTAAAATCAGTGTTTTGATTCTTGGTCTGATTGTCATTCAGTAATGAGATGATTTGTGCTCTTAAGAGCAGCTACTTTATCAAATGAAGGAGGTCGTGTGCTGGGCTGACATGTCTGCTGGATCCCCTCCCTCCCTGGATCTAGAATAAAAGCAGTTACTGACCAGAGTAGCTGGAGAGGATCTGAAGGGTGTGCAGGAGCTGCAGCTTGATGTCTGGCTGGTTCTCTCGAGCGGCCATAGAGAGGAGCAGCGTCTGAGCCAGGTTGCTGTGCTCCAGCAGCTGCAGCCGGTAGCCTGGAGAGGTGGGCTGCAGCCCTGCAAGGACAAAACACACTTTAGAGTCAGAGATGAAAGACGACTGTGAGACTAAACCAACAAAAAAAACCAATAAATACAATTCAAACCCAGAGAAAACTAATAAAATCATTCAGGCGTTTTGATTTACAAGTGCCTCCTAATGGGAAATTGAGGGAAAAACAACACCAACAAACAAAAACTCCTCCAAATTTTGGACACAAGATAAGAAAAATGATCCTCTTCATAAAATCTTCTTATACAAAAATTTGTTGTTACACATTATGAGATGTTTTCATCCGTCAATTTAGCCTTACTGGCTAGAGTCCTGAAGGCGCTGTGGTCCCGTGATTGGGAGTCACTCAGGCTTGAAAAGACTTTACACACCGAGAGCAAAGCATCACAAGTAGCAATCAGGATTTGCGTCTTGTTTGTAGGACTAAACTGAGGGCTTAGATAAAGGAGGGCTGACAGGTTTGATGAAGTATTTGTTAATGATAAATCATAGAGAAGAGAGAAGAGAAGAGAAGAGAAGAGAAGAGAAGAGAAGAGAAGAGAAGAGAAGAGAAGAGAAGAGAAGAGAAGGGAAGAGAAGAGAAGAGAAGAGAAGAGAAGTAAAAACACAATTATACCACCTAAGAAACCACGAGGGAGCCTCACTTAGTAAGAGTCTAGAAAATTGGTAGTCAGAGTTGTGCGTCCGAGGCTTTGTCCTGCTGGGACAGTCCGTACCATCGAGCAGCTGTTTGGGAGCCACACAGCTGTAGAATGATTTGACGGATTCAACTAATTTCTGCTTCACTTCAGCATCTGACACCTTCATCAAACACCCTGTCAACAGAAACACACCCGTCAGTCACGCGTCCAGTCAGAGGAGTCCCCTGTAGTATGTTCAAAAAGTTCAAACGAGTATTCCGCAGTAACCTGCTGTTTAAAGGTACCATGTGTGACAGTGACAACAGACGTGTGTCATATCCCAAACCGACAGCGTAAAAATACTTCCTCAACCTTTATAACGTTCCTGAAAATTTATTTTAACAACAATATGAAATGACAGTGCAAATGGCTAATTGAGGCTACCAGGTTCTCCTAAAAGACCCGTTGGGTTTGATAGCAGATGTGTGTACCCATGTGAGAGAGGAAGTGTGTGACATCCTGGGCGTAGTTGAGCTCATCAGAGGCCCTCTCCTTCAGGAAGGGGAGCCTGAGATGGAAACAGAGCCACACGATGTCCAGATTGTTACAAACAACAACATCCCCCCCCCCACCCCCCCGAGGCTTGAAATAATTCTTACCTGCAAATCTGAAGTGCCTCACACAAGATGGGCACGTATTCAGGATGATCCTTCACTTTCTCAGCACAGACGTTAATTATTCTTGTGATGCCTGTCAACTCTTTCAACAGCTTGAACTTGTTGAGGAAGCGTTCACATTTTGGTCATGTGAAGCGATAAATCCCAGTGAGGGAGAGGATGTGATGGGCAAAGAGTCACCGTGATAACGGAGGTTATTTCTGAGATGGGAAAATGCTGACAGACACAGCAACGCAGCTGTAAATTAGAGTCTTGGGAATCCTGTTTGGCTGCGGTTGCATGAGAGCAAATCTATTTCTATCAGACACCAGGGGACAGTAATGAGGAAAATTTGACAATCTGCAGTCGTATGTGACAGCTGACAGAGACTATTTTGGAGCAGAGAGGTCTGCTTTATCTGACAACGTCAGCGGTTTAGATCCAGGCGAAAGGATACGAAGCCGTTTTGCCTTCTCTTCAGTAGTTTCTTCAGGACAAAAAGGTGCCTCTCCTTCAAGTTTGTCTTAAAAAAAATAAAAATATGATAGGCAGCGTGATTACACAAAACACAAAACTGGAAAAACACGATAAGAAGTCAAGTGACGTTCAAGACAACTTACCGTCAGAGGATCTTCCAGGAGACGAATCACCTGACTGAGCTCAAGGCTTTTTGCACCGACCTGTCGAGACCATAAAGTTCACGTGTCTATTGGCCTGTAGTTAAAGGAACTGATGCATCCTCAACGGTAAATATTTAATATATCCAACGTGAATTTATACAATATTCATTTACTATAAAAAAATAGATTTAAAAAATAATTCTGGGTAATTTAACAACGTGAAAAAATGATATGGCGCACAGATTTACAGATCATTCTCATTTTTTTCCAACTCTAAAAAAAAAACAGACATTTCAACTTAATTCAAAGAACTTTACTTTACTGACTACTGATTAAGTAAAGTAAAGCTTGCAAAGCACAATAACTATACAATGAACACATAAAATACAAGACATTAAACAAAATATGTTCAAAAAATACCTTTTTTTAACCAGGATCTTCTTTTATCCAGTATTCATTTACATTTCAGGGTGAAATTGTCAGAGCATTTGCCAGTGACTCACTGACACAAATGTGATGTTTCTTAAGTGTTAATTCACTGCGATCCATATTCTGTTAAAAATGCGTACTCAGACCCGATGACACATTCGACTTTTCCTCCCCTTAAGAGCTGAAGCGACGTCTCTGTCACTGTAGGAGCAGCTTTATGCTTTCAAGCACAAATTTTGATGAGCATTGAGTCACAGATCTATCCTTTTTTTCCCCCCTCATTATTTTATGTTTCTATCTGCTTTGGAGGCTGAAAATAAAGTTGTTGTTTTTTTTAACAGATTTTGAAAATTCTATCAAGTTACTCAGAAAACACACAGGTTTGTAGGACGCTATTCCATTAACATTTTTTTCTTTTTAGGGCTAATAATTTTTTGTTATGTCAATGTTTTAAGCATTTTGTTTGCTGTTTAGTTGAATATGCATTTTTTATCTATAAATAATACCATCAAAAAAACTGTATTGTTGTCCAGCATTACAGAAGTGAAATGAACCTTTTTATACATGGAAATTGAAAACTACAGTATATTTGCATATTTGGCCCTTGACAGGGGAAGTATTTACCTCCTGCGAGTGGTGGTTCCTGACCGATGCTCTTGGTTTGGTTACAGGGATGTCCGGTTTTCTTCTTTGCACAATTTTGCCAGAATCCATCTGAAAATGTAGATCTTTCTTCAACTTATAACTTCAGCCGAGTCTCTAAACATTGCAGGTTCATTTGACTCTCGAGTGACAAAATGTTTTGGTCCCAGTTGTTTGTCCAAAATAACGACAACTTATGTGTAAAATACTTTTTTTTTTTTTAAAAAAAAAGCAAATTTTTGTAGGAACATACGTTTAACCTCAAACCAACTAAAACAAAACCCCAAAGAAACTCCTTTAAGCAAACATCGGCCGCCCAGCATCTCCCCCCTCGCCCTCTTTATGTCGCTCGAGTTTGACGGCGTACTGCCGTTGCCATAGTTACAGCGTAGTACGGAGAGCAGCATAGCTCAAACTTCACATTAAACGAAACGCCCGTTTCAAGACCGGAAGTGGTATTCTGGCAACAACAGCGCATTGATTCCCCCCACAACAATAAAAGGGAGAGCAGTTTAACCTGTCAAACCCACCGCAGAGCGAACCTAAACGTCTACAAATCCGCGGTATCAGAGAAAATTCGCAGTCTATAATGCTGTCGGACGCTGGTGAGTGTTCATAGCGTGCTAATGCTGTTTGCTACATGCTAAATGTGACAGGCTGACATTACATGGCTGGTTGAAAGCTCTTGCTGCTCTGTTTAATTGCCGTATTTTCACTCTCTTGACCTGCTTACTCACCCGCCCGTCCCTCATTTGCCTTTTTATATTTATTTCCCGATGGTGAAAACATTTCATGACGACATCCGTCATAATGATTCATCGGGCAGTACAAAGGCCCGTGTGAACTGAGCTGCACTGCACGGTCGTCTGATGAACATGTCATGTCACTGATGTGCAGACTACTCTGGGAATGCCTCTGGTGCTCGACGAGCCAAGAAACGGAGCTCAGGGGAGCCTCCGGGGGACAGCCAGACTCTGCGCTCCTCTGGAAGGCAGATTAATGTCCGAGTGAAGCGGACCAACAACCCACCACCTGGACAGGTAAACTACTCCTGCTCCGCCTTCCCACGCCTTCTTAAATCTCTTAACCATGAGCCCCCACCTCCTTGGGGTTCCCCTAGGTTCTACCCCAAAGATCTGCCAATTTTATCTTTATATGTTACTGATTTTGTCTTTATGAGATTCACTTTGAGGTGTTTTTTTATGGATTGTTGGGGGTGCGGTGCCAGTTAACAAATTATCTACATGCACCACATAGAAACCATGAAATACTCTATTATTTTATTGCAAAGTCATTCATAGCTTCCTATTAAATAACTTCTGTAAAGTTGATGGTGTTTTTACCTGACCTCAAATGATTCTTTGGGATTTCAGTACAGTTTCCTGTCATTTATCCTCCATAATACCTGCCTAACTGCAAAACGTTTGCACTGCTGCTTCATCTAGCTCAACATTTTTTATGTAAAAACAATTCTGAAGCCCTTCATCTATCCATCTATCTATCCATCTATCTATCTATCTATCTATCTATCTATCATCTATCATCTATCATCTATCTATCTATCATCTATCTATCCATCTATCTATCATCTATCTATCTATCTATCTATCCATCTATCTATCTATCTATCTATCCACATGAAATCATGTCAGACAATCTGATCAATGGCAATAAGAAGCGTACTGCTGAAACCCTAATTTTCCCCTGGTATTTCAAACCTTTCTGAACTCACGTCATACAAAATCTGTACTACCCTTTACTTTTCAGTCTTAAATTTGGAAGGGAAAACATCACGAATTTTGGTAGCATGAAACCCGAGACGTGGGCCTGACCTGTACGACTGTAACTTAAGTGGAAATATGATTTAATTCAGATATCATCAAAGATGTTGTCGTGGTTGTGGTTGCGTTTGTGATGACGATCGTCATTGTAGAGCAAACGAAAAGCCACTGACACGGAGGAAGAAGATGACCTCTCAGAGAAGAAGTACAGGAAGTGTGAGAAGGCTGGATGCTCTGCTACGTATCCTGTTTGTTTTGCAAGTGCATCTGAAAGGTAGACAATTGAAATCACATCTTTAATTATTCAGGCCTTATTAACCCAGTTTGCCTTGAATGGATGTGATGATCTTTATTGGCTTTAATCTGTTTTCTCTTCTCAGATGTGCTAAAAACGGATACACCTCTCGCTGGTATCATTTGTCATGTGGTGAACATTTTTGCAACGAATGTTTTGATCACTACTACCGAAGGTAAAACATTTCAGAGAACTGTGTCAGATGTACCTGTGGGTGCTGGCTAATGGCTAGCATGTGATTTTTGAGATTTAGTCTTGAAATTACTGTAGCAAGTTATAAAGTGTGATTGCTTGTCATTTGTTTCGGCTGAATGTAAAAGGTGAAATATGGGGACAAAATAAGCAACATTTCAACGATATCAGCTGTTAGAATACTATCTTTGAATCACAGATAATGCAATGTTAGCTGTTGGCTAACTTTTTTTGCCCATAATTCAGTTTTACAACCAGCAGTTGGCTCTGGCTAAGGGCTCGGGGACAATGCCACACTGTCTGCCTGTGCTGGACCGAACCACGATGTCTCTGACTCTGTTTACAAGATGAAAGCTAACAACCTTAAATAAATGGGGAATTAATTTGTAGAAAAACAGATGAATACATTTGTGAAATAGTTGTTGCGCATGCTCAGCACCTGTTCCACGGCTGGTACCGATCGTGTGCTGATCAGCCACTTCACAATGTTCAAATGCTTGTTTCTTTTCCTCAAAAGAAACGAATATAAATATGATACTCTTTCCCAATGCCAGTCACAAAGACGGCTATGAGACTTTTGCTTCGTGGAAGAAATTGTGGACAAGTAACGGGAAAAGTGAGCCCAGTCTCAAAGCTTTCATGGCTGATCAGCAGCTCCCCTTCTGGGTAAGAACTGACAGCTTTTCTGTTTCCAGTTGAAAGGACAGAAAATGTACTGTTAGTTCTTTGTGTCACAGTTATGTTAATTTTGACGTCACAGGTTCAGTGTACCAAACCGGACTGTAGGAAGTGGCGCCAGCTGACAAAGGAGATCCAACTCACCACCTCCCTGGCAGCGACGTATCGCTGTGGAATGAAGTTCAACAACATCAAAGTAAACAGGAAATAGGAAGTGAATCGACATGTGGTTTTAGATATTTTCTCATGTTTATCATGTTTGTTTATTTCCAGAGTGAGGGACCAGACCAGTGCTCCCAGCCAGAGGACTTGGTAAGTGTGCTTGTGGGATTTAAAATGGAAAAACCCAGCATGTATGACTCAGCCATGGCTCTGCGCTGCATCCGCTTCATGCTCTTTGATTCTCCCAGAGAGTGGCCGAGGTGTCGGACAACTGGTGGCATTCAATGCTGATTTTGCCGCCGTTGTTCAAAGACAGTCCTGCCAGTCCATTCCTGGCTGCTTACTATCCCGACTGTGTAGGAATGAGCCCATCAGGCTCTCCCAGCAGCGTGAGTGAGCTGAGGGCCGACCACTGCAGAGCAGTCCAGCCTCAGAGTAAGTCTGTGACCAGGAGAAACGCATGAGCAAGTAGACCCGGTTTGTTATTCTGAGAGTTCCTGCTTGTGTTGGGAGGAAATAACAAACCTACTTATTGATATTGGTGTCCCTCAGTTGCAGGTCTGTGTCCGTACTTTCAGCCCTTCTACCAGCCGAATGAGTGTGGCAAGGCTCTGTGCGTGAGGCCAGACATGATGGAGCTTGATGAGCTTTATGAGTTTCCAGAATTCTCCCGCGATCCAACCATGTACTTGGCCCTGCGCAACCTGATTCTAGCCTCCTGGCACAGGAACTGCAAGGTACATTCCGTTCGTGAAATTTTTTTATTCTATACTTAAAAAAAAAAAAAAAAAAGAAGAATTCTGATTATGATTCCACGACTCAGGAAGTAATAGAAATAGTGAATAAAATTTCTCTTTTTCAACAGGAGGTGCTGACTTCCCAGAAATGTGCGCTGCACATAATTGTGCGGGGGCTGGTGCGTGTGCGCTGTGTGCAGGAGATGGAGCGGGTGCTGCACTTCATGACCAGGAAGGGTCTGATCAACACGGGGGTGCTGTCAGTGAAGCAGCCTCTTCTCCCTGAAAGATATCACTCTGTGCGTGTCCTCACATTCATTTGATCACTAACAATTCAACAGCAAGCAGCAACAAATACGTTATATATTATATAAATTATTTATTCAGAATCCCACATTTTGACACTTTCAGAAGAACGTGATCATCATTGGGGCGGGACCTTCAGGGCTGGCTGCTGCGCGGCAGCTGCAGAACTTCGGCACTCAGGTAAAAGCCTGCGACTTGTGTTGGGGTGCTTTCACACAGATTTTCTTCAGCTCGGATCTTTAGCTCTGTTCAGTTCATCCTTGTGAAAGTTTGCCTCGGGTCAAAGTTCAGTCCGAGCCGCAGAGGTGATGTGGTCTCATTTGTAATATGAAAACCTGTTGTGGGTTTTTTCCTAGATGGCTCAGACCAAATCATTTGAGGCTGGTTATAGTTTGCTTCAACAATTAAAAATGAAAATAGGAAGAGAACTCAAAGTGTTATGGTATCACATGGAGACAGGAGGAGATAAATTAATACGTTTAAGTGTTTATTCAGTTTTCTCTGTTAAAATGTAAAGGGTCAGCGGAATTGACAAACCCCTGAGGCGCACCCACCTACAAACCAGCCTACGTATGTGATGACACAATTATGTAGGAACACCATGCAAACTCCTTTTCTTCACAAACTTGCAAACCTAAACTAACCAGATCTGGACTTTCAGGTGTGAAAGCGCCTTCGGTTCCCATCATGCATCTCTCCAGACCTTCTCATTTCATCTCATTTCCAACCTGCGCTGGTTCCCAGGTGGTGGTGCTTGAAGCCAGGGAGAGAATCGGAGGCCGTGTGTGGGATGACACGTCTCTGGGTGTCACGGTGGGTCGAGGAGCTCAGATCGTCAATGGCTGCATCAACAACCCCATCGCCCTGATGTGTGAGCAGGTGAGGAAATGCTTTGTTCTAAAATAAAGACAAGTATGGAAAAATGTGACGCTCGCACGAGTGCTTTTCCTCTAAATCATCCTCACACTCTTCTGCTGCAGATGGGCATCAAGATGCACAAACTGGGGGAGCGGTGTGACCTGTTTCAGGAGGGGGGGCAGGTTACTGACCCGGCCATCGACAAGCGTATGGACTTTCACTTCAACGCCATCCTGGATGTGGTGTCAGAGTGGAGGAAGGACAAGTCTCAGAATCAGGACACGCCACTGGGAGGTAGTGAACGGCGCCCTCTATTGGCTTCACGCCGGGTTGGGCTGGCTGATTGTCCCTTTATTGTAATGATGTCTCGTGAATTTCTTCAGATTTGCCTCCAGTGTTCTCTGGGACGTGTGGGTGGAATGAAAAAAATGTAGGGGTCAAAGTTCAAGGTTATCCTTGCAGCTTCACATCATGGAGGCAAACAACCAGGATGTAGTAGTTCTGCTTTTTACTCAAAAGATGGAGTCAATTATATCCAGAAATCCTGCGAATCACTTCAGTAACGCATAACTCCCACTCTGTCTTGTGATTTTTATTTTTGTATTATTTCTTTATTTATTTTGTTCACAGAAAAAGTCCAAGAAGTTAAGAAGAACTTTCTTCAAGAGTCGGGCATCCAGTTTAGTGATCTGGAGGAAAAAGTGCTTCAGTTTCATCTCAGTAACTTGGAGTATGCCTGTGGAAGTACTCTAAACCAGGTCTGAGAGTGGCGCTCACACCCTGCAGATCTTGAAGTTTTCAGTGTGATGGAAATGTCCTTGAGTGTACTTGTTTGTTTGTTTGTTTGTTTGTAGGTTTCGGCGAGATCCTGGGACCACAACGAATTTTTCGCCCAGTTCTCAGGAGACCACACTTTACTCACTAAGGGCTACTGTGCTTTACTTCACAAGCTGGCCGAGGGCCTCGACATCCGCACAAGTTGTCCGGTAACAATTCAAGTTTGTCCACGAATGTCTATCATGTGTACACACATACATCTACTCGGCTGCATTTCATTTAGCTTTTGGATTTTTTTTTTCTTCTTTTTTTCTTTTAGGTTCAGGCCATTGACTACTCAGGTGACGTTGTTAAGGTTACTTCATCCAGCGGGTCCCAGTGGACAGCGAAGAAGGTGAAAATGTCTGAGCAGCTGATAAAGAGGCTAAATTTGGTTGATAAAATAAAACATTTCTGTCACCAACGACATGTACTTTTTTTTATAATATAATCCTAATCTTCATTGTACAGCAGTGGTGTGCAGCAGCATCTCCAACATCAATTTAAACTTTCATTGCATGTTCTTTTTTTGGCTTTCACAGCTATGAAAATGTTTCTCAAAGTTAAATGGGAGAAGGGGCTTGAAATGGAATCAGATCTGCTGAACTGGTGACTTGTTTTTAACTCAAATCGTGACCCCAAATATCAAAATCAAAACTTGAGATTTGAGAGCGACTGCCACTTCAGACTTGGATTTTGTTGGGTTTTAACGGCAGTGAACGGATCAAAATGATGTCCAAGTAAATTTGGGCTGATCCGAGCTGATGATTCTTTGTCTCGTCTTTTAATTAAAAATTGTTTTTTTTTTTTTTGGAAAAACAACTTAAAAAATGATTGTTTTTGTGAATCGAGTTAAGATATGATCGACTTCTGCCCTTAGGTTCTGCTGTATTAAGCGACATCCTTTGTTCCGAACTAAATGGAAGACATTTTCATTTTGATATCAAATTTTCAGTTCCCATATCAGTTCATTTGAACTGTTCCATCATCATCATTACCTCTGGAGATATCCAACTTCTCACATTTTAGGCTCTTGAACTTCGATTGTGATGTGTTGTTGTTGTCGTGTTTTTCCTCTGGATCCTCCTTTCAGGTTCTCGTGACAGTCCCGCTGACGTTACTTCAGAAGAACTTGATTCAGTTCAACCCTCCACTCCCAGAGAGGAAGCTGAAAGCGATCCACAGTCTGGGAGCAGGTATCATAGAGAAGGTAAAGACGGTGGGACCAAATATGTCAAGATGGACGGTTAAAGTCTGGACATGTCTGACTGAATGTTTCTCAGACGTTCTGATCCAAAAGCTTGTGGCTTGAATCCTTGAATGTAGCTCATTAGACAAATATAACTAAGTAGCCCAACATTTTTGGTATTTGTGCCAAAAGTTTCAAAGTTCGTTACACTGAAGAATCTAAAATGTCACGTCCTTGAGTTGAATGTCCTTTTTGGTCACAGTCTTTGTTTTGTTTCACAGTTTTAATGACTCAGTGTGTCTCTCACGTGTGGGAGATGGTCGGAGTATCAGCCTGACACTGGTAGATTTACATCTGGGATTGAGTTTTTCTTCCTTGTCACCCAACTGGATGTTTTTAATCCCTCCTGCAGATTGCCCTTCAGTTCCCCTACAGGTTCTGGGACAACAAAATCCAAGGAGCCGACTACTTTGGTCACATCCCTCCGAGTCCTGACAAGAGAGGCATGTTCAGTGTCTTCTATGACATGAATCCTCAGGTTTGTTTCTCTGTTTTTACCTACAAATCTCAGGAGCTGACAAACTCTTACAGCCAACGATCAAATTCTCTGCTGATAGAAACGACACTTGGAGAAGTCTGGAGATGTAAAACCCATCAGTACCACAGAAAGATGCACACACGTGAAGCGGTTCCATGATCGTCTGCACATCTTGATGTACCTGGCAGCTGTGTGGGCTTCTGGATAATGTTTTTGTGTTTTTTGTTTTCCTTTTATTTAGGGGAAGCAGGCTGTCCTCATGTCTGTAATCACTGGTGATGCTGTACCTGCTGTCCAGGACATGGAGGACAAGGAGGTGGTGGACGAGTGCATGAAGGTGCTGCGGGAACTTTTCAAGGAGCAGGTGACGGTACATTTTTAGCTGGACCGATCAGTGGCGAGCGGGAGTGGCTGAGTTTGACGTAGAAGTAAAAGCGCTAGTTTAGCTCTGTCGTGGCAGCCGTGCTGGAATCTGATGACGCAATGAGAGCGGTCGATGAAACGTCATCAAACGCACAGATATTAAAACAGAAACATGGACAGTGACTAAAACTACTGACTGACCGTATGCAGATGTTCATATTAAGGTACATGTTAAGGTACATGTTTACATGAGCCATTTTACCATATTTGTATTTGATCGTTAGTTTATTCTTAAAATTCATACTTATTGATTGCTTTATGTGAGCGAACTGTGGTGTCAAAATTTTCCTCTGGAATCAATAAAGTTTGTTCTATTCATGTGGTGTGTGTGTGTGTGTGTGTGTGTGTGTGTGTGTGTGTTTCTGATAACTGATGTTATTTCCCATCTTTGACAGGAGGTCCCAGAGCCGCTGCATTCCTTCGTCACACACTGGAGCAAAGACATGTGGTCCCAGATGTCCTACAGCTTTGTGAAAGTGGGAGGCAGCGGAGAGGCCTACGACATCCTCGCAGAGGACGTGCAGGCAAAGCTCTTCTTCGCTGGCGAGGTAACGACGCTCTCTTAAAGGTTCATGCTATTTTCTGATAGTTTTCCTTAAAGCAACACTTCACCCAAGCGTATTTTTGCGTTCACGCACTCACAGATACGTTCTGAGCTCACGAATACGTTTTCCCTGCTGCGTTACTTCTTTGTAACCACAGAATGCAGAAGCAGCACCAAACCTGAATGTTCGTTTGTTTTCCGCTCAAATCAAAGCGTTTGTCAATTACTTTGCATTCAGCTGGATAAAGAAGATGAGGATTGCACCGGATGAAGCACTTTGTGCTTGAGAGTTTCTAAACAGACGTTTTTTTGGACGGTTTTACTGGTCGTCAGTTGCAATCAGCCTCATCGTAAATATACGTGGCTGGCTCTTACTGCACACTGGAGTCACAAAGTATCAAATACCTTTGTCAGCTTAACATCTCCTACTTCTGATAACTTGAGAGGCAAAACAAAACGTCTTCTCCCACTCAGTTATGGTTTGTTTTTACAAGGCGACCAACCGACACTTCCCTCAGACGGTGACGGGAGCCTACCTGAGCGGAGTCCGGGAGGCCAGCAAGATCGCGGCGATGTGAACTCTGTCAGGTCCAGATCACTCAATCACACCAGCATGGACACGCAGGCGTCCGCGATGCAACAGACTGTTAAAAGCACCGAGACTGTGAGGCCTGGATCAGAGGACGTCTCACTGAGCTGTGATGTCTTTGATCAGCCAGGCGACACTGAGTTCTTTCCACTGGGCGGAGTTGAGACGGGCCTCGCTCTTGATTATGGAGAGCATTTAAAGTTCAAGCGGTTTCTATTTATGTCAGAAAGAAATATTGTTAGCGAGAAGATGGAGAAACACGAATTGTAGCAAGCAGGACGTGAATACTAGCCAACACCTGTGCAGCTCTGCTCGGGCCCACTGTGCTGAGGCGGGATGATTAATTAGTTCTGAGTTTAACGAGTGTTGTACTTCTGTGATAAAAACGTAACTGTGAGCAAATCGGATGCATGAAACATTGGTTAAACTGAATATCATTGAATCTCGATTTGCATTGCAGTGATATTTGAATCACTTACTGATGTTTAATATTCTGTGGTTACTGTGTTGGTACAGATGGTGGGTGAAAGGTTAGATTCATAGCGGGAGAACTTCTGCGGTAGCACTTTTGATTTATTAGTTATTTGACTTAAAACGACGAGAGATGAAATGACGAGTAAATGTTTGTGAGGTGTTTGATTCCCTGTAAGACGAGAAAGACGCCGGACTGCCCCACCCTCTCCTTCTCAGGGATGCGATCAGTACTCAAGATGATGACATGTGACCTGAAGAACGTCAAAGAAAGTAACACAACCAACCAAAGGAGGACCAAAGAAAATCCTCCATCTTTGTCTCGTGTTCGTTCCTGAGCAGATACTTGGGGTCGTGCAACAGCACAGCAGTGTCGTCGCTGTCTTATTTTGACTAATGACTAATTGTCCATGTAGGTCTGGATCATCACGTCCAGATTATCTGTCACGCATTACAGTGCTGAGTATTTATCTTGTATGTGTGTAATAAATTGAGCTACAAACTGCCATAATTGGTCATTTATCCTCGAGGTGAGTATTTGGCTTTTTTCCAGTTGTCATTTATAGATTGATGCCAGCACAGAAATACTAGAGCTGAGATGAGATGCTGATAAATCAGTTGGCTTATTAATATCTTTGAGTAACTGATTAAGTGATTAAAAATAATCCCAGCAAGAACATTTCATCCCACGGTCCCCAGTAATGTTGGTGTTTTCTGGAACAAACCCTCCGACGCATCTTTTTTCCACATGGAAGTGTTAATTTTGACATGGATTTCTGTGTATCTTCTTGTAATTTACTAAAATTAATGACATGCTATGTGATTTGACTGCACAAACATAATTATTTTTCTCCGCTGAGCCCACAAATACTCTCATATTGTAATTTTGTATTGTGAGACCATTTTTTTTTCATGACTTTTCCATCATTTTCTGGCTTTATTTTCCCAAAACTTTTCCAAGCCTGCTTTAAAAAAAAAAAAAAAAAAAATTCCTTTACATTGGATGCCTACAGTATTTAGGGCAATTATGTTTCTTTGAATAAATTAAGGTTTTGGTAACATTTTAGTTTATTCTAATATTTGTGATGTCATGTGTGAAACGCCATCAACCGTCAACCGCCTTCACCAAAAGAAGCAAAGGAAAAGGAAAATAAGGGGGAGAGAGTTTAGGACGTACAGGATTAAACTGAACGAGGCATTTATGAGGGAAACATCCTTTGGTGAGTGAGAGGCTGAAGCCAGAATATCAACAGAGGACGTGTGGGGAGGGAGTATTCTTTTTTTTCTTTTTTTATTAAGAATGCATTCAGTGTTGATGAAGAGAAATCCACGTCATTGCGTTTTTAAAAGAAACTGGCACAAGAGCAGCTCCTGCTGCCCCACCCACCCGCTGCTTCATTTTATTCTTATATTTCTGCCTTTCCTCTCGCTCTCCTCGGGGCTCCGCTCCAGCATGATGGATGGCAGTCGCGCCCTTTCAACGTTGGGTGCCACCCGATAATAAACACACGAAGAAGAAAAGGAACCTCACAATGAAATGAACGTAGAGTGGCGTCTCTACACATCCAAGTCTGGCGAAAATTGCTGAATCCTTTTTTGGGGGTTTTGTTTTAAAAAATAAACTTTAAATCTTGTAATAGCGTAGTATTTGTAACTTTAAACTGACGAACCCACATGTGATGACATCACGCAGCTAAAATAAATAAATAAATAAATAATAATAAAAAAAAAAACCTCGCGAGCAAAGCTCACGTTGGAACAAGCTAACGCCAACAGCAGAAGATCTTGGTACGACTTGGATGAGGATCTGCGTTCATACCAGGGATCATTTACGACGACTTTGCTTATCATGACCAACAAAATGGACCGCGCTGACAAAGCTGTACATGATTCTCCAGGTAGTTGGCTCCTGACGTCACCCTAATTTTTGCAGTGCAAAGCTTCATATTTCTGAACGTCTCTTGGCTAACAGCTAGCTTACAAATGTACAGTAAGAGACGCCTGTTAGCGTGTTTGAAAGACCCAAAGGTGAGAGAGGTTCTACTGTTCAGCACACTTATAAAGGACATTTTGGGGCATAATTCATACATTAATGTTATTATTTCTAGTAATAAGTTAGTAATGCGCCGTGCTGGAAACTTAGACACCGGTGTCAATAGTAAATTCTCAGAAACAAGTTGCTACTCGGAGGAATTACTGGTCTTGTTAGTTGTCTGTCCTTTTATTGGTGATTATTCTCTTATTTACAAAAAACTGAATTTGCTTTGGAGCGGTACATTACATAGTATGTACGAAATGAAATGTCTTGACCATTATCTTCAAAAAAAATGTGTAATGTAGAGATAAATATAAGTTCAAAAGGGTGGACTTGAAGTTCATACTCTGCCCACGAGGTTACATTCTTTACTTTTTTCTTTCCTTTTAAACGGTGACTTAAATGTCATTCATAAACCAAAGAAGCATTTTTTTGTGTGTGTCTGAGCCACAAATGTGTTGTACTTCAATTGGGCTCTGTCTCCAACTCTTAGATGTGTATTTGATAATGTTGGCCCTCGTGATGGGTGTGGGTTCAGAAGTGCAGATGCTGGTTCACGCAGCTCTGGTCAACCACAACAGTTGTACTTGAGTATTTTACATTTTTGCCAGTTAAGGGAAATTACATTTAAAGGAGGATCTCCTCTTTTACCAAAGACAAGACGTAGGTACCTCCTCCAATCGATAAGCTGATACTCCTGCAAGTGTTGGAATCATTCGAACCTCATTTACTTATTCATTTACTTATCAGCAACTGTTAAACTTGATCTCATAAAAATGTGAAATGTCCTTAACGGAATGCCTTTAATAACTCCCTCTCCATTCCTACATTCACATGCGAAGACACAATAAAAACTGTCACGTATCAGATTTGTATTTAACGAACTATTCTAACTACTATTTAACTACTTATCTGCTGAAGATTTATGACTGTTTTACCTGACCAGATTTAAAATGGGAACGTAGTCTAATTATCCCATTTTTGCCTCTGTCTTGTCAGGTCAGGACAGCACCAGCTCTGATGACGACGTACCGCTGGTAAAACTCCTGACCAAATGCCCAAGCAAGAAGAAACGATCACGTAAAGATGTGCACAGCTCGACTGCCATCTCTAACACGAATTCAGAAAAGGATAAATGTGAGAACAGATGTAAAACAAATCTGCATATGTCACACCTTTTACTAAGTCAGTTTGACTTTTTTTTCCTTTTACTAAACATTAAGAAATGAGTTTTAACATAAAAAATACGTATTAATATTGTTATTCTGAAACCTTTTTCAAGAAGTTTCTACATTATTCATGCTGATGTCGTAGCTACTGATGCCTCTGATGAAGAGCCGCGGCCGAAGAAGA
Organism: Aulostomus chinensis; assembly: GCF_037954235.1. Taxonomy (NCBI): domain Eukaryota; kingdom Metazoa; phylum Chordata; class Actinopteri; order Syngnathiformes; family Aulostomidae; genus Aulostomus; species Aulostomus chinensis. Next base: position 3,361,503 of record NC_141341.1, on the reverse strand, counting down.
AAACACCTTCACGATCTCAGAACTCCGAGGAAGAAGAAAACAAATCATCCACATCGAATGGCACAAACAGGAAGAATACAGGTGCTTCCATCGTCGCGCTCCAGCCAGTCCTGACAAACTGGTTTTCTGATGTGATTTTGCCAAAGTGGATTCTAAAACTTCTAAACTTTTGACCTTTGTTTCAACTCGAAAACAGACGAAATAACCAAAGTGCCCTCTAAAGACGCAAAGAAGCCGATCTCAGCGCCTCAAAAATCTACTGATACGCATAAGAAAGGTGAGTAAACATATGCCAAAATATGATAAGTTACAGTACAATATGAGTCAGACCTCAAGACTGGACAAAACTGACTGAAAAATTCAGCCTACATAATTGATTCATCACATTAAGTTGATGAATCAGCAGAGAAATTTAGTCAAAATGAGTTCATTCAAAGTCAAATTAGAACATTTTCTAAGTCACACAGTTGTGCATTGTCGCTCAGCACTTTAAATGTAGCTGGCATAACGCATCCAAAATGGTAGTGTCTGTTCGTTGTTGTGTCACTGCTATGACATCATGTGAAATATAATTACCGTAATATACCCGGGGCGGCCCGGTGGAGCAGTGGTCCTCACGGTGGCCCCCCATCAAGAAGGTTGTGGGTGGAGCCCCGTCTGGAGCACGGGGTCTTTCTGTGTGAGTCTCCATGTTCTCCCTGTTCCTGCTGGGTTCTCTCTGGTACTCCAGCTTCCTCCACAGTCCAGAGACATCAAGAGGGGACCAGGTTAATCCAGACTCTAAATTGACCGTAGGCGTGGCTGGGAGAGCCAATGGTTGTCTGTCTATAAGTGCTGGCCCTGCCATGGACTGGTGACCTGTCCAGGGGGAAGGCTGCTGGGATAGGCCCCACCCCCACCACCCTCAACAGGATAAGCAGCAGAAAATGGATGGATGGATGATACACCTAATATTGTGAAACCCCTATTGCAGCACATTTTTGTAGAGATTTTATTATACGGCCCTAATTCTTGGTTTCCTTCACTTGCAGAAGCACAGGATGATGAAAGTTCAGACGATGAGCCCCTGAGTGAAGTTGCCAAAAAAATGAAGTCCCGACACCAGAGAGCGCCGTCTAAAGACTCAAATCCAGTCATGAAATCCAAGAGGAATGCTGCACACAAAAGGGGTGAATGCAAAACTCATCAAAAATCCTCTTGCAGTCCACCATGAAAAACATACTGAATTTTTCTTTTTTGTCGGTTCCAGTTGACCAAGCGGAGACTTCCAGTGAGAGCTCTGAGTATACACCGCTGGCAAAAAAAAGGAAGGCAAAGCCTGCGAAAAAACGAAAATACGCAGACAAAAAGAAAACCCAAGTGAGAGGTAGGTAGGCAGGGCCGCAGACACGAGGGGCTAGGAAGGAATGGAGGCAGGATCTTGGTTAGAGCGCTGTGGTTCATTAACCTGGTGGCTTTTCAAAGACTCTTCATCCCCAGACAACAGCTCGAACGATGATGACGACGACGACGACGACGTGCCGTTGGTGATCCTCCTTCAGGAGCAGAGAAAAACAAAAAAGGGAACCACAAAGGCAACAAAAAAGACAACTGTTTCTCGAGGTATGTTGCTGCAGCAGCGAGGAAAATGTTACACCGAGCCCTAAAACCTGGTTTCATCGATTAATCAGGGTTTCTGCAGCTCCACTCAGTAATCAATGGAAGAAAAAAACTAAAGACAAACATGAGTTATCACTTAGTGAAGTGCTGCTTCTACGACACACGAAACAGGAAACTTTTGATCGCTTTTTAAGGAGGGAGATGTTCCTAAATCTGTGCTGCTGAATTGTCAGATAGATATTATTTGTTGTGACAGTTTAGGTGACGAAGCCTCCATTACGCATGTTTGAAACATCCATCAAGACAAAAAAAAAACTTGAGAAAGGCGGCTCAGACACAGAGGAAGAGGGCTGCACCCTGCGACGCAGCGGAGTGCCATCGTAAGGTCAGAGGAGGGAGCTTGAGACGGGAGGTTTGCTGGTCCAGTCCCTGCGACTGCCATGATAAGTCTAAGAAAGGAGAGCCGCTCTTTTTTTTTCATCCTCCTCAGAGTCAGACGAGAGGATGGAGACCAGCCTTTTCTCCCCCTTGTGCCGCACGGAGCTGAGACTTGTTAGCTCAGCGTGGTGACTGGCGGCGCGCGGAGGCGTTTGCAGAAACCGTCACCAAAGACCCTTTTCTCATAAGCAGTCTTTGCCTGCAGTAGTAGAACCACAGTTGTGTTTACCGTGAACGGTGAAATAATTTGGAATTGCCAGAACGTCCTATTTTATAGTTGGAACTTCTTCCCTGACAAAAGCGCAGGGAGCAGCAGCTCCAAGGCCTCATTGACGTTTCGGCCAGAAACCCTTCTCTTGACGATCGTAAGCGCAGCTTCTGTGACGACACAGGGCTGCAGGTGTCAGAGAGGAGGAAGATGACCATCTTTGAACAAACCCGAGATCCTTAACCTGATCTGTTGGATGACTTTTGATGGGGGGGGATGCTAACACTTCCCATCCACAACCATTCGTTGTTCTCAGCTAACTCGTGGGTCAGCTGGTCTCTGGGCCTCATCTCTGTAATACACACACAAAGGAGAGAGAGAGAGAGAGAGAGAGAGAGAAGGGTGTCTTGCTTCCTGTCTTGCTCCGGGGAAGGTGGACATGAAGAGCATTTACAAAAAGGGTTGGCTTGTTCCTCGAAGCTATGTAGCAAAACGCTATGTCAGATAAACAAGTATTCCAAGCTGGTCGGACAGATGTTTCCTCATGTGTGGCCAGGCACCACTGTTCATCTGAGTCAGACATTCATGTTTCATTCATGTGTTTTCAGATTTGTCTTGCACTGCTTTAAAGGATGGGTCCCTACTGGAAGCAGCGAATCACCCTCAAGTGACCAAAATGCTCAAAATCATACTGCACCGGTGCGATTTTAAAGAAGCTGGACAGAACCGTAACAGGTACTGATTATGAGAACGTGATGACGCCGTGATGGAAGCTCCGAGACTGACGTCACACTCCTCCTCCGATGCAGAAACACGGATTGACAAAGCGGCGGAGGGCTCTGAGGAGTCAGGAGAGGAAGAAGCAGGTGATTCAGACATGCAGCTGTTAACATGGGGACCGGGTCACAGAAGTCCAGGAACCCCCGGTGGTTTGAGCATTTGGAGAGACGCCTCCTAAACATCACACTTACCTTTCATCAGTGTTTTATTGAGAAGTTAATATATGTGTTCAAATTTTTTTTGTTCGCAAGTTTATTTTATGTGTTTGGGACCAGACATTAAATTAATGTGCACATGAACATGTTAAACATGTTGTTGTTTTTTTTAATGATTATTTGTGTCTCATTTTTGCATTGATTGTTTTATCGTTTTTAAGAGGACAACACACGGTGATGTTGCACAGTGATTTATGTTTGCAAAGGAGTTATTTGTACCCTCGGCATGTTACAGTGAAAATGCAATGTGTTACCTTTAATGAATTAAATTGGTTTACTATGAAACTGATCCCAGATATGTCCATTTATACAGGACGGCCTGAGAGGACGGCAGAAAAGCCTGTTTACGTCGTCTCAGGTTGGGTTAGGAGACTCAGTTTCAAAAAGACAGGATGAGATGTTGTTATCCTGGTGCAAGCACATTAAGAGCTGGTGGATTTGTTGTTGCCGAATGATACGGAGAAAAAAAATAGAGGAAACGGGACTGTTGAAATTTCGGGACGCATCCTCAGTAGTGCTCCTCTGGCTCATGGGGTGTTTCGGCCATTCACACTATACACCCTCACCAGAGGTGGCCAGCTACAGGCTGATCAGACCCGAGCTTGCGTCCCATGCCCAGTTAGTCATGAGAGTGGTCCCATGGCAGACCTCTCATGGGACTATGCATGGCAGGGGTGTCCTGATCCCTGAGTCAAGCCTAAGCTGACCACATACCTCCTGCTTTGCTACTTGGGGGCCCAACAGGGATCTTTCCTCTTCATCCAGAGCCACTGGCTGCTTCTCTCTGCTACCTCTCATGCAGTTTTGATGGCTACACGCTGACTCTGGCCTCTGATCCCAGTGTCCCTCAGCAGTTTGGTAACTGATGTTCCCACGAAGCCTCTGCATCCAACCTCCACTGGGCGGACTTCCGTGTTCCAGCCGCGCTGTTGTGCTTCAGCAGCTAGCTCAGCATAGCGCAGATGTTTTCGTTCATGTGCCTCATCCACGGAGTCCTCCCAGGGCACAGTTTGCTCGATCATGTAAACCTTCTTCAAAGAAGGGGACCAAAGCACCAGGTCAGGCCTCAAGGTGGTGGTGGCAATCTCTGGAGGAAGCACCAGCTGGTTGCCAATATCTGCTTGCAGCTTCCAGTCACCTGCTCAACATAGCTGCCCTCTCTCTGGTGGCGTGATGGTGCTTCTGGTAGCTGGAGCCGCTTCAGGGACAAAGGCAGTTGTCCACGAAGGGTGAGCTACTGACGGTGGTGGTAAGGCGTTAACACTGGATCGCTTTCCGTCCAGTGTGGCTGCAAGGCTTTTTAGCACTTGGTTGTGGCTAAGTGTAACCCCCTTGGGTGAGGCTGGTCTTGCAACCTGTGAGAATATGTCGGAGGGAAGCTGGCCTGGAGCAAAGGGCACACGCAGGATCTTCGCTTGGAGGTTGGCTGGTGTTGGAAGGACATCGTAGGTGGCTCTGATGACAAAGCTCACCCTCCTTACCTCCATGGCCCACACGTCTTTCCAGGTCAAACTTCTCCTCTCGACATTTTCCCACCGTGTCCACTGCCCCTGTTTGCCAAGGGAGACTGCCTTGACCCATCTTGCTGCCTCCTCCTGACGGCGCACTTCCTCCACTACCATCTTCCTCCGTGCTGGGGCAGTGGCATTTCTCCAGGAAGTGCGGCCAGTTGTTCGACCAAGGCCTCCTCTTCCTTGCTGAACATTGCCCACGATGTCAGCATGTTTCAGAGCTGATATTGCCTCCTCCACTGCTGTTGTTGGTCTCCATTTGCGCCCAGTAGTGAGATTAGGTGCATTTTCCCTCACCACTAGGTCTTTCGATTCCTTCAGTGTCATCTGCAGTCACGTTTTTGCACACTTGAACTCCTCTGAGAGGCTGGTAAGGGGTAGCTTGAGGACACCATCTCCGTAGATGCCTACGGTGGTGAGGCAGCGTGGAACTCCAAGCTGCTTTTTGATGTAAGTTGTGACTCCTTTTTCCAGCCTCTCTACAGTAGAGATGGGGACCTCATACACCGCCAGGGGCCACAACGCCCGAGGGCGCAAACCAAACTGGAAGCACCAAGTTTTCAGCTTCCCGGGGAGTTGGGTGTGGTCAATAGACCGCAGGCCAGCATTGATGTCCTTGCACAGTTGTTTCACCTGGTCTCTATCCTTCAGGCTTGCATTGTAGCACCTTCCAAGGCTTTTGACAGGCTCAAATTATACCTGAAGCCTTGCTTCATAATGCGGACAGGTTTGACAGGTGTGAGGCGGTTACCAGGAGACCAGCGTCTAAGGAAGAAGCCTTTCTTTAATTGGCAGCACTTGTGAATCGATTGTCTAATTAAGAAGTGCAATATTAATTTATGTGTCCCTGAAAGTCCTGAACAAAATTGTACTTTTATTAAACGTTCAACCTTTTCCAAACATAATGGAGCCATTTTGATTGAACATGATTAGATGTTTCAGCATCAACCATTCTCATGTTCTGGAAGAGTCCACAGAAACGCGAAAAAAATACCTTAGTTTGACCCACCTCTCTAAGAGTTAATAACAAATATGAACCTATCAGTATTAATGCATTACTCTTTAAACCAGTAGGTTAAAAAAAGGGGGGAAAAAATACATTAGAAGTTTCCTCTTAATTACTCAACTAGTTCCAGAAATGTACATTGGCTTTGACGCAGAAAGGAAGCACATTCAGGCAGAAGAACGGACACAAACTAATTTAATCCGTAAATACGTCTCCGGGATAATAACATACAGGGAACCGACGCGAAGTGTAACTTTATTTGTCCTACGTTGATCTATAAAAGTTTGGGCATCGCAGCCGACGCTCTCGGTCCTGGCTCTTCTTCGCGTGTTTCTACACGCACAACTTCCGCCGGGTCTGTCCGCCGGTCACAGCCCAGGAGCGGTGCCCAGCCGAGTCCTCCCGCCAACATCACGCCGACCACCGCTGCTGTGCAGCTGCTGGTGGGCGAGAAGCCCTCGAGGAGGCCAAGAGCAGAGAGGAGAGACGCCAATCTTGGGCTTGGCACTCGTTCACTTTTCTTCGCCATGAAGTGTTGAGCTGGTTTAGCTGCCCCTCGTTAGCTAGCATGCTGCAGCCTCCTCCCCACAACTGCGCCTGGGTTCGTTTCATCTCGTCATGATCGGGTTAAGATCTCGGAAAACAGAAACTCTGGGGGCAGACGAGGAAGATGACGAGCTTCCAAATGAGCCTGAAATACAGACCTCAGGTAAGTTTGGCTTAGTTAGCAGTTTGCTAAATTGAGTAATGTGATTGGCTAGAATGAAGTTAGCCATCTGGTGCATCAGCTAACTTTCCCCAAGAAGTATGAGCGTCCAGTAGCTGGAAAAAAAGACAAAACGTTTTTCCATCTCCCGAACAGACGTGAAGGAGCCGGAGAAACCAGAGGCTGAAGAGGAGCAACCGGAGGATGACGGTGAAAAAGAAAACCGTAAAGAAGAAGAACCCAGCAAACCCGAGTCGCCTGTCAGTGGACCCAGGAGCCAGACAAGTAAGGTCATGCGCTGTTAGCGAGCTCAGGGTCACTGCTAACGTGCAGCTCTTACTTTCTCCCAATGATTCTGATTCCTAAACTTGCATATCCGCCGATGAGTAGTTCCTGAGGCTGCACACTCCTGAAAAAACAAGTTCAAAATTGTATTTTTTGTTGTTGTTGTTGTTGTTGGGGTCAGTTGGGATGCAGATCTTCCACAGATGTCTTTGGCTATGATGCTGCAGGCTGAACATCGATGAGCAGCACCACAATCCTCCATTTGACGCGGTGTCCTATTTAGCCTTCAACAAACATTGGCCTTCACACAAATTGCAATTGTTTCATTTTAATTGTGCAGCCCTCTCAAGTGTACAACCTCGAAATGGATCTCCTCGTGTGTTTAGGGTTGTGTAGCCGCCTCTCCCTGCAGTGGTGCCATGTCTCATCATGGCTCTTTGACCTGGTTTTAACTTGCCGACAGAGAAGGAAGTCAAATAACTCACGTTTTGCCAGTCGCCCTCTGAATTACTGCACATGCTGACATTTTATTGTTGGAAATTTTCCAGAGTGGGCATTGACACATTACTATCATTTTGCCTGCCTCATCAGACTAATGTTGCTTATCAAGTCGATTCTTTTCGGCTGGGCTGTAAAAGTAGAAGCACGGTAATTCGTCTGCACTCCTCCGGGGCTCAGATCAGTTCCCTGCGTTCCATCTTGGGCAGAGGTAAGAGCGCTGACTAGGAAGTAGGAGGGCAGAGACATAGACTTTGTGGTGCATCGGTCTAAAGACTGGCATCCTCACAGATCCTGATCTCACTAAAGAGTAGGTGTCATGCTGCATAGCACCGGCATGTCTCTGCTCAAGAGGAGTTTATGAAGGCGTAGTTCTGCTCTAACAGTGAACACACCAGCACAGTACAGGGTTCCGTCAGTGGCATGTGACCTCTTGTGCTCCTCGGCAGGTTTTCTGCAGCGCCTGGTGAGGGTGTTCTTCGGCTGTGTGGCGGCGGTTGCGTGCGGAATGCTCTATGCTGCGTACCTCTCTACCTATCATGACAGGAGGTTCTGGTTTTCATCCAGGCAGGTGGGTGTCTGGTGGGGGTGTTGGGCTTCAACTTGATGGATCACAAGATTAGGATCCACTTTTGTTGTGTCACAGGAGTTGGAGCGTGAAATGACCTTCCAGGGAGGCAGCGGGCTTTACTATTACTACTACAAGCACATGCTGACGGCACCATCTTTTAAAACTGGTACTGGTCCAAACTTTGATTCTCATTTAGGACAAAGAACCCTGTCATAATCGCCTCCTCTCGCTCTAATCAACTGCTGCTCTATGTTTTCTAGGGTTGTATGAGTTGATGGTTGATAACAGGACCGTTTCAGGTCAAACCATTAATGCAGTGGAGCGCCTGTATCTGTATCCAGAACTCATCACAAGCTTCATATACAGAGTCACTGGCAGCCAGGTAGTTTCATCTTTGTCTTTTTCCTTTCTTCGCTTAAAATTATGAACTTTTTTTTTTTTTTTTTTTTTTTTTAATTGGATTGGAAACTGGATTCTTGTCTATCCTCCCCAGAGTCAGACAAGAAGATAGATGCACTTCTCTCCTCTGCGCTGCGCTCGAGAGCTGAGATCCACACAGACCAGCTGACTGCTAGTTAGCTTAGCATGCTAAATGGTCGCCTGCCATTTCTCCTCCTCTGCTTGCAGGATGTCGTGGAGCCGATCTACTTCTATGTTGGTGCGGTGTTCGGCCTCCAGGCGGTCTACGCCACAGCCCTCTTTGTGTGCAGCTGGGTGATGAGTGGCACCTGGGTGGCTGGCATGTTGGCGGTGGCCTGGTATGTTATCGGCAGGTAAGAGGAGGTTCATCATCATATTCCTTTGGGATGGTACATTCCTCTCATGACCCGTTCAAGTCTTACCTGGACAAATCAAATCTTGATGAAGCATTAAAAACGGCGTTTTCCTTTTTGTCTGGTTCCTCCTTCAGACCGGACACAATCAAAGTGGACCACGCTGTCCCTCTGCGGGACCACTGGGCTCTGCCCTACTACTCCTGTCAGGTGACAGCCTTGACTGGATTCCTGTGTAACAACATCAGCTCCGCCACTGAGGTCGGCCTCTCATCTGGCCTGTATATTTAACACCTCACGCACACGTGCTGATAACTTGGTCCTCCTTTAGATGTTCTGCTATCTGACCATGAGCGCCACCACCTTCACCTTCCTCCTGGTCTGGGAACACAGCCACTACGTGCTCTTCATTCAAGGCTTCTGTCTGTTCTTGCTCGACTCGTTTGACCTGGTGCCACCTCGCAAGGTAACCCAGTCCTCTGTGGTCGTGTTTGAATTCTGGCTGGCTGGTCAGACTGGTTGCACTGAGCATCTTCGAGGTGATCAGGCTGTTATTTCAATAAAACCTATTAAAAAAAATCCCAACTTAAAGTGATTCTTCATCTTTCAAGTACTCACAAAGGAAACAGGAAGTAGCTTTAAAGGAAGGCAGATGCTGGATTTTGTTCAGAGAACTCAGGTCACAGCGACAGTGGTTGTGTAACCATGATGAAAACAACTCCCATGATCCCATTGGACTAAATTACACTCTCTGCCTTTTAATATTCACATTGTAGTGTAATTATCTGACGTTTCGCTGGTTAAACATCTGCAGTGTTGTTTGCCTTTGAAGATTTTTCTGTCTTTGACTCTTTTTGTCTCTCGGGTGAACAGATGGCGGACATTCACAAGGTGTACCTCAGCTCCTTGTTCTTCGCCTACTTGTTGCAGTTTCACAACCCGACCCTGCTCAGCTCGCCTCTGCTCAGCCTCCTGATTGGCTCAGTGCTAGTGAGGTACTTCCAGGTAGAGTTAGCTGCTCCCTCACACCGTGGCTCGGTTTATTGAACATATTTATTTGTCTACTTCCAAGAACATCAGTGTCAGAATCCTGGATTTTTAAGGTCTGAATGCAAAGCCCCAGCATCTCAGTTCTATTTTCTGTTGCAGAAAAAAATGAAGATGGGTCCTCTTGTTGCCCGAGTGATGAAGCTGTTCTTGCATTTCCACTTAGTCTTCACCACAGGGATCACTTTCAGTTATTTGGTCAAGGTAAAGCTACACAAACAGGATGTGGAAGCTTCCGTCAATCCAGTTTTAGATGAAATATTTTGACGTCAATATCTTTTTGTTTGCAGAAACTCGTACCTGTCAGTGACGGTGAATTCATATTGAAGTTCCTTGAAGTCAAATTTGGACTCAACACAACAATGTAAGTGACAAAATGAAGGGATCTTTCAAGTACTCACTAGCAAGTTTCAGCTCACAAAGATGGTTTTTCCCCTCCTGCGTGGCTTCTTCCTGACTTGCGAATGTAGAAACAGTCAGCCACGTGTATGTAGCGGGAAGCTAACGCTGACTGATGGCTAACAACCGCAAAGATGTACAAAAACATCCATGTTCAAGCTCTCAGGTGCAACGCTTGGTACGATCTCCGTCTTCTTTTCTGCTGGATGAGCATTTATCCACAAACATTCTCACACTCGCGTTTCTGATGCAGCGTTCCCGTTAACAAGCCTGATCAAGCACGAGCGCGACCGTGTTCGTTTTTTCTTTCATTCAAGCGTGTGTGGATGACTGAGGTGTCACAGCTGAACACAGAGGACATGGACTACACCAGACGACGCACTTGGAAGCCTGTAAACTGGTGTTTTCAGACAGCTTTGCTGTTGCTCTGGAGCCGTTGTTAGCCGTCAGTCACCAGTCACTGGGTGTAGGTAGCTGGGGCATCACAAAGGAGCGATGCAGGTTGGAAAAACCATCTCCGTGATGTGAAGACACCATTTTTACTTAAAGGCAAAGTACATTTTTGGGGCAAGGCAATGCTTTGAAATCCAAATATGATCACATGATATAAAATACAATGCAGTCTATTTTGGTGTTGGATGATTACATCGTGACAGAAGCAGCATCCATACAAGACAATGTGCTCAGGTGGTTTTGTCGTATCTCTTGTATTTTAATGACAGTATTTCCTTCTATGTCAGTGATTTTGTCACAAACTTCCTCCTGTGCCAAGAGAGTCTCCAGACACCTGGTCAGGATTTATTCCTGCAACTGACCCAGTCCTCAGTTCTCCCCTTCTACTTGCTGGTGCTGGCTGTCTGCCTGCTGTCCACCTTTCAGACCATCTACAGAAGACTCAGGTGGCCGGGGGCTCTTCACTCTGGGGCTTCTCATCAGCAGCCAGTGCTTTATTCAGGGGTAACAACTTGAGGCTTCTGTTCCTCACAGTGGACAGCCAATGACGACCAAGCCGAAGCTGGAGGATGGGCGGATAGGAGAGCAGCCCAAAGTCATCTATCACGTTTTTCACTCGCTGATTTTTGGAGGCCTGACAATGCTATTTGATGGGTACGTGATCAGTTAAAAAAAAAAGAAATAAATTGAATTGTATTTTGAAGCAGATGAAGGTTTTTAACATGAATTTTATTTGATTCTTTCCTCGTGCAGGATGAAGTACTTATGGACCCCATACGTTTGCATGTTTACAGCATTCGGTGTGTGTTCTCCAGACCTCTGGATGACTCTGTTCAAGTGGGTCAAACTCAGGTCCATCCACCCTGTTGTACTGGTGAGCGGCTCTGTTCAGACCTGCCATTAGAGCAGTACGCCCCCCAAAATGTGTATTTTGGCTCACAGATATGTTTTGAGCTCACAAAGAGCCCCCCCCCCCCATCATGTATTACATATCTGTGACTCCAGAATGCAGAAAGATCTCTGTGTGATGACGGTCTGCCTTTGTCTGACCCTCCAGTCTCTGATCCTGAGCACAGCGGTTCCCACCGTCATCGGTTTCAGTTTGTGGAGAGAGGTGAGACTTCTGAGCGCTCGTGGGAGGCCTTTCGATTTGATTTTAAACCAGATTTCAACTCTCTGGCATTTCTCTCCTCTGTCTTCCAGCACTACCCCCGTGTCCTGGCAGAGTTGTCCGACCTGCCCGAGTTCTATGATCCGGACACAGTTGAGCTGATTAACTGGATCAGGTGAGTCATCGCATTCCTTGGATATCCACTCAGAAATGCGATTTTTCTTTGGTGTATTATTTTAGATTTTGTCACACTGTTGTGCAGCTTCCAGTCGTTTCCCCTCTGCTGTGTTTTGTGGCTGAGATATGATAAGAGATTCCTTTATTAGTCCCACAACAGCTGAGGAGGAACAGTAGAGGGATCGGTGCAGGGGAGAGGGATAAATACGTACGCCAGCAGCCGGTGCTGCTCTCATGTTCCACATTTTTGGGGGTTTCATTTCAAAGAAGAAGAGATCAGAAAACAAGGAGTCCTGAAAATAGGAGATAAGACAGAAAGGCTTCTCTAAAGTCACAGCCTGCCTCGTATGAAGGCTGGTGTGCTCCGCGGCTGAGGCCAATAAAAGCACTCGCCGCGATTTGAGAGAATACTGGTCTTTGTAACGTCTGTATCGTCTCCCCACGTCTTCCAGGTCTCAGGCTCCGGCGGCGGCGGTGTTTGCGGGCAGCCCTCAGCTGCTGGGAACAGTCAAGTTGTGTTGTGGTTCAACTGTCACCAGTTTACCGCTTTTCTCAGATATCAACCTGCTGAGGAGGAGCGAAGACGTGAGACATTTGATGTTTCAAATAATGATTGAAAACACGCTCTTATACAGGCGAGGATGCAAGATTGGACTCCTCGCCATCCTTGAAAAGTTCTTGACGTTAAATTTGAAGTTGTTCCAGAAAGCATCGTTGTCATGTGAGTAAACCTGGTACTTCTTCCTCATGTCACGTTCCTGCTTGTCCTCCTGCAGACCTACCAGGTGTATGCCATGAGGTCAGCAGAGGAGGTCTACAAGATTTTGACCTCTCAAAAAACAAACTACGTGATCGTCGAGGAGTCCATTTGTAACGAGCTGAGTCTCAGTAAGGGCTGCAGGATCAAGGACCTGCTGGACATCTCCAACGGACATGTGAGTTTGTCCTATCAGGAGTTCTCTTGGTTTGAAATTATCTCCATGAAATGCAACACTTTTCTTCTTCCTCAAGTTTGCCGCTGTTGAAGCACCTCAACGAAGTTGAACGTGTAGGTAAGCTAAAAAGAACAACGTTGTCCTTTTTTATTTTCAGGTAGTTTATGACAAAGGAGAGATCTACTCTTTCTCCAAGCACAGACGATTCTGCCACGAGATAAAGATGAACTACTCGCCCTACACAAACTACTTCACGAGGGTGTTCTGGAACCGCTCGTATCACGTCTACAAGGTGAACACTGTCATCTCCTTCCAGTACTGACGGCAGCGTTGATGGCAGGCTCCGCCTCCCTGCTGAGACGTGACTGAGCCCGTCTCCGGCGTTTCACTCCACGTCCACAAAAACGCACTGCTTTCTGTAGTGCGTGCGTGCTCAGAAAATCGTCTCCTCGAGGTCTGGGTGGTGTAACTGCACATTTAAACCAACAGGGATCGCCAGACTACAATACTGGTCCTGTTTAACCAACAGAAGAGGACCCTGATGCTTTGTTATCGGCCATATTAATGCTTTTATTGTAGTTTTATAAGCTGTGTGTTACTGTGATGCATTCAGTGACAGGGAAGGCTGCTGGGGATTTTAGAAACATTATTCAATCACAACTTGAAGAAGTGATAGTAAACCTTGGTCAAAAGTGAAGACGCCTCCCAAACTTGTATTTTAGCATGATTTTAACCCCAAGACTGGACGTTTCTACAGAGGAAGACTACAAACTGGAGCACAACAGAGGAAGATGAGGTCTCATTCATTGGATTTTCTTTACCTCTCAATTTAGACACCAGGCTCAGTTTCAGGGCAGGAAATCTTATGGTGGGTTGGAACGTTTTTATGAATGTTGGTCATGACAAAGAAATCAGCAAATGCAGTTCTCCACTCTTAAACTGAGCTGTCCCCAGATGTCTTGGATCTCTTTGAGTTTCTGTGTAATCGTACTGACAAAAACACCCAACAGAACCCATGCCAGAACCTCCTGGGTGGTGGTAAGAACAGGTTCCTCTTTGGTCCTGTTCCAGTTCTGCTGAAAGACTGACGAGACAAACCTGATGAGGAATAATCGTCTCTTTCACACAGCAGCACTTTCAACGTGTGTGTGCAGTGTGAACACCTGTGTTAACGATCAAATTAATTACAGGTGCCTCCTGTGTCAGAGCACCAGAGCACGGCCTTCCTGAGTAGAACAGACCGGGAATTAATGTCATTCATGACACCTGTTTACCCCTCAAATGACACTTTGAAAAGGCTGAGTGAAAATGATTGGCTGTTGAACGACTCTTGAGCTCACGAAGATGGTTTTATTTTTCCCTTTATGCACCAGAGGCAGTCACGTGCATTTAGCTCGAAGCTAACGGCGAGGAATAAACAGTTTATGAACTCTGGTATAATCCACATCGTCTTGAGTAACCCACGAACGCGTATTGTTTTAAACCAGAAACGTGCTAAACCCTTCTGGTTCAGCGCCACTATGGGCTAGCTAGCTGCACGCCAATGCTAATTTATGGTCGCGGCAGCACTGGAATGGTTGTAGTTGGTTAGTTTTTAGCTCAACTTAAAGTTTTGGGATTGCTGAGCCAGGTGAAAAAGATGAGGATCATACCAGGTGATGCTTTTGAGTTTGGGAAGTGATGTTTCTGGACAGTTTTAGCTAACAGCTGCTGTTAGTGGACGGCCACCATTGGTCGAGCTAAATACACGTGGCTGGCTCTTGCTGCACTACAGAAGTGATTCAGGAGGGGCAAAACATCTCTGTTAACTCAGGACACCTCTTTGTGAGTACTTGCGAAGCAAAAAAGGCTTTGTTTGGGGAGGGGGGGTGAAGTATCACTTTCAGAAAGACTGACATTCCGTGTTAGTAGTGGTAGTTGTGACCACTTCTATCCTGAAACATGAACTTTATCCTGGCAGGTAGCCGCTCTTGCTGTGTGCACTTGTTTCCTGGTGAGAGACTCGCAGGGGTGATGTTCCTGATGTGTTTTATACTTGGCATTTCTGCTGCTGGTGGAATGTGAGAGGGAGACGCGCGCTGCCTTAGTGAGGATGTTTTCTGCTGAATGTGCTAAGAGCCTCCATGTGTATTTATGTCTTTGCTGCACCACAAGTTTGAAGCTCAGCGTCTTGTTTGTGATGTTGCAAAGAACCTGTGGTATCAGATGTGATGCGCAGATGTTCCGTTCACCCTGATGGACCACTGGCGGAGCAGCGGTAGACACCACTCCCAGTAATCCCACTGGTTTGGTTTCATATCAGTCGAACAGTAGAAGCAAAGAAACGAGGGTTGGAGCTGCGTCTCGTCCATCATTCGAGGGCGGTGGAGCTCCGTTTCTCCTCATCTTGATGCCTTATGTTGAGAGGTGGCGCCCGGCAGCTTACGACCACTCCCATCTCTTCACCCATCACCTTCGCGTCTACGACTGACCGTTTCCCACTTCCCGCGTGTTACCTGAAGTATTTGGTGGTGAACTTCCTGGTGCTATCACACAATCAGCGACTGTCTCCTGTTCAAAGGTGTTGTGGAGGTATCATAGAATTTCTGACTGAGATTAAAAATGAGTCATACAAAACTGGCAATGTGCTGCTATGTTATTTGTCGCAGTTTTGAATTTTACGTTGCTTTTGCCTTTGTTTCCTTTCCGCTGGTTTTCTTTTCACTCAAAAAAAACCAGTTGTTTTTCATTATTTTTGGATGGCTTGTTCTTCTCAGGTTGCTGAACGAGCTTCTGAACCTTTAGCGGTGAGTTTCTGCTCTTACAGTAACTTTTCAAATGGAAGGATTGTGCCCTGCTTCATTGAGGCATGGGTGGAGTGATACAGGGATGAAAACAAAAAAGAACGGGGGGGGGGGAAATGTTAACATTAAGAATGAAAATTAATACAAAATAAATGTGGTAAATTATGATTTAGGTTTTTGCTACTTCTGTGCGTATTTACTTTCTAAAACCATTTCTGAAACGGTACTTAATTTTTTTCATAACATTATATAGTATTTCTAAAAGGCATTATGAAATATTTATAATGTAGGTCACGAGCCGTTTCCATGTCAAGAACGGTTCCTAAAGGTACAAATATGCGCTAATGTGGCGCACTCGTAGTCCTCCGCGGCGGCGAACCGGAACCGGAACTACGTGGAGAAGCAATGGCGAATCGCAGAATGAATTATGTGAGACTCAAACAGCACGTCTAGCCCTCCCAGCATTTAGGAGTCTTTTCTTTCGTACTTAGCGTTTATGTGTTTTTCTTGTTCGTTTTTTTGCCAACCAAGGTAAGAAAACCCGTCCGCCACTGAGTGCGCGAGAGTGCACCTTTAGCCGCTTAGCTAGGAAATTAGCCCAACACAGCAGCAGAGAAAAGGGTGCGAGGGGTGCGCTTGATTTACACGCCGGCAGCTCTGTGTCGCCTTGGCTTTGTGGTATCCATGCACGCCCATCGGGCGGATTGAAAACTCCGCTCGGTGGGGAGTACCCGTGGAGGAAAGCATCTCCACAACGCGCAGCTGTCAACAATGTTTAGTTTCTACAACAGCGAGATATGAACAAGCTATATTTTTATTTTTTTTAGCTAACTGAAGACAGCTACGCCCTTTACACCTTTGTCTGTGCTGGAGGTGCAGCTGCTGAGCCCCTCGCTACCTCCATGTACCCGAATTAACATTGAATTAACATTGTGTTTTAGGGCTTCATTCGTGTCCTAAATGTTTCAAATAAAACGTGAGAGGAATACACACTTCATTATCTTTATTTACCAGACTTGAATTCAGTAACAGTTTCGAAAGAACCTTCTTTCAAACTTTTAACTTCTCAGTTTCATAAACAGACTGGATTTTATTTCACAGGATAAAACCCACGTTTTGTTTTGCTCCCCCACCCAGATGTTCCCCTCATTACTTTGTATGAGCTGTTTCTTGATTTGTACTTAAAGAAAAACAAACCCGATGTAATGTTACCAGAATGAATCTTTTTTTTTCATATGTTATTTTTATTCATAAAAGTAGTGTTTCCACTCCTTGCACGCCTCATGTAGAAGGGTGGGAGGTTGCAGTGTGCTGCCTCTGGGATCAAACTGACAGGCAGTTCATTAAAGCTGGGCAGGTTTAATCTCCACCCTCAGGCCACCAAGTACAACTCTGCTTGCTCTCCGTCAGGGGACGATGAGCGCGGAAGCAGCAGACAGAGTGGCCGCTGTGTCCAGCAGTCGGCCCAGCACGCCTCTCCAGACCTCCTGGTTTGAGTTCCTCTTGGATGGAAGCCTGCTGGAGAGCCACCTGCAGAAGTCAAATCCAGGTAAGCTCAGCATTAGTTTTTACTGCAGATATTTTTAGATTTCTTGGCTGGTGGTTATTTTGTAGCAACCTATTAATTACTAATTTAGTGAGCAGGCTAAACATGTTAATAATGGATGGGTGGTACAGGTTTGGTTCTTTGATGAGTGCCTCTCTTGAGTCCGTAGATTTATGTAACATAACGATGGTGCGTGTGTGTGTGTGTGTGGTGCCTCAGACCCGCCGCCGGTGCAGCTGATCATCCAGTTCCTGGAGCAGGCCTCCAAGCCGTCTGTGAATGAACAGAACCAAGTGCAGCCTCCAGCAGACAACCGCAGGAACCGCACCCTGAAGCTGCTGGCGCTCAAAGTGGCTGCACACACGAAATGGGATCTGGATGTACTTGAGAAAGGGTAGGCTTCCAATGCGCAACACGTTGTAGTTCTAATGGATGCCTGTCACGCCTGAAGGTTTGGGGAAAACATTTGGCCAAGATAAAAGATGTAAAGTTGAAAATAACTCCTCCTCCATCCCTGCCAGCTTGACCATCCCAGTGTTGAACATGTTACTGAACGAGCTTCTGTGTGTGAGCAAAGTGCCAGCAGGGGTGAAACATGTGGACCTGGACCTGTCCACTCTGCCTCCTACGACCGCCATGGCTGTCATCATCTACAATCGCTGGTGAGGACGATGGAGACGCAAACTCTGAGAGTAGAAGCGTGAAGAGTGAAACGCTCGGCCTGTAAATCGAGACCTGAGCCGTACTGAAGATGTGGAGCTGATACTGCTGTTATCAGCTGATTTTCCTTCAGTTAAATACTCAATATCTTAGTCAGACGACCGACCCTTAAATGAGGATCAACAAATAGTTAAAAGTATGAAAATCCATTTGAGTGTAACTATGTAATAATACAGACCGGCTCATTTGAATACCAGTAAAAATCTCTATCAAATCTTTACTGTGGTGCCAACCGTTCTGAAGTTCTTGTCCTTTTTGTTTGTCCTTCGAAGGGCCATCCGCACCATCGTGCTGAGCAGCTTTCCAGAGAAGCAGACTAAACCGGGGCCTCACCAGATGAACATGTAAGTACAGATACAGATTTGTAAACTACGTGACAATATCTGCTTTCGTGAGCCTCAAGTCCCATCAAGATATTGAGGACTTGTTTACTTCTGGTTCAGGTTGAATGTTGTGCAGCAGGAAAAAGAGATGACGGACAACATCCTCACCGTGGTGAGTTCCCCACACGTCTCGGCAAACGCCAGTACGCCTGAGTCGCTTGATCCCGAAAGCTTGATGGAACACATTTTCATTTTGTTTATTTTTTTTCCCCAGTAATCACATTTTAGCCTGAAATTGCGATTGATTGATTTTTTTTTTCCTGTGACACTTTGGCCTCAGTTGAAAGAGCAGGCGACCGACTCCATCAGCGTCCTCGAAGGGGCTCTGCGCCTCAAGAAAGACTTCTACGTTCACACCTTGAGGACTCTGGACCTGCTGGCTGCTGATGCTGCTGCCAACGGAGAGACGGAGTCCTCCACCGCAGGGCTTCGCATCAGTGCTGATGAGTTACACTGTCAGGTCAGTGGCGTGGTGGACACCCAGCTTTTGGGTGCATCGTCACCTGGTTCGTTTGCTAAAACCTTCCATGTCTGAGCGGTGAGGCAAGTGTTTACTCATGAAAGGGTGCGTGTTCGCCGCCGCTGCTGAACGTTGTCACGGGAAAGCAAACAGCAGCAGTGTTAATCCAAAGGAACTGCAGATGGGAACAGGTGCTGGGACTTGGATCACTAGACTCATGAAGCGGTTCTCTGATTGATCTGCTGACATTGTTCAATTGTTTAATGTAACTATGGAATCTCAGTGGACTGCAGAAGGAGCGTTGTCCTGAATCCTGATGTCACTCTGTGTGGTTTAGGTTCATTATGATTTGGGAGCCATTTTCTTCCAGCAAGGATGCACAAACCAGCCGGCCTTTGAAGAAGCCAGAGATCACTTCAGACAGACAAAAGAACTTCTCAAGAAGGTAAACTCTTTACAGAATGGTGTTCTAGTGGTAGTTTCAGAACCATGTGAGCAGCTTCTTGGACGTTCTAACAGATCGTGTCGGTTCTTCTGTAAATCTTCTGTTTGGGTCAGATTCCCCTCAGACCTCCCCACAAATTCTTGAAGTGCAGTTGAGAAATGCAGCTTTAATGCTGGTAGACGCTGCTGCTTTGGCCAGAGGGGTCGCTAAAGTCATCACCAACAGGAAGTTCGTAGCTTCGTTCAGATGCGCCGCCTCTCTGTTGATTTCAAGATGGCTTCTTTAAACCTCAGTCATGTGACTCTGTCAGGAACAACCGAGCAAACAGAGCCGCTTCTATCGCTTTTCCTGTTTCACTTCCAGCTGGACTCCACTGTCCATGTCCACCTGGATGAGAAGCGTCTGGCAGGCTACTGGAACGCCTGCAAAGCTTTGACCGGAGACTGCGAGTCATGTGACTCCCAGACCACTCACTACGACCAGATCAACAGTCTAATCAGGGCGCACAACTACCAGGTCAGAGCAAACACGCCACTGCCACGCCAGTCGAGTTCAGTTCAGGTCAGGCAGGACAGCAAACGCTCACACCGGGTCCAGAGAGGAACGTTGGGAGCCGCGGTGTTAAGGCTCATTCACCCCAAGATAGGAGAGAGAGAGAGACGCAGAAACACGTTGATTATTTCCCTCAGCCGTCCTCATGAACAAAATAAAAGCTGAATCATACGTCTGAAGTGTTGTGTGTAACTGTTGTTTTCCTCGCCGTTCTTGGCGGTGGTGGCTCTCAACGATATTTCTCCACCCCCTGAGTCGGTCCACAAGTTATGAATCATCAGTAAACAGGACATTGCCTGACTATTCAGAAGTGTAAATCATGTGTAGTTCTTCATGTTGGGTAAATAAATTCCACTTCCCCTCGTCCAGGCGGTCATTGAAGCCTTCATCAGGGACAACATCACTCGCAGTTTGCCAAACCACTTCAGACGCTCTGTTCTCAGGGAGTTCCTGTACCGAGTCCAGCAAGGGTGAGACCCAGACAAACCCAAGAGGGCTTGAATGAAGCTTTACAGCTCAACAATGTGCATTGATACGAAATGTCCCTTGCATTGTTCTCCTAGATGAAGCTATTGGTTCTCTCGAAGCAAGAAATAACTCATGAAATCATAGGCAGGAGTTTGTAAAGATCCAGAATGTGAATTGGTTCTCGTTGGGACCTGAAGACTGCAGATCTCTGTGCAGGGAGACGGGCCTTGATGACGTTTGCCAAAAGTTGTGTGTTTGCAACGCCGTCCGAGATGCTCTGGAAGGAGAAGTCCTCAGCGTACGTTTCCAGCAGCTGCTCTTCAGACCCAGTAAACGAATGGTGGACTTCATCTTAGAGGTAACCAAGCTTCAAACTCTCCCTCAGGGAAGAAGTCCTCACAATAATGTGCTTGTAGCAATAAAGTGAAGGCGTGAATGTGGGACTGAGGCTGACCTTCGTGCTTGTTTGAGTCAGGTTTGTCTTTGTTTCAGGTGTGCACGCGATCTGTGGAGAAGGACCGCTCCCCCGAGACCTGCAGAAGAAACATGGCTAATTTTCTGAAGTGAGTGACAATCCAGCTGTGTCTTCATGCAGAGAAAAAAACTGCAATACTGAGAGCTATAAAAGACCTTTAGCTTAGGAGTGGCAGGTGGTGCGGCGGTGCACTGTTGACTGCTGCTTCCTTCACGTGTCGTCACCTCTTTAAAGTGAGTGTTGCTGTGCAGGACTGTCTGTGAGAGCCTGGAGGAGCTGTCTCTGGTGTTTGTGGTGTCGTCTCATAAGCTCTTCATGGAGCTGCTGAAGGAGGAGGAGAGGAAGGTGCTGGTGGAGCAAATGAGGAAGAAGTCGGCCACAGTCAACCTAAGTGCCAAGCCCCTCCCCTCCTTCTACGACATTCCAGGTACCGAGTTATTTCCCCACTCTCAGTGTTGTGGTCGTGTCTTTGAGCTGGTGACATCAGGAGTTTTGGTTCGGCAGCGTCGGCAAGTGTGAACATCGGGCAGCTGGAGCAGCAGCTCATCCTCTCGCTGGAGCCGCGCAGGATCCGCCAGATCCTCATTGAACTCCACGGGATGGCTGAAAGACCGTTCTGGAGGGTTAACAGTAAGGTCAGAGGTCAGCAGACTAAAACAGGAAGAGAAATCAGCTCAAGTGCAAATGTTATTGAATGTGGCTCTCGGTTGACAGTGGGAGGTTCCCCCAGACTACATCAACGTGATCCTCGCCATCAAAGACAACCTGACCAAAGACCTGGTGTACATCCTCATGGCCAAGGGCCTCCACTGCATTTCAATAAAGGTCTAATGTCTTTACCACTGAGGGCACCAGTAATGCATCTTTTTTGAAAGCCTCCATTCAAGGGAGTTCCATCATCGGTGTTAATCACGGGATCTGGTGTCCATGTCGTCTCAGGACTTTGTCCACGCGCGGCAGCTCTTCTCAGCCTGCCTGGAGCTGGTGACTGAGTTCTCCCCGAAACTGCGTCAGGTGATGCTGAACGAGATGCTGCTGCTGGAGGTCCGGGCGCATGAGATGACGGCGGCCGAAGGCAGCAAGGAGCGACCCCCTCCTGACCTGGTCAGCAGAGTCCGAGGTTACCTAGAGATGAGGATTCACGGTGAGGGGGTGGAGGCACCGTTAAACTGTTTCAGTTGGTAAAAGAGCTGAGGGACGTGGATCCTGTGTGTCCATCAGGACCTGAGTCAGTTTAACTCGTCACGATCATCAGGCACCCTTGTGTTTGTGTGCAGATGTGCCTCTGCGTCAGGTGGTAGGAGAGGAGTGTGTGGCCTTCATGTTGAACTGGAGGGAGAACGACTACCTGACCCTGCAGGTGCCTCCATCTCTGGTCATGAACAACCCATACATCAAGGTAACGGACCTCTTCATCACCTTCACCCTTCTCGGGTTCTTATATTGTTTATTTGTTTTATACACTTTTTTTTGGGGGGGGGGGGACTTGGGATATCTTAAGAATTCTGGGTTCAAACAAGTTTTTGAGTTGTATGGTTACAATCCCGGTTTTCTTTTCATGTTTGAATTTGTCACCCTTGTTTCCGCCTGATAGCTCGGCCAGCTCCTCGCCTCCACATGCAAAGAACTCCCGGGTCCTAAAGAGAGCCGCCGCACCGCCAAGGAGCTCTGGGACGTGGTGGTGCAGATCTGCAGCGTCTCCATCCAACACAAGAGGAGCAACGACGGCCGAGTGGGCCTCATCAAACAGAGGGAGTCCTCTATGGGCATCCTGCACCGGTACGACGGCGTTTCCTCCGCCGATGTGCCTGTTCAAGACTCGTTCTAATTCGGGTTTCTTCTCTTCTCATCCATACAGGAGTAAATTCATCACCTTCATCAAGAAACTCAGAGTACGTACACCATAAATCAAATGTAACCTCACCACAGGAGCAGCTGTCATCGATGATGCAACTGTTTGTTTTTCTCCCAGGAGCCGCTGGTGCTGACGACCCTCATCTCTCTGTTTGTGAGGCTCCACAGCATCGTACGGGTACGTCTGGGCTTGGAGCTGCTAGAACGCGCTCCGCTTAAGTGTCTGCAGAATAAAAACCGTATACTTTGGCGATGTTGCTGCAGCAGTCGTTTCCTCTCATCCTCAGGATGACATCGTAAATGAAGTGACAGCAGAACACCTCTCCATCTGGCCGTCGTCTCTTCCCAAGTAAGAACTGATCTTCAGATTGGAGCTTTTTTAAGTCGTCATCATGATCTGCAGCCTCTGAATTCGTGCTGCCGCTGTGTCGTCCAGCATCCAGGCGGTGGATGTGGAGGCTGTGGCGGTGACGGTGAAAGAGCTGGTGTCCTACGCGCTCACCCTGAACCCCAACAACCAGTCCTGGCTCGTCACGCAGGCCGACATCTACTTTGGTAAGAAGCCTCGTGAGGTCGTCAGTATTTTGGTAGGCCACGGCTATTCTCTTCGGTGTTGGCTAAAAGTATTCCGTCAGTGAATGGAGAAGTTTTCATGTCATGTGACCTGCTGACACCAAGATTGACATTTTTACGATTTTACGCATCTATATGGAAATTCTCTGTTGGAATCAACAACAATTCAGAGAAAATGTGTAGGACTCTGTGACTCAGAGGTCTTGAATCTTCTCCTCTGCAGTCACCAACCAGTACTCAGCAGCACTGAACCTCTACCTCCAGGCCGGAGCCGTGTGCTCTGACTTCTTCACTAAAGCCGTCCCCCCCGACGTCTACACTGACCAGGTGGATCCCTCGTCCCGCTCCAACAACTCAACACACATTAGTCGCTACATTTCAGCTGTAGGAAGCAGCCCTGACCACCACATGACGCCGCTTTAATTTCATGGCGACTGTCGTTGCAGGTCCTGAAGAGGATGATCAAGTGCTGTTCAATGATGAACTGCCACACGCAGGTCAGAGGTCAGAGCAAACATCTCACTCTCTGCTCACTCCAGTCATAAGTTTACCAGTTTTTTCCCCCTCATTCATTCCCACAGGTTGCTGTTCTCTGCCAGTTTTTGAGGGAAGTGGACTACATGACAGCCTTCAAAGCTCTCCAAGAACAGAACAGGTACGTGACGCCGGGACGCGCTGATCAGCAACAGCCAGCCAACAGAACATAACGTGTAGCGTGTTGTGTCACAGTCATGACGCCATGGACTCCTTCTACGACTACATCTGGGACGTCACCATCCTGGAATATCTCACACGTATCCTGTCACTCACCAGCAGCCGTCTGCAGTCGAGGAAGTTAGTCTGTGTCTAGTCTGTTAGGCTTGACTGTTTCAACTCTCCGTTCTCACTTGTTCCCCTTGACGACGTGCAGATATTCACCACAAACGCGGCGAAACGGAAAAGCGGCAAATAGCGGTGAGTAGCTTTCACGCTGTAGTGAAATGCGAGCGACCCGGAGCTCCAGTGATGACGAAGCATTGACTCTGTTGTTGCTCAGATAAAAGCGATCGGCCAGACGGAGCTGAACACCAGCAACCCAGAGGAAGTGCTGCAGCTGGCAGCGCAGAAAAGGAAGAAGAGGTTCTTGCAGGCGATGGCCAAGCTGTATTTCTAACAAACAGAGTCAAACCAGTCTGAATGTACATTTTATTTTGTGGTAAAAAATAAACTTAATAAATACACTTGTAAAATGGTCTTTAGGCTACATGCACACCGATGCATTGGTTTTAAAAAGGCTCATCAATTGACACGTTCCCACCCGGCATCCATGACCTCTAGAACTGCCTCAGCACCGTTGACCCGTTCCACCTTGTATTTACAGCTTCACTGACGGCTCTTCTTGAAGCCGATTGGTTAGAAAGGCGCTGTGTTTTAAATCCATTTGCCGGTTGAACAGACAACTCCTCAGGTTCAGACTGACCAGTTCAAGTCTTAATTAGTTTGCAACGAAGCAGTCGATCCTCTGCTTCCTGTTGAGGAACAAGCAGACGTGCCCAGTTACACATTTTACAGCTCCAGCAGTTTTACTTTTCAAACTGCTTCCCGATGCTGAGTGAACGTAGCCTCAAATACTCCCAGCATTGTCCTGAATTACAAATGCCTGAGTTGCAGTGCCTGGAAAAAAGTAGAACTGAGCAGCACGTTGCAGACTCAGGGTTTCCAAGTTATTTCATCAACAGTTGAAAACACCCAACATTTCATATTCAACGATTGCACATCACATTCAGTCATAAGTGACATTTCCTACAAACAGCAGTCAAACTTTCTTTGTAAAGAATTTCTTTTCTGAAGCAGTCGCTCCCTTAAAAACAAACGCTTAAAATCTTCAGTCAAAAGTCTTTAAGACTGTTTAAAATCCAGGCCCGAGGTCCTGGACGCTGGATTGACTGACAGTCTGTAGAGGAGCAGGTGTGGACCCCTGGTGTCTTGTTCCTCCTGGCGAGGACTCCTTAATAATCCGGTCTGAGACCTGAACCCTGAGTCGCCTCTGTCCCCTCACTCAGTGTGCGCCGCTTTTCTCGCTGCTGTTGGGGGGGGTGGGGAACTGGCCAGTCACCTTCTTGTCACAGGCATCCTGAAATAAACCAACGGTGATGCGGCATCAGTGACGACTGACGGCGTGAACAAGACAATTGGCTGAGCTGACAGAAGCACGAGACCTTAAAACCTCACTTTCAGTGACCAGAAATATTTTGGAAAATTTGAGTGTATTGTACGTTCTGAAGACGGGCCGAGAAAACCTCGGTTGATCTTAATTAACAGATCAAATTAATTCTTTTAGTAGTCGTAAAGCGAGCACACAAGTTCTAACACACAGGTTCCTCCCAGTAGGAACACGCCAACGGGGTTGCCAGACCACAGAAGCACTGACCAGCATGCTGAGATTGTCCGCGTGCGTCTGAATGTTGTGTCGGTCGTCTGCTTTGACGTTGGTGAGATCCTTCTGTGGTCCCCTACCAAGCCGCCCCAACGTGTCCACAAAGGGGGCCATCCAGTTGAGACAGGGCTGGATGTCGTCGCTCGACAGACCTGAGGGATGTTTTAAAAACACAACGCGCTACTTTAAGCTCTCATGTGACCAGGATCAAGTAATAACCTTCACACACACACACACACACAGAGTGCTGTTAGGTTTTTATTGAGTGAAATGAAAAACCAATATTATGCTACCTGAAACTTTTTCTACGGTTTCCTGATGAATGAAATGACTCAGGACTGAAGCAGCCAACACTCGATACTGGAAATCCAGCGAGTTTATGTTGAGGATGCACAAATCTAAAAGCTGGAAAACAAAAGCAGTGTTAGTCCTCTCCTGGAGAGGAGCAGCGTCAACAAATGACGGGGAACTAAATCCTGGCAGCAGGAATTTCAATAATTGAAGACCAGCAAATGGACAGGGTTTGTGAGGGACTGTTCTTGACTCCGCTCAGTCAGGACACTTACCTGTGTCATTTCAACGTAGGCGTCCCGTGGAAACTGCTGCTCCAGCAGGTCGGTGTGGCAGCTCACCGACGCCATCTGGAAGAAAAGCTTCAGCCAAGACACGGCGGTTTCAGGACAAAGGTTCCAGCGTAATGCCTGCAAGACACAAATGAACCCTTTATGTCTTCTTGGATTCATGAGGAAGAATAAATGAAGCAACATTCGCAGTAATAATTACCTTTAAAACCATTAACTCCATTTGAAGAATCTCGTGTTCAAAGTAGGTGTCCGCAGCGATGTAAACCATCTGGGAGAGCTTAGGAGGACAAGTTTCCTGAAACGGGAGCGTCACTTTGTTACCCTGACAACAAGCGTGTCATACTGGCTATAGTGAAACCCGGACCCCTCCCCCTTTACCTCCATTTTTGATGCTATGAACAGGCAGGTTATCCCGATGAGCTGCAGCAGGCTCTTATCAATGTCATTCTGTGTCAGCATGAAGCGGTCAAAGTAGTCCTGTGCCAGGTAGAACGTCTGGCGGTGGAGCGCGTACTCCTCGCTCACCTAGCGGACGCATTCCAAACACATTAGAGAGATGGTTGCAGTCTTCGTTGTACCTGAACGCGCCATCATGTTGGAGGCTGCCAAGTTTCAACAGACTTTAAAATCCCCAAACATTTTTAAATTAATGTGGACTCACGATTTGTGCATTTACAACTGAGAACTTTAAGAGCGTTTTTGACACCAATTAGAAGAGTAAAATGTATTCTAGTCGTAAAAACAACACTCCCTGTCCAAGTGCGATTACTGTTTAACTGTCTATTAGACAGACATCATCCAAGAAATGTAACACCCTGAAAAAACCTCAATAAAACCACAATTGTTAATGTTCTTATCTGAATGACAAAAAGCCAGCACCCAGCCAGTCTCAACTGCAGTGTGTCATTTATGTGCAGCATTTCACTGCTCGACAGCGTGAGCCTCCATTTTTCTAAAGAAGGAAGTTCTGGCATCCATTTTTCTCTTATTCATGCGTCCCTTCATGTGGATGTGTCAATATTCTGGTGCCCTTCTGTGCACAAACACGTGAAGGTCAGAGAAAATATTGAGGTGGTGTCTATACGTTGTGTGGTCAGTAGTGATTGTGATGAACAGCAGCGTGGAACATTCTCAACAAATGTCAGCGTCCAGGTGCAGAAACACAAGCAGGTAAATAAAAATGGAGAATGACCTCAATTAACCAGTCGAGGAGGATCGACCTCATTCTGGGCTGTAATCTTGGGTGCTTCTGGATGAAGCTCTTACTGTGTTGGTACGTCTGTTCCTTAACCATCATCTTCGTCCACACACCCTCTGAAGACCCACATCTGTAAGAGGAACATTCCCATTTACCTGTGTGGCTGTGAGCTGCCAGATTGGACCCCTGGCTAAAAGCTGGGTGATAATCACCTCGGATGAGGAGAAGTAACTGGACGAGAGGTGGAATTCCTGGAGGTGAGGACTGCAAAGCTGTCCCCAACTCTCTTCTCAGTGGTCTCGATGACGACACTGGGCTTGGCAAGGCCCTCACCTACCAGCTGGTTCTGAGCATGAACATAAGAAATTCAATGTCATTTGCTAACAAAAAGCTATGCTAAGACTTCCTCAGGAGACGGACTCACCTTCTCACACTGCAGCTTTGACAACGGCTGAGTCTTTTTTCTGTTGCTTTGCTGTAAAGAGACGTTACCATCAGGCCAGTGTGTGTGTGTGTGGGGGGGATCCTCTATATCATCACAATGTGAGTTTATATAGTATTTCACTAAACGTGTGACATGAT
This sequence comes from Aulostomus chinensis, assembly GCF_037954235.1. NCBI lineage: Eukaryota > Metazoa > Chordata > Actinopteri > Syngnathiformes > Aulostomidae > Aulostomus > Aulostomus chinensis. The sequence goes on along the minus strand of NC_141341.1, from coordinate 3,333,752 downwards.
ATTACTTTGCCTTTCTGCTCAAGAGCATTTTCAGATCTCCTCTGCAGGCGACCACTGCAGAGACACAAATGGAGGGTTATCAACCAACAATTATTTTCAGGATTAATCCTTAAATGTTCGTCTATAAAATGTCAAGAAAAAAACCCAAATCCAAATCATTGCGTGCAAATTGCTTCTTTTGTCCATCTAGCAGCCACCAAAACAAACTTTCTGTCACAAATGACAGCAAATACCTAAATTTGAGAGACTGGAACCAGCAGATTCTGCAATTCTACAATTTCATTTAGCAGACGCTTTTGTCCAAAGCGACGTACAACACAAGCAAGAATTTAGACCTAATTAAGGAAAAGTCCATAGGAAGCGCAAAAGTGCTTCAGTTGTGATTTGGTCACAGGTACTGCCATCTAGTGGCAGAAGAAGTGTCGCCCCCCCCCCTCCCCTTTTTTTTTTTTTTTTTGGACAAACATACAACATCACACAACCCAGTTAGTGCTACATAGTCACTAAGTGCTGGGTCTTGGACCCTCTGACTGATTCTACCCCAAAGAGGAGAAGAGTCAGGTTCAGTGCCTCGGTGCTCTCTGAACAGTTGAGTCTTCAATTGTCTCTTAATGGTCTTAAATGTCTCAGATGTTTGACTTTATTGCTTGATTCTTTCAATGGACTGCTCTATTAACGTGTTGCAGCTCAATCAGCAGCCCAAGAATATCACACACAAACAAAATGACAACAATAATAGGACAGAAAACAATTCATCAAGCAACAAAACAAGTGTCTTACCTTCGTCTTGTCATGGCCGAGGCCGCTTTTGTCTGCAAGAAGAAGCAGTTTTGCAGTAAATGTGAGAGGAAGGAAGTTGGCCCGCAGCTATAAATGGCATCTTCATGAGATTGCACAAAAACTTTATAGTAACCGGAGCTCCTGAAACAAACTGCATTGTTACATTAGTAAAGATCGTGCAACTGCACACGTAAATAGTGAACCACGCATGCACTGCGACATTTAATCCTTAGAAAAAAAAAGAAGTTATAATTTACTTTGGCGTTCGAGATGATGCTGAGGCATTCAACAGCCATCATGAAGCAACACAAAGGCCTGGGAGGACGTTTCGCACCGACCACCACAGACACTCAACTCTGAATTTGACAGCAACAAAGCGAACTTTGAACGATCCGTTCATCTGTGACGGTTCCTGTCTCCATCGCGACCAAATCGCTAATCGAGACTCGTCAACAGGTCAAAGACAGCAGGAACTGCTGGAACCTTCTTTTTTAAACCCAGGAACTCCCACGACTTTCTCATTACAGGTTAAGATTTTCAGTCGCTCGACTGTTAACACTACTTGTGGCTAGTTAGCCTTAGCAAGCTAGCCCGCTAGTAACCACGAAGAGCTCGACCAAGTAAACATAAGAAACAAATGACTCGCACCTGTAATGGAGCTTAAAGTTGACCCCGGAACAAGAGAAACTTTGGTGGGTGGAATGTTTAAAAGGGTTAGAAAACCCGTACAGGAAAACGACAGGCGAACCCGAGGGGAGAACCAGCGCGTGCGGGGACTCACCTTCCTGGTACCGAGCCCAAATAAACTGAGTTTGCATTTGGCGCTCGCGCCATCCAAAGCGACATCTGCGGCGTATTGCGCATGCGTGACAGCAGACACGACTCCAAACCGTTTAACCAGCACTATCTCTTACTAAATAAAAAACATAAAGGACCGCCTGTTATTATGTTTTCGTCCCCATTCTCTCTCTCTCGCTCTCTTTTGAATAATAAAAGCCTCTTCAAGAAGATTTACTCGTCAACCCGTGAATAAACCGTCTTTTAAAAGAGAAACAAACGTTGTATGGTTGTGATTTGTATCAATGCACATTCGGCGTTTTGTTTGAATGTTTTTTCAATGGCTTAATGGCCTCAGAAATCCTACGATAACAGCGACCTTACGTCAACTCTTTCGGCCCCTCAAATCTTTTTTTTTTGCTAGTGGGCGGAGCTACGGAGGAGGCTAGCCAATAGGAGGTGGAGTTGAGTTGAGCGCGTGCTTGCGGACCAGGATGTAAACAAAGCAGGGAGCTGTCAGAGCGGTGGGCGGAGTCAGAGCGGGCTGCGCCTCCTCTTGACGTTCAACCTGTCCGTCAAATCAGGAGTTATAGGAGCAGAAACTGTATCTTTCGTGAATATTATTATAACATCATTAATGTTCAGCTGTTTTGTTGCTCTTTTTTGGTCGGAAGTTGATGTATTATTGCAATAAAAGCTATGTATTGCCAAAAAAAAAAAACAACAACAACAACGATGCTAGCTATACTTTTTATGACAAGAAAGACATTTTATTTTCAAACCTCTAAAAACCGTTTATTATGGAAATAGACAGATAAACAAGGATACAAGAATGCACTGAAGAGAGAACGGTGACATTGTCTTAAAATTACAGACTAAAACAAAACAAAACAAAAACTGTAGACACCGGAGACACATGAAGCCTTGAACTTATCCAGCATGGCAGCGTTTTCTCCCAATAATGTTGTCATTTCTATCAATCTCATTTTGAATTGAGAGGACATTTCTGTAAATTTCTATCATGAAGTTGAGAGAGAGAGAGAAGGAGAGAGAGTTACAAGTTACAAATGTTAAATCTGCTCTTGTGATGCGTTGACCTGTTTGCCATTTTCATGACTTGATGGCCGGAACAAAGTGACCAGACAAAGGCCTTGTTCATGGTTATTTATCTCCTCTCTCTAACCTCACACAGGGGACTTTTTTTGTTCATCAGTTATTATTTATAATGATTAATTATTCCAAATTATTTGTAAAAAAAAAAAGTAGTATTGTGGATGAGAAACAAGAGGAGAAACAAACTCTGGGGCCTACAAAGACTGCCGCTGATGTCATGCCTCCCTTCACTCGGCTGAAAAAGCCGAGCCGTAAACACACATTATTTACATTTTTCTTCATGAAAAACTTGATCCATTTTGCAAGTGAACTCATCAGACGCTGTGACCATTTCAACACTGTGACTATTTTTTGTTCGAAGTGCATATCAGCAGCAAACCAGTGGGCTTTACTTCCTGTTTGTTGCAGTGTGACAAGTGGGAAGTTGTGTGACTCCACTGTCAAAGGAACAAGCAAGCAAGCCGCACCTTCGCTCAGCAGATGCTCCACTTCTGGTGTTCCAATTTTGAGAGAGAGAAGCTGTCTCCCAGCTTCCGTCTACTACACGATGCTGGTGAAATTCATCGTAATTCTCCAGCTGATCTTTGGCCTTTGTCAAGGTAAAAGAAGCAGTTTTCTACATTTAAAAAATCAGCTCCAAAACGTCTTTAATGTGCTTTTAATCTCAGTCCAGCAAGAGCAGAGATTATCTTTAAGTGCATCATTTTACTCTGGATAAAGGGTTCTTCCCCAGGACAATTAAATGTTGTGTTCAGGGATTTTATGGAGTTCAAGTTAAATTAAGAAGATGAAAATTTGGAGACGTAGACGTCTCCAACAACGTGACAGTGACAGTTAAGCTCTCCAGCATACGATGCTGTGGTGTTCTGCAAAATTAAGTTCTGTATTTGTCTGCCAGGCAATTTTAAAAACAATCGAATTGTTCTGACAAATTACAGGTAAAGCAAGGTTGACAAATCAAGTCAAGCCTCAGTTAAAGTGCTGATCAGCCATTTCTACACATTTCTCTCGGTTTATATGCAAAAAAAATCAACCTTGAGGCAATCAAATCAAAACAGCAATATTTACGTTTTTTATCTTTAATTTTTATCACAATATTTTTTCTATTATGAATTAAATACCAAATGACCCTAATTATCTATTTATATACTGTTTGTCATGTAATGTTTGTAATATTTTGAGAAAGGAACCATCGGTTGTGTGTGTGTGTGTTTGTGTGTGTGTGTGAGAGAGAGAGAGAAATCCATCATTTGTTCTGGGTAATTAAGACGGACGCAGGAAGAAGCGGCAGTGGAAGGAGGATGACAGTCAGACTTATGGGTGATTTGACGGATAACTGATGAGGTGACATGTCGCTCCTCACGTGTCGCTCCTCACGCCTTCTCTACGATTCTTGGTCAAGTGGTTTTTCTTCAGAAGTCCTGTGGTCGCTGAATACGATGCATGTGGTGAGAACACTTGGGTGACCTGTCAGTAAAAAGTGAAGGGTGTTTTTTTTTTGTTTTTTTCTTCATTTCTGTTCAGGCTTCCAGAACTCCTCTAACACAGAGCCGACGGAGGTCCAGGCGAAAGGAAGTGGAAACAGCACAGAGCCCCAGTCTGAGAGTACGTAGCCCTGTCTGCTGAAGAAGCTGAGCCTGGGAACCAGAGGCACTGACATACTTGATGACGACGCCATCACCGAAAAACAGAGACGCCGAATAAGGACAACAACAAAAAAATACTCATAAACAAGACAAAAGCAGTATTGTTTTCTGCATTGTTGTTAGTGTCAGAGAATTTGAAAACACACACACACACACACACACACACATGCACACGTTTGGGAATATGAACACTTTCTCTCTGCATGCTTTGCACCAGCACTGCATACTGTATTTTTTTTCTCTCGGTCTAGAGAAACTGCCATTCTCACCGTCATGAACGGCAAATGAAGCTGTTCTCACAGGATGTGGGGCGAGCTGCACGTAAAACTTTCTGCAGGTGCAACTCAAACTGGGAGGTCGAGATGGTGCCGCTCAGCTCGCTCTGCAGGCCTCCACTCGTCCCAGAAACTTTTTTTTTTTTTAATCCAACTCACATTTAGAAAAAATGTAAGACTGTATTTTAATTCACGATAATTCTGGTGAGAATGACACAACGCAGATTTACAGTGACGACGGAGGACGTAAAGGTCCCCTCTCTCTGTGTTGGCTTGTTGATGTGAGGAAAACTACTTCCTCGACTTTTCCACACTAGAACATTTTTACAGCCACACAATCTCTAACTGCCTGCTTAGACGAAAATATAGCTAATTACAGTACAGTCAATCAATACCAACCACAGGAGGTTTTTCTCAGTGGATGTAACTCAACCACACAGCATGCAGATGCTGGTGAGGGAAATCTCCATTTTCTGGCATTATTTCTTTTTCAGGATTTTTTTTTTTTTTTGGACCACATGGATCCTTTGAGTTACTCACTGGAAACTTAAAAAAAATTATGGGAGAAAAATCTCAGATGCTGGAAAAAAAAAAAAATTCAGGATGGGTTTTTTTTCACCAACAGCAGTTTTTACTGTTCATTTGCAAGGAGGATTTCTAATCTAATAATTAATCAGTTAATTCAATTCTATTTATATTCCCCCTTCAGACAATTCTAATGTAATTCAAAGTGCTTTCAGAGCAACACAGCGACAGGAATGGACATGCAGACTAATCACAACAAGAAATAAAAACAGAATACGTTTGTAGAATGAAAATACAAAAATAAAATGTAGATAAAGCAGAGGAAGCTAACAAAGTAAGTTCAAACAACAGATCGATAAAAGCGAAGCTCTACGGCGCCAGCGTTTAGCAGCATGGTGACTCAGTGTTTCGGTTCTGCTCTGACGAGGCGGCTCAGAGCTGACTGGCTGTGGAAGGTATGCTTGAGGTTGGGTTCTTCACCGGAATCCTGCTGTGTGTCCACAGGTGAACCTTCCATACATCTCCTGTCCGCCTGCAGCTGGACCCTCCGAATGCCCGGGAACAGCAGCGGTGACGTGGTGGCGTTCAGGCCTGACACCGTCGATGTGTTGGTGGAGCAGATCTGTCGTGACCTTGACTGCGGCAGTGTTTATGATGTGGTTAAAACCCGCTCACCTCCAAATACCACCTGCTTTAACTGTTCATACCACGGCGGCCATCTGGAGAGCTGCCAGCAGAGCGTGGAGGGAGGCTGCACCATCATCGATGAAGCGGTTTGTGGTAAGATGTCTCTGAACGCTCAGGCGCTTTCATATCACTGCAGGAGTTTTCAGTGTGTGTGTGTGTGTGTGTGTGTGTGGGCTCATTCTGTCCTCCACCATGATGATGTCATCCTCAGGCCACCAGGCTGTGCGTCTGGCAGGAGGAGCAGACCGCTGTGCTGGACGGGTGGAGGTGTGGAGACAAGGGAGGTGGGGGACAGTATGTGATGACCAGTGGGACCTGAGGGACGGAAACGTGGTGTGTAGCCAGCTCGGCTGTGGTTACGCCCTCAGCGTGACGGGGCAGGGTGACTCCTTCCCCCCTGGCAGAGGGGACGTCTACCTGGACGAGCTGAACTGCACCGGCACCGAGGGGAACCTGTGGGCCTGTCCGTCTGCACAGGACGACACCGACTGTGGACACAAAGAGGACGCTGGGGTCGTGTGCTCAGGTGACTGAGGAACACCTACGTGAAAAGTCTAGCCATTTGGCACAAACATCCACTGGGCAAAAGCTTGAAAGATTTTGATGGTCAAAGGTCAAAGGTCACTGTCCCTGCACATGTATGAAATAACGCTATAAATTTTTGTTCACGCGATATTCTAGGAATGCTTCAACTGAATTTCTTCAAACTTGGCTCAAACGTCCCCTGGGGCTAAAAAGAATTTGGTGGTCGAATGGAAACATTTGACGTATACGAAACGCCACGGAGTAACTCAAACTCATCAAAGGAGGAAGTGAGACATCAGTGGGCTTTTGAGCCTCAGTTTTTGTGACATCATCGGACGTTCCCACTGTGATTCCTGTCTGTAGACCTTACCTGAGTCCCAGATAGGAGAAACCAGTCCTAGTGACCCCCCCTTGTAAGGCTGAGGCTTCACCCATACACACAAAGAACGACAATGTGACAGAGTAGTACAGACAAGAGCGGCTAAATGATGGTTAATGTAACAACTGAGTAGTGAAGACGCTACATCGGTGGGCACAGCTTGACTCTCCTGTGTCGTCTGGGTCGTGTGCAGAGATGAGAGCCGTCAGACTGACGGGAGGTTTGGACCGCTGCTCCGGTAAAGTGGAGGTCCACCGCAACGGCAGCTGGGGGACCGTGTGCGACCACTGCTGGGACTCAGACATGGCCTCCATGGTGTGCTCCATGCTGCAGTGTGGCGCCCAGGTACTGAATTACACCCAGTTTCTTCCCCCTCCCACCCACAACGACGGGACGCTGTGGTTCTACGTGTGTTCCTCAGAGCACCAGGACCTCTGGCAGTGCAAAGAGTTCATCAACCAAAGTCACATGTGTGCCTCCTCCAAGGCGTCTGCCCTCATCTGTAATGGTGAGTGACAGCTGAGCCCCCTGGTGGCCATAGACAGAAAATGTTTAGAGGCTGTAACTCGTTCCTTGAATTTAACAAACTTATGGAGACAAGATATAAAAAAAGAGTGACTTAAACGGGTGATTTGGGGTCCAGGAGGTGTACATTTTACCCTGAGTTTTAGATTCTCGAGATGATAATGTTTCCACGCCTGGGAAGTGATCGATTATTAAAATTAAAGGGGAAAAAAATTATATCTCATATTACAATTAGGAAACACGTCATGTGTTTTGAAAATCTTCAATTGAAAAACCAACAGCTTTGATTTCATTGACTTTCAAACGAACACAGAACTTCATGGATGACCAGAAACCACTGTGCCTTCTTTTCTGAATCTCCACGTCACGTTTTCATCCCACATAATGAGCCGTGCCCACATTTTGCTTTTCTTTTTGCGTTAAACACTTTTTTTCCCCATTTAAACTGTTGAAGCTCGACAAACAAAGGTGAGGTTTAAATTTACAGCGACGTCTTGCTCCCTGGCGTTATCACGGTTGTTGTTGAGTAATTTGGATTTGCACACTTTTAAACGCGTCATAGTTTTTTAAAAAAAAAACATTCGGCTTCAAATCAGTCGTTCGATTTCTTTCTTGTGTCGTTCTCATCCATTCCTGTGCCGTAGGTTCTCTCGGGTTCTCCACCGTCACCACGGATCACCCAGCTGCAGCGACCGCTAAACCAACCGGTAAACTTTGTCACTGCACCAGGGGCGGGCACCCACGTGCCATGGAGGGCCGTGCGTATGCAGGTTTTCCCTCCAACCAAACACGTGAACAGGTGATTCCTCTGATGAACACACCTTCAGCCACAGGAGAGTGTTAATCAGTGAGGTCACCTGCTAAAGTGTTGGGTTGGCAGGACAGCCTGCATGGCCGTCCATGGCACGTGGGTGCCCGCCCCTGTACTGTACCCCAAGTGTTACTTTAAACACTCCTCGCCTCTTCGAAGAGTGAAGTGGGAGGGAGATTCTGGCTCGTGTCGCTCTGACAGCCGCAAGATGCGTTTCCATGCTCAGACACAGTCTCACTGTCTTTTCTGAACTGTTTTTTTAGCAGCCGTCCCGGGTCCCGTTGAGGTCGCCTTCCTTCCTCCTCCGCAGCTTCTCGCCTGCATGGCGGTGTCTGTGGTGCTCCTCCTGCTGCTGATCACCAACACTGCCTGCTGCTGCCGCTACAGGAGACGGCACGGTGGGTTCCCCTCCCCGTGGCACCACACGCACGCGTCCAACGACAGTGCTTCTCTTTCAGCTTGACTCAACTTAATACATCGTTTCAATAATTACCAGTACAGCTTTGTAGTCATTTTCCAAAAATATTTTTTTTCCCCAAAATTTCCCGGGATGTCTTTGTGTTTCCCTCCCATTTTTTTTAATGTAAAAGTTGAACTAATTTTTGTGCTTATTTTGTCGCGTTATCAGAAAATTGAAACCAAACAAAATTCTTCTTTTACTCCGAGAATATTTTTTTACAGGCCTGTTTCTGGTTTTGACGTCTGAATGTTTGTTTGGTGCTCCTGTGGGTGATGCTGGATGGTGTTTCTTGTGCTTAGACACCCGTGGAAGTCGTCTGAACGTCATGGGGGGTCAGCAGCTTCGCTAGAGGCGACCCGGGGGCCTCTCTGGCTCACAGCGGCTGGTTTAGTTCCAGTGATACAAGAAAGAAATGTGATTCTTCTCTTTATATGTTTGATTCAGTCCCAGATCTCATGTGCAGCTCTTTTGTTGCAACTCTCACAAAAATAAATGACTTAAATGGTAAGAATTCTCACATCCTCAAACGTTTCGGAAAGATCAACTCAACACAGGGCATAAAACTTGATGTCAGAGTCCCTGAAACCCGTTCGTTTTTCTTTTGAAATTATTTGAATGATTCTGTAAGTGAAGAACGTCACGCCGTGTGCGACCGTGGCTGATGCCGCTCCATAGCTCGTCTGTGCCGATGACAGCCATGGTGGTGTTGTGTTCTCAGGTTTGTGTTGCTACACTGGTGGCGGGGATCCAGCTCTCATTTTTAAGAGGGACAACAATCAAACGCAGTCGTCCTGTGGAAGTAAAACACTACAGACTTTCATGCACGTCCCAGTAAAACTTTGTGTGTGCTGTCACTTCTGTCCGCAGCCTTCTTACTCCAGCAGGCCCACACCGGCCCGCCACCTCCCTCTCAACATCACAAAGATGCTGTCAATCTCGTCAAGATCTCCACCGGCCCGCCGCAGGCAGACAGTCAGTCCTCCATCTCGCCACCGTCGCCTTCTTCAAATAATCACATCAGTCATTTTTCGCAGGAAACACACAAAAAAACCGGGGACAAAACATCACGAGGAAGTCGTTTTTAGGCAGCAGATGAACTTGTCAGGAAAATGACTCGGCAGTTATTTAAAGAAGTTGACGACGTGCTGTGACAGAACGATAGAAAATGTCCTCCATCAAGCTTGGTAGCGAAACAAGGAAACGTTGTCGGCGTGCAGATGAGAAAGTTGTGCAGCATCCTTGAGTTCTCATCTCATTTCATTCTTTGTGTTTGTGTCTACAAGCCCCCTCTGATCCCAGGTATAACTGGACCCACTTTAGTAGTGCTGACAGCACCTCACTAGATACTGACTATGAGCAGTGTGACCCGTCTGTCACCTTGTCGACCTTTCGGAGTGAGCTGCTTTCTTTTACTTCCATCTGTGTGTGTTTCTGGATCCTGGCTTCTTGTCGCCTGGCTTCTTGTCGCCTGGCCGTGTCTCTGCACGTTGCGGTCGGAGCTGCTCTGCTGTGCGTTTGCAGTCTGTGCAGATCGATGTTGTTTGCACCGAATGCTCGCAGGATGGCTTGTGACTGAAACAAAGCTTTCTTGTGACTCCAGATTCTCAGCGCTACAGAACCGACGTGAACCCTTTGATGAGGCCTTCAGACCTCGGCTGCCTGGCGGAGGGTGAGTCAGGGTTACTCGAGACAAAAACCTGACGCTAAACAGATGGCAGGCGCACACAATCAGGCTCTCTGGCGTATCCTGCTCATCAAAGCAGAGAGGAAGAGCTTGGATGCATTAATCCTGTTTGTTTTTATTTAAAGGACCAACAGCAAATTCAATAGAGACCTAGAACTAAAAGCTGGTGCTTATTTGGCAAGATAGTGGAAAAAGAATGTGCTTAATTTTGCAGTTTATGAGAAAAAAAGAGTGAATTTTGCATTCAAATATTCATAAAGAGGGCATCACGGTGGAGCAGTGGTCCTCACTGTGGCCCCCCAGCAAGAAGGTTGTGGGTGGAGCCCCGGCTGCAGCACAGGGTCTTTCTGGGTGAGTCTCCATGTTCTCCCTGTTCCTGCTGGGTTCTCTCTGGTACTCCAGCTTCCTCCACAGTCCAAAGACATCAGGGGGGACCAGGTTAATCCAGACTCTAAATTGACCGTAGGCGTGGCTGGGAGAGCCAATGGTTGTCTGTCTCTATGTGTTGGCCCTGCCATGGACTGGTGACCTGTCCAGGGGGAAGGCTGCTGGGATAGGCTCCACCCCCCCCCCCCGCGACCCTGGATGGATGGATTCATAAAGAATATTGGAGCAAAAAACTTCAACAAGAGTTGCATCCTATATTTCCAGTCCAGTGCTAATCTGCCGTAGGTCACATGATTTGGAGGCTCTTGGAAAAAGAAGACGCTGGATTCAGCATTTCAATATCACAATGAATTTTACACAACGATATTAACCTCCATGTCTACTCGCAGTCGTGTTCCTCAGATTTGTTTCCGTCACTGTGACCATCAAAACGTTTCTTAGTTGAAGTCAGAAAGCGCTTATGAAACCTGTAATCTAATGTTTCTTAATACTGGGGAAAAAAACCCTCCAGTCGTGGCATCAGCTGTTCCCCAACACCCCAAAACAGGACACGTGTTTGTGGGGTGTTGGGGAACAGCTGAGGGAGCAGGCAGGAAGAAGGCCGAGCTCGACTTCCTGCCTGAGCTGACGCCGTGATCCATTCATTTATTTTATAATTTTTTTTGTTTTAGGAGCTGAAACCAAAAATGAAAGAAAGGGAGGCGTCACCACGGGTCATCGGTCACCGGTAGCTCAGTACGCCAGAGTGTCAAAGATCTCAGTGAACTCCTTTGAAAGCTCCAGCACTTCGTCCGGGGAATGTTACGAGAACACCGGGAACGGCTGCACCTCCGCCCCCACAGGTGCGAGTCCTCCTGCCACACGTTCCTCTTCAAGCTTGACGAAGAGCTTGGATGTTCAGCTCCGCCGTCATGAACTCGCCACACTTCAGCTCTGTCAGTTGTGCTTCACCACTGATAGCAGTTGGTGCAGTTTTGTCAACACCGTTCTAGATTTTTGAGATATTAAAGTAGGCGCAGTCACGGTTTGTGGGCTCAGGGAACTTTTAGTTTTCTATGCTTGTGAAATGTTTCTTTTTAATCACAGTCTGGTGTGGCTGCGTGTGTGTGTGTGTGTTTTGATGCCGATGGCTTTGTAAAAGACACAAACTGCTTGCAAACGCATTTCCTCTCTGAAATGGTAGATCCCGCCCAGGCGTCCGGTGTCGAAGGCGCGTGCGAGTCGTCGGCGCTTCTCTTCCACAGTGACCACCTGTACTCTGGACAAACAGCAGACCTGCAGAGTTCAGGTAAATCTCTCAACACAGTGACAGACATACAAACTCAGGCTCCCTGCGGCGCCGCTGACTGGCTGATCAACAGGTGACACGGACGAAGGCCCCGTCTACAGCCCTGTGAGCCCCGACTTAGACGCCTCATCTGAGGATGACTATGATGATGTCGGAGTAGCAGAGGGAATGGCAGGTCACTGAAGGAAGAGGATACGGGAGGCGAGCGTCCTCCGCCATCACCAGACGAGTCCGACCCCCCCCCCCCCCCCCGCCAGCTCCTTTCGGCTCCGCTTGGGTGTTCCGTGGAATGTCAGAACTGACTGAATGTCTGAATTGGACCCTCAGGTCAGTTGGTAAACTGTGACTCACCACATCAATGTACAGTTGTGTTGACATAAAGCAGGCGATCATCTTTGGTTTGTGTGGCTCCTCCTTCCTTCTTCTTCATGAGTCGATACAAAACGTGAGCTTTAATAACACACACACACACACACACACACAGAACTGCAGTTGTCAGCCCCCCCTATGGCTTTTTTTTTTTCTTTCTTTGAGAATCTGATTCCAAATCTGCAGGCAATAATCTGCTGCAGTAACAGCCTCCATTCTTTTGGTTTTAGGCCACAAAAGAATGAGGGGCTTTCTTCTTAGCAGTCCAGGCTGTTGAGGTCAGGGCCGGTCCAGCTCTTCTACACCAAACCTAAAAAAAAACCAAAATTACACTTTTGATCTGGATTCCTGTGAATTTTGAGCTAAAAAGAGAGTTTTTCTAATAAAACAAGGCACACCACAGCAGTCCAGGTCAGCGAGGTTTCTCACGTTCTATTCTTTCTTGGATTTGTGTTTTTTTCTCAGCTTTGGCTTGGATGAGCTCCAAATCCAGATGGATTTTGCTGCTGTTGTTTGTTGTTGTTGTTGTTGTTGTTGTTTGAGTTTACTTTTTAAGTTTAGTGTGGAAAAACTTCAAAACCAAGCATTTAAACTTTATTGCCCTACATTTCTGTCATTTCTCAAGTTGAAGCTGAAAAGAAAAACACATAATTTGGACCATCCCTCGACTCAAATGCACACGAATCCGCTTCAGTCCATTTTTATTTTGTTTTGGTTTTCTTTTAAAAGTTTGGCTGGGAGGAAATTTAAAGCAAACCAGTACATAAAACTTAATTGACCTAAATTCGTGCGAATTATCGAACCGTTTTTGGGTAAATTATGAAATCAAGCTATCGAGATCTACCACAAGATGGCGCTGGAAGCCTTCCGTGTAAAGGGCACAAAAAAAATGAGGGGGAAAAAAGAATAAAGTTCAGCAAAGCAATGTGCAGGTTGAATGCATATTGAGTCTGAGTGAGCTAGAAGTCAAAATAATGGGTAGTGAGACGTTTTCAAGTGGGGAACTCTGGACCCTGGTTGGGGGCCAACATAAACCATCAGTGTGGTTTGAAACCAGACCTGGCCCGGCTCTTCTTGGTCCATTACATCCACAGCAGCTGCAGAGCATCAACCCTTTCTCCTGATGCGAAGTGATGCCTCGAATCAGAGTGATGTCTTGTTTTGCGGATCCCGTGACACGCCGCTGTAGACGCTCTAATAGGAGGTACCGGCGGTGAACGCAGGGATAGACACGGATTAGCTTCAGCTCAGCTAACGTGAGAAGTGGGAGTGATGATGCATTAGCCTGATAATCAGCAGAATCTGGTGTTTTTGTACTGGAAGGCATTTGGCAAGGAGGATGAGCTTTGGGGGGGTGAAGTTCAGGAGAGGGGGAGGAGGTGGACGGAGAGGACGGTGAAGATAAAACATGTCTGAAAGAATCATACATTATTCTCAAATTTAGTCCAGAACTCCAGATAAACAGGCGAATTAACGACCAGATCTCCTTATGAAACTCAATCTCTTTCACATGCCAGAACACACCCGCGCGCGCGCGCACGCACGCACACACACACACACACACACGCTAACCAACACACACTACTTAGAGATTCCATCCACAGGTATGCAGTATGATATATTACGAATCCTCCTTGAGCGCTTTGCTTTTGTTTTATTCTGCCCTGAAAGATTGATAAGTCTGAAACTTCAAAATCAGTGGATTTACAGGCCTGATTAACATCAAGGGGAAGAGATGTGGTGTACTAGTATTTCAAGTAGCTTGTAGTATTAGAAAGATTAAAAGATCAACCTTCTGTTTTCACTTTGTTCATTAAATCAGTTACACACAAAGGATTATGGCTCTATAAGTCCGTAAGTTGCTTAAAGTGTCCTGACAACAGATCCTGCCCGAGTGTAAACTTTTGAACTCGGTTTGTCACTGAAGGCCTGGAGACAACAGAACCCGCCCGCAAAAAATATACGATAGAAGGTGAAACTGCTGCAGCTGCATGTGTGGAGCTCTGTTTCTTTCGTTGTTGAACTCCTGTGAAATTGAATTTAACTACCAACTTTCTGCGGTCATGTAAAATGAGCCTGAAGTACCTTCCTGACATAAATGGATACGGGTCAGATTGCTGTTGATTACTGTTTTGTTTTGCCACTCATGTACTTAAAACTAGGGGTGTTGACCTGACAACAATGGGCTATTTTTCCCCCTCGTGCATCACTTCTTTGCGAGTCCAGAATACAGGAAGTGCCAGCCATGTATACGTAGCTTAAAGCTAATGGGGACTGAAAGTGCATCGTTCTGTACGCTCCACACCTTCTTTAACGCTCTGTTACTTGTGCTAAAAACAAACTCACTGCACGGTAAACCTTCTGTTTCTGCGCATTTCAGCTCCGATGTCTTTTATGGCACTGAGCCTGTGTTGTGAGTCCTACTGGAAGATGTGTCTAAAAGTGCCTTAACTGACATTTTTGGGCAGCTTTGCTTTTGTTAGCCACCAGTTGCCATTAGCTTCAAGCTTAATATACGTGGCTGGCTCCGTCTGCATTCTGATGTTTAAGAGAAGAAATGCAGGAGGTAAAGAATGCTGTCCAGGAGCTCGAGCCACCGCTTCGCGACTGCTAGAGAAGCAAACATTTATTGGGTGAAGTATGGCTTTAACTTAGCTAAACCTGTGAGCCAAATCGGCCTGGGCTCTTCCATTCGTAGCTCACAAAAACTACCAGGCTTGTTTCCACGTAAGTTGGTGGAAGGTGGAGTATCCGGGAAGAGGCCACGCAATCGCGGAGCAGAACTTGAAGTTTGAAGTCTGCGCTCTCCGAGGACCCTCCTGTCTGCAGCGTTACGCAACTCTGCAAGTTTTCATGAAACCAGTTGAGAGGGGGAAAAAAAAAAACCCACACTTTTCCTATATTGATGTGTTCGCTGGTCTTCATTACTGGAATGCTTTTGTCAAGTGTGGGTGTCCGAATCCTGACAAAAGCTTCAAACCAGGTTTTCTGCTCATCACGACAACAAGAATAAAGCAGAGAAACACAGCCCGGCTCTCCTAATGGGAGTCAGCGAGTAGCTTTTGCTCTTGATTCGCCCTTTGTATTGGCACTGCTCTCTGATTGCCAGGGACGTGTTGCAAGGTGGACTGCAGCCAGTCAAATGCAGTGAGGTCATCAGTTTGGTTAGAGCCCCCGATGGTTACAGACCCGAGTGAGAAATCTACCTCAGCTCATTAATCAAAGCCTTCTTTCTTTTTTTTTCTTTCTTTTTTTTCCCTTCAGCCGGTTCTATGGCAAAGATTTATACAAACGCCATTGAATTCACCAACTATTGCCGTCTCCTGATTAGTCACTCCAGCCAGCCGGGAGCTGGGCTCTACGCGCCGTCACAGCCTGCCAGGATGAAGCTGGTAATAGTGTTGATTACTCGTCACTCATTAGGTTGCTTTCACTGCTGCCGCTAAGCCCTCATCAGGAGGTTTTTGGCTGAGCGGCTGGGCAGGGGCCCTGATCCAATTCACCTTTAAAGTTCAGTGGACCTGTCTGGGTTGGTATGGGTCAGTGCATTGCTCTCCATGCTGTGCACTCCCAGAGAGGCCCTCATTACCTCATTTCCTGTTACTACTGTACCAGACATGAATTTGAATCTCTTGTAGAAAGTCACACATTGAAAACCCTCGAATAACTTCTCATAGTTTCAGGAGAGGGAGGATCCACTAAATTCCTATCTTGCCGCTTCTCGTGAAATTTTTCAGTTTGCACAGAGAAAGGACTTGAAAGCTGGCCGCGTTTAGCTCATTAACCTTTTTTTTTTTTTTTTTTTTCTCTTAGCACCTCGCTGCAGTTAACAGTCTGTGGCCTCTTCCCCACCATGACACATTCATGTAGCTGCCAATCAGGTCAACGCCGCAATTAAGCTGCTTTAAACTTGTTCAGTGGTGCTTGGAGGCCGTAAAAATACTTCCGTTTGAGTGTCAATGGGAGCCTGTGGTGGTTAACGCCGCATTCATGGGAGAGAAGATTGTGTCTAGTTAATGTAAGTAGTCTGGTCAGCAGGTCAAAAGGGCAACATGGCTGAAGGATACCAGGAGGGCAGTCGCTTCCAGCTGTTTGCCAGTTTGATCACTCAGACTCAAAAGCACCACGTCGATCTTTTATCTTCCTCACTTGTCCAACATTTAAATTTCTCCAAGAATTTATGGACACGTTGCCTTGTTTGTCCCGAACCAGATGGAGAGCGTTTTACGAGTGTGCGGTGCATGTCGGACACCGACATCCCGCTCCGACTACCAGTCAGTCAGGACAGGCGTCATCAATCTTGGTCCTCGGTGAATGGCAGATTGGCTGCCATAAACCGGCCTGATTGCAGTGTACAGTTCCCAGCGGAGGAGTTCTCAGTCGGAGGGAGGCATGGAAACAAAACCCCGCACATGCAAACAGTGTGTGTGGGACACTGAGCGCTGCAGCGTGGTAGGATACTGCACGTGTTTGCACACCGGCGTTGCACAGAAATGAGTTTATCCTACTTGTTGACGAGGGACACGGCAACCAGCGCCGAAGAAAGACGTGAATAAAAGTGAGAGGATACGAACAAACACGTACATGTGAGAGAGCCTGAGAACCGGGACTGGAGATGTGGGACACTGGTGTGTGTGTACGGCTCTGTAGGGTTTACCATTAAAAAAGTTTGTTTATGAATACAAAAACTAATATCTGGGAATTTATTAGCTTAAAAAAAAAAAAAATCAAGCAATGTTATTAGTGACACTGTGGACAAAGGGTTACACCTTAATGCTAATTTGTAACGACAAGGACTTCAGATATAACAAGAATAAAGTGGCTGGGCAGGAGTGGATCAAATGTCATTGGGATGTCACACGGCAATGAAAAAAAAAATCAATCCTGGTTACATTTTTTTTTAAAAAGTCCTAATCAGATTATAGTTAGGTTTATAGTTGTTGAAGAGTACTTGATTACATTTGGGAGGATGCCTTGAATATGAGACAGGTCGTCTCTGAAATACAAATATGACAAAATAAATAATTGTTCATTTAGGAGAAATGAATGAAGTCCATGATCACAAATCATCAGTCATAATACTTTTAATTCTATTTATTCCAAAACGATTTAAAACCGATGAGGTCGTCTCAGTTGACCTTTGACAAGTAACCCCTCCCCTTAAAAACAGCTTCCTTTTTTTTCCTCATAGCTTTAATGACAAAACAAAAATCATATTAATGATTTTGATTTGTCCTCCTGTGTCAGACTGTGGAAATTAAAAAAAAAAAAAAAATCCCATGCCGAGCTAAGAACGTAACCATGGTTACCGTGATACCTGTTAAACATCAAGGCTGTCATCGTTAGCGTGCTAGCATCAGGCTCAAAGCGCCATACGAGCCCACAGAGCCGCACGACTGCAGGCTTTTTAATGTTGTTCAGGAGCATATTTATTTTTGTGGGTCGCCAGATATTTTCCACTTGTATTTTATCCTTTACAAAGTCATTCAATACATGTTGGGGTTGTTTTAGCATGTGGCCAGGAACAACAGATGAAAACGACGCTTTCAAGCTTTCGCTGCGGCTTATTTGTGGTCGCTTTGTCCTTCACAGATACGATGATGATGATGTATAAAACGTGTGTTGATGTAACCCAGAGTTCATCCAGAGTACACTTCCAGTACATGCAAACCAAACAAAAACTTTTATAGTTGTTGGCACTGCGGAACCCACACTTGGCCCGAGCCGCGTGGCAGGCCAGGTGAGGGCTCTCTGTGGGTAGGAATGAGTCATCTGTTGTCACGGTTACAGAGCATCGTCATTTGTTTGCCCACCCCAGGCAAGGTCATTAATTACAGAGTCAATTTGGGACAGCAATAAGAAATCATGTACGTAAATGTGAATGGCAGCCATTTGGGCCAAAACAGTCCTCCCTCGCTGGACGTCGAGCTCTTTGAGCCGGGGCGTGAAATTCCGATGAAGTCTTTCACTTGGAAGTTGTGATGCTGGAATTCTTCTTTGAACTCTCCACCTTTTCATTTTTCCTAAAAGAAAGGTTGTTGTTGTTGTTGTTGTTGTTTTTTTATTAATTTCTTTTATCATGAATACAGATTGTCAGTTTGATCCTGCAGATGAATAACAAACATTTCCTGGGATGTGAAACTTCAGGTTAAATCAGACGGGAAGTTTTCATGTACTTCTCTTGAGCCGGTTTGTGTGTCTGTTTGTTGTTTGTTTGTTTGTTTGTTTGTTTTACTATGTATACGTTGTCTCTCTTCATACATGTTGACCATTTTGTTGATGTTTTTCTAGCTTACCACTACGGCTTGCTAGCTTGTACTATTTCTATTTTTATATTTCTCATTCTACATGTTTTTATTGCGTTTTCTTAATTGTGCATGGTTGATTACTGATATTTATCTTCTGTTTACTCAGGTTTCTGAGCGGAACGGATCAAACCTATTATTTTAAAATATTATTTTCTCTGCCTTTTACACCACATTAATGTAGATGCATGGTTATGAACTAATCCAGCTAGTAAACAATTTCATTCAGTTGCTTGTAGTTTTTCATTGTTACAGTCTTCTTCGCTGGAGTCACATGACGGGTTCAAGGAAAACATTTTGTTTTGTTTTGTTTTTTCGCAAATTGAATGAGGTCACTGCAAGATTGATGATGTGGCTTGATGGGTGATGCTGAGTGAGCTCGTCCAGCGTCGCATTGAGGAAGTCTCTGTGTGTGAGTGTGTGTTGGGGTGTGTGGAAGAGAGAGAGAGAGAGAGAGACCAGCACCAAGTTGAAGAACTGTGTGTGTCCAGTCAGCCGCTCAGTGGCACCAGCTTAACCCCTGGATTCCCAACATTCCAGCCCAAAGTCGGGCACAAGTCTCGCCGCTGGTCCATTTAGGGTGATTGACGTTATTTGCTACCATTAGGCACTACTCTGTAATTGACCTTTGACCCCTCACAAGCGACCTGTTGAAACAGCTTTAAACCAGATCGTCTAATCTCCATGGGAAAAGCCCTTAATCTAGACTTATGGCTCTGAAAGCAATCAACACCTAAAGGTGAAAGAGGGGAGCCGGGGTCACTGCCACCAGATTGCTGCGATCCAGTCAGGACTCACCGACCCGCACAAACAGACTTTATCAGAAAAAACAACTCAGGCTTCTCCTCCATCCCATAATTACCCGCATCCTTTTTTATGATTGAACACTCAACCACCTCACATTTCTTACATCGGCATGATGAAGAATGGATTCTATCATTTGTGACTCGCTCTTTCAAACTTGTCACAACTCAAAACAACTTGACAAAACCAGACTTTGATCCAGATTGACAAAAGGGGGGGTTGGTTCTGATAGGAAAATCAGGAGTGGGACAAACAGAGACAGTCACTGTGTGTGTCACATGGGTTTCTTTACGGCCACGCCCCTTTAGGAAACGAGTGGCAGATCCCGGGTTTATTCCCTTTCATGGGAGGAGTGACCTGGAGCAGCGTTTACGACAGATTCTCTTAGCTCATACGAGCAGAGACGTCAGAACAATCTGAAATTCAAATTTTTTTTAATTTTTTTTTTTTACTTCAAAGCAATACTCCTCCCAGAAGTGTATTTTGCCTTTAAACTGCTACTTTTTCTCCCTCATGCATTATTTCTGTGTGACTCCAGAGAGCAGAAAGAGCCGGCTACGTACGTTTGGCTTGAGGCTAACAGAGCTCAGTGGCTAACAACAGAGCTCAGTGGCTAACAGAGCTCAGTGGCTAACAGAGCTCAGTGGCTAACAGAGCTCAGTGGCTAACAACAGAGCTCAGTGGCTAACAACAGAGCTCAGTGGCTAACAACAGAGCTCAGTGGCTAACAGAGCTCAGTGGCTAACAGAGCTCAGTGGCTAACAACAGAGCTCAGTGGCTAACAACAGAGCTCAGTGGCTAACAACAGAGCTCAGTGGCGAACAACAGAGCTCAATGGCGAACAACAGAGCTCAATGGCGAACAACAGAGCTCAGTGGCGAACAACAGAGCTCAATGGCTAACAACGGCTACAGCAGATAAACAAATGTACAACCATACTCAGCTGTGCGGTGCCAAGTGCAACCAGCTTGTTGGTCCGCGCTTGATTGCCGTTGCGTCGAACTGGATAAAATACAGGTGGCCGGCTCTTTCTGCATTCTGGAGCCCCAGAGAAGTGATGCAGTCAGAAAGTCTTTGCCAGCTAAAGGCGCCTGTTCGTGAGTACTTGAAAGCGAAACCCTTTGGGTGAAGTATCTCTTCACTGTGGAGGTATTTTTGATCCCCTTGAATATTCAGTCTGCGTTTGTAACCCTTTAAATGAACTCTTGTTTACAGGAGGATTCTTTCTTCTAGGTTGTAGAATAAGAAGAGCATTTAAGAACTCAACCCATTTTTGGCCGGAGCGTCTCAGCGTGTGACTCACGGCCAACTCTAAAATCCACTCTGGTCAAGTTTTCATCAGCTGATTTGATAAAGTCTGACAGTTTGGGGGGGGATTAACAGCAGTTCGACAACATGAGATCGTTTCGAATGATATTGATCAAAGTTCACTTTAATCCTTTTAATCAAAGCAAGGAATAACGCCGAGCAAATCCACAACTTAAAAGAGAGACCTAATAAAAATAGTTTTACCCATAAATTCTCCGCCGCTCCAGTTTCTCTGATTGCCTGATTTAACCACAGATATGCTGCTGCTTCCAGGCAGACCGGCAGAAATGTGCAGCTGATTGACAACCTTATCAAGGCCTGAAGAGTGAAGCAGCGGCTTTATTAGATGAATGTGGGAGGTCTGTCTGACTCGGTGTTAATGTCCACAAACAGTGACCTCTCCCATGCCATTTTCCTCCCAAATACAGATATGAAAAGCAGCCCGTAGCTCAAAAGACGGTTTCATCCCTGAGTGCAAAGAGACGAAGGACAGAACGAGGTGGCATGTCAGAAGAAAAATGAGTAGAAATGTCAGTTCAGTAAACCACAAACTAGATGATCCTGTACAAACGGCGCGGTGATGAACTCAGAGGTTCCTAAAGTGGATGGAAAGACACAGAAGATGATGGAATTCATGATATTTTAGTTGTAACTGTCACGAAAAATAAAAAAAAACAAAGGGTATAAATCAATGTAATTTGAAGCTCAGGTGCGTTCAATGTTACGCCCCAACCACCTCTGAGCATAAAGAGGTCCCAAGACACCGAACAACTTTCCTGGTGGGATCAGAGGAGGAGGGACTCTCTTCACTATCATGATTTAATCCATTTGATCGGACAGCGTTGGATAGAAGGTCTAGAGGAGCGGCAGGATTCTGTTATTCATCCACACTCCTGTCAGCAGGAGGTGAACCTAAGTGTCGGTTGAATGACACCACAGACACAAACTCCATATAAATGGGGTTTATTGAGAAGACTTCAGCAGAATGACCTACTGGTCCGCGTATGTTTAAGGAGCAAAAAGGACACTCAGCTGTGTAAAATCGCTACTCCACGGCTTTTAATTTGTAACAATTTTCAGGGCTCGTGGTTCATCAGGCTAGGCAGAAGTGGGGAGCGCAGGGGGTGCAGGGTGAGGGCAGCTGGTTTTGGTAGACTGGTGAGATGATTCTAACCTGGCTCAGCAGTTGAAGTCTGCAGCTTCACGTGGAACCCATCCATCCATTTTCTACCTCTTATCTTCTTCAGGGTGGTGTGTGTGTGTGTGGGGGGGGGGGGGGTGGAGCCTATCCCAGCAGCCTTCAGGTGAGAGGCGGTGTTCACCCTGGACAGGTCACCAGTCCATGGCAGGGCCAACACATAGAGACAGACAACCATTGGCTCTCCCAGCCACGCCTACGGTCAATTTAGAGTCTGGATTAACCTGGTCCCCTCTTGATGTCTTTGGACTGTGGAGGAAGCTGGAGTACCAGAGAGAACCCAGCAGGAACAGGGAGAACATGGAGACTCTACCCAGAAAGACCCCGTGCTCCAGCCGGGGCTCCACCCACAACCTTCTTGCTGGGGGCCACAGTGAGGACCACTGCTCCACCGTGCTGCCCCACATGGAACCCCTAAGATCTAAAACCACCGTGAGAAATTAGAAACCGATCAGAAATGCGTTCTTGTTGCATTTTGAGCACCCAAACCCCGATGTGTTCTCCCGTTGTATGAAATGTCTCCAGGCAACAAGCTGTAGCGTTGACATGAGTAGCATGGATGCAGCCGTGAGTGCAGTTGTCACACACACAGTCAATAAGAACGGGAGAGGAGTTTCTCTGCAGGAAAGACTTTTTCGCCATTTTCACCATTTGGCGTGGTAATGGTGTCACATGGTTTGTTCCGTTGATCTGATTGGCTGAGGGTGCTTGTCCGTCAGGGCAAGGGCTCCACCCTCTCATGGTTATTCCAGATGAAGCTGCAGAGCTCCACGTTGGACCCCTAGGATCTAGATCTGATCTGAAACAGCTGGAAGGCCCAACTGCAGTCACGGGTTACCATGGTGATGCTAACTGCTTCGTTTACCCCGAACGAGACACAGATCGGACTGAGAGACGCGTCTTGAACTCCGTAACTGTTGAGGAGGAGATGAGAGGCTCTGTCGGCCACAGCGAGGGAACTGATAATCCCTCATCTCAAAAATGCGGGAAGTACAGCACAAACGTTTTAGTTAACTTCCTGTTGTAGAGTTTGACATTTTACAATCCCGTGTAAAAAGCCTACAGCACACATAAGAACCTTTAAGGTGAAACTGAAAAATGTCTGCCCCTGTTCTGTTCAGCATCTGGTTGCCTTCCCATCAACATTCCCTCCACATTTGCCTCCTCTTTGTTTTCACTGCTACATTTTTTTTTCCAGGGGAGATAAAACCCAGATCCCACAGTTTATACAAAGTACAATGCTCCTCTATTACATCAATGACATTTAAGATATTTCCTCTTAAAGTTACCACGCATTTCCTCAAACTGCTTATAGGCCATAATTGGAAACAGACAGCTTGTGTACCTCTGGGTCACAGTAGCCTGAAATATGTTCAATTTTGTTTTAATTTTCAGGAATTAGGGGCATTTTCAGACTTTAATAAAAGCACTGTTTTATTTTTGGACTGCTCTCAGAAGTAAAAAAACAAAACAAAACAACAACATGAATTACATCAGTTTGTGAAATGCTGGCTGGAGGGATCTCTCAATCAGACATCTAAACCAAATGTTTGTGTTTATGTTCCCTGCATGGGAAAGTGCCCCCGCTGCCGGCTCTGAGTGAGCGTTCTCCCCGAATAAATGCATGAATTTATGGCCGTCTGTGTGTGTGTGTGTGTGTGTGTGTGTGTGTGTGTGTGTGTGTGTGTGTGTGTGGCACAGCAGCGGGGCTTTTCCTTCTTGTCAATGGAAAACATTAGTGTCATGCCCCCACAAACCCACCCGACACCCCCCCAGACGCTCTCCCCCTTGTTTAATTCAGTCCATCAACACTTCCTCCATCAGCCTGTTAGTGTCACACTGCATTTCCTCTCTGGCCTCAACCAGGCCGACTCACCGCAATCGGCTCGGTTTTGGGTTTCCCCCCAAACGGCAAAGGGCTTCAAAGTCAATAACAGCTTTTTTGATTTTTATTGACCCAAAGACTAAGTTCCCCCCTCTACCCAAACACCGCTCGCCCCCACATTTCTTTAAGGGGAATAAATTACAGTAAGAAGGGCGATTGTGCTGGGGAAAGTGTTGTCTTTCTGATTTTTAATGAGGCGCTCCAAAAATGTTCAGCGCTCAACACTTCAAAGGGTTTAAGTTTTATAAATGTTTCAGATTTGTTGCTTTTATTTATTTTATTTTTTTTAACCAATCAAAGGCATTTCTTCAGGTTTCACCAACTTCATTTCTAAAAGTTCTTTCTTGACCCTGAATGTAGCGATTGCCAAAATTCAGCGTGAAATACGATCATAGTTCGACTCCAAAAGTTGAAAGTCAGCTCTGGTTTAGGGTTTCATTTTGATGACACAGCAATTTCAGGTGTGATTTTTAACTCAAAACCTCACCCAGAAAGTGTGTTTTCCAATGTCTTGAGCTCAGGAGGACATTTTTTTCCAAGCTGCGTCACTTATCTGAGACTCCCGAATGCAGAAGGAGCCAGTCACGTATGCTCAGCTTGAAGCTAGCCGTGCTTTACAAACAAACAAAAACCCCTGAAGTTAGCCAAACCAGAGGGGTTGTTTTCTTGCTCTCTGAGAACACAGCTGGGAGAAAAGAAAACGCCACGTGACGCAGGTGAAAGTTTGTAAGTGGACGTTTGAGGACAGTTTAGTTTGTGTTTGTAGTTGCTGCCAGAGTGGCTATTAGCTTCCAGCTAAATATACAAGACTAGTGAGCTCAAGACATTAATTGCCTCAAGTTTGCTGTGATAAATATGTTTTTAGAAATATCCTGGAGACCAAGGGGTGGGAATTATGACGCGAATGGCAGGCAGGATGCAGAAGTGACATCAGCCACATTAGCAAAGTGGTTTGCTCCTTTGTCTTTGACTTTTAGCTCCAAAAAAAAGAAGAAAGAAACACCTCTCAGTGCTCTCATCCATCTTCAATCTTGAGAATGTAAACAGTTTTCCATTCGTTATCAAACTTTCTACTTTTACTCCCTGCTCCTTGAATGTTTCTGTTACTTTTGATGCACGACAGGCAAATATCAACGTAAGAGGCGATGTCGCGACGTCGCGTCGTGTCACCGGAGGAGTAACGGCACTGACATCAGTGACAACATGGATGAAGGTGAAGGGGCTTCCGCTGCGGATGGGGAGGAATAAAAGACTCAGCGAGGTTGAATGAGTACTTGGATACAAGCCTTTTTAAAATAAGTATTTGTATTTCAAACTCAGTACTACATGTGTGTTCTTCCGGCACCTGCGTGCACGTATTTGTCACGGAGACAGAGAAAAAAAAAAATTGAGCCGCAACCTGTGGGTCATTTCGTACGGCAGGCCATTGGGAAAACTCTGGACGGCCAAAGCGGGTCCATCCTGACAGATAAGAGTCGCAATCAGCTGATAAACAAATGTTTCCAGGACTGAAGCAGCTGATGGCTGGCGTTTATCCGGCTGGACAACCTCAACGTGTCTTTGTCCTGGGATTAAACCCGTTAGGAAAACGTAGTCGCGCTTCAGTCTTCGCTGAAACAGAATCAAATTTTAACCCCCGCAGTGACGGGCGTGGACGTGGAGACCCATCTCGTCTTGGTCAGATTAAACTGTAATCCCCGACTGGAGTTTTACCGCAGAAGAAGAGGTTGTTTTGTTTTTTTGTTTTTTGTAAGGAGCAGGTTTGTCTCTCTGCGGGTGGACAGGTAGAGAAAGAGCAGACAATCTGTAGGTAATCAACCGCCCAATGACTGCCTCTGATCTTTGCGGGGAAATCGACTCACTAATGGCTCGCCTTGTGTCCTGTGTCATTTCCTTTTGATGTGATCAGGCAGTGATGATCAGCGATCCGGCTGCGAGTAGTAAAGAGCTCTCAGCAGGCACTTTTAATTACCGGGGGGACTGATTTAGGCAGCGGAGCCCACCTCGTCTGGTTTTTATTTCCAACTGCAGACTGACTGTAAAACAACACTACCAGCGCTGTCACCCAAAACCAAAGCTGCTCATGTACAAAAGCAGCCCGGGCCCTGATTATCATTCTGCGCCGGGCTTGTGAGCGACAGTTGCTCTGTTTTTACTTACAACCGCCCCCCAACACTCCCACCTCTTCTCTCTCTCCCTCTCTCTCTCTCTCTCCTTTAAGTATCTTTCTGCACACATAAAAACGGATGTCAAGTGCACACGCAACTTGCTCTATCTCAGACAAATCAGAGCCAGGTGCGTCCGTATGAGAGAGTTCATATTAGAGAGATATTGCAAACATCTGCGTGTTCTGCGTGTCCTCATCATTTAGATCCCTGTGTGACAGTAAAAGGCTGCGGAGAGGAGAAGAAGAAGAAGAAGAAGAAGAAGAAGAACCAGAGGAGGGAGGAGAGGAAGAGAGCACCCGCTAAAAAGTTACTCTGCCCGGTTTGTTCTGCTGCCAAAAAGGCCTGACTGATGGGGCTCTGCTGCACACACACACACACACACACACACACACACACACACACACACACACACACTAACCAACCAAAGTTGGACATTTTTGAACGCCAATAGTCTCCCACAGTGAAACACACTGGAGACATTGCAGGATTCCTAAAACGCATGTGTTGCTGGTAGGACGTAATTCACGGGTACACAACCAGGTAGACTGACCTCAAGTCTCTAGGAACCAAACAGTGCCACACGCGATGATCACGTTTCAAGTCTGGAATTTTTCCACCCACCGACCGGCGTCACCACCGTCGCAGCTAAGAACTTCCCCGGAAGGCTTCAGTGTTTCAGTCAGGTTCACCCCATCAAGGCACCTTCCCCTCTTTCATTTTCAGACGCTCCTTTCTTTCTTTGCGCCTTTCCTTCGTTGCAGGTCGGGGACTGGTTACCTGCACGCACATTTCTTGAGTCAAAAGAACGAACATTTGTTTTCATTTGAATGTGGGGGGGGGGGGGAGAAATACATGGCATTCCTAGAATGTAGGTGGATATTCCAGGTGTTTCCCCCCCTCACTGGAAATGTTTACGAACCCTTTGGACCACGTCTCCCTCGCCAGCACAGGTACACCAGTTGGAAAGCACAAACATCACAAAAGTATGGTGGAGTTGAACCCCTGCTTCCTTTTTTCGGCCCGCCCCCCTTCCTTCTTCTTCCTTGTCTCCCTTATTCTCACTTTCCTCCATTCATCACCTCCCTTTCTCGATCTCCCTACAATCTCACATTTTCTCTTCTCCTTCCATTTTTTTCCCTCTTCATTCTCCATCTTCTCATTTCTCTCCTTGTCACTCCGTCACCCGTTGCCTCCTCTCCTTCTCCCCCCTGTTTTTTTCATCTTTTCCTTTTCTCCACTATACGTGTTTTTGCCGTTCTTATCGTTCTCTGTCATTGTTTATCTTTTCCTCCTGGACACACACTCTTCCTCCTCCCCTCAGGCGTATCACCGAGAGAAAAGGAGTCATATAAGGACTTTTCAAATCTCTATAAAACTTTACCATTATGAGATGTTGTGGATAAAGTGAGTCTTTAATATGTCCAAAAAAAAAAGAAAAAAAAAAAGATCTGCACCCTCTTCCCACTCATAAAACCTTCACCCGAGGCCACAAACGGCAAGAGAGCAGAAAGATCAAGTATGGGAAGGCAACCGGAGGATCTTGTTCAAAGTGCAGAAACATAACATGTGTATCCAGTACATGGAGAGAGAGGGAGAGGGAGAGGGAGAGGGAGAGGGAGAGCGAGGGAGAGGGAGAGGGAGAGGCTTCAGCTCAGGTCAATAAGGGACAGAATAAGACACGTATCCGATTTTCTGTTAGTACAGAGATGTGTACCGTAGAGGACGTCCTGCCACTGGTACCACAAGTACTACCAGTAAAACTTCCTGCTTAAAATACAAAAAGTATCTCTCAAAATTGAAAGACGGGTCCAAACACACATCTTTTTTTTTCTGATAGATGATGAAATTTATCGATAAGGTATTAATCGAACAAAAAAGAACCACACTTACTGAACAAAGAAAGAGAGAAATACGGAGCCCTGAAGGGACGCAGAGAGAGGAACTGATCCTTAAATTTCTTTAAAGGGTGTTCAGCTTCCTGCCTGGATGGAATCATTTCAACATTTATCAACACGTTGTAGCTTGTAGCCTCACGTTCACTCAGGTAAGCAAGTTACATCTCGTGGGCTCAAAACACCGTCTCTCCCCGAGAGACTGCTTCTCTCTGTGTGGCCGCTCCAGGGTTCCGTAGCTGAAGAGGGAATTTTGCCTGCCACCAGACGGCTGAGATGTTTTTGAACCCGGGCTGCGAATTGTGATAAAACCACCGCAAACGCACTCCCAGGTGTTTCCGTGACCGCGCGTCTGGTCCTCTCACTCTTGTCGTCTGTATTTTAGCCTGGGACGGGGGGTCAGCCTCCGACCCTCGGCCTGCAGAGTCCATGCTTGGCGTTGAGCTGCGTCTTGTGTCAAAGACCCCCCCCCCCCCCCCCCAAAAAAAAAATCAAGTGCGTCAACATGTCTGCGTGAGAGTGAACCGCAATGCAGCACTGAAGAAGCTAAATGGAATTCAGCCACCATTTAATTTATTATTTATACAGGTTTTTTTTTGTTCTCTCCCGACATGACACATTAAAGAGCTAATAACTGGCCGTGTTTGCAGTTTATAGTGAAATTCTGGAAAAGTTCAATGTATTTCACAGATGTTACAAATATTAAAATTGCCGTGAAGGCTGACACTAGCTTTTTTTTTTTTATTTTTTTTTTTTTAGCAGTGGCATCGACGGACAGCGGCGTCCCACATCTGTAACGTCTAGCAGAAAAAACCTCCCAGCTGATATACATTACAACGCATTAAAGACAGAACCAGCTGCAAGAAATTTCGTGGAAAACTTTTACTTGCTTCGCGTGTTAAGATTTGAGAAAGGGAACATCTTCTCAGGAACTGAAACTGAAGAGGATGCGTGAGGAGGTGCGGGGACGGCGTCATTTGAGAGCAACTTGACCATGACGTCGTTATCAGGGACTCGTGAGGTTTATTGAGATTTGCGGGGGGAAAAAAAGTCCAAACTAGAATTCGTGCCTGGCGTTTTGCTGTTGACACGTGTTATCAAATCCAGAGAAGAACTCCATGTTGCTCTGGGCGAATTCACACTCTGAGACTTCCGAGTGACGTTCAAGGAGGCGGGACAAGAGAACGCTACCACGACAACCTCCATCCCGTCCTTCACGTATTCAAGATCCAGGTACCATGAAGCCTTTCCTTTAGTCTCTGGTGAAAAATGATAATATTATTTTAGTTTAAATTAATACACTAACATGTTGCGGGCAGCCATCAATCCCCTTCTCATGCCAGATTTCTTCAAGATAAAATAAAATAAGAGCACCAAGTCACACAAACGGACCCTGTCCCGGTGGGTTTGATGTGAACTGGAGGTTCACTGCTTCTGCTACTATTCATGTTTCTTTCTCATCTTTGGGAAAAGCAGACACACTACCAAGCTAATCAGTTAAATGGTTCTGGGTTTTTTTCTTCCGTCTTGAAAAGAACCGAGAAAATAAGCAACAATCTGGTGGTTTTTGGGGGACAAAACTCTCCGAAAGGCATTTTTAGACGCCGTAATTGTGATATCAGGGGCGATGACATGTCCTATAGTCTCAGGTTTACTTTGCTTTGAGCGGATTTAAATGCTGTCGTTTGAATGCTGTTGTCTATAAACCCGGCCTGATGTCCTGACATCTTTGAACCCGCTGCCATCTGACTCCTCCGAGAGGATTTCCCCTCTAAAGCCTCTAACAGGCTGCGTTTACCAGAGCAAACACAGAGGTCAAGATGATAGGACAACACTTTTGACTTAAAGCAAACAAGCGAGACACGCGTTGGAATTAAATCCAGCCACGACTCCAGGAGAGAGTCTCTTTGCGTTGCTCTGACTGTCTGAGACTTTATGCTGTGTATAATTATATGCTCCAGGAAATATCTTATTCCAGATCTCTGTCAAAGTCTTTATCCCTTCTTCGCTCTCTTTTCTTTCTCGACCGCTCTGCGAACATGTGTGAAACATTTAACATCATAGGAGAACTCAGTGAGAAAACTGAAAAACACCAGCTTCCAGTTATGCCCCCCCCCCCCACACACACACACCCCTACACCCCCCCACTCTGATAACAAAAGCTGAATCCTGCACTCGATTTACACCCTGCTTTGTTGCCCCAGCAAATATTTTGCTCCATCTCACAGCAAATCTGCCAGAGTGCAGAAACGCCTCCGTACGCCGCTATAGAGACGCCGCATTCCAGCCTTTTGTCCTTCGCTGGCTGTTCAGAGCAGCTGCTTGAACGCCAACGCCCCTATTTTATATCTCACCTTGTTGTTTGGCCGGTGACAGCGAGACCCTCCGAGAGCATCACACACATTCCTGCCCCTCTCTTGATTGCCACCCTTTTCTAAGAAGTCGTGTACGTTGTTTAATGTCCACAGACCCCAGAGACAATAGGCCACTTGACCTTTAACCCCTGTGAGGAAAAGGCAGCCTCAATCTGATGTAGAGATTCTCCTCTGCTATTGTCTGAGAGGTAGGGGACCCAATGTGGCTCTGGACTAAAAAGGGGGTCGGGTGGGGGGGGGTCAGTCATTGCATCTGCCCACCAATTTGTTTGTCCCATATTAGCCCCCCGACACACACACACAGCCCACCCATGGACGATGGCACTCTTTCCACTTGTGTGCTGACCCTCCTCTCACCCTGGAAACTGTCACTCAGCCTGCTCATCATCTCTTTGACATCGGAGAGGAAAACCAGCACGTTCCTGAACGCTGGTTTCTACTGATCAGGCGCTCCTTCTCACTGCGCTGGCGCGTTAAGCGGCTGGAGGGATGGAGTATCATCTAATGCAGGGCTAGCACTCACCAAAAAAAGGGGGGGGGGGGTTTCAGTGTCTTTTGATCCTTATTCTGTTCTAAATTTGATTAGTGGTCTGCTCTGTATTCTGGTCTGTGCGCAAACATCCAAACTATCTCATATAAAACACGACTGTCAGGTTTGAAGATCCCACAGGAGCCTGCGAGAGACTTGGCGGAGCAGCAGACGCGCAAGAGCTGACGCGGACGTTAAATGGTGGCGGCGTTGCGTTAATATCAGTGACGGCAGCAGTGGCCCAGCGACGCTGCAGGCAAGCGTTATCAGTGGTGGAGAGAGGTTTTACTGAAGACCTGCTCTTAAGTACAAAGGGCCTCATTAGCTCCCATGTCATGTGACCTGGGGACTCCAAATTAGTGTCAGATACTGAAATGAAAACTTAGGACTCATCGTGTTTTATTGCATTTGATTGTTCATATTTTTATGAATTAAAAAAAAAAAACAACATTATTTTTTCAGATGTAAAATGTGTTATTGACTCCAAACAAATCTGCTTTTTATTTTTGCAATACCTTCAGTGTCAGGTTCAGGTTCAGGTTTATTGACTCTGGACCACAACTGTGGTGTGGAGTACAAAATAACAATATAACAAGAATACATTTACTTCTAGACAGTTGGATCAGGGTACATTATACATACACAGCTGTCGATACATCGTGCATCACTACATACGCGCATAATCTGCTTCAGTGATACATAAACATACCTGTACGCATCCACGTCATGTGACCCAGGGACTCTAAATTGTTCCAGCTATGAATACAAGACTGAAAATACAGGACACGCCACGTTTTTAGTGCAGTTTATTGCAGTCCTATGTATTTATATCAATATCTAAGTGTGAAATTCATTTTTTTATATACTACAAAATCCATATATTTTTTCAATCCTTCTGCGTCATGTGACCTAGCGACGCCACATGGGGGAATGAAGAATGAGAAATAAACCAAAACGTTGTTGAAGACACTTTTAATCGGCCTGGTATCTTACAGTCACATACATTTTTATAAGAATAGATTCCTTTGGTTCGGTTAAACAATTTTAAAGATTTGTTTTACGCTGTAAAAACGTGATTTCTTCATTTTGATAATGTGACAAATTACAAAAATATTCAGGAGGGTTGATGGAGGAAAGATCAAGTAGAAGTAGAAACAGGATTGATCCTGTTGTCTTTTATGACATCAATCAGTAGAATATATATATATATATATATATATATATATATATATATATATATATATATATATATATTAGATTCCAGTAAATAATATGAAGCAAAAGAGGCTAAAATATGTTACTTATATTTCAAACAGCTGTATAGCCTAAATTCACCCCACACAGATTTCAAAGAGGTGACTTCTTATTTCCTATTTATATACATAGAATTGATAAAATATTTCACAGTCTTTTGCATTTTCCTCCCCACAACTTTACCCATATATGACGGTCCAGACTATAGCCTGGACTTTAATGGGACGTGGCGGAAAAATGCAATAACTTACTCATCGAACATAAATTATTATTTCCATATCAAATATTTACACATGGTACCTTTAAACATCAGTGCATAACAGACACAGATAAATGTACGTCTCCCCGTCCAGCACAAAGTAAACTAGGGTGGTTTTGTTGGAAATGTACCGGTGGATTCATCTAAAACACAAGCTTCACATTCTCTCCAGCACTCGAGTACATTCCCTGAGTCATAGGCCGCGTCAGGTGCTGCTTCCTCACTGTCGCTAGCTCATCATTTTGGGGGGGGGTCATTCAGTAAACAGAGGAAAACAACAATAAATTAGTTCAGTCCAGTTGTTAAACATCTTTCATAAGAAACTTGGGATGAATTTAAGCGTGCGTCTGTTCTGAGACACACAGACCGACCTCACATAGAACACAGGACATGCTCAACTAACAAATGATGCCAATGTAAATAAATCAGGCTTCATTTTCATGGTGTGTGTGTGTGTGTGTGTGTGTGTGTGTGTGTGTGTGGTTTTGACAATGTCACGTGAAAGGAAATAGTAAAAAAAAAACACACACCTTATGGGTAGATTGGGGTGGTGGTTGGTACCAGAAACACCCCATTTTCCAGCAAGAGATGGATGTTTGAGTCCTCAACTCACCGACCGTGTTCATGTGCCTAAGTGTAACACTTCCTGTTCGGAATCATTAAACATGACTTTCAAAGAGAGAATGTCATTTCAAGAAGCTTCTATCAGCTAATAAAGTTTTCCAAACCCAAACACACACATATATATAAAAGAAAAAGAGAATCCTAAAAGAGAAGAATAAGTGAGCATTGATGGACTCACGGTTCCCCCGATTGTTCCACATCCTAAAATATCCATACTTTAGGATTCTGTAGATTTTTATGGGATGCATCAACAAGACAACAGAAGTTGAAATCTCATCCCACCAATAACAGAAGACACCTGAAGCTAGTTGTAGTCCGCAAAATGTAGTTCAATAGCATAGCTTAGCATAGCTAGCATTAGCTTTGCACCTCTAACAATTGTCGTTTAAGTGGTGTTCATTTGTGAAAATCATCTTGCTGAACAAGAAATCGATGCAAGAGTCCAAAACTGAATGGTAAACAATCCCACTGAATTTTGGCTGAGGGGAACTGCGGCGATGCTTACTTCCTTCTTGGCCTCCGAAATAACGCCGCGCACGGTTTTACGTCGCTGAGCTGAGAGGGAAATTTCGGTTGAATTAAGACAACACAACAATGGGGGTTTCTAAGACGTCAGTTTGATTCAGTTCTCCGGGAAGGTGTTGGTGCCAGGAGCCGCTTCCTGATAAGGACAGTAACAGACAAGTGGCTTAAAACCTATCAAACAGACTCAGATCAGATTGGGAGACGCCACATTTGTCAAGGTTAGATTTGTATTTTCTGTCGTGCATTATGGGTTATTTTTATGAGGAGATAGTAAACTGAAGTCTGAACTCCTGGCTGCAGCTCATCTTACAATGCCTTGTGTTCAGGGGGGAGCTGCACTTCTTCTCCAATCAAACAGACGTCAAAGGTTTTCTTCCATCAAATAAAGACAATTTAAGAGGATTCACGAGCTCCTCTGATCTTCTACTTTGATGTTGCAGGCTGTGATCCTCCTCTGTGAGCACACTCATCTCCAAATACTGGTTCAGCCCATCGACTCTTGAGTTGCATCCAGGATTTCACGGGCATTCGTTATTCCTTTGTAATTCTGAGCGCTCAGATTTCAACGCAGCTTCTCGCCGAATTCCACTTTGAATATTTGAGTGGCGACTGTTGAAATTCTGCTCAAAAGTCTGAATGAAATGAAATGTAAATCAAGTTTCCGTGTGAGATCTTTGGGGGTTTGGAATGTTAAAATGCAAATGTTCAAATCGATGCTTCCTTTTTTTCTTTTTTTTTTTACTAGACAGAAAGACGGATCTGCAAAAACTCAAGGCCATCAGATCTGAACAGTGGATCAAGCAGTAAGCTCAGTCGTGTCCCAAAGTCTGGAAATGTTTGGTAAATGTGGTACAAGTCTATTTATTTTTTTGCCAAAAGCAAATTCCTTTTCCTCTAATAGATGATTTCATGTTTCCCATTTAAGTAACAACTTCAGCATTTTCTGAATTAATCTAATTTGCTTTCTTTCCAAGAGTTAGATGAGCTGATTGATCCCAGACGCTCATTTCAGTTCAGTGGAAACAGGAACACGGCGAGGATGACTCTTCCCAAATGTAACCAAATCCGCTCTTCGGCTCCTTCGCTAATTCACGTGTTTAATTTCATCGCTTCAATCTGAATCAAACTTGATTCGGAGAAGTGGCAACTTGTGGTTCTGCCAGGGTTCATGTGGGGGACTGTAAGTTTATTGTGCTACCTGCAGACTGAGCCAGGTTAGCTGCTTACCCTTAGCTGCTTTATGCTAAGCTACGCTAATCTGTTGTGCATAAACAGGGGAATTCTATCGACCTTTAGTCCAACTCTTGGCAATGAGGTGTAACATTTCCCAAAATGATGCGCTAGTGTTTGAAATCTTTAGTTGTTTGTGGGGACGTAGACGAGATCGTATGAGAGTTGTTGGTTGGTTTTTTTTAATCACATATTCATGAACTGAGAGGCCAGATGGACTTCATTAAAGCCACACTTCATCCAGAAATTGTACTCTGCCTTTCAGGAACTCACAAAGGTTTGTCTTGACCTCACAAAGAAAATGTTCCCCTCCTTTCCTCACTTCTTTGTAACTCCAGAGCGCAGGAAGAACGCAGCCACCTATATTTAGCTTAGAGGACTCACGACAGCAAAAACTGTCCCAAAAAAATACCAGTTGACAAACTCTCCTGTGCATCGTCCACGTCCTCTTCATCGCGCGGCGCGGTACGGGTCCGCCAACAAGCGAGTGCAACCAGCTGGTGGATTCAGTCGAACCAACTCGCTTGTGCCCACTCTCAACAGCTCTGGACAGGAAATGATGTCGTTAGTCTTTCGCTTAAAAAAAATGTTTGTGGCTCACTGAGCACTGATGAAACAGGACAATGTGTTTGAGAGTTTGTAAGTGCACGGTTTTGTTTGGGGTTTTTTTTGGCAGCTCTGTTGATGTTGCCATTTGCTTCAAGCTTCACCGGCATGGCTGGCTCTTCCAGCGTTCTGGAGTCACAAAGAGGTGATGTAGGGGGGACGAACCGTTTCAAGAGTTTAAGACACCTATTTGCGAGTCCTTGAAATACACTTTTGGACAGAAGAATTGCTTTAAGACAAGAACCACTAGAGCAAACAAAAAAAAAAACCAACATGTATGAGGTATTAATCATGTGACCTTGTTGGGTGCACGGCTGTGAAATTCATCACTGTGTGTTTTAAAAAAATCTCCATCTTCTCTTCATGTGGCGCCTCGCTCAGAAACCGCGGAGCCTGATGAGCACAACGCAGGTCAAAGTGAACCCAGCTACTACCTGCAGCCGCAGGACTCCACCACCATGTCCTCGTACTGTTTATAGACCACGTTGTTTCCTGAGTCGATGTAGAGGATGCTGATGGGGCTGAGTTTGGACGGGGCGCAGCAGCTGGGTGGCATGTTGCTGGGGTTCATTGAATTCATCAGAGTCTGGATGATGGCGTGGTTGGTGGGCTCCAAGTGGGACCTCAGAGGGAAGTCACACACGCCCTCGCAGTGGTACGCCTCATAATCCAGCGGGGCGATGATCCAGTCGTCCCAGCCCAGATCCCTGAAATTTACATGCAGAGGCTTCTTGCTGCACCTGGATTTGGACTTCTTGCCGTGCCGTTTTCCGTGACGGGTTTTGGATGCAGCCGTCCTCCTTCTCCGACTGGCTTTGGTGCCAGGGCCTCTCTCTTTAGCTTCTCTCCCAAGGCCCAGTAATGCCCTCCCCTCCCTCCTCTCGCTGAAGAGGGTCTGCCTCCTCTTGGACCTGGTGAAGACCACAAGGATGGCTTTCTTCTGCTGGGGTCTTGCATGCCGGTGCAAGCCCAGAAGGTGCAGGTCCACCTCCCTCTCTGGGTTGTCCAGCATGGCCATCAGCTCCAGACAGAAAAGCTTCCCCTGGCTCTGCTGCTGCCACTCTTTGAATATTTCCCACACGTCTAACACCTCCCACTTCGGCCTGTGGGAATCCTGCAGGTCCAGCGTCTTGGAGTCGAGCAGCTGCTGGTCGTGGCACGAGAGGAGCTGGACGTCCACGGGCTCTGTTTCTGATATCCTGAAATTCCCAGACACTTTGGTGTATATCCTGAGCTCGGCTCCCAGCACCTCTGCTTTTTCGGAAAGGGTTGAGACATCGAACAGATATTGCTGTCTCCTCAGAGGGGAGAGTGGGAGGTCATCTGTGGAACACATTAAAACAGCGGCGTCAGATGAAGATGATGTACATAACACAGAGAGGTGGAATCTGACAAAGAATCCCACTGTTGTCTGCACCGATTTAACCTTGGTGACAAAATACGAGTCTCTCTCTCTCTCTCTCTCTCTCTCTCTCACACACACACACACACACACACACACACGCACACACACGCACACACACACACACACACACACACACACACACACATACCTTGTCCACTGTCCACAAAACTTGCAATGGTGTTTGCCGCCTTTGAGGAGCGAAAAAAGCTGGCGTTGAGTCCCAGTTTCTCTGCCGTGGAGAAAGTTTTGTAGATGGACAGCATGTAGTCGTGGGGCTCAATTAACTCTTTAGATGCCGCTTTCGTGCTCCTGTCAACTGAAGGCGGCGGCGAGTAAAACTCCTTGAAATACCTCGAGGCTTCTTGCCCATCAAACTGCCTGGCCAACTTGCTGCTCTTGGCGGGTAAAATAACGAGAGCCGGGAGGCAGGGGGCTTCCCACGCAAGCACAAGCGCCCCACAGAGAAGCGTGAGGTGACACACGTCCATCCTGGTCCTCTATCAGCGCCGGAGCCTGAGCTTGAGGCCGGGGGACCAACGCCGGAGCGGAACGCTGCATCCACACTGCAGCAAAGTGCGCACAGCTCCGGAGGACAGGCGGTGCAAAGATTTAAGAAAAGGGGGGCGAGAACACGCCCACAGTGTAGGTCTGTTATCGCCGCTGCTAAATAGGAGGCTCAAATTAAGGCTGTAAAAGTAATTGTTCCTCTGTCACCCCCAACCCCCCACGGAGCAGATGTTGGAGCGGATTTTCTCCACAAACTTCATCTCACCAAACCCTCTGACCGCCTCCTGAGTGGGACTTCCTCTGTGCAGGAGCAACGTTTTTCTTCCTCTTGTTTATTTATTTATTTTTTATAACTTTTTTTCTCAGTCGAAGCAGGACTGGAGGTGAAAGCCTGCCCCTGAACTCGGAGCGATGTTTTACCGCGGACACTCCTGCCCTCTAGTGACGCGTTCAAACAGCCGCCTGGCCGAAACGTCATCAGCGTCATTCAGCACCATGGACAGAGAGTAGTTTGTCAAATTGAGGACGACATCCCCGACGTGGATGAATTACCGGCTGTTTCTAAATGATACGTTCCTGTTCTCTGTCTCCGTGTTGCAGAAACAAAGTCATTCCTGCCGTCCATGAATGACCAGAGGCAGAAAACGAATCCCGAACCAGAGTTTTCCTCTTCCGTCAAAACCTCGGATCGTGAACGCCAACTGATGTTGCTGGTATAAACCACTAGGGGGCAGCAGGTCAACACCAATCTCATTTCCTCAGAGCTCTGCAAGAAGAGAAATTGATGAGTCTCCCCTCGAGGTTTCTGTCTCCTGTTAAAAGTTGTTGTTGTTTTGTTTTTTTTGGGAGGGGGGGGGGGTCCTCACCACCATCAGGTTGGATCTTGTAGTTTTTGAAGTCAAATTCTGATTCGTCATCGTAAGCTTTACTGGTTGATTATCTTCCCCAGAAATAAGTTGGATAGTCGACAACCATAAGATTCTGACTTTGCGGGTTCCAGATCTTCACGTCTATCAAACTCTTCTCAGGAAAGAACCGTCCGGCCTGGCGAGGAGTTATGAAAGTACTTATCATCATGGTGGTCATGGCGGGCCAAACATCCCCTGACCAAACAAGATGGTACGCACTGTGACGACTGTTACTGAGATGCAACTTAAAAAAAACTGAGGGAACATTTTCCAATCCCTTTTTTTTTCTAAGTTTTGTGAGCTTGATGTTTGTTTGTTTGTTTGTTTGTTTATTTAAGTTGGTAAAACGTAATATGATTAGGTTGACCTGATGCAACAAAATTAAGTAGAATTTACAAAAAAAAAATGTTCCAGAATTTAAGTTCGATAAATATGAAAGAAGACAGCAGACTAGTTACACCAGACCTAATTAAATTAAGTAATATTTAAAATGAAAACTAAAAAAAAAAGAAGACTAGAGTTACTCAATTTTAACAGCATTAGCCAAAGCAGTTTCCAAGTTCTACATAAAATAATTACTAAATAATAATAAGACAAATGACAAAATTTGGAAATTTAGTCTGGAAGTTATGTGACGTGCTTGTGTAATAATTTAGTAAACTTAAATATCATTTTATCTTCAGCACAGATGAGAAAAAACATGCTAATTATTAACTAGGTGTCATAAGTTGATATTACTCTTTTATGAGGCCAACTATGAACTAATGATCAACTTTTGATCTTCAAAAGGCAGCAACTTTTGAAACCCTACTACTACTACTACTACTAATACTAATACTAATAATAATAATGATAATAATAAAATCTGTTTTTCCCCATTTGTCTCATGCTCATGCTGTTGACCTCATGGTCTTAACGGTGTTGAAGAAATCGTGCCTCTAACTTGTTCAGTCGTTGAGTTTAACCAGAGATGAAACTGACGTTTCCAACTAACTTTTGTGTTGCTCAGTGACACAAAAAGAAGAGAAGAAAGAAATCTGCCTTTCGTTCAGAGGTTGTAGGTTCAGTCTTAATCACAGACGTTTGCAGACTAACACAGAAAGGCAGACTCTCTTTGTCAGCTTTGCCGCTAAAGACGTTCTTGAAGGGTAACCAACTCTGGGTTTTCCTTTGAGCGCCTTGTCAGATGCGCCCTTTATTTTGACGTCTTTCTTGTGTGAATACAGAAGGATGCAGCTTGACTAGACAGCCAAACCGAGTTATATTAGTTTGGAGTTTTACACAGTGAAAATGCTGCTATTATAAAGCTAAGCTACCACTCTGGCTGAGCTAGCACCCTGGCTAAACATACACCTTGACTAAGTTAGGACCTTGGCTAAGGTAACACCCTGGCTAAGCTAACACCCTGGCTAGGCTAACACTCTGGCTAAGCTAACACTGATTGATAGTCCGCCATGTCTCTGTACATATGACTTGGAAGTCCAGCTACAATTAGACTGACATCATTTTATCACTCATTAGTGAAATGTTCCAGTCCTTCAGATGTAAGTATTTTGACATTCATATGAACGTCTAGATAATCATGTGTGGACTTTACTGTTCTTGTAGCAAGTGAAATGTGTCGCATGTGTTAAATTCGTCCTGCGGGGGGCAGTAAGGCGGAGAGTAGCGTCAACACTGTTAGAACATAAGAAGAAGAAGAAGAAGCGGTAGCAGTGGAGGAGGAAGCGAGAGTGCGTAAGCAGCTCTCGTTACTGTAATATTACTGAAATGTCACGGAACTTTTCAACTCTGTAGAGGTCAGACTTACTGCAGCAACGGTCTCCGATGTGTTTTATAAGTTTTTCGGGTGGGGGGGTTCAGGGGACTTCGAGGCACAGGAATAGCTTCCGCTCAGCCATGGTGTCGAGCAGAGCTGCCAGTGTTGCTAAAAGTGTTTACTTCTCCTTAGATGTCCGCACTACTAATGTTAGATGCCCACCAGAGTGACGTCATCCCCAGCAGGCCCTCGGTGGTGGCGAGGCGACATAGTTTTATAATTTGAATGACAGAAAAAAACAGGGAAGTGCAGAGATGTTCGTGAGGCCGAACGCTTCCTTGGTTTTGTTAGTGGTTAAAGTTTAAGCTGAGAGTTAATTAGGGTGTCAGCTGCATGAATATTTGGCTGATATCAGCGCTACTGTTGTTTTTGTCTACATTAAACATAAGCCAGCATGAGTTTCAGTATTATTATTGTTGCATTATTATTAATTTCATTGGCAATATGACTGTATGTCTGTGTGTCCCTCCTTGATTGGATGACAGCAAACATCATGTCCTCTCCGGAGATCGCGTCTCTCTCCTGGGGCCACATGAAGGTGAAGGGATGCTCCTCCAGCTACAAGGACTGCAAGGTCTGGCCTGGAGGCAGCCGCAACTGGGACTGGCGGGAGACTGGGACTGACGTGGGTGCAAGATAACGCATGTTTCAGTATCATGACCTAGAGACGCACACGTCCCTCTACCTGCGACGGCGCTCATTATTTGAATTTTCCCACCCCAGCATTACCCAGGTGTCCAGCCTGCCGACCTGGAGGAGGTGCTGAAGAAGGGAATTGACTTGCTGGTCATTGGCAGAGGCATGAGTGAAGCTCTGCAGGTAAACGCTTCTATAATCAGTCTGATTATAACCCAGAGGTTAGAATCACCACGCTTTTCCTCTGGCTGTTGGTCAGGGGAGCTCATGAAGATGCCAACTCCTGGGTTGGCCCGTGAAAACACCTCAATCACTCGTTTGTTGGAAGGCTCTGAGTTCATTCGTGCCACCATCTCTGCCCTCAGGTTCCTTCCTCCACTCTGGACTTCGTTAAGCAGAAAGGCGTTGATGTCAAAGTCCTGCAGACTGAAAAGGCCGTCGCTGAATACAACAAGCTAGCAGCCAAGGGGGCAAAGGTCGGCGGTGTCTTCCACTCCACCTGTTGATGCGGCGACTGCCTCACCAGAGAGCCTGTTGTTGCCCTGCTGCGTAGCTCCTCAGCGTGACTGCAGATATGACGAATAGAAATGTTTGTGGGTTCCTGAGCATTGGGCTGGATGAAGGTGATGCTTGTCACGCCAGACGTTAGTAAATGGATGATTTTGAGCAGTTTTTGCTGTTGTTAGCCATCAGTCACCATTAGCTTTGAGTTAAATATACGTGACTGGCTCTCCCTGACCTCTTAATTCACAAAGAGGAAATGCAGGATGGAAAAGTCTTACTTTGTGAGCTCAAGACTTGCTAGTACTAGAGTACTTGAAGGGCAAAATACATTTTTGGGTTAAAGTATTGATTTA
This sequence comes from Aulostomus chinensis, assembly GCF_037954235.1. Classification (NCBI taxonomy): domain Eukaryota; kingdom Metazoa; phylum Chordata; class Actinopteri; order Syngnathiformes; family Aulostomidae; genus Aulostomus; species Aulostomus chinensis. The sequence continues at coordinate 3,292,427 of NC_141341.1, read as the reverse complement.
AGCTTATGCTACGTACTTTAAGGAGTGCGTGTTTGGAGGTGGAATGAACATATGGTGGGTGAGCTCTACCTGAGTTTACATTTGAATGTGATTGATTCTCTTCTGTGCTCCAAATACAAATAAACACTTAACGTTTTCTAAAAAAAAAACGGTTGTGTGTTGCTTTTAGCCGGCGTGACGCATCACTGTTGATGTTCATTAGTGTGAGCTGGAAGGTTCAGCACTTTTAACCTCTCTGATTTCTTAAAAAGGTTCAAACTGACCATAATGACACATTTTGGAAGTCAAAGGAAAATATAGTCTGTATATTGTGTCTATTGTTGATACTTAATATAATAGATGGGCTCCAGCCCCCCCCCCCCCATGACACTTAACAGCTTTTTATTTTGTGTTTTCCTCCACATATGTGAGAAGAAGGTTCTATTCTATTCTGTTCTGTTCTATTCTATTCTTTTCTATTCTGTTCTATTCTATTCTGTTCTGTTCTGCATCGTTTCAGACAACCTCCAACGGGGCAGTGATGACGACACGGCGCTCTCTCTTCTTTTCCGGTCCTTGTCTTTGGCTCTGGGAAACCCCTTTTTTTTCTCAAACTCCAGCCAATCAGCGCCGAGCCTGCCACAGCTGCAGCCAATGGCGTGCGTGTGTGACGCCTCCTCAAGCCGCCTTGCCCCACCTTCCGGGGCGCAGTCGGCTTCATCCACTCTGCGGGAGATAGACTGTTGTTGCGTGTTTGCCAAACGAGCTTCCCCACACCGCCTCGTCTCCACTGTAGTACCGTCACTAAGTCTCTGTCCATCATGAGGGAAATCGTGCACATCCAGGCCGGTCAGTGCGGCAACCAGATCGGTGCGAAGGTAAGAAGAAGTAGAACCGCATTAACTTACTATCATCATGAGTATTATTTTTGCTAATGAGTGATTCAGAAAAGTTAGCTTTAAAACGTTTTTCTTTGTTTTACCGCACTTGTCGTCTTTTCTGTTAACCTTAATTTTTTAATGAAAATAGTAATGTGGCACTTATTTACATCAATCTCTTTATTCTTATCTTAAAAAGTAAAGAACCACACGTTATTTCTGTGTATCACCAGCAACCAGAAAGCAGCCGGCCTTTTGTTAGCACCTCCTACTTAATCCCCTGTTAAACACGGACCTGGGAAACCCAGGCTCAGTTTTCACATTTTGGAGTTTTAAGACTAAAATATTGAAGACGAGCACCAGAATCACTGTCGGTTTTATCGCCAGGGTGAACCTCATTATCCAAAGAAAAGCTTAATCTCAGTTAAGAAGGACTTAATTCATCTATTTTGGTGTCAGCTGCCCTTCTGAAAAGGAGCGTTGTGCTAATTTAGCTCACTACACGAATATAAAATTATTTATATAAAAAGATGCCATTTAACTGGCAGCTAAAGAAGAAGTCCAGTGAAAAGCTTTCTTTAAATTGTTCTGTCGGTTAAAACGAGACAATACAAAATGCTACAAGACCAAGATGACCAGATTATTAGGGTCATGAGGTCACCAAGAAGTGAAGGAAAAGTCTACCTAAGTAAGCCTTTACAGGATTTAAATACTGTATGGAAGTTTTGCGAGAAGATGCCAAATAAAGCTCCAAATTTCACTGCACTTAAACTCCATGTGAGCTATGAAAGGGTCCTGGAAACCCTGGAAAACTCATGGAACTCAAAAACGGTCATTTCCAGGCCTGGAAAAGCTTCTTATTCGTAAATGTTGCGCTTCACAAACGAGATCCTATGGGGTTCAGTTGAAAAGAAAAATGACTTGAGTGAAAGTTTTCATGTCACAGTCTTTCATTGATTGCGTGGTGGTGAGCGTTTTCCTCGAGGGCAGGACAAAGCCGTGGAAATTTATCGCTGAAAATATGAATGAGATTTCCGGTTCTGGTAATTTATTTATGTTCATCGGCAGATCGTGTCTGAATACTATAAGAATTCATACATTTGGGAGTTTCTCAAGAACCCCAGATTAAAGCCGCTGATCCGTGACAAATGGGGCTGGCCGGGCTTCAGCAGACGCCGGGCCAGCTGCTGTCTTGGCCGCCCGGTGAGCTTGATAGACTCTTTGTCACTGAGGGGGAAAACACGTGAGAAGAGGGTGAAAAGAAAGGAGAGATTTGCTGAGGCAGAGATGAGGGGTGGGGGGTGGGGGGTGGATAACAAGTGGCTCTGTGTCTGCTCTGAAAGCACAGATGAGATCATCACCAGTCAGTGTGTCAGATGAACCCCCCCCCCACCCCCAAACCACCGCCCTGACAAACACGTGGACGTGCATTCGTTCAGGTGTTATGGTGGAGATCAGTGTTGTCTTCCAGCAAGCCTTTAAATGTCATGTAGGTTTTTGAGTCTTGGGTTCCCGGAGGCGTTCGCCGCCTCCCTCCCTCAGCGCGTCAATGCCCCTCTGTCCTCTCCTGTCGGGTCCAAACTGCTGTTGCAGCCTCCGACATGAAACACGTCAAAATAACGCCTCACCTGTGAATTAAGAATAGCGGCTGCTGCACGACTGAGATGTGCTTTTCGCTATGAGAGAATGTGAATTCGTGGACTTGACTGTCCGGTGATTTGTTGAACAGAAGTTGAGTTTTGAAGGCGATCTTTAATTTCATTCGTGAATCCAAGATAAAGACTTTCTCTAACCAAGACATTTATGTTGAATACATGCATTTTTATTCATATGTTGCTCTCACACAGCCGGCCTGGCAGGTACATTGGGAGTGACTCAGGCGCCATTTGGCAGTGAGGACTTGTGTCTCCGAGGACTTGGTCAGGCTGAGGTCAGCCTGGGTTCGTTCCATTAACCAGTCAGAGGCTGAGTTGTCTGGAACAGAAGTTCAGTCGTTTCCCAAATTTACATTCTTCTTATTGTTTTAGTCCCTTAATGGAATTTCCACAAACATCTTGGTAACCCGTTGCTATGGCAATCCCATTGAGGTGAATTCACGGACAGCCAAAAATAGTGAGCGTAATGCTAATGAGGATTAAAAGTTAGATTGTCTAAGAGGCGCGCGCGCACACACACACACACACACACACACACTTACTGGTTAGCACAGGCACTGAACCTTTTATAGGAGTGGACTGACTTCCCTTCATAAAAACAGCCTAATCCTAACCCATTGACTCCCAACCTTCACCAGGAACTCAGAAAACTATGTTTTGCTGGCCCTCTCCCAACAACTCAAAAAACAATTTACACATGAATATTCAAAGTCTTGATGTCATAAACTTTCATTTATTTACTGACTTAGTTTTTCACTTTAACTTTCGTGGTTGGATTCCTCAAAATTAAGAACTGTATTTTGCCTTTCAAGTTGAGGTCCTGCGATCCCCAAACACTGTTTTGTCGCTCCATTTGCTGAAAGAGCCAGGCAAGAAGCCACAAAGCTAATTCATGGCTGCCCGGTGGATATGGAGCTTTACGTAACCAGCCAACAGAAAAACTGTCCAAAAAACGGCAGTTTGCAAACTCTCAGGCGCATCATCTGGTAATCCACGTCGTCTTCATGCAGCCATCTGCTCCGTAACCCACATTAGGCTCAATACTTTGGTTTGGGCCAAAAACAGCCTAAAATAAGCCATTGTTTGGCGCTACCGCGAGCAGGCGTGAGTGAATTGTTTCAAGTGAATACACCAGCTGGTCACGCTGGATGCTACCGTGAACGTGGAGGGTTTTAGTTGCTCTTGAAAGTTTGTAAATTGATGGGGGTTTTTTTTGCTCCTTTTTAGTTGGTCATTATTAGCTTCAAGCTAACTATACGTGAATGGCTCTGTCTGGATTCTGGATTCACAAAGACGTGATGTAGGAGGGGAAACACACACACACACAAGCACGCGCACACACACACCAGCTCAGTGGCACTCACACTCGTACTCCCTGGCATAGATTAGGGTCAGCTGACTGAGCTGGTGTGACAGTCTGTGCTGTTGTCTTAACTGAGTTTGGCGTCAATGTCTCAGCCTGCAGAAACGAGGTTGACGGACCCCTCAGAGGAAGCTCTGCTCTCGCTAATGCAAACAATAGCAGCGCTAAAGCGGCGGAGGCCAGGAATCTGTCAGAAAAACGATAAAAAGGTGCGCCGTCGCTTGTGTGGCTGATTGCCAGGTTCAGGAAGTGCACACCAGGACGGAGGTGCAACAGAATCCATCAGGCTTCCTGTCTCAAACACTAAACTGGATAAAAAAGTGTTGCAAGAACACATTTGTGCATAAGAACGTTTCTTGAATGATTGCCCGTTGAGGCTGAATTGAGAATGTAGAGCGTTCCAACATCGTAGCACGCGCGTACATGAGAAATCCCCGGATTAGCAGGAGTCTCTCGGTCAGCACCACTGACCCACAGTGGGATGCGTCGCCTCAGGTTGCACCACGGTGGACTTTGAGGCAGGCATTTCTGTTAATACATAACTTTGTGTGGTTGTAAATGTACTTCAGGTGAGATATTAATACACAAACACTGATTTGAAATAAAAACAATAAAACGCGCCTGTTCGCAAACGCTGTTGGCCATCTTTGCTCTTGGTGGCCGTCACTTTCCAGTAGTTTCGATCTTACTGTGCGTGTCTGGGTTTTTCTACATTCTGGAGCATATAGAAGGAGGGAGAAAAGAGGCCTGTGTGTGAGCAGTTTAAAGTCCAAGAGCGTTCAGATGTAAAACACCAGACGGCCCATCAGAACCAAGCTGTAAAGTCCTCCTCAAGAGCCGCGATGGCTCCGTCTGGAGGCAGCGACAGCGTTGACTTCCCTGTGATTAAATCCTCCCACAGGTTTAAACAATTTAGTGTCCCAAAAAAAAAAAAAAGCGACGTAGTTGAGCTTGAGAAAACAACCAGACCAGTTGTGACTGGGTTTTGTGGTGTTAGCGATATCAAAGTGCTTTCAGATGAATGGAAGAGGATTTTCTTGCTGCTTTTTTTTTTTTTCCATCTTTCCCAAATTATTTCCAGCTCTATTTGTCTTGCCACTTTCCCAAGGCCTTGAAACTCCATATTCTCCTTGTTGAGCAGTCTCCCAAGAGCAGAGGCTCAACGTTTTCCTGAGGATTGCATGTCGGTGCAACTGTGGTTAATGTGCAACTGTAGCAGAGGACTTCAAACAAATGCGTAGAGTTGTTTTCAAGCTCCTTATGTCTGCCGCGGCCTCGTTCTAGCCCTCGTCTGGACGTCGTCCAGGGGTCAGAGTGATCCAGTCGCTTCACGCTCGCACACTTAAACACAGTGCAGCCAGTGCAGCTTCTAATCAGCACAGAGATGGAGAGCACTGATCCGACTTCCAACCTTTCTTCCCCACGTTCAAAGAGACAACGTCTTGCTGCATGTTGCCGTTTTTAGGCAGTCTTGTGACTGCAAAAGGTAATCGGATCAGCTCGTCCCTGGCAAACATGGAAAACTGAGGAGTGACTGTGTACCTGTGGCGGGATTCCACATCTGTGACTGAACGATGCTACGCAGCATTTTATCAGCTGCTAACTGCAGGTTCTCCATGAAAACCAGAAAAGGTCGTTTCTAGTGAGGGATCTGAGGAGGCCATGTTGAAAGTGGAGTTTTATTCTGTCCGTTAGCTGGATTATGCCAAGATTTCCACCAAACTTGGTGGAGGGATCTAGAAAGAGCCAAGGAAAGAGCCGTTACGCTTTGTTGCTGATTAATCGTAGCGCCACCTGGTGGCGACAGGAAATCACCTCTTACACTTTGGAAGCAGACAAACTGTCACACACACGCTTGTTATTAGCAGCAGCACCGTTCTCACTGTTAATGATGCTGACTACTGATGGTGTGTGTGTGTGTGTGTGTGTGTGTGTAGTTCTGGGAGGTGATCAGCGATGAGCACGGCATTGACCCAACAGGAACCTACCATGGAGACAGCGACCTGCAGCTGGACAGGATCAGTGTGTACTACAACGAGGCCACAGGTGGGTGGATGCTGCTGAAGGGGGGGGGGGGAGGGGGTCTGTTGAAGCCCCCTCTCCCCCTGGTGGAGAAACTGGCTCATTGCTCAAGCGAGGAATGAGATGTTGACATATCAGATTTCCATTTGTCATTCCATGTTACATTAAGAGATTGAACCCGGCCCTATTTTTCCAATCGTATCTCGGATAATTCCCGATCATTCCTGTCTTCCTGTCTGGCGCCAGATTCTGACACACAAGGAGCTTGACTCCCTGATTTGATTGAATTTGCTTGCTCATGAACCAGGAGCTGCACATGTAGAGATGAACAGCTAAAACAAACTGACGGCGTGAACGGTGACTACATTTGATGTCACTGTTACAACAACAGCGCTCACGTCTCGTTTCCTCATGTCAGAAGTCAAAATCGGCATTTAGTCCGTTTGAATTGAACCGCTGGTGTAAACAGTAACAGAACTTAAAACAAGAATAACAAGAGAGGAACCGCTTCACCCCCCCGACCTGGTGATCCTCGCCCACGTCCAGAGGAACCCGTGTGCTGTTGAGCTGGAGTCAGAACACAGTCCCACCATGATCTGACCCAATTACAGCGAGCAAACCAAGAGGATTATGAGCTGTCTGCACGCACGCCGTTTGTTGAGATGTAAACAAAACCACTGATTCTGTGGGGGGGGAAACTTGCAACTCTGCTCCTTCACACACACACTTTCATTTAAAAATCTAGTCCAGTTGAATTTGAGCACCGGAAAACCGACAGGGATGAAAGATAAGACAAATGAAACGTGTCAGTTTCAGTTTGGTCGTTTGAGAAGAACAGGGAGAAATCGCACGAGCAGGAAGAGCAGAGGCGGACCTGCCTCCTTGGGCAAAATGCGTTGTATCTGCAGTTTTAGAATGTTTGACTCCATCTTGTGGCCTTCTGTGGTACTACAAGTGGACGTCAATGAACTGAGGTATTTATACCTCACGTTCTATGGTTTTATCAACACAATCATTCTCGTGTTTGTAGGGGGGAAGTATGTTCCCAGAGCCATCCTTGTGGACCTGGAACCAGGCACCATGGACTCGGTGCGCTCCGGACCTTTCGGACAAATCTTCAGACCTGACAACTTTGTATTTGGTGAGAACTCAGTGCTGCTCCATCGGTCACATGGGCCTCGCAGGTCCACTTATTGACTCAGATGACGCTTCAAAACAGTTCGGAGAGATTAATGTTGGCTTTTGATGGTAATTCTTGCAGTGGGGGGGGGGGGGTACATAATTTTTTATACTCTTCAAATGAAATGGAATCAACTTGTCGGAACACAACTGACAACTTTCTTTTTCTTTGTTAAAACAAGGTCAAAGTGGGGCAGGTAACAACTGGGCCAAAGGTCACTACACGGAGGGAGCTGAGCTGGTGGACTCGGTTCTGGACGTGGTGAGAAAAGAGGCTGAGAGCTGCGAGTGTCTGCAGGGCTTCCAGCTCACCCACTCCCTGGGAGGAGGTACCGGCTCCGGCATGGGCACCCTGCTCATCAGCAAGATCCGAGAGGAGTACCCCGACCGCATCATGAACACCTTCAGCGTGGTGCCGTCTCCGAAGGTAACACATCCAAGTGTGTGTGCTGAACAGCTGATGTGTGTTCTCCCGTTTGTCAGCAGACACTGAAAACTGTGAGTGCGTTCGAGTCTCAGCTGGTACATTGAGAGCTTATTTATTAGTTTGGCGCCACACTGGTGAAATGGTTTCTGATCTCAGACAGCTACACTTATGACGTATCAGTGACTCTCTGCGGAGCATCTGGGTTGTGACGTTTCCTCGCCGTGTTTCCAGGTATCGGACACCGTGGTGGAGCCGTACAACGCCACGCTCTCAGTCCACCAGCTGGTCGAAAACACAGACGAGACCTACTGCATTGACAACGAAGCCCTCTACGACATCTGCTTCCGCACCCTCAAACTCACGACGCCCACCTACGGCGACCTCAACCACCTGGTCTCCGCCACCATGAGCGGCGTCACCACCTGCTTGCGTTTCCCCGGCCAGCTCAACGCGGATTTGAGGAAACTGGCCGTCAACATGGTGCCCTTCCCACGTCTCCACTTCTTCATGCCCGGTTTTGCACCTCTCACCAGCAGGGGCAGCCAGCAGTACCGCGCCCTGACCGTGCCCGAGCTCACCCAGCAAGTGTTTGATGCCAAAAACATGATGGCGGCGTGCGACCCTCGCCACGGGCGCTACCTGACAGTGGCTGCTGTGTTCCGTGGGCGCATGTCCATGAAGGAAGTGGATGAGCAGATGCTGAACGTGCAGAACAAAAACAGCAGCTACTTTGTGGAATGGATCCCCAACAACGTCAAGACGGCCGTCTGTGACATCCCGCCACGTGGCCTCAAGATGGCCGTCACATTCATCGGTAACAGCACCGCCATTCAGGAGCTGTTCAAACGCATCTCGGAGCAGTTCACCGCCATGTTCCGCCGTAAGGCCTTCCTCCACTGGTACACCGGCGAGGGCATGGACGAGATGGAGTTCACCGAGGCAGAGAGCAACATGAACGACCTGGTGTCCGAATACCAGCAGTATCAGGACGCCACGGCGGAGGAGGAGGGCGAGTTTGAGGAGGAGGTGGAAGAAGATGCTTAAGAGGGCCGGAAAAAAAACCTCAAGTCCAAATTTATCATCAAAAAAAAAAAAAAAAAAAAGGAAAAATTGTGACTTGAAATGGAAGAATGTAGCAGAGAGTAAAGAGGGCTGCAGAGAGTGTGATGGAGCAGAAATAACGGAGGGATGAAGTCAGGATAAGAGATGGAGGCAGAGAAGTGAAAGAAGATGCAACATACAAGACCAAGTTCACGTGCCGTGGTTTACAGTTCAACATGACGCCATGTTTGGCCTCCCAAAGTCTCTTCCATACAAAGACCCTGTGTGGTAGCAAACACACACACACACACACACACACACATCGTATACTTGACCTCCATCAGCTCCTCTCACCATCCATCACCACCTCCAACCCTGTTTGCTCCTGAAGGGTTCATATTTCGAGAAGGTAACACAGTTAGCAAAGTAGCCCATGGAACAGTTCTGAGTCCCGGAGCAGCCGTGAAGAGACACAATACATGTTGAGGCCGTAAGATAGAACTTGTTCCCGCACAGTAGCTCGCGAAGGCGTTGAAACGGTTAAATTAAGAAAACAAGTCATACCTTGTGGCTACTAGTTAATTAAGTTGAGAGAACAAGTCTGCATTTTACCGTCCTGAGACACTGTAAACTGGAGCACAGGCAGTGTTTCATGGCTAAATTAAAGATCGAAGTGAAGTATTGCACTTAGAACTCCCCGAAAACTACCTTGTAAATTTTGCCAAATAATGACTTCTTGCACAAGAAACTGCGTTTTACATCGGAATATTCAAATGTCTGCACTTAGTAACTGAATTTCGAGCAGTCGGGAAGATCCAGCGCCAACGTTTTAAAATGAGCTTCAGAAATGTGAAATTCTGCAATTCCACGTCCAGTGTTTTTGGGTTTGTTTTTTTTAATTCATCAGTATTCATTGTGTTTGTTGTTAGCTTTCTCTCCGGTTGAATGTGATTTTAGGTCGTAGGTGCGACAGCATGGCGTCCTCTGTATCTTCATAGTGAAAATCAAAATCAGGTTCAGGGGCCAAAACGCGTCACCTTGATTGTTTTGTTTCCGTCGTGAGTGACCGCTTCTACAACATCCCCGCCAATTCCAGAGTACATTTTGTCTTGGAAATTTACTTCAGCAAACACGTTGATATCAAGTTTTTTATTTTTGCGATATTGTGACGTGCTTCAATGCACTGACCTTGGTTTTAGCGCCACCTACTGGTTTTCATCTCTTCTATTAAGATAAAGACGCAAAAGGTAACTCCATTAGACTGTCGCTACTTTTCCCTCTAGTTCGTTTTCAGAGTGAGAGTCCGTGTTTTCTCACGGTTTTATTTTGTTCAAATAGCACAAGATAAATGTCCGAACCAGTTCTGCTACATCTGCCAGAGGCCTGTTGTCATGGAAACGACGCAATGGTAGATTTTCATGGTTCGATTTCCCCTGCGGGTTTTTCCTCAGACGCCAGCCAACGTTGTGAGGAGGACGCAGTGAAGCCCTGTGGCGTCAGTAGCACCGTGTTAGCATTAGCTGGGTTCACTTCCCATTCCTCAGTGTTTGGATGCTGAAGGCTCGGAGCGTCTTCGAACCACGTGTCTACCAAATACTGACTTTTTAGAATTCAGATTTGCGGGAAAGAAATGACAAAAGAGCGTTTTGTCTGACCTCCAGCGGCTTTTGGAAGCATTTGAATCTCGATGTTCTCAAACACAAAAGGATCAGATGTCCCTTTGGAAAGAAGTCAGGATGAAATCTCCAATCATGAGAATAAAACGAAGGAGGCAAAACATAGACTTTTACTGTTTTCGTGCATCTAAACTTGAACCTGGGTTGAGAATGATGCTTTATTCAGCACCTGTGTCGTGGTATTTAATTTCTGACTCCATGAAACACATAAAAAAAAGGCAGGTTTTGACAGAGATCAGTGTTGAGCTAAATGTGTTTTTTGTTCTGTGAATGTTTACACTCTGAGCCACTACATCATGTATCCACATCACGTTGACCACTACTGTCTTCATGTCTTTGCTCTTTTTTCTTTTTTTTTTAATTTCCTGTGAAACAACTTGATTTGTACTTCCAGTGACTGAAACCTGTGGAATGAATAAAAAGGCATTTGTCTGAGGAAAAAAAAAAATACACCTCCACTTTGTGTTCTTCTTATAAATCGAATAAAACACTTGAGCATGACTGGCTAACTGCTGGTTAGCTTAGCATGAGTGGCAGTGGAAAGGAAGTTAAGCATATCTTTGTCTACATTCATTATATGGAGAAAGTGATCAAATCTGACTGGGTCAGCAGGGGTAGGAGTCTTTCCAGTCCAGAAGGTGGCGCTAATGCGCTAGAAAGCAACCGCCATTGCGCGAAGGAAGAAGAACCACTCACTGAAGCTCGTAGTGGATTCTGGGATCGCTCAGCTTGAGCTGCTGGGTGGGTTTGTGACCTGAAATACTCTGGGTAAGAGCTTCTGGTTTTTGTTTTTGAGGGGGGGTCGATATCAATTTTATGTTTTTGTGTTAAGTTATAATGCTGCGTGCAGGTCTGATGGCTAACTCAGCTAACAGCTAATTGTAACCCACCGATGTGAGCCAGCTAGCTAACACGTTACCTTGTCCTCCTTGATTCATCGCCAGTGTAAATTGAGTGTTTTGAGGTAACCCATCACCAGCTTCTTGGTGAAGTGCATCATTTTGTGATTATCCTCTTCCAAACATGGAGAGTGTGCGCGCAGTTCTGTTGTAAATTGCAATCGAGGAGGTGTCGGTGGTGGAAACTCACTGTGCCAGCAGGAAGAGCATTGGGCTTTTATTTGAAGTAGGTTTACTTCATATTTCGGTGCAAATTGCCCTCTTCGTTAATTCCACACATTTAAGATGAAGAAGCATAAGTAAATTCGTAAAGCTGAACCTGTCAAATATTTATCTCCAAGATGGAGAGGGGAAATTCTGTCCGACTGACGTGATGTAACAACTTTGGACATTTATTGTTTCGGGCTGCAGGTTTTGAAAACAATATCTTATTGCAGTTGTTTTGATTACAATAGGATTTACAAATTTTCACGGTATTTGCACTGAAGCTGTCGTTCCAGGGGTAGTGGTGTGAGTTCTGTGGGGACATTTATCAATATATGTCAAGATATATCAAATAGGTTTTCTTAAGTTTGTGAAGCCGGGACACCTCTGCAGCACCGCAATATTTCATTTGAAATGCTCTTTCGGCTCATAATTCGCCTTTGAATCCTCCCTGTAATTTGATAATATTGCAGCAGTCCATATTTCCAGTTTGATGAGATTTTAGTCTTGTTGTCGTTGCCGTTCTCTGACCAGCTAATTAGTTTAATTGCACCTCTAGATTGCAAAGGTTCCTGATATTAAGTGGTCACCGTGAGCTTCTGTCTGATTGGTTCTTCTGCCTGTGTTTTGAGTCCATCATCTTTGTTCTTATTGGCAGTTGTAACAAACCAAGGACATCAAATCGCCCTCATCAACTGAGACGGATCTGAATCTGCTTCCATTTCCAGACGCTGCTATGTCACTGCACTGTCTTGGGATCAAGCTGGTGGCCAGTTAGCAGGACATGATGGATTCCTCTCAGGGGGAAGACTCCCCCCACAGTGAGGGGCGTAAAGACACTGCAGCAGGCACATCAAATGCATCCGGACAAGGAGACAACAGGCCCAAGTCGATGAAGAGGAAATCTGGTGAGCCAAAAGAACGCAAAGCAAAGAAGCCAAAGAAAGGCCGCGTCCAGAGGTCTGCTGGTCCTGGCTACACCGTCCACCAGGGGGAGGACATGCTTCTGGTCATATCCAGTAGCACGTCTCAGTACGATGGCTCAGTCTGGGCTCCCAAAAAGAAGGGTAGCAAAAAAAAGAAACTAAGCAAAGGAAAAGGGAAAACTGTTCAAGTTAAGAAAAGAAACACAGTTGGTGCCAAGAGCAAACTGGTGAAAGCGCCGGTTACTGAGGAGAAGCAGGTTCCTTTGTTGTTTGAGCCGGAGAAAGCAACAGACCAGCGATGGGCTCAAAGTCTTCCTGAGGAGGTGCTGATCAACATATTTCAGCTGGTGGTGGTCCAAGATGGTGCAGTTCCATTCCTCTGCAGGTAGGGGGCCTGTTCATAGTTCCTACCATCTGCATGGGGTCCAGCGTACCAGGGGAGATTTGTGGAGGTGGAAGGTCAAGAGATGAGGAGAGGACTTTTGGGGGGGGGGGGGGGGGGTTGCCTTAACAATTAATTTACAAACTAAGTATCAACATCTCTGTTAACATTTCTTCTGGTTATTGAATAAGTGTTGATGTTCTAAGAGTTTTCTGCATCGACATCAGCAAAATCCTACCAATGCTCCAATAATATGGCTTCGTATCAGAGCTCGATTACTGCAGGGGCCTTCATTCACGTCCTTCCCGTGTGTCTGCCGGGTCTCTGCTGCAGGGTGGGCAGAGTTTGTCGTCTGTGGAACGTTGCGGCCTCAAGTCCGGTCCTGTGGCGCAAAGTGACTGTGAGTTACTGCTGGATTGCTCCAGGAAAAAGCCAGCTCCCGAAAACTGAGGCCAAGATAAAGGAAACGTTCAGCTGGCTGGCACACAACAGGTCTGCATGACCAGCTTCGGCCTGGAGCTGTCAGATGCTATGAGCTGAAAGAAGTGGCACTATTGTGAACATCTTGAAGAAAAAATTGTGGAGAGCAAAACCGTTTATTTACCTCATTGTCCCAGGGTAGGAAATGAAATAGAAAAATAATGTTTTGTTTTAATTTTCTAGATTCTCTCAGCTGCGCGAATTCTCTCTCCATCACTGGACGAAGAATGTCAACTATGCAATCGATGTGAGTCTCTCAGACGAAACAGTCATCCTCCTCTGAATCTTTAGGCTATGGCTCAATGACCAGCAGAAGAATCAAGCTGAGAAAACAACATTTTTCAAACATGTAATTATTTTACTCACAAAATAATTAATACTTTTTTCGATGGTTGTCTTACACTTTAGACAAAACAATGAATGGAGGCTGTGCTCTGCAGGCGGCTCAATACTGACGGCCCATTTGGCTGCTTGTCTGTCTCAAAAACATGGAGACAGTGATGAAACAAACCCTAAAACCTTGATGTCATGAAATGTTTCTGCGTGTGTGTGACCAGAGTATTAACTGATAAATACGTAAATGTATTATTTACAAACTTGAAAATACATCTCTGATCAGGTGGTGTAGTTTAACCTTTACTTCTGTTCCCTTCTTTGTGTGGCAGTTGGTGTCACGGCTCTGCCCTCACCTCGGCTCCCTCACGCTGTCCTACTGCACCGGCCTGACGGAGACGGCCTTCCACAGCCTCGGCCTGCACAGCCGCTCTCTGCAAAGTCTGAATCTGCAGTATACAGAGGTAGACCCGTGACACTGGTTAGCCCCGAGATCAGCAGCTTTACAGCAGCGTAGCTGTGGGTGGACATCATCCAGCTGTCACCTCTCCTCTCCTCTCCTCTCCTCTCCTCCCCTCTCCTCTCCTCTCCTCTCCTCTCCTCCCCTTTCCTCCCCTCTCCTCCCCTCTCCTCTCCTCTCCAGCAGCATCTCGCTCTCAATATTAGACGATGTGATGTCACAGGAATTGTTTCCTCGGCTCAGCAGACTTCTGAAAAACTTCCTTTTGCTGTAGTTTCAGGTTGATGGTCTCCTCGGGTACCTTGAGAATCACGGAGTCCAGATCAGACACATTCTGTTCACTCACGGCCTGAAGAACGACCGCCTGCTGACCGCCATCACCGTAAGCCCCCGGGTCTCCCACGCGTCTCCATACTCGGTCCCTCCTGGATCCTGCACTTTGTGACTGTTGCATCTAAAAATGCTTGATTTTGCAGTGGCTTTTTTTTTTTTTTTTTGCAACAAAATTTTTTAGGATTAAAAAAAAAAAATTAAGTAATTAATTAATTTGGTTCAAGAATGAGTTTAATACAACTTTCGTGAACTTAAAATCCAGTGCGGTTGCCCTAGCGACGAGCCCGAAGTGAGGTGCGTCCACGTGCAGAGAATGATTTATTTGTTATACGCCAACTAACGTGTAAATAGGAGTTCCTACAGCTGCTGCACATGTAAACACGCTACTGAAGGTTCCCTAGAACACGGGTAAACAGACACCAAGGGTCGTGTCCTGCTGTTTTCAGAGAGGCTGCTGTCCAGACCTGGAGTTGTTGGAGGTCAACACCAAACTTGACAGTAAAGACTGTGAACTTCCTGTTTGCATCCAGGCTCTACAGGTCGCTTGTCCCAAACTCAAGGTAATGTTTCAGTTCCATTCCTGTCTACGCTCTCCTCCACAGTGCAGAGTTACTAATGGAGAAAACTCTTACTTTGAAAAATGAGTCTGATGAAAGAACCCCTTTGTCTTCCGCTGATCCCACATTTGCACTCCTCACGTTCCCTGGATGTGATGCCTGGTTATTTGTTCACTCATTCATCAAGTACTACATCAGTATCAGTCGGAAAACCTCTAGGCTTGGGGAAGTTTTGGAATGATGAGTAAAGCTGGAAGAAGTTGGGAAAAGTCAGAAATTTGCTTCACAAACACGTCTAGATTAAAGGTGTGGAAAATAATCGATATTAATCGATGCATAGATGTGCATGTGCGCGATGCGAGTGCATCGGCTCATTCACTGGGTGTGATGCAATTGATGGGTGAAATCTAGATTCATCTCGATGCGTTGGTGGGTATCGGTAAAATCCGATGCAAGCGCCGTTTTCTTCATGTTAAACTTCACCCCATCTGCTGTTCCCCAGGAGCTATGCATGCACCATCATTACTTTGCGTATTGTATTGAATACGGACGGAAGCCGTGAGGCACAAACAATACACTACTAGTAAAACAGCATGGACGTTCGCGCGAACAGCAGCGAGGAAGCTTCTATATTTAATGCACCCGCAACGTTTAAATCGTATGTTTGGAAACACTACGGATTCGCAAAGAAAGACGGAAAGCGCGACAAAACGTCCGTCATTCGCAAAGAATGCCGCGTTAGGAAGCCGTACAACGGCAGCACGACAAACATGCAGACCCACTGAAGAAGAGTGCACCACATCACCGACAAGTCTACCGCCACCTCCCCGCTTCCCCGTCTAGTTCCTCGCCGGACACCGGAGAAACATTGATTGCACTGTTGAAAAAGTCCCTTTAGGTTACTCATTGAGTGTTTAGTTGTTGCTGTGTACTGTACTTTTACAGCAGTAATTATTGTTTAATTGTTTTTCTCTTTTATTGTTGCAGAACTCACTCAAATCACTGATTCTCAGTGGCCAGTTAGAAAGTCAACTCTAGCAGTTTGGCCGACGGTGTCATGGCCATTGAATGGTTTACTTGCACCATGTGAGGCCGTGCATTAGTTGTTCAATAATGCACTGTAACATGACCCGACTAGGACAGAGCTCTTGTGTGATGTAGGTTTGGGATTGGAATCCTTTAGGATTTTATTGATTCAGATTCCTTAACAGTTGCAGGTCCGTCTAATCCGTGTAACTACAAAACGGAACCCAAAGGACACTCATGGGTTCATTTGGCTCTATTTGTAGACTCAGAATTATGATGGTCCTTGAAATTTAAAAGTTAGAGAACCGCTGCTATTGTGATTGCATAGCCGATGTGAAAGTGTGAGGAAAGTTGTTGCTGTTTTAAGATGGCAAAAAGAATTTGCATGAAGTGGTGCATAGTAAAAAAGACAAACAGCACTTTTGTTGAATTTACTGCCAGGTGCCCATCAGGAATAAAGCCAAATCCTTTCTGTCGTACCAAACTGAATTCCATTTTTTTTTAGGGCCTGAGCCAGAGGGTACTTCATTTTCTTTTTTTTCTTTGCTTATTTGCATCATGTTGAATCGCATCATATCGCAACAAATTGCATCATATCGTATCGCATTGACTTGAACTAAATGATTATTGCATCGAATCGCATTGTGAAGAGGGTAAATCGTATCGTATCGCATCGTATCGGCAGAAAATTATAATTGTTAAAAGTATCGTATCGCTGGCAGTGCATCGAGATGTGTATCGAGTCGTCCTCAGTGCTGAGATTCACACCCCTCGTCTAGATAAGAAAATATGTGGTTCAGTTAAGATCAGCTGGATCTACGCTGGCGTGCTCTAACCCACCTAAATTCCTATTTCGTGAATGAAAGCACATAGCGAGTCTTTGATTTTAGATGAATACACTGCAAGAAACGGTAACATTAATTTTTCATTCGTTTTTATTTTTTAGTTGTACACAGATGTTTTCAGAGAATGTGTAGTCGTGGAAACGTGTTGGTGACGTGTGTGTTAGCTCTGTGTGAGGAATCAGGGTAGAGTCTGTCTTCACCGCGCCCATCCTCGACACTTGTCCATCCCATCAGACCTTCCGGATGCTGAACGTCCGACCTCTGCACAAGACCATGCGTAACGGTGCTGAATCAACCCCAGGCTTCCCTCTGCTGGAGGAGCTTTGTATTGCAACCACTTCTTATTCCTACATGAGCGACAAAGACTTGTGGGACATTCTGTTCGGCTCCACCAGGCTGCGGGTGCTGGACCTGCGAGGCTGCTCTCGAATCACTCCCTCTGGTCTGGCAGCATTGCCTTGTCTTGGTAAGTCACGTGATCTTTAGTGCATGTTGGGGTGATGCAGGTAATGGGAAGTTCAAAGGTATTAGATTTTAACTGTACAAACATGAAATCATGGTTTTGAACCACAAAGGGCTGGTATTATTTCATCAGTTACAATTATGCTTCAAGAAACAAATGGAATTGGAGTCTCTTTCTAATCGGTGTGAAAAGGTTTGTTTGGAGGGTCAACAAAGAAAGGGTGAGCTTTTTTTCAGGTTTCACTTTGCATTTGTTACAATTTGGGGTTTAAAAAATAGGATATTTCTAATCTTTATTTGAAATTGAATTGAAAATTGTAACCCTGCACAGTCCAGGCCATTTTGGGACACGAAAAAAAAACCAGAAGGTCTTTTTTATTTTAAGATGTCCACAGAAGAAATTGTAGTCGGATTATAAAGCTTGCACAAGGGCCTAATAATTTATAAAAAGGTATAAAAATAAGGAATGAAGAAGCATGTTGCATCCACCTGAGATGGAAAAAACACACCCATGTCTTCTGAATTTGTGAGATAAATGTCTCATAAAAATAAACTCTGTTTTTCTGAATCGATGAAAAGGGGGCTGCCTTCTTAACAGCCACAAAGTCCTGAGGTGACGGCAGCTGTGTGATTTAAAGCTCTGAGCAAATGAATCTGGATTATGTAAACGTGCGGGACGTCTTTGCGTCCTCAGGCTCTTGAGTAGGGCTGAAAACATTGTCTTGGGATTTCAAGTCATTTCCCTTATTGAGAGAGAGAGAGGGATTTTTGTTCTCTCAGCTGACTCCAACATGCTTCCAAATGCTTTAAGTAATAATGTTGAATTGATTTAGCAGCTACTTAGCTGTGCCTTCGAGAGCCATTTATGAATCGGTGCGTCCCATTTCTGTTTTGGCAGAGCTGGAGTGTTTGTTCTGGGGACAGTATTTTAGCAGCCATGTCGGCTCGTCCTCAACTAAGAAGGGTCTTCATCTGGTCACTCAGAAGTGGAGCCAGACGCTGCAACAGCTTGACATCGCCAATCAGCTCTTCTCTGAGGAGGACCTGGAGACGGCAATGTCTCATCTTGCTCAGGCGACGGATGCAGAAACCCTCCGTTCACTCAACCTCAGCGGGACCCGAATTACACCGCCAGCCTTAAGGTAATCAGGTCACCGCTTCCCACTCTTTACTGCAACATTCTTATTCACGATGAATAAAAAAAGACAATGTGTGTGTACAAATTTGAGGGTGAATCGAACACATTTGGGTTTTTGTAATCCCGAGCGCTATTATTTTGGTGGTATTGAAATATTGTCCTTCTGCATTTTCAGGCCAATCATCGGCTTAATGACAGCTCTCAATTACCTCAATCTCTCCTCCTGCCGTTACCTCCCAAGAGGACTGAAGAGAATTTACCGCGGCCAAGAGGACATTCGCCGGCTGCTTGACAAGCTGGAGTAGATCTGATGCTCTTTTCACGAACCACCAAATGAAAAACAAGACATGCCCGGCTGACTGCCTTTTATCTTTGGGAATTCCTTGTGAAGACCACAGTACCAGCCCTGCTCTGTTTAAAAACGTTGCGGGAATTTTGTTACAGTAATTTGAGGCAACAGTTCTTTTTAAATACTGTAAATTTGAAATTTCATGTAAATAAATGTTTTTCATTTCAATATGGTGTTGTCACTTCCTCCCACTAGAGAGTGCTGTAGGTTACAGTAGCAGAGGGACCACGGAAGAATCAGTCTTGCTGGGTTCAAGCAGTTCTTAACGTACAGCCGTGAGATGAATAAAAAGTTGAAAAGAAAAGCAAGTACTCATACTGAGCGTACTCAACAGTTTAATAAAGAAATGTTTCCCATAAGTAGAAACCAATAACAGTATGAATTACTGAATTTGCAAAAGCGAATAATAGAAAAACACCAGGTCCAAATATTAAAAAAACATCATCCTGTATGCAAAACTTTCTTTGTAGTTTGACAGTATTTAGGCAAATAAATGTGAAAATATTTGCTGGTTAATTCACAACAAATATATCGGACACAGAAACAGTAATAAACATTCACACATTCCCAATTTTTTAAACATGATTACCAAGAAGTAATTACAGTGGAAAATGTGTGTATTTTTTCTCACCATCTCACTTGAAAAATGAACACCAAAAAAAGTATGACACTGTAAGATGTATTTTGAACTCAGTAAAAATTAACAGAACTGAATAAACATGATGAAGACACAAATGCATGGAAAGGTTGTTTTCTTCACTTGTGCAAGGGGAGTAAACTGAGGCCCGTTCTGGGATCTGTGACACACCTCTCGACGAGTTGGAGATAGGTGAGGTTCTCTTGCGTGTTGGGATCAAAAAAGCCCTTGGTGTCATCATCTGGATCATTCAGAATCTGGTTCATTTCCTCATCAAAGTAACCTCTTTGGTAGGCCACCTGTACAGGCACTCTGTGACTGTGCACAGGGTCAATTATTCCTCCTGTGGCAATTTGTGCCTCAAGGAGACGAATGCCATGATCTTTGACAATGAGATCTTTCTTCAGGGCCTGGAACAGAGAGATTGTATCTCCAGTGTAAGGATCTCTGTATCCTGTAACTGCTCGTTCTGCGGAAAGCAGTTTGTTTTTCCACTCACTGCCAACAACTCTCTGAGCCACAGCTTTGTCTACAGAAAGTTTTTTGTTGTTCACCGGGTCGATGACAAAGCCAGTGGCAGCTTGAGCTTCCAGCAAAACCAGAGAGGTACCAGGAGTTAACAGGCCTCTGGATTTGGCCTCATAGATGCTGAGGGTCTCTTTGGTGGACTGCAGGTACACTCCTGCAATGCTGTTGGTTCCCTCTAGGTACTTCCGGACCGAGTCCATTTCACTTACTTCCTCCACTGTGAGTTTTCCTGAGCTAAGGTCTTTGTAAAGATCTTCATTGATGATTTGGGATTCGAGCAGCTCTGTAACACTGACATCCTTTCTTATTCCATGGAAGTTCTGAACGTCACTTGTCTCTGTGACTGTTGTGGTGATGGTGGTTTTTGTTGTGCTGCTTTCCACTTTTGTCTCTGGTAGTGGACATTTGACCACTGATGATGACGATGAAGTTGTTGTGGTCTGCTTGTGAATGATCGTCAGGAGGCTCTCCAAGAAGCGTTCAAGTGTGATCGCTCCAGACTTGTACTGTTGCACAAGTTCTCTCCTCTTCTCCTCGGTGATGTATATGGAGTAGAGCAGCTCCCAGAGAGACACAGTTGTTCCGTGATATTTCCCTCCTGCTTTGGTGGTAGTTGTTGATTTCAGAGTGAGTTTTGTTGCCTCGTCAACAAAGAAATAAAGCTCGCCTTTCTTCACAATGACCAACAAACTGAGGCCCGTTCTGGGATCTGTGACACACCTCTCGACGAGTTGGAGATAGGTGAGGTTCTCTTGCGTGTTGGGATCAAAAAAGCCCTTGGTGTCATCATCTGGATCATTCAGAATCTGGTTCATTTCCTCATCAAAGTAACCTCTTTGGTAGGCCACCTGAACAGGCACTCTGTGACTGTGCACAGGGTCAATTATTCCTCCTGTGGCAATTTGTGCCTCAAGGAGACGAATGCCATGATCTTTGACAATGAGATCTTTCTTCAGGGCCTGGAACAGAGAGATTGTATCTCCAGTGTAAGGATCTCTGTATCCTGTAACTGCTCGTTCTGCGGAAAGCAGTTTGTTTTTCCACTCACTGCCAACAACTCTCTGGGCCACAGCTTTGTCTACAGAAAGTTTCTTGTTGTTCACCGGGTCGATGACAAAGCCAGTGGCAGCTTGAGCTTCCAGCAAAACCAGAGAGGTACCAGGAGTTAACAGGCCTCTGGATTTGGCCTCATAGATGCTGAGGGTCTCTTTGGTGGACTGCAGGTACACTCCTGCAATGCTGTTGGTTCCCTCTAGGTACTTCCGGACTGTGTCCATTTCACTTACTTCCTCCACTGTGAGTTTTCCTGAGCTAAGGTCTTTGTAAAGATCTTCATTGATGATTTGGGATTCGAGCAGCTCTGTAACACTGACATCCTTTCTTATTCCATGGAAGTTCTGAACGTCACTTGTCTCTGTGACTGTTGTGGTGATGGTGGTTTTTGTTGTGCTGCTTTCCACTTTTGTCTCTGGTAGTGGACATTTGACCACTGATGATGACGATGAAGTTGTTGTGGTCTGCTTGTGAATGATCGTCAGGAGGCTCTCCAAGAAGCGTTCAATTGTGATCGCTCCAGACTTGTACTGTTGCACAAGTTCTCTCCTCTTCTCCTCGGTGATGTATATGGAGTAGAGCAGCTCCCAGAGAGACACAGTTGTTCCGTGATATTTCCCTCCTGCTTTGGTGGTAGTTGTTGATTTCAGAGTGAGTTTTGTTGCCTCGTCAACAAAGAAATAAAGCTCGCCTTTCTTCACAATGACCAACAAACTGAGGCCCGTTCTGGGATCTGTGACACACCTCTCGACGAGTTGGAGATAGGTGAGGTTCTCTTGCGTGTTGGGATCAAAAAAGCCCTTGGTGTCATCATCTGGATCATTCAGAATCTGGTTCATTTCCTCATCAAAGTAACCTCTTTGGTAGGCCACCTGTACAGGCACTCTGTGACTGTGCACAGGGTCAATTATTCCTCCTGTGGCAATTTGTGCCTCAAGGAGACGAATGCCATGATCTTTGACAATGAGATCTTTCTTCAGGGCCTGGAACAGAGAGATTGTATCTCCAGTGTAAGGATCTCTGTATCCTGTAACTGCTCGTTCTGCGGAAAGCAGTTTGTTTTTCCACTCACTGCCAACAACTCTCTGAGCCACAGCTTTGTCTACAGAAAGTTTTTTGTTGTTCACCGGGTCGATGACAAAGCCAGTGGCAGCTTGAGCTTCCAGCAAAACCAGAGAGGTACCTGGAGTTAACAGGCCTCTGGATTTGGCCTCATAGATGCTGAGGGTCTCTTTGGTGGACTGCAGGTACACTCCTGCAATGCTGTTGGTTCCCTCTAGGTACTTCCGGACCGAGTCCATTTCACTTACTTCCTCCACTGTGAGTTTTCCTGAGCTAAGGTCTTTGTAAAGATCTTCATTGATGATTTGGGATTCGAGCAGCTCTGTAACACTGACATCCTTTCTTATTCCATGGAAGTTCTGAACGTCACTTGTCTCTGTGACTGTTGTGGTGATGGTGGTTTTTGTTGTGCTGCTTTCCACTTTTGTCTCTGGTAGTGGACATTTGACCACTGATGATGACGATGAAGTTGTTGTGGTCTGCTTGTGAATGATCGTCAGGAGGCTCTCCAAGAAGCGTTCAATTGTGATCGCTCCAGACTTGTACTGTTGCACAAGTTCTCTCCTCTTCTCCTCGGTGATGTATATGGAGTAGAGCAGCTCCCAGAGAGACACAGTTGTTCCGTGATATTTCCCTCCTGCTTTGGTGGTAGTTGTTGATTTCAGAGTGAGTTTTGTTGCCTCGTCAACAAAGAAATAAAGCTCGCCTTTCTTCACAATGACCAACAAACTGAGGCCCGTTCTGGGATCTGTGACACACCTCTCGACGAGTTGGAGATAGGTGAGGTTCTCTTGCGTGTTGGGATCAAAAAAGCCCTTGGTGTCATCATCTGGATCATTCAGAATCTGGTTCATTTCCTCATCAAAGTAACCTCTTTGGTAGGCCACCTGTACAGGCACTCTGTGACTGTGCACAGGGTCAATTATTCCTCCTGTGGCAATTTGTGCCTCAAGGAGACGAATGCCATGATCTTTGACAATGAGATCTTTCTTCAGGGCCTGGAACAGAGAGATTGTATCTCCAGTGTAAGGATCTCTGTATCCTGTAACTGCTCGTTCTGCGGAAAGCAGTTTGTTTTTCCACTCACTGCCAACAACTCTCTGAGCCACAGCTTTGTCTACAGAAAGTTTTTTGTTGTTCACCGGGTCGATGACAAAGCCAGTGGCAGCTTGAGCTTCCAGCAAAACCAGAGAGGTACCTGGAGTTAACAGGCCTCTGGATTTGGCCTCATAGATGCTGAGGGTCTCTTTGGTGGACTGCAGGTACACTCCTGCAATGCTGTTGGTTCCCTCTAGGTACTTCCGGACCGAGTCCATTTCACTTACTTCCTCCACTGTGAGTTTTCCTGAGCTAAGGTCTTTGTAAAGATCTTCATTGATGATTTGGGATTCGAGCAGCTCTGTAACACTGACATCCTTTCTTATTCCATGGAAGTTCTGAACGTCACTTGTCTCTGTGACTGTTGTGGTGATGGTGGTTTTTGTTGTGCTGCTTTCCACTTTTGTCTCTGGTAGTGGACATTTGACCACTGATGATGACGATGAAGTTGTTGTGGTCTGCTTGTGAATGATCGTCAGGAGGCTCTCCAAGAAGCGTTCAATTGTGATCGCTCCAGACTTGTACTGTTGCACAAGTTCTCTCCTCTTCTCCTCGGTGATGTATATGGAGTAGAGCAGCTCCCAGAGAGACACAGTTGTTCCGTGATATTTCCCTCCTGCTTTGGTGGTAGTTGTTGATTTCAGAGTGAGTTTTGTTGCCTCGTCAACAAAGAAATAAAGCTCGCCTTTCTTCACAATGACCAACAAACTGAGGCCCGTTCTGGGATCTGTGACACACCTCTCGACGAGTTGGAGATAGGTGAGGTTCTCTTGCGTGTTGGGATCAAAAAAGCCCTTGGTGTCATCATCTGGATCATTCAGAATCTGGTTCATTTCCTCATCAAAGTAACCTCTTTGGTAGGCCACCTGTACAGGCACTCTGTGACTGTGCACAGGGTCAATTATTCCTCCTGTGGCAATTTGTGCCTCAAGGAGACGAATGCCATGATCTTTGACAATGAGATCTTTCTTCAGGGCCTGGAACAGAGAGATTGTATCTCCAGTGTAAGGATCTCTGTATCCTGTAACTGCTCGTTCTGCGGAAAGCAGTTTGTTTTTCCACTCACTGCCAACAACTCTCTGAGCCACAGCTTTGTCTACAGAAAGTTTCTTGTTGTTCACCGGGTCGATGACAAAGCCAGTGGCAGCTTGAGCTTCCAGCAAAACCAGAGAGGTACCTGGAGTTAACAGGCCTCTGGATTTGGCCTCATAGATGCTGAGGGTCTCTTTGGTGGACTGCAGGTACACTCCTGCAATGCTGTTGGTTCCCTCTAGGTACTTCCGGACCGAGTCCATTTCACTTACTTCCTCCACTGTGAGTTTTCCTGAGCTAAGGTCTTTGTAAAGATCTTCATTGATGATTTGGGATTCGAGCAGCTCTGTAACACTGACATCTTTTCTTATTCCATGGAAGTTCTGAACGTCACTTGTCTCTGTGACTGTTGTGGTGATGGTGGTTTTTGTTGTGCTGCTTTCCACTTTTGTCTCTGGTAGTGGACATTTGACCACTGATGATGACGATGAAGTTGTTGTGGTCTGCTTGTGAATGATCGTCAGGAGGCTCTCCAAGAAGCGTTCAAGTGTGATCGCTCCAGACTTGTACTGTTGCACAAGTTCTCTCCTCTTCTCCTCGGTGATGTATATGGAGTAGAGCAGCTCCCAGAGAGACACAGTTGTTCCGTGATATTTCCCTCCTGCTTTGGTGGTAGTTGTTGATTTCAGAGTGAGTTTTGTTGCCTCGTCAACAAAGAAATAAAGCTCGCCTTTCTTCACAATGACCAACAAACTGAGGCCCGTTTTGGGATCTGTGACACACCTCTCGACGAGTTGGAGATAGGTGAGGTTCTCTTGCGTGTTGGGATCAAAAAAGCCCTTGGTGTCATCATCTGGATCATTCAGAATCTGGTTCATTTCCTCATCAAAGTAACCTCTTTGGTAGGCCACCTGAACAGGCACTCTGTGACTGTGCACAGGGTCAATTATTCCTCCTGTGGCAATTTGTGCCTCAAGGAGACGAATGCCATGATCTTTGACAATGAGATCTTTCTTCAGGGCCTGGAACAGAGAGATTGTATCTCCAGTGTAAGGATCTCTGTATCCTGTAACTGCTCGTTCTGCGGAAAGCAGTTTGTTTTTCCACTCACTGCCAACAACTCTCTGGGCCACAGCTTTGTCTACAGAAAGTTTCTTGTTGTTCACCGGGTCGATGACAAAGCCAGTGGCAGCTTGAGCTTCCAGCAAAACCAGAGAGGTACCAGGAGTTAACAGGCCTCTGGATTTGGCCTCATAGATGCTGAGGGTCTCTTTGGTGGACTGCAGGTACACTCCTGCAATGCTGTTGGTTCCCTCTAGGTACTTCCGGACTGTGTCCATTTCACTTACTTCCTCCACTGTGAGTTTTCCTGAGCTAAGGTCTTTGTAAAGATCTTCATTGATGATTTGGGATTCGAGCAGCTCTGTAACACTGACATCCTTTCTTATTCCATGGAAGTTCTGAACGTCACTTGTCTCTGTGACTGTTGTGGTGATGGTGGTTTTTGTTGTGCTGCTTTCCACTTTTGTCTCTGGTAGTGGACATTTGACCACTGATGATGACGATGAAGTTGTTGTGGTCTGCTTGTGAATGATCGTCAGGAGGCTCTCCAAGAAGCGTTCAATTGTGATCGCTCCAGACTTGTACTGTTGCACAAGTTCTCTCCTCTTCTCCTCGGTGATGTATATGGAGTAGAGCAGCTCCCAGAGAGACACAGTTGTTCCGTGATATTTCCCTCCTGCTTTGGTGGTAGTTGTTGATTTCAGAGTGAGTTTTGTTGCCTCGTCAACAAAGAAATAAAGCTCGCCTTTCTTCACAATGACCAACAAACTGAGGCCCGTTCTGGGATCTGTGACACACCTCTCGACGAGTTGGAGATAGGTGAGGTTCTCTTGCGTGTTGGGATCAAAAAAGCCCTTGGTGTCATCATCTGGATCATTCAGAATCTGGTTCATTTCCTCATCAAAGTAACCTCTTTGGTAGGCCACCTGTACAGGCACTCTGTGACTGTGCACAGGGTCAATTATTCCTCCTGTGGCAATTTGTGCCTCAAGGAGACGAATGCCATGATCTTTGACAATGAGATCTTTCTTCAGGGCCTGGAACAGAGAGATTGTATCTCCAGTGTAAGGATCTCTGTATCCTGTAACTGCTCGTTCTGCGGAAAGCAGTTTGTTTTTCCACTCACTGCCAACAACTCTCTGAGCCACAGCTTTGTCTACAGAAAGTTTTTTGTTGTTCACCGGGTCGATGACAAAGCCAGTGGCAGCTTGAGCTTCCAGCAAAACCAGAGAGGTACCTGGAGTTAACAGGCCTCTGGATTTGGCCTCATAGATGCTGAGGGTCTCTTTGGTGGACTGCAGGTACACTCCTGCAATGCTGTTGGTTCCCTCTAGGTACTTCCGGACCGAGTCCATTTCACTTACTTCCTCCACTGTGAGTTTTCCTGAGCTAAGGTCTTTGTAAAGATCTTCATTGATGATTTGGGATTCGAGCAGCTCTGTAACACTGACATCCTTTCTTATTCCATGGAAATTCTGAACGTCACTTGTCTCTGTGACTGTTGTGGTGATGGTGGTTTTTGTTGTGCTGCTTTCCACTTTTGTCTCTGGTAGTGGACATTTGACCACTGATGATGACGATGAAGTTGTTGTGGTCTGCTTGTGAATGATCGTCAGGAGGCTCTCCAAGAAGCGTTCAAGTGTGATCGCTCCAGACTTGTACTGTTGCACAAGTTCTCTCCTCTTCTCCTCGGTGATGTATATGGAGTAGAGCAGCTCCCAGAGAGACACAGTTGTTCCGTGATATTTCCCTCCTGCTTTGGTGGTAGTTGTTGATTTCAGAGTGAGTTTTGTTGCCTCGTCAACAAAGAAATAAAGCTCGCCTTTCTTCACAATGACCAACAAACTGAGGCCCGTTTTGGGATCTGTGACACACCTCTCGACGAGTTGGAGATAGGTGAGGTTCTCTTGCGTGTTGGGATCAAAAAAGCCCTTGGTGTCATCATCTGGATCATTCAGAATCTGGTTCATTTCCTCATCAAAGTAACCTCTTTGGTAGGCCACCTGAACAGGCACTCTGTGACTGTGCACAGGGTCAATTATTCCTCCTGTGGCAATTTGTGCCTCAAGGAGACGAATGCCATGATCTTTGACAATGAGATCTTTCTTCAGGGCCTGGAACAGAGAGATTGTATCTCCAGTGTAAGGATCTCTGTATCCTGTAACTGCTCGTTCTGCGGAAAGCAGTTTGTTTTTCCACTCACTGCCAACAACTCTCTGAGCCACAGCTTTGTCTACAGAAAGTTTTTTGTTGTTCACCGGGTCGATGACAAAGCCAGTGGCAGCTTGAGCTTCCAGCAAAACCAGAGAGGTACCTGGAGTTAACAGGCCTCTGGATTTGGCCTCATAGATGCTGAGGGTCTCTTTGGTGGACTGCAGGTACACTCCTGCAATGCTGTTGGTTCCCTCTAGGTACTTCCGGACCGAGTCCATTTCACTTACTTCCTCCACTGTGAGTTTTCCTGAGCTAAGGTCTTTGTAAAGATCTTCATTGATGATTTGGGATTCGAGCAGCTCTGTAACACTGACATCCTTTCTTATTCCATGGAAGTTCTGAACGTCACTTGTCTCTGTGACTGTTGTGGTGATGGTGGTTTTTGTTGTGCTGCTTTCCACTTTTGTCTCTGGTAGTGGACATTTGACCACTGATGATGACGATGAAGTTGTTGTGGTCTGCTTGTGAATGATCGTCAGGAGGCTCTCCAAGAAGCGTTCAATTGTGATCGCTCCAGACTTGTACTGTTGCACAAGTTCTCTCCTCTTCTCCTCGGTGATGTATATGGAGTAGAGCAGCTCCCAGAGAGACACAGTTGTTCCGTGATATTTCCCTCCTGCTTTGGTGGTAGTTGTTGATTTCAGAGTGAGTTTTGTTGCCTCGTCAACAAAGAAATAAAGCTCGCCTTTCTTCACAATGACCAACAAACTGAGGCCCGTTTTGGGATCTGTGACACACCTCTCGACGAGTTGGAGATAGGTGAGGTTCTCTTGCGTGTTGGGATCAAAAAAGCCCTTGGTGTCATCATCTGGATCATTCAGAATCTGGTTCATTTCCTCATCAAAGTAACCTCTTTGGTAGGCCACCTGAACAGGCACTCTGTGACTGTGCACAGGGTCAATTATTCCTCCTGTGGCAATTTGTGCCTCAAGGAGACGAATGCCATGATCTTTGACAATGAGATCTTTCTTCAGGGCCTGGAACAGAGAGATTGTATCTCCAGTGTAAGGATCTCTGTATCCTGTAACTGCTCGTTCTGCGGAAAGCAGTTTGTTTTTCCACTCACTGCCAACAACTCTCTGGGCCACAGCTTTGTCTACAGAAAGTTTCTTGTTGTTCACCGGGTCGATGACAAAGCCAGTGGCAGCTTGAGCTTCCAGCAAAATCAGAGAGGTACCAGGAGTTAACAGGCCTTTTGTCTTGGCTTCGTAGATACTCATAACTTTCTTTGTAGACTCAACTCTGACTCCTGCTATACAGTTTGTAGATCCAAGATACTTTTGTATTGATTCCATTTTCTTCACATTATCTTCTGTTACTTCCCCTTGTATTATCTGTGTGAAAAGTTCCTTTGAGATGATCTTTGACTCATACAATTCACTTGCTGAGACCTGCTTTCTTAGTCCCTTGAACTTTCTCTCTTTGGATGATACTTCTGTAATGATGACCGAAAGTATTTCAATTATCTCCTCCATTTTCATGGCTCCAGTCTTGTATTGTTGAATGAGCTGCTCCCGCTTCTGTTGTGATATGTATTCTGAGAGCAAGACTTCCCATAAAGTCACCTGTTTGTCTTGAAATTTTCCTGCATTAATTACAATGTTTTTGTTTTTGAATTCAAGCTCAATTTGTTCTTCTGTGTGAAATGTTTGGGATTTCTCTTTCAACGGAAGAAGAAGCAACCCAGTCTCAGCATCCTTCTCACATCGCTTCATCAGCTGGAGGTAAGTGAGGTTTTCTTTGGTATTTGGATCAAAGAATCCCTTTTGATCATCAGTGGAGTTCAACAGGATGTTTTTGACTTCCTCATCCAGATATCCCTTCTTCATAGCAACATGAATCGGTAGCCTGTGACTTTGATTTGGGTCGATGATTCCACCTGTTGCGATCTGTGCCTCAAGAAGGCGAATGCCATCACTTCTTTGAATCAACTGTTTATTAATGGCTTCAAATAGTGATATGGTTACATCCGTATATGGATCTTTATAGCCAGTGACAGCTCGTTCAGCTGCGAGAAGGTGCTCAAGCACATCTGGTCCAATTACCTTCTCTCTAGCTGCCTCATCAACAGTGTAGAACTTGTTTTTTAGAGGATCTATGACCCATCCTGTTGAAGCCTGTGCTTCAAGCATTCTAAGTGCAACAGCAGGAGTCAGCAGATCTTCCTTTGTGGCTCCATATATGCTCATAACTTTTTGGGATGGATAAACCTTAACTCCCGCAATGCATCTGGTTGCATTTAGGTATTGTCTCACAGCTTCTTTTTGAGTTATGTCCTCAAAAGCAACTTTCCCTTCATTCAATTGGTTGAATGTATCTGCATCAATAATATCAGAATCCAGTAGTTGCTGTGCAGAGACAGGCTTTCTCAGGCCCATTATTGTTTTTGGTGGCCCGCTCTTTTCCAGTCTTTCAATGGTAGAAATCACTAATGTGATTATGGTTTGTCTGCTAATCTTTTTCGTTCTGTATTTTTCAATGAACTCAAGCTGTTGGTCCTCAGTAAAGTATCCAGAGTGGATCAAGTCCCACAGAGAAACTGATTTTCCTGAGTAGCGTCCTACTGATATGCTTACAGCTGTATGATCAAACTCCTCCTTTATCTCTGTATCAGTGTACATTTTCAGGCTGGCTCCTGAGGCTTTTGGTTTCTCATTCAGAGGCAGCAGGAAGAGCCCTGTTTCCTTATCTTTTACACATCTCTGTACCATCTCCATGTATGTTAGATTTTCTTGTGTCTTTGGGTCAAAAAAGCCCTTGGTGTCATCAGTTGGGTCTGAGAGGATCTGATTCAGTTCTGCATCAAAATATCCTTTCTTATATGCTACCTCAAGGGGTAAGTGAAGACACTTCAAGGGGTCAATGATGCCGCCTGTAGCAATTTGGGCTTCGAGTAAACGAATGCCATGCTGCTTCACAATTAGATCCTTTTTCAAGGCTTGGAAAAGTGAGATCTTTTGACCAGTGTATGGATCTGTGTAACCAGTGACAGCCCTCTCTGCAGACAGAAGTTTTTCATACATCTGTGGACCAATGATTTTTTCTCTCAGGGCATGTTCCACTGTAAGTTTTTTGTTTGTCAAGGGGTCAACAATGAATCCCGTGGCTGCTTGTGCTTCAAGGAGGCAAAGAGCAGTGCCAGGTGTGAGGATACCTATCCTCTGTGCTTCATAGATGCTTAGCCTCTGATTTGAGGGTTGTAGTATCACCCCGGCAACACAACTTTTCCCTTGTAGGTAGGCTCTCACACTGTCCATTTTCATCACGTCTGTGGTCTTGATCTTTCCATCAATCAAACTGTTGTATGTGTTTTCATTCACAATTTCAAGCTCCAAAAGATCCACCACAGAGACCTTTCCTCTGAGACCTTCAAAGTTCAGTCCTGCATCCCGTTTTATCTCCGTTCCCTCAATGATCTCTAAAATGGTCACCGTGATTTGCTCAGTTGTTATTTTCCTTGACTTGAAGAGCTTGAAAAACTCCTGTCTTTTGTCCTCTGTCAGATACTCTGAATTGATAAGATCCCACAGAGTTGTGTGCTTGCCACTAAAGCGGCCATACTTCACATTAACTGTTGTTGTTTTGAACGTTTCTTTAATGCTATCATCTATGTTGATCTTGTTACTTTTGCTTTTGAGTGGCAAGAGGCAGAACCCTGTACTAGGGTCTGTGACACATCTGGCCATGAGCTGCAAGTATGTCAAGTTCTCATGGGTGTTGGGATCGAAAAATCCTTTGGTGTCATCACTTGGATCACTTAAGATCTCATTCATCTCCTCATTAAAGTAGCCCCTCTTATAGGCCACATGGACAGGAATGCGATGGCTATTCACTGGGTCAATGATCCCGCCAGTGGCAATTTGGGCCTCCAGGAGGCGAATTCCGTGGTCTTTTATGATGAGGTCTTTTTGCATAGCTTGGAACAAAGAGATTACTTTGCCATCGTATGGGTCTTTGTAACCTGTGACTGCTTTTTCTGCTGACCGCAACTTTTGACAGATGTCAGGGCCCACAAGCTTGGCTTTTACAGCGTCATCAACAGAAAACTTTCTGTTTCCGATTGGATCGATAATGAATCCTGTTGCTGCCTGGGCCTCCAGTAAAACCAGAGCAGTTCCTGGCATCAACTTTCCTTTCTGTTTGGCCTGGTAGATGGTCATGATTTGGGAATCAGGTAGAAGAATACCTGCAATACTGTCTTTTCCCTGTAGATACACATTTACATTTTCATCTTCTACAACGTCCTTCACTGACTTTTTCCCTTTTTTCAGATCCTCCAAGACCTCCTCACTAATGATATCTGCTTCAACAAGCTGTTTGGCTGTGACTGTTTCTCTGATGCCTTCAAAGACAACTTTGGTTGTTTTCACAGACTTCTCTATGACCTCAAAAACTGTTGTGACAATCATCTTGATGGTGAGCTTCCCCTTTCTGTACTGTTGAATGATGTCTCTCCTTTGATGTTCATTAAAATATTCAGACATCAGCAGCTCCCACAGAGATACTGTCATTCCCATATACTTTCCACATGTCACATTAACCTTCTCCTCTTTGAAGGCCATTTTAGTTTGGTAGTCGATGAAGTTGAAATTAGCCCCGTCTGATTTATCATGGAGAGGGAGGAGGCACAGTCCAGTGGCAGGGTCGATGACACACCTTTCCATCAGCTGAAGGTAAGTTAGATTCTCCTCTGTGTTGGGATCAAAAAATCCTTTGGTGTCATCTCCAGAATCTTCTAATACGGCATTCATTTCTTCATTGAAATAACCTCTTTTGAAGGCCACATCTGTTGGGAGTCTGTGACTGTGGATTGGATCTATGATTCCGCCCGTTGCGATTTGTGCCTCGAGTAGGCGGATGCCGTGTTCTTTTACAATGAGATCCTTTGACAATGCTTGAAACAGGGATATAATTTCACCTGAGTATGGGTCTTTGTATCCTGTTACCGCTCGCTCGGCAGAATGCAGCTTTGCATGATATTCTGGTCCAATGAGTTTGTTCTTTATGGCCTCATCTACAGTGAACTTCTTATTTTCTACTGGATCTACCATGAATCCAGTTGCAGCTTGCGCCTCTAATAGGATAAGCGCTGTTCCAGGCATCAGTATGCCTTGCTTCATGGCTTTATAAATGCTCATTCTCTGATTGGATGAGAGCACTGCAATGCCTGCAATACTGCCTTTGCCTTGGAGGAATTCTTTTACTGTCTCCATCAACATCACATCCTGGGTTGTGGTCTTCCCCTTCTGAAGGTCTTCGAATGTTTCTTTGTCAATGACTTTTGACTCAAGAAGTTCGGTGGAAGAGATGCCTCTTCTCAGACCTCTGAAGCTGATGTGGATGGGAAGGAGCAGCAAGCCTGTGTCAGGCTCCACAATGCATTTCTCTTGGAGGTTTTGATAGTTGAGAGTTTTTTGTGAGCTTGGATCGTAGAATACATGTAGCTCTGACATCTGGTCATTTAGCAGACCTTTTTCGTAGAAGCCTTTCTGAATTGCAGATTCAACGGAAATACTTATCCTCTGAACAGGATCAAACAGGCCTTGTGTGGCTATCTGTGCTTCCAGCAGTCTCAATCCATAATCTCTTGGGACTAAATCTTTTTGCATAGCTTGGAAAACAGATATCTTTTCCTTGGTGTATGGATCTTCATAGCCACTTACAGCTTTCTCAGCAGAGAGAAGTTTCTCTCTCATCTCTGGCCCAACTATTTCTTCTTTCACAGCATCTGCAACAGGAAGTATTCGTTTTTTTATGGGGTCTACGATGCCTACGGTGGCAGCTTGGGCTTCAAGCAGAGCTAATGCTGTTCCTGGTTTAAGCAGACGTTTTTTCATGGCTTGATATATGGTTATCTTCTCCTTTGTCTTCTCCAGAAATACGCCAGCCACGGGTCCATGTCGTTTTGTGGAGCCATTTTGCGTCATCTCTGTTTCATGGTTGGCATCCATCTTGGCCTAAAGAGTTTGATGTGAGCAGGAACAGTTGCATGAGTTGGTTTGGATACTGCTTGCATTTTCTCTTAGTCACATTAAAATATTTACAATTAATCTGTAAGTCCAAAGGTGGTTGTTTCAGTGTTAATGTACTTGGTTTAATGTGTAAATACATTTTTATAAACACATATTTTACCCTAATATTTTTTCAAATACATGTGGCATTTAACGAAACAATGTTTTCACATGAAGCTGCGTGAAGGTTGCCAGAAAGCAAGCAGTGATTCACACCAAGTACACACACGATCGTCCGCGTGTCAACACATTTCAAACCTTTTTTGTGTCCTGTTGTGGGCCGCCTCAGATCCTCGATGCACTGCTCTGGCCGTCTCACAGTCCAGTAGGAAAACCAAGGCTACAGCCGTTTGACCCTGTGGATATGAGACAAGCTGAATAAGTTTGTTCATTGTTTTTTTTTAATTTTTTAAGATCATCCTCAAAAATTTGAATGGTGATTTGATATCATTGTTTTATGATGCCGTGAAGTCTCTAGTCTTTCTTTTGTGAATGTTTTTTTGACCTTTTTTATTCCCTAAACTCAAATCATCTTATTAGTATTAGACAAAGACAAATGGAACGAGATTGGCAACCCTGGTAATGCTTTGGTTGGAACAAGACCTCATTTCAAATTGCGCCCTGGACTCAAAACGCTTCACTTTTTTTTATTTTTTTTCCCACTGAAACAAAAACCATCTCACACAGTTGATATGTAAAAGGATGGTTAGCAGCTAAGAGCAGGAGCTAAATTCACATTAGTTTATTAATTTCTACAAGTCATTTTTTACAAAAAAAAAAGAAAAATTCAATAAAAGACTTTCATGTCAAATGTTTTCAAAATGCTCGTTGCCAGATTTGTAACCATGACAAAATACGTGTGGCCCATTCACATGGCACTACTCTAACCAGATGACCTCTGCCTTTGCTGGCATATGTCAGGTAGTTTTCCCTGGAATTTTCACCCCAGGACCCCTGCAAATGCAAAGGCCCATGCAAACAGAGCCACAGGGATGTAATGCAGTGTGATGCATGCAACACTTGAGCATCATCAGCCCCTCCCCATGTTGTCGAAATGTTCAACTCAAAGAAACACGACGCTGACACTGACCCAGCTTTAGACATAAACACACCTTTTATTCCCACCATCTCTGACAGTAAATCCCACAGCAGTTCCCTGGTTTCAGATGTGCTGCGTTTTAGACTCGTCGAAGCTGAACGCCCTCATCGCCGCCCATCCTCCTGCCGTTTCTTGGCTTCATCTGGAGTGATTCGTATCGTGTGTGTGTCTCCGCTTGAAGCGAGCCACATAAACCAATACAAAATGCCCGGGTAACAAAACTGCTGTGGACATCCTACTTTCACATACACAGAATTACTTTCTCAGTCTCCTGGCACAGGCTCCTCTTGATGCAGATCAAAACGAGTCCTGTGTAAATTATTTTAATTAAACTTGATTTCAGGAAAGCCACACGATTAGTATGATTACATCTTAATATACTCCTGTTACTTTTCTTCCACAGTATTAGGGTGGATCTGTGCAGATACGTTTCCATGTGATTCAAGCACAGGAACTTGCACACAAGGCCTTTTCACAACGTTCTTCCACGAATTAAAAAGAAATAAGCTGGAGGAGAGCTTTATGGATGCATGAACGATGTATTTGCTTGGGTCTGACAACACTTGGTACCTTGAACTGAAACAACCTTGAGTTGTCCAGCCACGATAGTAAGAAAATAATCTAAAGACACAAACGCTGCACAGTTAGGTTAACGCCTCACTGTTACTGTTCTGCTTGGCAGCCAAACATTGCCCAGATCCCAACTGAACTTTACAATCATGCAGTTGCTGCTGAACTGTGTGGAAATATGCATAAAAAGGAACACAAGACCTCTAAAATATTTTCATTAAATGGAAAACACACACACACACACACACACACACACACACACACACACACACACACACAAAGAAGTCATGTTTTTTGAATATACACTGATGAGCTAAAAGAAAAATTCACCACAGTTTCTGTCTGTTCCATTCATTAATATGTAGAAAACAATTATAAAGACAGCCCAACTAAATGTACACAGGAATGAAAGTCGCCAGCCTCTTAGATATTTCTGGGACAATCGCTGGTGGGAACCGTGGAATAAAAACACTGCTTTCTGTAGGAGGAAAAGGTGTGTACGCCTCTCCCTACATGCAATGTAGCAACAGCCAGGGATGACATCATCACAATGAGACATGCCAAAAAACACAGACGTCTGCCGCTCACACTAGACTGAAGTCCAACTCTACTGTTAACTCTTCCATATGTGCATAAAAGTACCGTCACACCCCGGTGAGGCTTAAACCATCACGAACTGTGCAACTAAAACACACCGACTAGGGCTTGAATGGAACACGCGGACCAAACTCAAAACACCAGGAGAGCTTTGATAAGCTAACCAGGAAGCAAACAACAGGACTGGAGAAAACTGTAGAAGCTGAAAGCTCAGTGTAAATGGAAGAGTGCAAATAGAGATGATGCCACCCGCGCGTGTGTGTGTGTGTGTGTGTGTGTGTGTGTGTGTGTAACCGCAGAGGCTCAGTATCTGACCGCAGCTGCGATTCTCACCCACTTTGTAAATGTTTGATTGTTTCTCATGACCTTTCACTTTAAAATTGTAACACTAGAAGTTTAGAATGTCAAAGAGTGAGAGTGCAGTAATCTGAGTGCCACAATGAACTCTGGGTGAAGTTCACGTCAGTTGATGTTGATTCTGTTGTTGATGTTGACACCAGGAGGAGGATTTGCAGTCCTACGACTACATTCCCTGCACATGTACCGGTACAACTTTATTTCCGAGAAAAAAAAAAGAAAAAAGAAAAAAAAATCCATTCCATCCATGTTCTCCCTCTTCTCCTGTTCAGGGTGGTGGGGGTGGAGCCTATCCCAGCAGCCTTCCCCCTGGACAGGTCACCAGTCCATGGCAGGGCCAACACATAGAGACAGACAACCATTGGCTCTCCCAGCCACGCCTACGGTCAATTTAGAGTCTGGATTAACCTGGTCCCTCTTGATGTCTTTGGACTGTGGGAGGAAGCTGGAGTACCAGAGAGAACCCAGCAGGAACAGGGAGAACATGGAGACTCACCCAGAAAGACCCCGTGCTCCAGCCGGGGCTCCACCCACAACCTTCTTGATGGGGGGCCACAGTGAGGACCACTGCTCCACCGTACTGCTCTCAGGATAAAATTTACGAAACTCTATTTGGAGATTTAATCAACAATTGTTTTAGTTGTCTTACTTTTAAAAAATATGAATAGTTTGGTCAATAAAAGGTGTAAAAATGAAGTAAAAAAACTTCATAATCTTCCAGCGCGCCAGAAAGAAATTCCAGGTGAAGCTGATTTGCCATATTAAACGTTTGACTTGAATCAAACCACGTAACTTGTCACAAATGTTATTTACTGGAAACGTAGGCTGATACGCTTTGACATCCTCCTTCAGAGAAAGTATGGCCGTCCCGTTTTTCTTCAAATGAATTAAATTTTTTTTCAACGAGCCGCTTCAGAAGACAAGGAACCCACGACTTGCTTGAAAACGTACCTCAATATTAATTTGCGTGATATCTACTGATGTATCTCCTCCTGATTGTCCTGCTAATCCAATCAGATGCGAGATGGGCAGCTCAGTCACAACAGTGCTGCCTCTTTCTTAGCGCTTATAAAATGTACTTCACTAAACTTCATTCACAAAAGAGGTTTTTAAACCAGATGTAATAGCAGCTCACGTTCCTCAGGGGGGGTGTGATGAATTATTTCTGCTCATGACTAATTAGTAAGTGATTCTTCAGGTTTTCCACCCCCCCCCGGATTAAACACTGCTCGTATCATCCGTTGCCTCATGACCTCTCGTCTTTACTGCATTCTTCAGCAGTAAAAGAAAAACAAAGCCAGGATGAATGAGGCAATGGGTGTTTCGTAACAGTTTCTGTGCCCGGTGCAGCGTCCGCCTCAGTAGCAGATGATGGCATCGACGGTGTTAAGACACACTTTACTCAAGTTTGGTCAAAGGTGAGCAGTGAGGAATGTTGGCTGTCCCTGTTTATGAGATGGGTGTTGGCCACACTGGCAGCGGACACAGAGTTATCCAGCGCTCAGGTCTACTTGTTCTCCTAAGAAAAAAACTCTGATAAAAGATCTCTCTCTCTCTGTCTCTCTCTCTCTGTCTCTCTCCAGGCGCCCTTCTGTGTCTTGTTTTCAAAACTTTTATGAAAATAATAATCCCTTACCTGGGGGTCCTGGGCTGCAGGGACTCTGGACTGGTTTGCAGTCTGTCTCAGCTGATAAGACAGACTGTGAGCTCCACCTTCTCAGAGGTCGTCCTTCACTCTTGCAGCTCCGATATAAAGCAGGTCCAGATATTAAACCCCTCCCCTCATGAGGAACTTCCTCCTCTCCTCTGACTGTGAGGGAGCAACGGCCTCAGAACTGTTCGCACTGAGCTCAGGATGCCAGGAATTCCTGTCAGACGTATTCTTTGTGTTCTCAAACAATGACTTCAATGAAAATCCTGCTGTTCTAACTGGACAGCAGGTGGGCAGTTAAATGGTTAACAGGTGGCTCGAACACAGGTCTTGAACCATCTTTGTCTTTTATCGACTTTCAGTGAATTATTCTCTCTTAAAAAATGAGACAGTGATGTTATTTTTCTTATTTTAGTAGCCTGGCTGAGACGGTCAGAGTCGGGCGCCGTGTGTGACGCGGGGCAGCTTCACTGGTCCTGTCTGGCAGGTTCTATGTCCATCATTTCACAAACCAGCTGCAAAGGCACTCATCACCTGCTGGTGACATGTTTGAAATACAGCTGTGTTGGTGACTAATAAAAAGACAAGCGTCAGAGTTGAGAAATCGGCAGTTGATGACGCCAACAACAGGTGATGAGGACATGTCATGCTATCACAAATCAGACACCTGACTGCACCTTTGAGTCATGGTACCTGGGTCCTGAATGCATAGGAGACATTTTGCAATCGGGAGTAAAGATCAGCCTTACAACCTTAACGTGAAGCTTCGTTGACTTTTCTTTTTGCTGGTAAACCAAACGCAAAGTCTCAAATGCAAGTCGTCGTACAGCGTGAACGTTTTTCAAAAAGGGGTTGGCGTCGCCGTAGGTTCCCTCCACCAAAAGCTGAGGGGAATTTTTTTTTTTAAATTATTGCGGAAACAAAGCTCGACTTCTGCAGCTCCACTACTCAGGTTGGAGCTGTGTCCTTCTTCCTCCATGCACACAGCAACTGTTTCTGGATGTAAATGTAAAATCACAGGTGTGGTATTTACCGACGCGTCGTGTGCTGCAGAGCAGGGACTCCCAAAGTGTGGTGAGAGTGTTGCCACTAGGGGGCGCGCCTGATTAAAAAAATGTGCAGGTTGCAGTGTTTTTTTTTGTATATAAAGGCATTTCAACAAAGCAACCAACAGTTGAACATGTTTTTATTTGTGCTTCCAGACGTGCTGTCTTGCTAGCTTGTATCTCAAGCGCAGAGATTCCCAAAGTGGGGTGCGCGAGCTGCCACTCGGGGGTGGGTGAAAAAAAAAATGTAATGGCGCTTTGGAATGTTTTTTTAAGTGGGATTTTCCCACACAATGAAGAAATGTAAAAAAAAAAAACAACACACACACAAAAAAACAAATCCTTTTCAAAATTTAAAATCCAAAGCTGAGATTGATTAACAAATAAATGCAGGCTATTCAAAATGCGGCTCATTTTCAGACAAATCGCAGAAGTAGTTATCTTCTACGCGCTCCATGTGGCATTGTTGGGTTTATTCCCTAAAGGTGTGGGGGATTGCAGGTGCGTCGACCCAGTTGGGATATAGAAGGGGGGTGCGCGGCCAAAAAGGTTTGGTAAGCAGTGCTGTAGAACTAAGCCTCAAAAACATGTTAAGCTTGTGTTAACCACACCTGTATTTTAAGGCATTTCAACAAAGCCCATTGATTTGGAGACGAGAGAACCAGAAATTCAATGATGCTAAGTAATTAAAAATGATTCCTGTTTACCTGACACAAGGAAGTGATATATCTTAATTGGTCTGTTTGACTTCCTCATCATTTCATAATTGCCAGTTTGCATTTGGCTTCCTGACATGCAGTTCTGGTGAAGAGCTGGGATGGGCTTGGAGGCTTCTGTGGAAGGATGATTATGGAAAATCTCTGCCAGGGAGTGTTTCAAGAACTTCAAGAACTAAATAGTTTGTCCCACAAAATGTCTTTCGTAATAATTGATATCTCCAAATAGAGTTTCATAAGTTTTATACTGAGAGCAGCACGGTGGAGCAGTGGTCCTCACCGTGGCCCCCCATCAAGAAGGTTGTGGGTGGAGCCCCGGCTGGAGCACGGGGTCTTTCTGGGTGAGTCTCCATGTTCTCCCTGTTCCTGCTGGGTTCTCTCTGGTACTCCAGCTTCCTCCACAGTCCAAAGACATCAAGAGGGACCAGGTTAATCCAGACTCTAAATTGACCGTAGGCGTGGCTGGGAGAGCCAATGGTTGTCTGTCTCTATGTGTTGGCCCTGCCATGGACTGGTGACCTGTCCAGGGGGAAGGCTGCTGGGATAGGCTCCACCCCCACCACCCTGAACAGGAGGAGAGGGAGAACATGGATGGAATGGATATATATATTTTTTTTTTCCCTCGGAAATAAAGTTGTACCGGTACATGTGCAGGGAATGTAGTCGTAGGACTGCAAATCCTCCTCCTGGTGTCAACATCAACAACAGAATCAACATCAACTGACGTGAACTTCACCCAGAGTTCATTGTGGCACTCAGATTACTGCACTCTCACTCTTTGACATTCTAAACTTCTAGTGTTACAATTTTAAAGTGAAAGGTCATGAGAAACAATCAAACATTTACAAAGTGGGTGAGAATCGCAGCTGGACTGGTGACCGTCCAGGGTGAACCCCACCTCTCGCTGGATGGATATTTTATGTAACCTTCTTTTTTTCTCTGCTTTTTGGCACGTTTGTTCATGCTGGCAGCATAAAATGCTTCTATTGAATTTCCATCTTGCGTAGTATGAGGTGTCTTGGTTGAGCGTAGTTTTGTTTTTGCTTCCAGATGTGCTGTCTTGCTAGCTTGTACCTCCAGTGCCTGCATCTGCTCCTCCTGGGGTCCTTGGTGGATGGTATGGATGTGTGCTTTGTTTGTTGAGAGGCTGTTTTGGTGTGAACAAGTCTCGTATGACTCTGTTTTGCTGAAATCATCTATGTGGTGCATGAGGCTCGGAGTGACCGTATGGTCGCGAAAGGCCGCTGGTTTGATCCCCGTCCCCCCTGAGAAAGTGTCTGTGTGCAACATCTTGAGTCTCTGATTGTTCCTGATGAGTGATCTGAGGCCTGGTAGCCGTGGGTGGGAGGGGGAATGTGAGTAAGAGCCATTATTGTAGAGCTCTTTGAACACCCTCAAGGTAAAACTACTTCAGATCCATCCCACGGCATTTGTGCCATAGCTTTTTCTCACTGTACATTCACACCGCATGTGCGAGAGCATTCCTCTGTGGGATGTCGTCAGTCATTAACTGACTCACTGTTAAAACGTACCCCACTGTTTGACGAACAGAAACCTGCTGGGCTGAAGCACTGCTTCATAACCACGACCGTGATGCGGATATCCAGTCCCCCATCTCGACTGTTAGCCCCAAAGGCAGGACGTGGACGTGAGCATAACTACTGACTCCAATGAGGTCGAAGGAGTGCACCATTGCGTGATTTGGGACCAGACCGATCCAGTTTGAAGAGATCTGGTGGCCAAACCGCTGGTATTTCGTGGTTTGCCGTGGGGCAGAAACATGAGGAAGATAGCGTATTAGCTGCCAAACGTTTCCATTACTCCACAGCCAAAATT
Organism: Aulostomus chinensis; assembly: GCF_037954235.1. NCBI lineage: Eukaryota > Metazoa > Chordata > Actinopteri > Syngnathiformes > Aulostomidae > Aulostomus > Aulostomus chinensis. The sequence continues at coordinate 3,251,244 of NC_141341.1, read as the reverse complement.
GAAAGGTCAACAAATGCAAATCTGTATGAGACCAAACATGTAGTAGCTCGACTGGTTTGGCATCATGATCAGGTGTTATCACCTTTGTGGTTTCTAAGGAATCATAAACCACCGTGTCCTCAGACAGGAGGGTGGCGTGATGTATTGAGTTACCACTTTCACAGTTCTGGTAACCTGCCTTCGTCTCTGCATCGTCCCGTCAGACAAACTCACCGAGTTGAAACCAGAAGAATAAGACATATAAGTGATGTGAACTCTGTGGCACCAGTAGTAAAAGTACAGTGACACTGGGTACTACAGCTCATTCTAGTTCGCAAGTGGACTGGAAATCACTGTCTTATCGAGGTGAGACATCAGTGGATGTCACAAATCACAACAAGTGTCTTGAGCTGATAAAGGCGTTGCCAGCGGCCACGAACTGCTCACAGAGCTGCGGCAGCTCCAACGGTCCAGCGCTCAGTGAGACACGCTTTGGTTTGAGCTGAAAACAAACTCCAGCACATCTGGTCCTCAGGGTTCAGTGCCAGACCAGAGGGCTCACAGTTGGTTTGTTTTTAGCTCAAACCAAAGAGGTTTGGACTGCTGAGCCCGTTACAGGTGACTCAGCACGTCACGTTTTAGTGGAGGAATGACGTTCTGCCCCCCCAGGAACACCCCACCCCACCCAAGCAGTGCAGCAGGACCCCCAGATGAGGGATGAGTTAAATTACTTCTAGTCAGCACAGAAACAGAGTGCTTCTGCTAGACTGTAGTATTTACCAAAGTTAATTGTTTAAAAAAGACTGACTTTGTGCTGACGCCTGTTTGAACCCTGGTGGTTTTATGTTCCGCAGCTCCGCTCATTAACCTGAACAGACTTGTGCTGATTCTTCGCCGGCATTTATCCAACAGCATGTTTGCAGAAGTCTTTCACTTTTAATATTTACCTGTTAAACTCGCCGCAGGCCTCCGCTGCCAGGCACTGGTTCAGGCATGTTTAGAACTACGTCATCTGTCTCTCAGGAACACACAGTGGGATCGAGACTCGGCCAGGCTGACTTGTTGACTCGGCGGAGCGTAGCTCTCACTGCTGAGTAATCAGACCACAAGGGAAACAAACTGAAAAGAGACAAACAGACGCGTCTGTAGAGACTGAGGTTTGATTGTGTGCTCTTTCAAGCGTCCAGTGTTTATCAGCAGGCAGCTTCGTTGTTTAGGTCCACATTCGCTCCAGGCTCCCTTGCATGTATCAGCATCCAGAGGGCCGGTGGCCATCAACCCTGCTTTCTGCGGTGGAAACGGGCAGAAGGTCCACAATGACTGGAGCAGCTTTTATGGTTCAGAACAATGGAGGTTTGGTGTTGGTGTGGTAAGGCAGATAGTCACGTGTTCAAAAACTGCATCGCATGTGTTTCCCCACACCTGCATCACTTCTGTGGGAACCCAGAAAGTAGAATTAACCACCAACAAGGACACTCCTCAGGAACATGGAGATGCAGACTCTCAGGCTGCGGTCGGTCCAGCGCAGGAATCCCAAACTGCCCCAGCTGCACCATTCGGTTCAGCCAAGTCGTCCGCACCTGCTCATGGTCGCTGCCGATGTTAAGTTTTATATCTTAAATAAGTATTTGTTTTTTGCTCAAATCAAAGTGTTTGTTTTTTTTTTTTTTTTGCAGATTACTGTGCATACAGCTGGTAAAGAAGATACTCTGGAGGCACGGAAGTAAAGCAGGAGGTAAAATTAAAAAAAAGTCTTTGTACTCAAGTTGTGAGTTCTTGAAAGGTAGAAAACATTTTTTGGGGTGAAGTATGAACTATAATAATAACAGAAAAATGTCTGGATATTATTCAAGAGGGTCGGAGGCGGTCGCCGCCATCAGTGGCCGGAGCGTCAGGCAGGTTTTTCTTGGAATGAAGCAGCTCTGCACTGAGGGCTTTTTGATGTTGAGGACGGGAGGCTCGTACTTCCGTTCTTATTTACAGATTCTCAATCCTAAATCCACCTTCGTCCCACAGCAGCGACTGTTCAGACGCTCAGCTGATCCGCGCTCAAGCCCTCCTCCTGATTGCTTTTTGTCCCCCTGTGATATTTCTTTTATTAGTATTGGATATCTGTTTATTCTGTTCAGAGACTTTAATGCCCTGTGTGGTTGTCACAACCCGTGTCGTATTTCTTTCATTGCCCACTTAAAGTCGAGAGAGTTCCTCCTGTGACTGGTGGCGCTGCTGCGGGCCTTGCAGGATGTTGCTCAGTGTTCTATTCTCAGTCTTCCTGGACTAATTCACCGGGTCAGGAATGTTTTTCAGAGCGCTCCCATTGTCCGCCGTGATCGGAGCTGCATGCTGTGCTCGCCGCTGCCAAACCCTCAGGATGAGGTCTCTGTAGAATCAGTAACTAAACCAAAAATAAGACCAGTAACTGTGAGGGTGTCGGTGCTCTCACTTGTAGCGTTTCAGGCCATAGAGAGAACGTTCTCCTTGGGCGCCATCACCCTTTGCACCCTTGGCAACCCAAACTGTCGTCTGGTGTTATCAGACTCACTTTGTAGGATGAGCCCAGGATGATCAGGCCACTCTAACATTTAACACTTACACGTTGAATCCTTGGAAGCTGTCAGACATTCTTCTGTCCTGCAGCTGCATCGGCACAAATCACACCTTTCTTTCTTTTTTCTTTTTTTCCCATTTTTACTGAAGTTCATTGTCAGCTTCCACTGTCCGCTCTACATGATTCCTGGAAACGCTCATCAGCTGTTGGTTGGTTCTCAGCAGTTGAACCTTCAAATCTGGATGTTTACCCAAGCAACATGTAGTATGTTTTGGCATTCCAGGACCCCACTTGACAGGTTTTATCAGCGTGTTATCTCTGGCACACCCAGGCCTTCTCTTTACATGCATCAAGAGAGACAAGGAGGCGTGACAGCTAAGCTACCGGTGGGGCCTTGAACAGCGAGGTGCTGAATTGTACATGTCAAAGTAATTTATATCAATGTGTTCATGCGTTTAGCCCTGCATGGTGTTGCTTCTGGGAAACATGACGAGGCGTGCTGCGTGTCAGTGGTGGGAGTGGCTCTACGACTACGCTCCGCTTCCTGTCCATTCATCTCCAACATCACTCGCTCTCATGGGGGGTTGTTGGCTGTAGATTCACTGAAGGAGCGAGGTGCTAAACCTGCTCTACTTGGAAAGAGTCAGGAGAGAACTTTGGTTGGGATTTTGCTCAAAACAAATAAAACTGACTCGACTTGACTTGACTTTCTCGCCCAAGTTAGAGGCGAGTACAAGCAGCCCTTGTTGTAAGGCAACTCCTGGGTAGCTTAGCATAAGATGGACCGTGACGTTGAGAGATAACTTCACGTGAACGTATTCACATCTGCTTTTTTGTGAATTAACATATCTGAATGCAGAAAAATGCTTAGAAAAAAGATTATATAATTTAACAAAACTAGATCTCATGACATAACCACCACCCCTTAACAACATGCTTAGCTTAGCATTGCTAGAAATGGTGAAAAATTCTGTATTGATCTGTTATATATTTTGTTTTTAATGCAGAAAGAGTAAACACTGGTTCGCTCCAGGGTGATCTTAGGGTGACCTCTTAACAAGGTGTTTAGCTTAGCTTAGCATATACCAGAAATCATCAGGGGGAAAAAAAAACCTTCTGAATGTGGCAGTAGCATCTTTTGTTTTTAAAAAGCGAACAAATGTGAGGACTTATTGTCCGATACGTGGTGATCCTTTGACAGGACCACAGTGGTTAACTAAGCTGAGCATTTATTTGAATCGGTGACGGAGAAACTTGATAATAAAACACCTCTGATATTCACTTTCATGATATCGTGTTAAAGGAAGACGAATGCAAAACAAATTATTAGACACGAGGCAGTTAGCTTAGCTTAGCGTTGCCGGAAACAGTGGGAAATACTGTATCTTCCCCTCTGATGATCACTCATTAATTAAGGAGAAATTTAAAGGCTAAACCTGCTCTTTCTTTGTTGCTTTTCACTCAGAAAAACTCTCTGCTCCTCCTCAAACCTTTGTAAGACCTCTGCCCTGACATTTTTGTTTAACGCACAGGGGCGTGCAACAGCTAAGACCTGCTGACTGATGAGACTTCAGAATCTTTCAACTCCAGTTAAACACCAGGATTCTCAGGGACCCGTAAGACCGGTTGAGTAAATCTGCTGCCCGGATTTTAAGCGTCCATCCATCCATCCATCCATCCATCCATCCATCCATCTTCTCCCTCTTCTCCTGTTCAGGGTGGTGGGGGTGGAGCCTATCCCAGCAGCCTCCCCCCTGGACAGGTCACCAGTCCATGGCAGGGCCAACACATAGAGACAGACAACCATTGGCTCTCCCAGCCACGCCTACGGTCAGTTTAGAGTCTGGATTAACCTGGTCCCCTCTTGATGTCTTTGGACTGTGGGAGGAAGCTGGAGTACCGGAGCGAGGATTTAAAGTGCTTTGAAGAACAAAGAAAGGACTGCTAAGGGACTTCTTTTCATGGAATCTGGCTCTTTTTACCTCTCTTGCACTCACACAGGTGTTTCCTGTCTGAGTTTCTTCTTTGTGACTCAGGAATGCAGAAAGCGACAGCGACATGTTGTGTTGTTGTTGTGTAACCAACTGTACTGCTCTCTGCTCCCCTAGTTGCCTACCCCCCCCCCCAGGGGAAAAAATAAAGTTTTTCTGAATCTGAACCTGAATTTGTTTAGCGTGAAGCTCAGTTTTCCACAATGGCTTTTATTTGAGAGGAACAAACAAAGCTTCAACACTTCAGGCTCCCTGCTACTGTGAAGGAGCGTGGATGAGTTGGTTCAACTGAACTCACTGGCTGGTTGCGCTCGGCGCTGCAGTGAACCAACATGGAGTGCAGACCAGGTGTCACCTTTAGATGAACCAACTCACTGGAACTGGTCCACACTGGTTCATGGCAGTCCAGAACTGGGAGTATCATTGTTGGTTTTTAGCTCAAACCAACATGTGTTTGTGGGTTCCAGAGTACAGAGCTGGATAAAAGTGACATGGATCACACCGGAAGATGAACTCCAGAGTTTGCAGATGGACACCTTGAAAGTTTTACTCTTGTTAGCTCCATTAGCTTCAAGCTAACTATTTGTGGCTGGTTCCTCCTGCAATCTGGGGTTACAGCGAAGTAATGCAGGAGGGAAAAAATGGCTTCTTGAGCTCAAGACCTGTTGGTGAGTACTTGAAAGGCAAAATGTGTTTTTCAGGTGAAGTATTGCTTTAAGTATTCCGTGTACTACACATTTTAGGTTTTGTGATATTTTGTGTCCTCATACTTTCAAACCAGCTGATGAACCAGATGTGGACAAAAATGTGTTTTAAAAACGCCACTTGGCCTGTAGGGATCAAAGAGATCAAAGCGGTGGCGGAGAGACTGCTAATAAGTGTTTATTCTTCTGGAGTTCACACTGCCGGCGCACATCCTCACCTCTCTGCAGCCTGACCTGCTTACAGCAGCTGTTTATCAGTCTGATGAAATCCCACCCGCTCGGTGAAGCCAGAGGGGTGCGGCATGGTGCTGCAACACTCTGGTGATAAATGTCAGTGATCGGCAACCAACCACCAGCCACTTTCTCTTTAGTTTAAAGGTTATTTGTTACCGGATCCGACACGCTTAGGACTGGGATTGTTTCACATGGACTCTCCAGTTTTGGGCCCCCATGTTTTCTTCTTTCCCCTCAAACTCAACGCTGAGCCTCTTTCATTCCACCTGCATCACTTTTATGTACTGACCTCAAACCTCACATGCCTGCAAGTGCTGAGTAACTGAAGGCTGTTGATGATTCCGTTACCAGCGGTCAGGTGATGTAGATGAGTTCGTTCAATGGCCACACATTGGACAGTTTATTTTTTTAAAAAATGACGAAGACATTGTAGTGAATTCCACACATCAGAAACTCTCGGTGCTGTCTTGTTTACACGCTGATAACAGCGATAACGGACGAGAAGCTGGCAAGAAAATCCCGTCACTCTTGATCTTTCATTCATGAGGCATGAATAAGAATCCAGTTGAGACCTTCAGGCCAGTATAAAGTACACAGCGCCCTCTGTTGGAATTAACTTCAATAGCAGCCCAGACGTTGACATCCCGAGAGAACACGGCCTGTTATTGACCCCTGGGGAGTTTTGTTCCCCCCCATGAAGACCTTGAGGGCCAGACGGAGGAGGCGCCAGGGCCCACAGACATCGTTTTATACTGACCAACGTTTTTCATCTCCACTCTGTTCCTCCCACTCACGACAACGGGGCCGATGAGTTTGTCTTTGTCCTTGAAGTTTTCCTGTGCAAAACCTTCATTGCCCCCTGAACTCTGTTAGTACAACTGAAAACCTGTCTATTTTAAATCTTTATGACACATTTAAGAAGTACTTGTACTGTTTATAGAGAATACTTATTCACATTTAGAGCAACATCTTGAAAGTCAGGTTTTTGTCCTTTGGATTTTTTTTGTTTTTTTTTAGATGCACAAATAATCTTTCTACAGATTTTTAAACCAACGCTACCTCCTGGACAAAAACATCACAACTAATTAGCTGTAGTTCTCTAATATATATATATATATATATATATATATATATATATATATATATATATATATATATATATATATATATATACACATATATATACATATACATATATATACACATATATATACATATATATACATATGTATACATATATATATACATATATACAATATATACATATATATATTATATATATGTATATATATATAATATATATGTATAACTGTCTACTTGTTTAGTGGTTCAAGACTGTGTTATTATATGATACAATTAAAACAATTTGATCCAACTAACATAAAAAATGAGAGAGAAAAGTTTCATTTCCATATTTATTTACATATAGCATAAGGTGTTACAATAAAATTCCTTGTCACCATTTTATTATAAATACACCATGTTAAAGAGGGCTTGACACCCCTAATTAAAATACATCCTTCAAACCCTTTGAAGCATAAGAATAAAACAAACGATTTAAAGGATACAGCTATTTCATTTTTGCACCTTTTAAAATGTTAGTAAATCATGCAAATCAGAAATATAGAGTATGAAAATAAAAGGATATAGACTGAACGTGTAGCTCCACAAAGAATATTTAACATCAAAACATAAATTTGTGGTGGAAAATAGAAATACTGGTGGCGAAGCTTAAAGATCTTTCTCAAAAAAATGCTTATGAATGGCTTTCAGCAATAGCATTCTACGCAATCAACGTTATACAGTGCATCCATTACTTGGCTGTCAGTCAAATAATGTAAATATTAGCTCAGACCATACATTTTATCCCTGCATGACTACCATATTTATGACAGATATTTGCTAGTATTGTTTTGTTAAGCTAGATTGCAACAGTCGGACTGTGACAAGGCTAACCTGGTAGCACAGTTGTCACATGGATCAGAGTCGTGGGTGGCACTGCTCCTTCAGTCATGCATCAGTTTTAAATAAAACCACAGCACCATTGAATAACACTCAATACCCTCCCAAAGCGTTGTAACTGTATTTTGCAGGCACTTACAAAGCATGGTTCACGCCTTCAAATGGGTGCACGATTGAGGATGCACGCTTGAAAATAGTACACTGTTATATGAGCGAATGCGTTTCAGTACTTTTGCATAAAATCCTTGATAACAGTGAAGGTCGTGGTCCAAATGAGTCTGGAAGACAGCGTAGTAAAGCCAAAGAGAATATCTGAAACAGATTAAAAAACAACAACAACAACAAAGAATTTGAGATCAAACTGGACATGAAAGTTCCCAGAGAGTAAAGTCAGGATGACCTCTGCCAAGGAGGCTCCATCGCATCATCAGAAACATCAATTTTCTCTCCGTGCGCAAAATAGAGATCTTCTGGATCAAAGTTCCAGAAGACGATCCATGTCACCCCCAGGAGCTTAGTATTACCAATTAAATGAATTAATTAAAAAAAAGGCTAATTACATTAAGAAACATCGGCCAATGCATTGGGAAATTAATTTTCCATGAGCTTTTCCGATATCCCTCTAATAAAACGGACACACACATTACATCCTTGGCGCAGGTCATGACACAAACGTTACAACTTGACTGCAGTACTGTAATGACAAGTACAGTAAATCTTCACTCTACGTACCTTTAATACTTCCTGGAAAGGCAGGGGCTGGTTTCCAATGGTCTTGAGGTGTTGTATGGGACATGGCCAGAATGTCAGATGTGTGAATGGTCATGTTTGGCTGTATAATCCTTCGATTCATGGGAGCTTGCTCTTGTTTGTCCAAGTTTTAGGGCAGACAGTTGGGAATAAGGCGTAGTTCAGAACCTGCCGCAGTACTATGAGACAGTGTCGTCCACCAGAGAAAAGATCTTGAAGCTTGGCAGTCTCCCTGCAGACACTCTGCATGTTAATCATCTGTGTGAGACTCCATATTCTGCTCTGCAGAGTGGCATTTTTATGTCTTCAGTGATATCTCTTTCAATATTCAGAAATATACATAGAAAATTTAGTTCATACACCAACTTTGGGTCTTTCATCAATTAGGCTATGATGGTCGTGAACACTATCCTTTATAATGTAACACACAACATCAAAAGCAAATAATGTTTGTGCAACAGTAAATACTTGTTACTAATGCTTAAAAATCAAAAAAATATCATGTACACTGGATACGTTTGTGATAGATATTGGAAGTTATAACAGCTCTTGCATATGCTAATGGCTTACAATAAAGGAGTATGAAACAGTAACATAAAATAAGGTGAAATATACAAGGAAGTCAATTATTTAACTTGCATAACATTAAATAATGAAATTCCTGTAACAACCACAAGCAGAGCGGAGTACTGGTAGTCTTTATTCTGCTGAGAATTAGGCATCTGGTGAGCAATGTGGCTTTATAGTGCATCCTTCCCTTAGAGATTCATTCATTTGCTTGGTCACCTGAACCCCTCAGTATCGACGGCCATAGCTGGGTGAACCGTAGGATGTGGAAGAGAAGGTTGTAGTGAAACTTGATCCTGTGGCATCAAAGCTGCCTCTTCTGGAACCTGATCTTGAACCGGTTCTGGAGCCAGACCGTGACCCAGTAGCAGACCCAGATCCACTGACGCTGTAGGGACTGTAAAGGCCTTTGCTTGATTGGGACGATGCTTCGAGAAGTCTCAGACCAGTCCCCTCCTCTATCATACTTCTGTCCATAGCATCCTTGTAAGAGATCTTTAGCTTGGTTTTAGGGCATGTGAGGTATTTAGAGTATGCGCTAACATCTCGTAACTTCTGTGCAGTGCGTGCATCTAAGGTGCCCTTCTTCACAGCCTCATCGATGGAGACTCTGCTGGTAACATCCGGCTCAATCAAACCACCGGTGAGATACTGGACTTCAAGGAATCTCTGTCCAGCCTCATAGTACAACCAACCTTTCTTTAGAGCTTGGGCAGCCGACATTTTGACTTTGGTTCTAGGATCTTCAAATCCATTGCATGCCTTCTGGGCTAGACTGATGCGGTCCACCATGATTTTATCCACGAGCCCTTTATTCATGGCATCTGCAACAGCGAATTTCTCTCCAGTATTTGGATCAATGATTCCTCCTGTGCAGGCCTGAGCCTCCAGCAGTCTTTGACCCGTTATGTTGTCTACGAGGTTTCTGTGTATGGCCTCTGTGACTGACACTTTCTCCAGTGTTTCCGTGTCCAAGATTCCAGCCACAGGACCAGTTTCCTCTGTAGGGTCGGTCCATGTGGTTGCTGGTGTTTTTATACTAGGCGCCGGACTAGAGTAAGACGAAGTAGAGCCAAAGGAGGATGAGCGTGATCGTACACCGCTCATGTTTCCAGACAGCATGTCTGCAAACTCAGTAATGGACAGAGTTCCTGCTCTATACTGGTCCAGAGCTGACTTGTCTATCAGGCCCCTTGAGATTGCATCATCAATGTCGTACTGCCGACCAGATCTTCTGTCGATAATCATGGATTTTACAACTCCATCAGATGAGGTAATGGTAATTTCCTCCCATTCACACTCCTGTTCTGCAAGTTCCAGGTAGGTCTGGTGGTCAATGAGCCCTTTCTGATACGCCTCATACACAGACATCTCTTTGCCGGTCTCTGGATCGACAATAACGACCCTACGTTTGCGAACAGATGACTTGGATGATGTCTTTCTTTCCCGCTTCTTTTCTTTCAGCAGCAGAAGAGCAAACCCTGTTTCTGGGTCTATCATGCATCTCTCCATCAGCTGGAGGTAAGTAAGATTTTCCTCTGTGTTTGGGTCAAAGAAACCTTTTGTGTCATCAGACGGGTCAGTGAGGATTTGATTCATTTCCTCATCGAAGAGACCACGTTCATATGCTGATTCAACTGGCAAGCGATGACTCTCCTGTGGGTCGATGATTCCACCCGTAGCAATTTGAGCCTCCAGCAGACGAATGCCATGGTCTTTCAGGATGAGATCCCTTTTCATTGCCTGGAACAGTGAGATGATCTTGCCAGAATAAGGATCCTTGTAGCCAGTGACAGCTCGCTCAGCCGAGAGGAGTTTGTCTTTAAACTCTGGACCGACAACCCCCATCTTAACAGCTTCTGTGACATTTAGTTTCAGGTTTTTAATCGGGTCAATGACATATCCTGTGGCGGCTTGAGCCTCGAGGAGCTCAAAGGCAGTCCCTGGTCTGATCATGTTCTTCTTCATTGCTTGGTAGATTGACAGACGGTCTTTGCTAGACTCTACATACACGCCAGCAATACAGCTGGCACCCTCGAGGTACTTCTTAAGGTCTCTGCTGACCTCCTCTACAGTAATGAGACCCTCACTGAGTTCATTATATGTCTTTTGGTTGATGATCTGAGAGCGAAGCAGCTCATCCACAGTGATTTGCTTTCTGAGACCCTTAAAGAGGAGTCTTCGGTCTGCAAGTGAAAGTAGCCGCAGCCCACTTTCTTTATCAACTCTGCATCTTTTCAGAAGCTGAGCATAGGACAGTTTCTCATCTGTTGTCGGATCAGTGTAACCTTGCACGTCCCCAGTGGGTTCAGCTATTTTGTCAATTGTCTCTTTATTAATGTATCCACGCTGCATGGCAACATCAGTGGGGAGGTGGAAGTAGTATTCAGGATCCATTAGTCCACCAGTAGCAATCTGAGCCTCCAAAAGGCTCAAAGCATAATCCTCGGGAATCAAGTCCTTTTTCATTGCCTGGAAGAGAGAAATCACTTTTCCACTGTAAGGATCTTTGTAGCCTGTGACGGCTCTCTCGGCAGAAAGAAGTTTGTCGTGGAGTTCAGGCCCCACAAGCCCCTTGCGAACAGCCTCATCAACTGTTAGAAGCTCATCCTTAACTGGGTCGATCATGAATCCTGTTGCTGCTTGGGCCTCGAGGAGATTCAGAGCAACTTCAGGCTTAATCTTCCCGTTTTTCATTGCTTGATAAATACTGATCTTCGGAGGACTGTCTGACATGATTCCAGCAATACAACCAGTGCCAAAGAGGTACTGTTTTACTGAGGGCATTTCCATTACCTCACGGATATTCATTTTTTCTTGCTTCAAAAGGTTGTATGTGTGCAAGTCAATGATTCGTGCACTGTAAAGCTCTTCAATTGTGACTCTCCTTCTGATTACATCACATGACATGCTCTGCTCTGACTTGAGAGTCTCCCTGTGTTCCATGATTTCAATGATGATGATTAACATTCTCTCTTTTGTGATTTGTCCCAAGCGGTACTGCTCCATGAGGCGACGCCTCTCTTCTTCTGGAAGCATATTTGAGTTCATGACTTCCCAAATAGTCATAGTCTTTCCTGCAAAACTCTTATGAGGGATCTCAATTTGAGTGTTGGCAAGATCTGTTTGGGCTTGTTCCTCTGAGTATTGATAGGACTTCTCAACTGGAGCAGGAGTTTCAGCCTTAGACAGGGGCAGGTAGCACAAGCCAGAGGTGGGATCTCTAGTGCATTGCTCCAGCAGCTGGCCGTATGTTACACTTTTATTGGTGTTGGGGTTAGTGAAGCATTTCACATCTCCTGAGGGTTCGTTAAAGGACTTGGCCATTTGTTTGCTAAAGTAGCCACGTTTAATGGCCACGTCATTGGGAACTCGATGGCTGCTGACTGGATCGATAAGACCTCCTGTTGCAGACTGAGCCTCAAGGAGAGGAATGGCATGCTCCCTCAGAACAAGTTCTTTCTTCATGGCTTGGAAGAGGGAAATCTTATTGCCTGTATATGGATCTTTGTATCCCGTCACTGCTTTCTCAGCAGAGAGAAGCTTCTCGTGAAGTTCTGGACCAATTACTCCAGCCTTCACGGCATCGTCCACAGTGTATTTAAGATTTTTGACTGGATCAGTTACAAAACCTGTTCCAGCTTGGGCTTCAAGTAGTGCGAGCCCCGTGTTTTGCTGCAAAATGTTATTTTTCATCGCTTGATAAATGCTTAGTTTCGCATTTGATTCTGCCATTGTGATGCCATCGATACGTTCGGTGCCTTGCAGATATTTCCTGACCTTATCAGTTTCGCTCACTTCTTTGGGGGTCTTTTTACCTTGTTGGAGCTGCTCAAAGGTTGCCTCATCAATGATGTTGGAATCAAGTAAAGAGCTGGCAGTGACTGGTGCCCTAAGACCTTCAAAACAGGCTTCCTCCTTTGTTTTGTCCTCTTTTTCATCAACCATTGTTACCACAATCTTTATCAACTTTTCTATTGTCACATGACCCATTCTGTACTGGCGAATCAACTCTATTCTTTGCTCCTCGGTGATGTACTCAGAGTGTATGATTTCCCAAATTGTGACCTTTCTTCCTTTGAAAGGCCCATACTCCAGTTCCATAGTTTTCTGGTTCAAAGCTTCTTTAGTTTTAGCCTCTGTAATCTCTTTCTCTTCCTTTGGTTTTGGGGCCTTCTTTGAGAGAGGAAGCAATGGGAGTCCAGTTTCATTGTCTGTCACACATTTCTTCATCAACTGTGAATATGTGGCATCCTCTTGTGTGTTAGGATCATAGAAGACCTTTGTTTCGTCACTCATCTTGTTCAAGGTTTTGCTGATTTCCTCATCAAAATACCCACGTTTGCAGGCAACCTCATGTGGGATGCGATAGCTCTTGATGGGGTCAATAATTCCACCTGTAGAAAGTTGTGCTTGCAGCAGACGAATGCCGTGGTCTTTCTTTATAAGGCCTTTGTTCATGGCTTCAAAGAGAGACACCTTCTTCCCTGTGTAAGGATCGCTGTAGCCACAGACAGCTCTCTCTGCAGACAGAAGTCTCTCATGGAGTTCTGGGCCAACAAGGCCAGACTTAACAGCTTCATCAACAGGGATCCTCTCGTTTTTGACGGGATCGATTATAAACCCGGTTGCTGCTTGAGCTTCAAGTAGGTTTACTGCAGTCTCTGGTGATAGCAATTCTTTCTTCATAGCTTGATAGAAAGGCATTTTCTCTTTGGTTGGTTCATTAAACAAGCCAGAGATGCTTGGTGTTCCATTTAGTGCCTTCTTTACCGGTTCCATCTCTGAGATCTCCTTAATGGTTATCTTTCCATCACTCAATTCATTGAACAGCTCTTTGTTAATAACCTTTGACTCTAAAAGTTCACTGGGAGAGACGGAAGCCCTCAAACCATTGAAACTATTCTCATTATTCTTCTCCTTGTCTTCAACAACAGTAATGACGATCTTGATAATCTTCTCCACCGTGATCTTGCCTGTCTTGTATTGTCGGATCAGTTCTCTCCTTTGCTCTTCAGTGAAATATTCTGAATTTATGACCTCCCAAATGGTGACTTTTCTTCCTTTGAATCTGCCAAAGGGCACATCAATGTTGGACTTGCTGAACACTTCTTTCATCTCCATATCTGTGAATGTTCGCTCAGTCTGCGCAGCTTTCTCTGTCACTGGCAAAATGAGGAGGCCTGACTCTGGATCCTGAGTGCATTTGTCCAGTAGCTGTTTGTAGGTGAGCTGCCCCTGAGTGCTGGGGTCAATGAACAATTTGCAGTCATCACTGGGATCAGTGAGCTTCTTATTCATGTCTGCGTCAAACTGTCCCTGCTTGTAGGCTGTCTGCAGCGGTACTCTGTGGCTGTTGATGGGGTCAATGATGCCACCAGTTGCAAGCTGTACATCCAGGAATTTGACAGCCTGTTCCTGGTCAATGAGTCCCTTTTTCATGGCCTCAAATAGAGAGATTTTGGCTCCAGTATAGGGATCTTTGAAACCAGTGGCTGCTCGCTCTGCAGAAAGCATCCTGTCATGGAGTTCAGGGCCAATCAACTCATCCTTGACAGCCTCATCAACAGAGAGAAGTTTGTTTTTAACAGGATCCACAAGGAAACCAGAAGCAGCTTGAGCTTCCAGCAGCATGGTGGCAGTGTTAGGGGTAATCTTGTTCTCTTTCATGGCACGATAGACGCTCATTTTCTCTTTGGATGGAGTCATGACACCGCCAATACAGTTCTGACCCTTAAGACATGCTTGAACTTTATCAGTCTTTCCAAGGTCCTGCACAGAGACTTTACCCTTCTTCAGTTTGTCAAATTCTTTTTTGGTCAGGATACCGATATCATGGAGCCTCTCAGCAGGAACTTTGTCTCTTATTCCATCGAATGCAAATGGTGATTCTCCATCTTTCTTTACTCCATCAATGTCAACAGAACCATTGAAGACTTTCTTTGTTGTTCCCACCATCGTTGCAGTTACGAGCTGCTCCTCTTTATCAGTCTGGACCTCCATTTCCTTCGTTTTGGATGAACCCTGCTTTGAAACAACCTCGAGATTATTGAGTTTCTCTCTGAGCTTCTTGTTTTCCTCTCCTAGAAGTTTTTCTTGCTCGATCCTTTTCTTTTCAAGCACCTCCATTTCCACCTGCTTGTTTTTCATTTCCTCCTCAGCTGCCTTTTGCTTCTTTAAAGCTTCATCCATAACGGCCTGAAGCTTCTTCTTCTCTTCTTCCATTAGCTTCTGCTGACGTTCCTGTTCATCTTTAAGAGCTTTGGCCTTTTTCACTTCATCCTCAAACTGTTTCTCCAGCTTCTTTTTCTCATCTTCAACAGCCTTTTCTCTTTTCAACAAGAGTTCCTTCTCTGTGAGGAAAGTCTGCTGAAGAATGGCTTTCTGTTGCTCTATTTGTTCTTGTTGGGCATTTGCCATCTATTTAAAGAGAAAAAAAGCAGAGGAACAATGAGTAAAACTGATGAAACATGAACACTTCTGTAGTGAGCGGACTGTTGGGTGAAGCACCACAAAAGCTGTGGTTAATGTGTTTAACAATAGCAGGGCAGGAAAAAGACTGACAATATTCACTCCTGTCACTTACCTCTTTGGATTTCTTCTGCAGCTCCTCTGCCTCTTTTTTCAGTTTCTCCCTCTCTTTCTCCAGGTCAGTGATGGCTTTCTTCAGGTCATCAGCCTCTCTGGTGCTCTGAAGTCTCTGGGTCTCCAACTTTTGCACAACAGTTTCTGAAACTTGTTTTTCTGAGTCTTGAAGACGAGCTTTTGCTTCATCTGCCTGCTTCTTGAATTTCTTAGCCTCCTCCTCAGCTTTGGCCTGAGCATCACTGAGCTCTTTCACCTTCAGTTTCAGCTTCTCTGCTTCAGCTGAAACTTCAAGTTTCCTCTTTCTTTCAGCCTCTAATGACTTTTGGAAGCCTTCTGTCTCCTTATCAAGACGCTGCTGGATCTGCTGTTTATCCTCGAGTAGTTTCTTAGCCTTTTCCTGTGCCTGGTCCTTTAGCTTCTGGAGCTCCTCTGCCTCAGCTTTTAGTTTTGTTGCTTCTTGGATGGCCTGCATTTTCTCCTTCAGCATTTTCTCTGCGAGGGCCCTCTGTTCAGCCAGGTCAGACTCTGCAATCTGCCTCTGTCTGGCTGCTTCCTCAGCCTCTACACTAAGCCTGGCAGCTTCCTCCGCCAAGCTCTTCATCTTCTCAGCTTCCTCTGCAAGTAATTTCTGAGTGTTATCTTTGTCTTTCTGCATGAGACGCTTGTTTTCTTTCTCAATTTTGAGCTTCAGTTTTAGGAGCTCATCCATTTGGATCTTTACTTTAGAGAGTTCATCCTCAACCTGTGACTTTTGTTTGACAGCATCACTGACTTCACCCTTCACCCGTTGAAGCTCTTCATCTAATACAGTTTTCTGCTTGTCAGTTTCCTCAAGTTGCAGCTTGACCTTTGAAAGTTCCTTCTCAACTTGGGACTTCTGTTTCAGTGCTTGTTCAGCTTCTTTTTTGTGCTTGGCCATCTCGGCATCAGCCTGCTGCTTCTGTTTTAGAGCCGCGGCTTCAGCTGCTGCTCGTTTGGAGGCCTCTGCTTCTGCCTCCTTCTTCAGTTTCTCTGCATCTTTTTGAGCTTTAGCCTGTTTTGCAGCCTCAACCTCTGCAGCTTTTTTTTGTTTCTCAGCCTCTTCAGCCTTCTGACGAAGGAGGGTGGCCTCTTTCTCTGCTTTCTCTTTGGCTTTTTCAGCTGCTTGTGCAAGTTTCTTGGCATTTTCAAATTCCTCTTTCAACTTTTCCTGAGCAAGAATGTCTTCTTTGTTCTTATCGAGAACTTCTTGAGCTTTTTGTTCTGCTGCGCTGCATTTCTGTGCTGCCTCTTTTGCCAGGACAACTTGCTTTCCTGCTTCTTTCTCTGCCTTCTCTTTCTGTTTATTTGCTTCGGAAGCTTTCTTCTTCAGGCGCTCAACTTCCTCTTGGGCAGCTTTGCACTGTCGAGCCGCCTCTTCCTCTGCTGCTGTAATCCTCTTCACCTTCTCCTCAGCTTCTTTTCTTTTCTTCTCTTCATCTGCAGCAAGTTTTTTCAATTTCTCCGCTTCCTCCTCAGCTTTGCGTTTGCTCTTCTGGGTCTCCTCTGCAACGCCCTTAAGTTTCTTCAATTCACCTTCCAAATTAGATTTTTCTTTTGAGGCCTTCTCAAAGTTGATCTTGATGATGTGAATTTCTTCTTCAACCACTTTCTTTTGCTTTAGAGTTTCTTCAACCATTGTCTTTTGTCTCTGTAACTCAGAATCAGATGAGTTCTTCAGGAGTGTCATTTTCTCGGTGATGTCCTGTTTGTGCTGAGCAGCCTGATCCTCCAGCAGCTTTCTTTGATAAGCTTCATCCTCAGCTTTTCTTTTGAGTCTTTCATTCTCGGCCTCTTTCGCTTTCAGGGCGATTTCCGCTTCAGTCTTGAGACGAGTTGCCTCATTAATGGCGGCCAGTTTTTCCTTAAGAATTTTTTCGGCTTCAGCTCTTTGTTTGGCCGCGTCGTCCTCTGCCAACTGCCTCTGCTTCTTGGCCTCTTCAGCGACTGATCTCAGCCTGGTTGCTTCCTCAGCAAGTTGCTTCATTTTCAACACTTCGGTCTCAAGAAGCTGTTTGCTCTTCTCAGTGGTGGACAGAGTCTCCTTCTCTGCTTTGATCTTCATCTGCAGAAGAGCATCCATTTCACCCCTGACTTTAGCCAGCTCGTCCTCCAGTTGTTTCCTCTGCTTTTCAGCAGCGTTCACCTCGTTTTTAAGGCGCTGGAGCTCATTATCCAGCAGGCCCCTCTGTTGCTCAGCATGTTCGAAGTCAGCCTTTAAGCGAATGCACTCTTGCTCTGCAGAGAGCTTTTGCTGAGCTATTTGCTCTGCCATGGTCCTCTGTTTTTCCAGCTCTTTTTCTGCATTCTCCTTCTGCTTGAGAGCAGCTTCCTCAGCCTTAGCCCGTTTTTTGGCATCTCGCTCAGCCTCAACTTTTTGCCTCTCTGCTTCCTCTTGGGCCTCACTCTTTTTCTGAGCCTCCTCCTCAGCTTGAAGCCTCAAGCGCAGAGCCTCGTTGGCCTTCTGTCTCCACGTTTCAAGCTCTTTCTCAGCTTGTTCCTTTGCATTGTAAGCTTCCTCTTGTTGTTTTCTGAGTTTTTCAGCTTCCTCCTGCAACTGAAGGACGGTGCCCTGCTCTCTCTTGAGCGATTCCTCTAGTTTGGTGGCCTTTTCAGTGAATGTTTTGGATGTACTTTGCAACTGTGTGGCAGCACTCTTCTGAGCCACCTCCTCTACCACCTTGATCTGTCTCAGCTTCTCCTCCTCAGCCTGTTTCATCCGTCTCTCTGCCTCCTCAGCTTGCATTTTGAATTTCTGTAAGTCATCCAATGCTTTCTGCTTTTGTTTGGAAGCCTCCTTTTCTGCTTCAGATTTACGCTTCAGCTCATCTTCTGCATTCTTCTTCTTCTGAGTCTCCTCGGTCACCTGCTTGCGTAGTCTTTCTGCCTCCTCCTGGGCAGCTTTTCGGAGTTTCTCTGCATCAGTAGCTTTGTCTCGGAGCTGCTGCAGCTCAGTCTCAGCTGTGGATTTCTGTTTCATTGTTGTCTCTAGCTGTAGTCGAATTATGTGGATCTCCTCTTCGATCTTAGTACGACTGATTAATGCCTCCTCCAGCTGCTGGCTCTTCGACTTGATCTCCTGCTCTGAAAGACTCTTGAGGTGGTGCAGCTCCTGCTGGATGTTTTGTTTCTGCTTCTCAGCATCCACAGCAACGTCTTGCCTCTTGCTGGCTTCCTCTTTCATCTTCAGCTTCAGCGCCTGGGCTTCTTGTTCTGCTTTGGCCACAGATTGAGCGTGAGCCTCAGCCAACTGCTTCTGCTTGTCTAACTCAGCCTGTATCTCCGCCATCCTTTTCCTCTCCTCTTCTTTTAGTTTTTCAGAAGCTTTCTGTATTTGCAGAAGGAAAGCAGGGAGTAGAGGAGCGAACGTTAGCATGCTACTTCATGAGAAACATCGTGAAAGTCAAAGCTTGTTGGTACATGAAGGTACACAGAAATGTAAATATGTGAGAATATGTCACAACAATTATATTTAACAGACTCTTATTACAAGAGAGAAAATACTGTGTGTGGACTAACTTGTCATAGTTACTGAATGTATGACACACACACACGACAACTACTGCACAACACATCACAACACTACACTTGGCTTTCATGCAGCTCGCATATTTAAATTTATATATATCCCCCTACTTTGTGCAACTGGTATTAATCCCGTATGTACATGTTGTTTTGAGACAGGAAAATAATGTGTCTGCTGCTGCTACAGTGCCACAACAAGATCACATTTATTAACATATCAGATTTGATTTGAATAACAAAGAGTTGTTGCATGTGTTAATCACTCAGAGGTTAAAGTCTCCTCAGTCTTAACATTCTGAAAAAAACAGCTTTCAAAAAAAATGTGAGAATAAAACAGATTAATAATTAGTGGCATGGAATTAACAGAAAGAATCGTTTGTTGTTTTAATGACCGCTCAAAAAATAGGATTTCTTATAATGAAAGTGTAGCCCAGATAGAACACCCTGTCTATTGTTCCTAATTATTGCATAGTGATGCAGCAAACACAGCATGACTTCATGGAACACAGAACAAGAAATAATCTTGGATTAGAATGGAAGAGACAAAACATAAATCCAAGATCAAGAGTGATTCTGATGAGAAACTAGAAAACGAACATCAAGAGTGGATTGCTGTTACTTGTACACGTGATTGATACCTAAAAGGAAGGTTCAACATTTTAGAAACTCTAAAATTTTACATTCTGATTCGGTAAGCAGTCGTTTCCAACATCGGGACGACAGCGTTTTATAAAAGAGTTGCCAGTCCAAGACAACGCGTTGGAGCTGAAACTACCAAGTATTTGAATGTGGAGTCGATGGATGGATTCATATTTTAATATTAGATTCATTTTTTAAGTCATTTTAAAATCTGAAATTGACAGATTTTTTTTTCCACATGGTGAGGAAATTCTGATACTGCAAAAGACATTTAGATTCTTTTTAGTTTCCTGACATCTCAAACTAAATAATAAACGTTCCATCCTAACGTGCAAATAGAAACTAAAACAGCGCTGTCAAAAAAATCTCCGTTAGTCCTACAAAAAAAAAAATCATTGCGTGTCATCATCAATTTATAAGAAAAAGCTGACAGGAATCAGACAACTGCTCCGTCAGCGTCATGTGAATTTTAGATAAATTGAGAAGCGGATCGATTCGGAACATTCGCAGAACAATCCTGAACCTTCCCTTGACTGCAGACAAGGGTCTGACGTGGAGAGGAATGAGAGGACTGACAGGAGCCGTCTCTTTAAATACCTGGTGCTTTCATCTCTTAAGTGTGTGATTAATATTCACCATGACAAAGCACTGGCAAGCAGGTCGAAAGGATAAAAACAACACAAAGTTAGAAAGGAGGAAGGGGGGGTGGGGTTGAAGCGGCAGTTTAAAAACTAATATCCAGCTTTTAAATCACAAGTGCGGGTGATTTCAGGGGGAAATAAAGAAACAAATCAAAATTGTGGACAAGCAGTTGAGCAGCTGGAGAATGTGAGTGAATCTGGAGTGGCTTCCGAATCCGAAGTGCGGAGGTTTATGATCGGACTGGATGCAGCGTGAGAGACGTCAACTGTAGTGGGGATGTGATGTGCTGCAACACTCGGATGAGACCGTTTGCTCCACCACCGGAGATTTTCACATTTGGAGCGCAAACATTTCAGGGTTATCTGACGACCCATCATTTCCCACCAAATAGAAAAGAGTCGGTGGTGTTTGACGTCTGAGCGTGTGAGCGTGCATGTAATTACCTCCTCATCCTCCAGGCGGCGCTGCGTTTCCATGATGAACTTGATATACTGGCTGGTGAGAGTCATCAGCTCGCTGTAGCGAGTTCTCAGAGTAACGTACTAGAGGACACGGAACAGGTCAGTGTGTTCACTCTGAAACAGTCAATCTGTTTATTAACATATTCTACATGTAGGATACACATATATACACACACACACACATATATATATATGTATATACGCACAAATTTATAAGATGAATGGTATTTTAGTTTCGAGTTAGAGGAAATGGTCACCCGTGATGCGAGGAGGAAATTCCTCTGACTGGCTGCTATTTGCATGTTGTAACTCTTTTTATTTTTGTCCGTCACTCTTAACTTCTGTTTAACCGCATCAAAGTGGCCAGTGGTCATTTTGGACATTTGGTATCGTTTTCGTAAACACAGCTGACTTTTTATCCTCAGTTGAGTTGATATGAGAAAGCCCCAACGCTGACAGCGAGAGAACACTTGCCGCCTCTTTCAGTTTTACAGAACTCACTGTATCTATAAAATGGAATGAGGAACGAGTCCCAGGGAGAGAAAAGGTTCTGTTTCCACAAGAGGGCACCAATCACAGCCTGCAGATGGCTCGTGGAACCTACCTCTTGAATGATGTCATCAGACGCACACTCCATTTTGGGTTTCTTTAACGGGGAGGCGATGGGGTCCTGGAGGGCTTTGTAGGTCAGGATCTGAAGCTCATAATCCTAAAACAGGAAAGCGAGAGGAGTCACGCCAGAGTTCGGCATTCACGCTAAACACGCTGAACCTGGAAGCGTCAGGACAAACCTTGACAGAATCAATGTAGTCCTTGGCATTTTTCTGACAGTTTTCAATCTTGTCTTTGTTTTTCTCAATTTCCTCCAGGAGTTTCTGCAAATGTATGAATGAAAAAAATGCATCAGCACTGAAGTAAGTGACAAGATTTAGAGCAACGTGAACCATCTTTTCCTGGCGCATGAACAGTAAGGAACGGATTCATGTCATTCCGTCAGGTGTAGCTTTAATTCTGCCGTCTTATCACAGCGGCTGCAGCTGTAGAACCTAATTCTCTAATTCTTGGCTGAACCGGGCTGAGTTGGGTTCTCATGCCGTGTTCCAGAGGGCGAGAGACATGCAAGGTTGAGCGTCTCTGCTGTTCACTCAGAGGGACGGTAAAAACTACATGGTGAACGTTACCTTCTCCTCTGCCAGCTGCTCCTGGAGAGCCTTGCTGTCCCCGATGGGCACAGCCTGAATCTTCTCCTGCCTCTTCCTGGCTTCTCCCAGCCAGCGGATCAGCCACTGGTAGCTCTCGTGGTAGGACGTCATGTGGCGTCCGAGGAGGTCAAGTTCCCGTTGCCTGAGGTCGATCTGAGCAAACACAGCCTGCCAGCGCTCCAGGAGGCTAGCGACCAGCTGGCGGTAATGCTCCAGCTCGGCGTCGCGCTCGCTGTGGATGCGAGTCATCTTGTCGTTGATGGCCGTTGCCTTCTGGAGCTCGTCCTGCAGGCGGTCAAACACCACCTGGTCGTTTTCGGCTTCAGTTCGCATTTTCTGTCAAGTAACACAGTGAACGCAACACCGGAGGTTAACAGCGGAGATCCAGGTAACAGACGACAAGCAAGTCAGAGATGAGGAGTTTGAACCGACCTTTAACTGGCTGCGTTGACTCTCCACCTCTTTCTCGTCAGCAGGCACCTTGCTGACGTCCCTCAGACGGGTCTCATAGTTCTTCAGTGTGTCTTCTGCATCTTTAGTGTTTCTGATCACCACGTCGATGGTCTTCAGCCTGACAAACGAGAGGTTAACGCTTTATGACAGGAACGAGACCAGGATCAAACACAAGAGTGAGAATTCAGGGAGTCGCGCAGCCTCACTTGTCCAGGTAGACGGAGGAGAGACCGTAGACATGGTCCATCTTCTTCAGCGTGATGTCCAGCTCGGAGTGGAGCATCGGGGCGGAGCTGGACTGCTGAGGAGACGCCAGGACCTCCTCGGTCTTCTCAGCGATGGAACCCAAGTCTTTCTTCAGACCCTCCAACTCCGACTGGACTTTCTGTCACAGAGAAGATGGTTTCCTGAGTAATTGGTCATCGTCGAACGTGCTCCTCTCATCCTCTAATCACGTTTTCATCTCAGGTTTCTTTTTTCTTTTCTTTTTTTTTAACAATCGTACCATTTGCTCCGTGGTCTTCAGGGCGCAGGCTTTGAGAGGCTCTCTGTCCACAGGCTGGCGAAGCCGCGTCACTGTTCGATTCTCACAACCCTCCAGCTTCAGTCGCAGGTCCTTGATCTTGGTCAGGTAAATCTTGCACACGGACTCATCCTGCTCTCCTGGTTGAAATGTAACGGTGGGACAAACGTCAGTTCACGGCAGAGGGCAGAGACTCTGGATGCCTCATCGGGCTGTAACTTTTTGACGATTTCTTTTTTTTTTTCTTCCTGGATTTGCAAGCTAAACGTAACGACTAAACAACTGTTAAAAAAACAAAACAGCCTGAAAATGTGAGTGTCAGAATCTGCTCTGGGACGCAATCATCCGCTTTAGTACGACTTGAGGATTCTTCAACAAGAACTTTGTCACGTTTCAGCAATCAGGAAACTGAAGCCGTTCGCTGGCGTGGTAACACACTGTCTTCATGCTTGATTAGTTTCACGTCCATCATCCTTCGTAGCGGTTAATTACACAACTGATCAATTCAGTGACTGAGGTGGAAATCCATGCACAGAGACAAGAAAGCACCGGGGGAGGACAATCAGCGAGGACGATGATGATTGCGATGATTGAGTTAATGAATGAATGAAAGAATCATGGCAGCACAACAGCCTTCGACACACACACACACACACACACACACACATACACATACACACATACACACACAGAGCTGTGTTCAGCCAATCACAAGCTCCTACTGCGTACTGAAGCCCCTTACCTGCCCTGGGTGGCACGTAGCCTGTAACATGAATCCAACAGTCAACTTACACTCGAATGACCAGAGCTGAACTGAACATGGCAGAATGAACGTGTCGGAGAATGAACTCAGTGTTTTGATGCTAAAAAACACAAATACGAAATATACACAGGAAGCATCTTGGCACCTTGTTCTGCAGAGCTGACCAGTGAGTTGTAGTGCTGGTTGGACTTGTTGTAGTGGGACTCCACCTGCATACGGTCCTCGGCTCCGAACATCTGGGAATCCTGGCTGTCCCTCAGGAAGTCCTGGTAGTGCTGCTCCAGGTTCCTCAGCGCCAGCCGGTACTCCTCCACCCTCAGGCTCTTAAACTGCAGCCAAGGACAGTTCTTTAGCTTCAGACATCTTGAGAGCCAGAGCACCAGCTTGGCTCAACTCCATGAAGACAAAATACAGGAGGTGCATCAAATAATCCACATTTCCTTTCCCTTCCTCCTGATGACTGAAACGAGCCGGTGGGTCGTTTTGGTTTCTTTTAGAAAACAAACATTGATTTTTCTGACTTTGTATTGCCATGCTGTGGTGTGTGTGTGTGTGTGTGTGTGTGTGTGTGTGTTGGTTGGGGGTGATAGGAGAAAAATGTTTACAGTTATATAATTAATTTCTCTTAGTGAAAATCAGATTAGAAGAATGGATAAAAATATCTCCTGTCATTTCATTTCTGCACGTCCATCGTGACGTTATGATTATTATTAATATTATGATTATGATTATCAAAGATGTATTTAATTATTTAAACAACAGCTTATTCTCCGACTATGAAAATTAAAATGTGATTTCTTTTTTCTTTTTTTTTTGGTCATTAACATTCATAGAAGAGTTGCAAGATTTTGAAAGATATCTCATTGTGATTAATTCTGACCGATATCGCGATATGATTTGCATTATTGTTTATTTATCATTATTAATTAAAATGAATTATGACATCACTTCCATTGACGAACCCATTTAGGTGATAATGGAGTCATCTGGGGAGGGTCTGTGTCAAACGGATTCGCACCTTCCTTCATTTTAAAACCTCCGGGGGGTCAAACTGCAGTCAGTATCAGTTAATCTCATCTGAAATGTTCTGATTTCAATACAGCTTCTGTGTGTTCAGGAGAAGTGAATCTCTGCTGCGTTCTGTCCAGCGTGTCCTGTGGCGCTGTTGTTACCATGGAGATGTTCCAGGTGTTGATGATGTGGATGTCTCTCATCAAGTACTGCCAGGACAGCAGGCTCTTCAGGTCCACGTACAGGGTCTGCCACATGGTCTGGAGCCTCTGCAGGTTCCCGTCCAGCCTGAGGAGGGTAGGGAGGCGTTAGTGCACCTAGCAGGATCAGCTCCGCTGTGCTTCAGTTAAGCGCTGCCGTTGACTGATCCTGATGCTTCAGCTCACCCGGCAACACTGTTTACAGCGTCCTTATTGGTGGGCGGCACCAGGAAGCAGATAGACGGTACGGACGCCTCGCTGCCTTGATGGTTCAGCACCCTCCACTTGTAGGGCTGCGAGTTGTCCAGCAGAGCGCATTCATCTCCTCTGTGGACGGTGATCTGGAAGAAACACAGAGGCTCATGTCAGAAAACTCTAGAAAAAAAACTCCGCCACGATCATCTAAAATCATTTCCTTCTAACCTCCATTTGTTTGAAGTCGCAGACGGCCTGGATGGGGAGTTTACTCTTTATTGAGGTGGCGGGGTTGCGCGGCTTCAGCTGGATGATGTTCTTCGCTCTCCTCTTCAGTCCCTCCAGGTGAGTTTTGAACTCAGTCAGTTGTTCTTTCTCATCCTGTGAGGAAAATCCACAAATTACTACAGGACATCAAACAGTTTCCCTGTGCAAATACTAGGACATTTAAGTATTTCCTGCTGCCAGTCCTTCATCATCACAGTACTAGTACTACGGTGCATCGCTCACAGCAAGTGTCTGCAGCAGCTAGAAATCATCTTACATTCTGCAATTTACTCCTGACCAGTGTAATAAATACTTTTCAAATACTAAGGGTTTATTTCAGGGGCTTCTATGTGACTCTGCAACTAGGAGCACACCGAACAGTGACTGTAACCTCCGAGCAGGCAGCTGCACGCATGACGTAGACAGTGATTAATATAAGGATGTTGGAGCAGGGGAGGAGGCCAGGTACAGACTTCCTCCACAGCCTGGAGCACCACTCTGAGAGACTCACAGCTGCGTCCTGCAGGAGGTCCTCCAGCCGTGTGACCGTGACAGAGCGGTCGCACGTGTACTTCCTCTTCATTGTGTCTTGCATCTTTTTGAGCTTCTCCTCCGCGTCTTTGACATCAGTGAAAAACTAGAGGACGACAAAGCAGAGAAAGTTGAACAAATGTCTGATTCACCTTTGTCCAAAGAAAAACACCGGATGAGAAGAGGACGGGAGAACCGATGGTTCCACCTACCTGGAAGTAGGCGGTGTTTTCTTTCAGGTGGGTTTCAATGCAGCAGCACAGCTGGAGGATCCAGCTCCACTGAGTCTGCAGAGCTGCGGTGAAGGCCTGCAGAGAGGTGGGATACATCAGATCTCAGGCATTTCACGTGTATTAGTGTAAATTCTGATTTCTACAAAGTTTTTGACGGCCGCACCTCTACGGTCTTCTTAGCAGGGTGTCCGTCTCTCAGCAGCTTGTCTCCTGTGGCCTGGACGCTGTTCATCTTCTTCTCCCGGAGCTCCAACTCTCTCATCAAACCCTGTTGCACAGCAAGGACACACAGACCAGAATCACACGGTTGCCCACATCACCGGAGAGCACAGCAGGAGAGAGATGGGATGCGTCTCTACCGAGTAGTTATCCTTCTTGGCGGTCATGTTGGTGTTTCGTTCGCTCCAGTCGTAGTTGACCTCCTCTTCCTCCTTCTCGTTCAGCCACATCAGCTCTTTGGTGGCTGCAGTGACGA
Source organism: Aulostomus chinensis (assembly GCF_037954235.1). NCBI lineage: Eukaryota > Metazoa > Chordata > Actinopteri > Syngnathiformes > Aulostomidae > Aulostomus > Aulostomus chinensis. The sequence continues at coordinate 3,224,783 of NC_141341.1, read as the reverse complement.
AGGCGTGAAGCTGGTCCAGGTAGTGCAGACGAGCCTTGGAAGCTTTCTAAAGGGGGGCAGACCAGAACCACGTTAGGAAGCACAACAGAGGGACTGACAGAGTAGTTCTGAAAATAAATCACTTTATCAGAGTCACATTTCACTCCATGTGACTGCACAATGAAAGACAGTCCATTAACCCGTCTGATGAGACTTTTACTGCTCCGTATCTTCAGAACTTACCAGGAGTTTGCTGTACTGCAGCTCCAGCTTTCCCAGGTAGTCGCGGTAGGCGGCTTTACTGGCAGGTGAGATCTGACTCTGGAGCAGCAACGAGGCAAAGTTACACATCAGTTCGGCAACATTCAGTGTTGTTTAGCACAAGAAATACTGAAATATGACACGTCTCTCAAATAGATTCAATAATAACTGAACATTCAAATTAAACCCCATAAAAACACGCTGCCAGTGGTTTTCAATGCTGGGGCCAATCAGTGTCTTACGTGCTGTAGCTTATCAAGTCAGAAGAACATTCACGACACAATCGTCTGGTGGAGAGACGACTCGATCAGATAAATCAACGGCGAGCCGGCAGTCGTTCAGAGTCTGTGGAGTTTAAGCTGCTACAGCTGACACAGGGGTGTTTCCTGACTGGACCGGCCCCAGGCTGGACGCCTCAGCCGTGGGTGGTAACAGGAAGAAACGGCAAAATCAAAGAGTCGTTGATATCTTTGTGGTGCAGAAGAACAAAAGTGTTTCTGGTGTTAAAAGGTCTCGTGAAGTTGTCTGAAAGACATGCCGGCAGGACGGACCTGAAGGAAGACGCCGAGCAAAATACAGAAACGAATTTGTCCTCAGGAGCTAGGTCTCACTCCTCATTTGAGATCAGACGCTTCGATGTGATCTGAAACACCTCTGCCAACCATCGCCACCCCCCTCAGACCAGTATGAGCACGTAGGGGTCAACCAGTCAGAACTCCAGCAGTACCACTCAGCAGTAACGTGGCTCCTGATTGGTTCTGGTGGTGGTTGGAATTAAAACAGCTGTGAGTGCACTTTTTCAGAAACAGACTCGGAGGAGCAGGAGGATGGACTGGCGGAAGAACGCCGGCCTCACCCTTCATCCCCCGGATTTAGCGTTTGACGATGTCATGTGTAATAACATCTGTTGTCATGCCTGTCAAGGTGATGCCTGCTCATAGTGGCTCTAGATAGGAGCGACCCGGATGTGACAGCAGAGCTCAGCTCTTGATCTCGTGAGGTACGGAGGGTTCCAGCAGGCTGAGAAAGGTCAGAGTTCATCACACTGCCTCTTGGTTTTCATGGATTATGAAACAGCGGCACTCACACTGCAGTGGAGGCATCCATCATACCTCATCATCCTTCGCTCTCTCGATCTTGGAGCGGAACTCCTCCACTGACTGGTGCAGGCCGCGGTGGCTCCCCAGGTGGGATTCGACGGTGGGCAGATCAGAACCCCACTCTCCGTCATCCACGCGGCGCTGGTTCTCCTCCACCCAGCCCAGCAGATCTTGGATGTAGCGCAGGGTGACGTCATCCAGCTCAGGCCGCACCCTCATGGGAGCCTGCTGCAGAACCTGGGCAGTGTGGATCTGAGTCATGGGGATCTGAGTCATGGGGATCTGAGTGACGGTCACACCTGACTTGAGGCGAAGGTTGTACTCGCTGCGGAGGTTCACCAGCCTCTCGTGGAGACGATAAACCCTAGGACACATCAGTAAGTGACACATACAAACATTAATGTCTCCCCTTTTTGTCTTTTTTCATATTTTTCATTTCATATGGAATTTTGTGAACATTTGATCGGAAGCTGTGAATGAACAATGAATCGTAGGAATCGACCACAAACAGTCAAAGGTAGAGCTGAATTCTTATGCACCTGCGGTACATCTGCTCAGCTTGAAGGTGGCGTCCATCTTTGAGCAGCTGAACATCGTTGAAGAGGAGGCGGATCATCCCTTCTGCTTTCTCCAGATCGGCCTCCACCTCTGCTGTGTGCTGAGCTGGTTTTCCTGAGCTCAGCATCCTCACATCCTGCAACACAGAGACGGCTATCTAGGCTGGCCCGGAATCTGCCAGAAAGGTTCATCTTGGTCCCGGGTCAGAGTCTCACCGTTTGCAGCAGAGTCTCCACCTGGTTGAGCTGCTCCTCACACACCCCTGACTCCATCTGGACCTTGCTGACAACCCTCTGAAGTCGCTCCAGCCTGCAGAGGGAAGGGGAGGAGGAGAAGAGGGGAGGTCAAAGGTCAAAAACCACTTTAGAAGCAACTTAACAACGCCGCAGGGTACACTTCCTGCTGGATAGATCAGGCTGAACTGAACTTGAAAAAGTTGCATGAAAAGCACTCACTCCATCTTCCGGTGGAATAAATACTTTAACTCGTATCCTTGATGCATGAAAGCCATGACGCAAGCTTTGTCAGGTCCACTAGGATAGAGATGATGCTTTCACAACGCTCCACGGTGGTCTAACAAGTCTGCTGCAACTACAAGCTGTGCCCATCGATGCTAATCTTGTGATTAACAGACAAAACATCAAGTGACCTTATTTTTTTATGAGACTGTTGCTTGTCATGGGTTTTCTTTCTCTTTTTTTTAACGTCCGCTCCGACAAAGCCAACCCACTTTCTGTTTTATTGCAAAAGTGGCCTTGATGAGTGAGTCATGGTCACACAATGCCCGTTGTCTCATGATTCATTAATATTATTTTTTTTTTTTTTATAAATGCCTCGTGGTGGTTTGCTTTGGCAACAGCAATCATGTGACACTTAGAAGCTTTCTTGCCTTTCAAATTCTATCCTGAGGAGGCGCTCTCGCTCCAGTATGGCCACGTGCAGGCGACCCCACTCCTTCTCCACGTCGAAGGGATGGTAACCTGGCGGCACTTTGATGTGCCCTGCTTGGACTGCACCCTGGAAAACACACACACGTAACCTCAGGAGATCTCCTCTGTATCATTAGACCCTCGAGATTCATTTCTATTCACACGAACAGGCACATTTGTAAGGTTTTGTTTTGTGTGCGCGCTCCATTAATCATGCTAGGACAACCTCTACCGTTACCGTTTCATAAATCATCATGTCCCTGTTTATCTATGAAACAGAGAGGTATAAAAGTAAAATTTCTAAAGAGGGACTGCTAAAGTCAAAGAAAAAAATTCTATGAATTTTAAAAATGTCAACAAAATGTGTCGTCGCACAAAATGCTTCAAACAATGAAAGCAGAGACAAAATGTCAGGAAGTGGGGAAACGCCACAGGTCAGATTCAAATAACAAGATAACACAAGACAAGAAGGAGTCAAAATTACAAAGACAGGATATTTAAACCTGACTGACAGCGTAGAAATCGCTGGTGGAGATGAAGTTAACGGAGTAAACGCTGCATTGTGAATAAAACAAGTACAGCATTACGATGAAGAGCACAAGAACGAAATAACAGAACAGGTGAGTTGATGGGGAGGTAGGGAACTAAAGCTGAAGACCAACAGCGTCCTGGAAAACTCACCTCAAAAGACTTGAAGATGTGTTTGGAGCGGTTCTTGTCTGCCTCCTTGGCAGGAAGTTCTGTCTCCTTGAACTTCAGAAACTGACGCCAAAGAACCTACAAAGTTTCAATGAATTAATTTAAAAAAACAACAACTTTCCAATGAAAAAACAGACCGTAAGCCCAAAGCCACCGACCTCTATCTCCTCGTAGCTGGTGGGGAACTTCCTCTCCTCAAAGACGAGGATGTGGTGTCGGATCCACTGCAGCAGCATGGTGACCAGCTCGTAGTACTCCTGCCAGCGCAGCTCCAGCTCCTGAGGACGTAGACGGACGCCTCAGTTTCCATGATGCCGGGAAGGTTTTATTACCCTGAGCTCTTAAAATGCTGCTACTTTGAGAACATCGAGGTTGTTCTCCCTCTAAAACCTGAGGAGACGTCAACCAACAGAAGGCGAAGGCAGGTCGTGCTACACAGAAGCCAAACGTCCTCCAGGTTTTTATTTTATGTTTTTAAAGTTTAAGTTGCTGAGAAATAAAGATTTCAGTGGATGTTGACTTTTCTATCAGGTTTTAGGAGGTTATTCATAAAACCGCCATCGAAGAAAAGGCTTCAACACACGCAGTCCCTCTACAGTTCTGAAAGCAAAACAGTTCTGGAAAAAAGCTTTCCTCCACTTGCTTTCGTTTTCTCAGGACTTCAACCCCACGTTACGGCGATGGCATGATACATTACAGTACGAGGGGTGCAGGAGTATATCAACATAGTGTAGCAGGAAGGTGATATCCTGTCTAAAGCAACAGTGCTTTTGAGGAGAGATGAACAGATGAGGAGGAGGACTTGCATTGGCCTTGACGCCGTCCTGAACGTCTGGTACCCGCGGCATGGCGTCGTACAGAGAGGAGACGTACGTGATGATGGATTTCTCGTCAGGATGTGGCACGTCCACGTCTATCCAGACAAAAAAAAAAGAAAGAAATTCAATTAAGCTGAAATTTGTTCCAACACTTAAAATGAAAGTCAGGTTTCCTCGTGACGGACTGATAATAAACGTGTTCTGACACCTTCGGGGTCAAGCAGCCGGGTGACGCCCAGGTCTCTCTCCGCCACGCTGAAGGCCTGCTCCAGGTTCTCCTGGTTGGTCTGTCGGTAGACTTTACTCATGTCGATCAGAGTGGGCCTGCGGATGGCGAGCAGTCAGAGAGAGAGAGAGAGAGAGAGAGCAGTGAGTGGAAGCGGATGGTTCCTCTCTTATTACTGTCAATCAGGATTCCTATTAAATCAAGTGTGACAGCTGCAACACCCCAGCGCAGCCACAGATATTCATTAATTACTCCACTTATGGTTTTTACTCTCCCTCGTTCCTTGATGACGGCTGTCAGGTAAAAAAAAAGTTACATATTTCATGTTAGATGTTGCTGGAGGCGCTTTGATCACCGTTCTCTCATAGCAGAGAGGACAAGCAAAAACAGGAGTCCCCCCCCCCCTCCCCATCATGTCGTACACAAAGACAGCAGACATGTTGCCTTCCAGATAACTGCGGTCTGACTACATGCAGGCACATGCACAGAGCATCTCATGACTCCCAGGTTATAAAAAGCGCAGGTATGGAAGCGTGTACTTGTAAATTGGCACGACTCTCTGGATGTAGTATTCCCTCTGTGGCTCAGCCGGGTCTCTCTCCACATAGCAGGCCTTCCTGTAGGACAGCCTGTCCCTGCTCAGGTGGATGATTTGGGACTCTGATCCTGATTCCTGCTCCTCGCTCTGGGAGCTCTGACTGCAGCGAGCCTCGGCGCTGCGGGAGTCCTGGCTGGAGTCGGAGGAGTCTTCAGCAGGGACGTCCTCACACAGCATGACCACCCTGTCCTCCAGGTCGCTGGCGGAGCCCGCCGTGCTGCTGGAGGCGCTATTCAGCCGCATCTTTGAGTGGAACTTCCTCTTCAGGTTCAACATTGTAGGAATGGCTGGTGCTCTCAATACTCCAAGGTTTAGCTCCTATCATAAACACTGTATATCAAATTATTTAAAGGACGCCATGCTGGCTGAAGTCCAACACTCATTCCTGCCCGAACCCAAATCCTCTTCTTAAGCTCCATTTCTGTTCCGCCAGGTCATCAAGGCTCCACGCTTCTTTGCAGCTCTGCAGCTCCTCGGTCTCTGCAGGTCCTCCTCTTCCCCCAGCCGGATGGAATCTACAGCAGAACGACGAGCGTAGCTGTGTTTTGCTGCAACCTGCCGATCCAAAAGAGAGCATCCCTCTGGGGCATCCTTTTTCCCAAATTAGTGCGATACACCCACACCTTCCATGAGACGCGCACCCATTCACACCAGCCGGACCGCTGCCAACTGGAGTTGTTATTTTTGGTCCTGCAGGCCTTTTGTAAGTGGCACTCCACCCAAAATATGTGCTGTGAACGTGCTTGATGGGCGTGGAAAGTCTGAATGAAGTCTGTAGTTCTGCTTGTGTTGGTTCCGTTATTGTCTAATGATTCAAACTAATCTTGCACAAAAAAAAAAAAAAAAGATCTGATATTGGTTTTTTTTGTTTTGTTTTTTTGGCACAAATCAGCGACATGTGGCCTTCTGTCAGATTCACTGTGGGTTTCAACCTAATTGGATGCAGCATTAACAGTCTGGCACACATACAAGAGGCCCACACTGCAGGAGCAGCTTCTTCAGCTTCCATAGATGCTTCCAGAAGTGTTTCTCTCACTGAAACCTCTGAAAACAACATAAATCCTGCTGGCCACAGCGGCTCCTCCCCCCCGCGCCCTGAACCTGCACAGAAGTCAGTCCAAGAAAATACAGGCCCACATTTTACCAAAATGAATGCCATGAATCATCTGGGGAATTTATCTCAATACTCCATATTTATGACAACCCATCAAAATTTTTTAGTGACAAGTCAAGTGTCCCACCATCAACCTCAAATATGATTTGGGGATCCGTGTCAAGTTGAGGAATGCAAAAGGTCACGGCGAAGACCTTCTAACCGAGTGAAATTCTTGGTCTTACGAGATCTCAAGTTGGGGCAAGACGTCTTAGGTGTCCTAGAAGTTGTTAAGACTCTGAGGATGGCGGTCGACAGCGTCTCACCTGTGTTTGTGTATGATGGCGTTGAAGAGCTTGCCATCCCTCCAGCTGGTGGTGAAGTTGTCACAGCGGAGACCCTGGTAGCCCTCCACCATCCTCTGAGACCACAGCAGCAGCTTCTCCTTGGCCGTCATGTCGTCTGATTGGCCGTTCACCTGAATGTCTGAGATCTAGAGGGCCAGAGCGTTGCAGCGGGTCAGCACTGAGAGGTTCGCCACACCCGGCATCTGTCACACCTTTTACAGCTGTCAGTCACTCTGGCTGGTAAAGGCTTTATCATTACAAGAGGTGAATTACAGATGTCAGGAGGAGTAGGAAACAGCATCAGGCTTTGCTTCCTGCCTGTGAGACTGAATGGAGGGTGAAAATCATCATACGGAACGTAGCACAAGAACGCATTTGTGTGTGAGAACATTTGAAGAATGAGGCTCAGACAAAAACTGAAACAGTTGTCAAGCTGGCCCCGCACAGAACGCCATTTTCAAGTGAGCGCTCATACATCACATGATTGGAAAGCAAATGTTGTAGTAATTCCATTGATTTTTAGGACGCAATCAGACAAACATCTTGTGTTCTGCTGCAGGGCTGCAACTAACAACTAATTTAATCCTGAGAAAACGTCAAAAACAATTCAGAGAGGGATGGCCAACGATCACAATTTCCCCAGACCCAAAGGTTCATGTTTAAATCGCCTCTTCTGCCCATTTTACAATCCAAAACATGAAGAACCTTCATGTCCTGTTCAAGATTTAGCAGAAGCAGCGAATGTTTGAGATATTTGCTTGAAAAAACATAATTCATTCATGATCCAAATATTTGGTGATTCATTTTTTATGAATTCTTTGTGTGTTGCATGCAGCTTCTGTTTGCGTGCGATGGAGCTCCTCTGAGAAAACAGCATCTCCAGTGACGGCTGCAGGAAGGACAGGGACCAGAGACGGAGGCACGGGCGACTCCGCCTGGAGGAGCAGCGCGGCTACGCTTGGATCTGTGTTTTAGGGAGTTTTTACAGTCGTGATGAGGGGTAGTTCTACTACTTAAACCTTGGTTTAATACTGCCATTTGGAAACTAACATGAACAGAAGCACGTCAAGTTAAAATGACTTCTTACATGGCAGCAAGTGCTTGAAGTAAAGAACTTTTTCCAATGTGCCCGCTGATTTCTTCCAGATTTGAGATGAGTCACATTCAAAAACCTCAAATAACAACTTGCTTGATGGGCATGTTGAAAATTAAAGTTTTTGAGACAAACTTAGACGCTTCACAAGTACACGAGCACAAAATTGAAATCACATGAGTTAAAACGTCTATGAGTCACTGAATGAATAAGATAAATACTGTTTGCAGGACCACCCCGGGCAGAATTCCTCTTTTCTGAGAGCTGTGAAACGGAGCTATGAGTCATAAGAACACAGCGTCCCAGAGCCAGATACATTCATACGTATATTTTTACTGCAGGTTCGGTTGACTGAGACGTGCGTGAGCTCCTGCTGGTGTGATTTGCAGCACGAGTCCATCGCTCCAGGTCCCGAGTGCTCGTTTGGGTCCAGAGAGGCAGATTCATCACGCAGAACTACTTTCATGTGCAGAGTTGCAACAACTGAAGAAAACCGAATTGTGTTTGCTTCTGTTTAACTTGACTCGACGTGAAAAACCCTTTCAGCTCAATAGAAATATTAGAAATGTGTTTTTATACAAAAAAAAAATGTTCGATTATTTTTTTCTCCACTAAAGGAGAGGAGAAAAAGTGAATGAGCCGCAGATCAGAGTTTCACTTCCACTCCTGCTTCATTTCACGGTTCTCTGCTGAAACACTACTTTTTTTTGTTACCACTGCATAGTATTTTCAGTGTTTTGGGGGTATGAGGATGAGTCACAGCAGAACGAATGATTGCTGCTTTTTTTTTTGGCAAGGGTGGAGGAGGGGAAAAAGAAGGCATTTCTTCCTCCAGCTATTTTTTTCCTTTCAGGAGGGAAACCTCAGTGCTACAGTGTCAATGTGGGCAAAGCGTGACTCAGACTGGAAACTGGACCTCCACCCTCATAGCCTCTTTTTTTTTTTTAAGTGCTGCAAGAATCCCGACTCCCTGTTTGTCAGGGAACACAGCCGGGATTCTAACCTATGTGTCAGCAGGGTGAGCTGTGCCGGGGGAGCCCGGAGGAAACCCCGCCATTGTTTATGATGAATCACATGTGCCAGGACGAAGCGGTTATGTGTGTTTGTTTTGAGGAAATAATCACTGCCATGCCGTGAAGTGAATTCAAAGGGACATTTTTTGGGGAGGTTTTGCCCTGAAAACTACATCCATGCTAAGCTAGACATCAGGGACAGGCAGCGGAGGAACATTTCTCTCATTTCTGAAGACTTTTCGAGTTCTGGATGGTCACGTCCTTCATCTTCTTCCAGCCTTCTCGAGGGAACCATTGAGTCACACCGGATGAGATCTCACAACCACATCCCAACATAGCCATCATACCCGAGGCAGCGACAAAGACTCATCCTGCACTCCCACTCTTTCTTTTACCGGATTCTTCCCAACCATCTGCTAAATCAATCTCTGAACACGCGTCCACACCCTCCAAACCAGCTCAAGCTGCTACCCGAATCTTAGAAAGCTGCATGAGATGGAGAAAAAAAGGTTCTGAAATGTCCTGATGTGTGAGAATGAATGAAGAGGTTTTTTTATTCCGTTGTTTAGTCTTTGTGTACTCAGGAACTTGAGAAGCGGAGGTGGTTGTGTACAAGAGCCTGAGTGCTGCCAAGAGTCCAATTGAGCCCATTTGGAAGTGATTTGCTTTTGGACTCTACTGTAACTGCTGTGTCAACATCGCGACACCCTGAAGCTGATGAGAGAACATCAGACGCGGCAACGGCAAACGGAGAAGAGGCAAAAGAAGAAGCGAACTGATCCCACTGTACTGAGAGTTAACTAAACCACTCACGTTCAGAGGGAGAGTTTGATCCCACGCGATCAGCTGTTCCTGTGCACTTGAACTGATAAACACCGCATGGAGCTGCAGGAAATGTGGCTCAGCTGTCCAAATAAGGTGCAGACAGTTGGAAATTAAATCCAGTAACACCTCCTCTCCTCGTTTCAGTTCTCTGCAATAATTCAATTGAGAAAAACAGAAACGAGCCAGAGAAAGGGAACTCATAATGTGTTGGTGGGCAGTTGGTGGGCAGTTGGGGGTTGCGACTGTGCAGGTCTTAGGAAGCTTCTGAGAGCTCTGAGAAGCGGGGAACCAAAGTGTTTTTGCCTTTCAAATAAACGTCTTCAGCTCAGAAAGACATTTCCCCACCAAAAATAGAGCCGATTTCGTGGGGGCGACCATGAACCTGGTCTGAGGAGATCTGCCTCTCAAACCCGGGAACACAAACCCACTGGGATTTACCTGGAAGTGAAGGATGATGGTCCATATCAGCCCCAGGGTCAGCTTGGGGTTTCCATCTGCAATGTCGTCGTTCCTGATGTTGACCAGTTTGACCTGGAATGGAGAGAAACCGATGACTGTCCTGTAGACGATATGTTTGAGTTTGTCTTGAGCAGTGAATCAAGCTGTGACGTCCTGTGTGAGGCTCTACTTCGGACGTTTCCTGTAAATTGAAGTATCACTTTCAAGGAATACAGAACCAAGCGGAGGAGTGATACCAGCAAAACGTGAGAAACAGAGCCACCGTTCCACAACTGGAACTTAAAAAGTAACTGTGATCAATGAGGACAAGCAGGTGAAACTAGGAGAAACATCAGCATCCAGATGTGTCAGAGGCTGACCTGTCTGTGTTTGAGGAAGTCCAGTGCGATCTGCACATTCTGCAGCTTGTGAAAGCGCATCCGCCCTTTCTCCCGTGGCTGGAATAGAGGAGAGAAGAGGGAGCGTGAGGAGCAGAGAACACAAGGTTTGGAACGATCAACAAACAGAAACGGCCCCATGACTGAGGAGCAGGTGTTTCAGAGTCCAGCCGTACCTCTTGTGCTTCAAAAGAAAGGTCGACTCTATTTGTCTTTACAGTCATGGTCTGGGAAGCAAATTTGAAGTGGGATTCAAATTCTGCGTGATTGTGATCAAAGCAGCACTTGGCCAGCAGGTCTGACCCTACGTGAACCTGAGGTGCACTAAAGACGCAGCCAGGATGTCGGCAGGTGAAGGCATGAGGATGGATGGTAGAGGCTGTCAGTCTTTCTCCCAAACATCAACAACGTTTTCCACGTCCCGGTGTGGAGCTACAGAGTCCCTCTGTCCATGTCTGCATGGTGATGGACGCACTCACTGCTGCTCGTTTGAAGGAGATACGCATACGCGTCAGGATTTTTGAATATTCAAATATTTATGAAATTATTGTTTAAAAGGTAATTTTGCATGTGACTGTCATCTTAGAGAGATAATAGATTTATATCTTATTTCCATTTTTACTAACAGACGTCCAGGTCCGTGTGGCTCAGGGTCACACATTTCTCTGAAAGTTTTGGTTCAATAAAATAAACATCGAAAGGCATGTCAAAATTTACAAGCATACGTTTTTTTTGAAGGATCTGGGAATGACTTTTCCAAAACACTCCGGCTTTCTTCATTTTTCAGAACCTTTGCCAATCCTTGAAAGTGCCATCTTCCCAAATTAAATGACTTGCAGGTTTTTCATGACCACGCGAAACTGATGTGATTAAAAAAGAAAAAAAAAGTGAAAAAGAATTCTGCTCGTTCTTAGCGGCTCTTGGTGGTAACGCAACCGAGCGCCACTGGTAACACGCCAAAGAGCTGTTCACCATGAGGCAACCAGCTGGACCTCATTGCCTCGGCTGGAGCTGCTGAGTGCAAAGCTGCCATGGTGTCGATCTCCCCAGCGAGCGTCAAAGAATCCATCTTTGAAATGTGCATCCCAGTCGTGAGGGAACATGAACAACTCAACCCAAACCTGCAGTTCCAGTTGCTCACATGTTCACACCATTTCATTGCATATAGTTTCAGCCACTAAGGGTCACTAAGACAAAACTATAACAACAGACACGGTGTGATGACATCATGAACAAGCCAGACTGTCGGTGAATGTGACGGGGCAGCAATCGGACTCACAGCCACGGTGACGTTTTAAAAATTCTGTCCACTTTAAATTCAGTCGCATTTCCTCTTGTAACGGGATTTCCTTCTCCTGAAGCAGACACAGGTCGCGTTAGCTAACGGTCATGTGGCGAATTCAACTGTAAAGTAGCCCAGCACTGTGATACGGGGTCGAAAAAAAATTGTGCCGCGGTCACGGTGACGTTAGCGTACACAGCAGCTTGGTAGCTAAGAGTTAGCTTGATTGGCAGTGACATGAAGTATGTCCCTGCTGTTTGACTGTGTGGCAGGAAACGGCGCTACATTGGAGCGACACGAGGATGCAGGTGGGATATGACGACCGATTCCTCCAGATCTGAACATTTGGGAACATTTTAGCACAAAGATCAACACTATACACACATGTCTGGTCATCTCAATCAAAGTCGTACAATTATTGAATGCAGGCTGTTGCACAAAAAAAATAAAAAAGACAGAAACGTTTCTTTCATTTGTCGCGTTGACGACGAGAGCAGTGTCCACTAACAAGGCCGTCATCCAAGAAAAGGCACCGTAGGACAACAACCGTCGAGCCAACTGGCAAACTGACACGACTACTTGACCCTACTTACGCTGCGAACAACGCGACCGCTCTGATTGTCCACTTACATGACACCTGATAAACTAAAGCTTTCTGACAGCTGGCTGATTAAATGAGAGAGGACAATGTTTGACACAAAAAGGAAGTGTGACGGTCATCATGCACAACCCAGCAGCAACCTGGGGCGGTGACACATGCCACGCCTGCGGAGGCGGCCAGCCACAGTCCAGGCACCACTCACCAACCGCACGTTCCTCACAACGTCACGTTCCCTCGGCTACCACAGCACGAGCATCGCAAGAGAGGAAGGCAAAGGGGGGAAAGGTCAGGGCAAAGGTCAGCAAACAGGAATTAGAGAAAGAAAAAAAAACAGGGGTCAAACAAGTCTGTGCAGTAAGGTTACGAGATGGAAGCAAAGAATGAAAATTAGTGTGTTTCACAGCAACATCACCAGGAGGTGTGTTCCCAAAGTAAAGTAAAGAGTGCATGTACTGAAATGTCAGAATCAGAACATGCACGAGTAAAGACAGGAAACCTTCCGCAGTAAAATCCAATAAACATTTAAAGACATAATGAGAAGACAGTAGAAAAAATATGACAGCAAATAAAGTCGAGAGGACCGGGGAGCGTGAGACAGCGGAAGCGGATGTCCGAGCATCACCCAACGTCACCGAAGCTCACCAGTGTCTCTCCGGAGAGCACCTCCAGCAGGGAGATGAGGTTGTGTCCATCTCTCAGGTCCTCATACAGGTCGGTGATGTGTCGCTGGGCCTGCGGAGCAAACACAGGAAACATCTTCAGCCATCATTTCCAGGTGAGGGAAATGCTGTCTGCCGTCACGTCGGCATCAGTAGTGCATTCACGCGTAATGCAAACAGCAGTGGAGCAATGCTGGGGGGGGGGGGGGTTCCACACAGACTACACTTCCTTTTGACAATTGCTTAAAAATAAGAAAGCAACAGAAAGGTGAGAACCTCAACACACGCAGCGAGTAAGATGAGTTAGTCTTCCTTCTGCAGGAGCAACTGGGTTCACGTCTGAGTTTCTTTCTTAAAGATTTTTGTAATTTCTGAAGTTCCGGATGTCGTTCCTATTTGGGGAGCTACGGTTCAGCAGCCACATATACATGTCAACCACATCGGCTACCTGAGGGGTCCTCAAACAACTTCACGTTGCCATGGACCCCCGTCCATCCATCCATCCATCCATTTACTACCTCTTCTCCGGTTAAGGGTGTTGGGGGGGTGGAGCCTATCCCAGCAGCCTTCAGGTGAGAGGCGGGGTTCACCCTGGACAGGTCACCAGTCCATGGCAGGGCCAGCACATAGAGACAGACAACCATTGGCTCTCCCAGCCACGCCTACGGTCAATTTAGAGTCTGGATTAACCTGGTCCCCTCTTGGTGTCTTTGGACTGTGGAGGAAGCTGGAGTACCAGAGAGAACCCAGCAGGAACAGGGAGAACATGGAGACTCACACAGAAAGACCCCGTGCTCCAGCCGGGGCTCCGGCCTGGAACCTTCTTGCTGTGAGGCAACAGTGCTGACCACTGCACCACCGTGCCGCCCGCCATGGACCCCCATTTGAAGTAATTTTATTTAGCAGTGACGGTAGCATCTGAATTAAATACATGCAGACACAAGGGAGAGAAAAGGGTCTGATGACTTCTGATGCTAACTCTTGCCATCTGCTTCCAGTCATTGTGCTAAGCTAACTCCCTTCGGAGAGTCTTGTGTATCAACTAACAGGCACTTAGGTGAGGACCCCAACTTGCTTCCTTGCTTGGAGGTGAAATATAAAAGATGTACACTGAAGTACTGCCTATAAACCCTCACTGACAGTGAAACACAGTTTCAAATTTGATGTCTGTGTATGTTTGAGTAAAACAGCATTTTATTCACCAGAGATTATTTCCAAAAACTGAGAGAAACCCAGTTTGTAACCAGTAAATTAACTCTTGACGAGTTGCTCTGCAGGGAAGACTCTACTAGAAGTTAGAAAAAGTTGAGTATCAGCAGCAAAGGATGGAAGTGAGAGGGTTAATCATGTTAACACAGACATGCCGGCAGAGATGAAAGACAGCAGTGGACACAGACAGCACCTACCTCGGGCTTCCAGTGCTGGTGTGAAAGGATGGAGGACAGGATGGAGGATGGAAAGAAGAAACAGTATGATGAGAGAAGATACAAAACTGCCGGGATTCGTGAGGGAACAGAAGAAGTAAAGGCGAGCACGCAGACACGGGTTTGTCATGACAGATGTTAGACAGACAGTTGGACCTCTCCTGTGTGTTATGCTTTGAATTATTTCATTCATTTGATTGAGTCAACTGTTAAAACGAAGAGGAACGAAACATCAGACTCTCATTCTGGTCTTGCTTTTGATACGAAACAGAATAATGTCTGGCTCTTGCTATCCGTAATCCCAGGCATCGCAGTTTAAAGGAACATGCCGGCTTTTTGGGAAATGACAGTTATGGAGCCGGACAAGCAGATGACCCTTCTCTCCTCTGTGTGCATGACAGAGCTCCACCAGACGGCTCACTGCTAGTTAACCCAGCTGCTGCGAAAGCTTGCAGTGCAGAAAGTAAAACGTATTCGATGACTTTCGAGTGGTTTTCTCTAATGTCTCACTGCTAGCATTCATTGCAGCTAAGCTAACTAGCAGTCAGCAGGTCCAGCAGGTCTGTAGAGACATATCTGTTTGTCTGGCTCCAAAAATGATGGACAGTAAGTTTACTGCCCAAAAAACTGGCATGTTCCCACGACTCTGCTGTGTCCGTGAGTCTACCACACCCAAGGGCTCGCCAAACGGCCGACCCGGCTGAGTCTTTTGGATTCAAATCAGAGAAATCTCCCGACATGTAAAAACAATGTGTGACAATAAAGTTTGTGAGTCATCTTGCTCAGTGCCCTGTATCACAGGACGCACATGGCAAAGACTCGACATTCCTCACAGTTCAGAACCCTTCTGTCCCCGTGTAACCGCTGGTCAGGGGTTCTGTTCTCCTCAGCGCTCCCAGGGAGTCGAGTCTTAACTGTCGGTTGGATGTGTAGTCAGAGAGCCAAGAGGCAGAACCACAGGTGTTCTAAATGGAGTCTGTGCAGGAGGAAACATGAGTGTTTGAAATGATCCGGAGGAGAATCTGCAGGACAACTGAGCTGATCTTAGAACATTTTCAGAAATATTTAAATGGAATCCAGAGATCGGAACTGTCACGGCAGCTGAAAGCTAGAAAGGTCCCCTGCGGTTGAAGCAGGAAAAACAGGTCCCCAGGTCCCCGATGCTGACTCATTTCGAAAGAGCAGCATCTAAAGGGAAATTCCAACTTTTGCACCAAAAGTCCAACCTGAACACACGGTGACAAACCTGCAGCTGGTGCCCATGAATCCATGCTCACGGTTAGCAAGCTGCCTTCGCCCGCTACCAGCTGTCCAAAATGGACTCTTTATCAACTTTAAAAGCTGTTATTTTAGAATATAGTTTTTAGATCATTGTCACTCTTAAATAGAAGTCTGGTTTGGGCCGGGAGTGAACCGAGTGATCCGGGTCAAAATCGTTGCTAGTTTAAACCTGGTTTGTTTTTAGCCTGGAGGCTAGGCTAACATGTCCCCTTTAATGAGGACTTGGGCTTAAAATGGGCTTCATTTTCTTCTTCTAAGGTATAAAATCATTGCAGGATCTTTTTGTGGAGAGTAAACTGTCCCACTGAGCCTCTTGTGAGTGTCACAAGATCATAAAGAGACTAACAGTGAAATCTTTTCATTGACGCCAACGCATGATCACGTCCTCTGTCCTCTGGGAAACGAGATCAGCTGACGTAGGCAATGCTAATTGATTATCTCATTTCTTTTGAGTGCTGTGTCGTAGTCTCCGACGCGACAGTCTGTTTGGCTACTAATCTTCTTCGCTAAAATCCCCAAACATCTACTGGAGATAGCTTGCAGAGGATCACAATCCTGCGACAAGGGTTCACTGACTGGATGAATAGAAGGTCACCACAGCCCCGACACTTCGGGTGTCTGTCAGTCCTGAGTTCATCATCGGTTACACCAACAGTTCTCACACTGAAGGAGATAAAAGCAGCCAATATTTGGAAGGTTTGCCTGAAACTAAACATTTTAGTCAAAATACTTCAGAGCCCCTGCTGTTTTTTTGAAACGTTGGCGGCTTTTCTGTAGATGTGCTGTTTATCTTAATAGGTGAGGGGTTATGTGCCATGACACGTGATGTTCCACTTGATCCTGCAGCCACTTCCTCCTGTCTAAGCTGATTCTCGCTGTCACGAACCGGTGACCTAATGAAGCGCAGGAACGTCGCAAAAAGAAACGCAAGTTTAAGGTTCTTCCGTGGACTCGCCCCCCCGCACCTGCCTCTCAAAGCGAAGTGATCCTTTGATGCGATTGTACTGCGGCCAGTGAAGCGATCGTGTTTCTCCCACGTCATTGAGACTGAAAATCATCATCCGCTGCAGCGCAGCTTCGGGGACTGTTTCCTTTTCAGCAGTCGAGGGCTGGAGCGCCAGGTGGATCCTCTTACAGTGCCATGGGTGTAGAGGCATTCAGCAGAGGTGGCTGCTGATTCAGAGCCTCCAGTTCCCCTGAGGAGCCCTGTGAGGCCGCGGCGACAGTCTGGAGTCCAGATGTGACCTGGAGAAGCCTCTGTGTGGCAGGACCAGGTGGTCATGACTCAGCCGCCCACAAGCGCGTAGTGGAGAAGTGATTAGTTTAATGTTTTTCACCTTTTCAAAACCATTTCCCTTTTTTGAGAGAGGTGTAGCCAGTCGAACACACACGCTGCTTTGTGTGCTCTCTATGTGCGATTGTTGTTGTCGGGTTTTGTTTTGGTTTTTTGGCAGCTTATTTTTTATCCCAGAACGTGGGTTTGAATTTAGAACAGAGTGCAGCTTCTCCTCATGAAAGCGTTTCATGCTGTTGAAGCTACTGTAAGCAGGAAGGATAGCCTGGTGTTCAGGGTCATTCAAGGACATCTGGGGTCCTTTAGTGAGTTTAAAACCATAAATAAGCTGAAGATGTGCTTTGTCGTTGGACCTTGTTGTGAAAAGCAGTATTACTACTGGAGGTGTTTCTGTCGCAGGGGTCTTACCATCATCAGGTGCTTGTTGACCCATTTTGTGAAGGTCTTTTTCTGAACTCGGTCCCGTTCATCTGGCGAGAGACAGAAATGCAGGAGGTTCAGTTTATTCAACTTCATTACAGTTCAGGTCAAACATTTTCTATGGTAGTGTAACGACGACCGACCGTGCAGCTGCATGTCAGCGTGACATCACATCAGCTGCACATGTGGAGCACATTCAGCCACCTCTATGACACAGTTGTGACGCTCTTGAATCTTTAAACGGACGCGTTTTATTTTTGGAACCTATTCAATACTGCGTAAAGAGCGAGCCGTCACGGACATACAAACCCGTGTGTTCAACCATTTCTTCAGTTATAAATGAAGTTTGGCATCGGTGGTGAAATCTCTGGCACGTGGGCCGGGGCACCACCAGCTCCCCCTACCAAGCTGTCCTGTCCTGTAGTTTCATGTTAAGAAACTGTTTTGTGTGTGCAAACGTCAAACAGCTGAACCCTAAACCCACAGATTTGTAATTGAACATGCTACGCAGTGTCAGTTGTAACTGTATGACGCTACAACTGATGTTAATATGGGGGCGGCGCGGCTCAGAGGTAGAGTGGCCGTCTAGCAACTGAAGGGTCACTGGTTCAATCCCCACTTCCCCTGGTGACCATGTCCAAGTGTCCTTGAGCAAGATACTGAACCCCCAATTGCTCCTGATAGCCCTGCTATGGACTGGTGACCCGTCCAGGGTGAACCCCGCCTCTCGCCAAATGTCAGCTGGGATAGGCTCCACCCCTGTGAACATTAATGGATAAGTGGCACAGAAAATGGATGGATAGATATTAATCTGTCGTGAAGTCACTCTATTGGTGTAGGTTCAGTTTTTGAACGCTGCCCAGACTTAAGGGCAACTTCTTGTTCCCGTTGCTGCTGACTGTCTTCCCATGGTGCAACAACAGGAAAACAAACACGCCCTTTTTTTCTCAGCGTAATCTATTTCAGTCATTTGGAGCGGCTGTAAAACTGGCCGTCATTCCATGAGAACGAGGCAAAAGTTGAAGCAAACTCTGAAAAAGTAAACACTTCCACTGCAGAAACAGATCTTTTGTGCTTCCATCCCCTGGAGTTGATTTTGCGGCCCCTGAGATGAGCCCTGCTAACCCAACTTGTATTTAATGAGATAAAACAAAGCAATAGTTACGACCCCACAATTGATGACCCGACGGGGAAACATCAGGCCCATCGACAGAAATGCTCTGTGGTTTTCCCAGCGTATTTCTGCAGCCTGCAGCCAGGAACGCCGAGGACTGGCAGGGGAACCTTCACTCACTCTTATGGTTGCATTTGTCAGGAAAGCAAAAGTAAATTATCTCTGTCACCCAGCACGTTATCACCTCCACGGGAGCAAGTTTCGCCTTGCTTTGGTTTTGATTTTACCGCCTGATTGTTTCACCGAGGGCCCCCGCATTCCAGCAGCGACGAGCTGTTTCCCCTGAACATTCTCGCTCGTGCAGCATCACGGCAAAGCCCGCCGGACCTCTGGTCACCACAGAGACGGCTGCGTGGCTGCGCTGACGTTTGAGTCTCACTGCTCAACCAGTGATGATTAAATTGATTAAATTATCTGACATCAAAGTAGCCGGAGAAGTGATCAGATGATGAAGGAGCAGAGGAACCACAGAACCTCCCCTGTGGAGCCGACGCCCATTGCAGGGTAGCGTTGGGTGAGTGACTCACAAACATGCTCTCATGACTTGTGTGTCACACGCGCGCACACACACACACACACACACACACAGAAGTTACACTTGCATTCACTCATTCGGTTTATTCTATCCAAATTAAGTCACTAACTTCTGCTTCAGTGAAACAAAGAGCAAGACGAGGCATGTTGGGTTGAAATAGTGGAAATAAACTGAGAATTCAGCTGGATCCTGAAGGCAACACACTAAGTGTTATTTTAACTACGAGGGATCACGGTGAGACATTCCCAAAGTCTTACCGAAGAAACACACGACACAGCAAAACAAACTCGACTGATCCTTCTTACAAATACTGGGTTTTCTTGGCGGACTCTCGTAGCCCGGAGCTGCAGACAGAGCTCTCACTGGCTTCTTTCATCCTCTCTGTCAAACAGAGAGATAAGGTGAGAGAGATCTGATCTCTGCGCTCACTTCAGATGTGATATAGAGACAGAAAGTCAGCCTGTCACGCAAATCTAGTGGTTGTTTTTTTTTTTTTTTTTTGCACAACGCTGCATCCGGCGACTGCTTTGTGATACAGAATCTTTTCTTTTAGGCGCAGGAACTGTTGAAGCTCTTGTATGAGGGAGGACAAGCTGCATGATGTCTTTACGTCTTTCTATCCATCCGCCTGAAATGGGTGTCGGAGAAGCTGACCAATAATAAGAGGAAAAGTGATGACATATTAAGGGGTGGTGCCCGTTTGATAGAAAGGAGGCAGAGGACCACCGCAGGCAAGGAGGGATTCTATAACTTGTTGCACAGACGTTCGACTCTTAGCTTTTCTGAGTAACAAACTACATGAAAGCGGTTCTTCCAGTGACAGAAAACATGAAATACACATAAAAGCCGACTCTACCTTTCCTGTGATCCATGGCCCTGAGCATCCCCTGGTAGTAGGAGTCCTCGATGAAGACCCCGTCACTGCTCATGCTGTCAGAGGAGTAGTTTCTGAATCGCTGCTGCATCGCCATGCTGGCCGTATCTCAGCGATCACAAACACAACGGGAGCCTCTGCAGGCTTCACTACTTTATCAGACTTCTCCTTATTGCCTCGACTGCTTCACAGCCCTGCAGTTAACTGGGAGGGTTCAGTTCCTGAGTGCCGCTCGACTCCCTCAGCACGCTACGTTTGCATCTTTTTTCTTTCACCAGCTCTTGCAAAATGCCTGCCTGCGGGCAACGGTGTCAGAAGCTGTCATTCACCTCAGAGTGGTCTCCGGATGGGGAGGGGGTAGGGTGGAAGGGATCTCCTCCTGGCTGAGCCATGACCCCACCCACTAAACCACACCTCAACAGAGATCTTCATGGACCTCCCAACTGAAACAGACCTCCGCACAGGCAACACCCGAACACACAGAGCTTCAGTAACATCCGCACTCATCCTTGGTCTCTCGAACCCCAGGTCAACATCTTCTAGCAGCTGGTAGGAGTTGATGGAACAGTTCATGGGGGTTCCATTTCAGCAGCTTCTTTTCTCGTTCAGTTCCCATCATCTTGACTCATTCTGTTATTATCACCTCTCGCCGCTGAAGCGAAGTGATATTTCAGTGATGCAAGGAAAAAACAACAACAAAAAAACCCTCACTCAACCGAGATGTTTTGACTCCATTTGGCACGATGAGAGATGAGAGGCTGAGGGGATGAGCCGACTTTAGTTGGAGCGTTTTTGTTCATCAGATTTGGCTTTGATGTGTCTTTTTAGGGGTTTTGGGGAGATTTTGATTTATTTTTTTGACTAAAACACATCTTAGTCTTAGTCACAATGAGGTTATTCAATTATTGCTAATTTTAGCCTCATTTTAGTTGCCGCTTTATGAAAAGGGGAGAAAATGAAGAACATTTTCAGTTTAGTGTTCGAACGCGACCGCTGAAAACAAACTGTTCCGTCTGTTATTTGTTGTTCTCGCCGTGGAAAGCAACACTTTGCTTAGCAAGCAACCAAATTGAGACGATCCAGTTAGTGGCGGTTGCACACTGGCTTGATGCTTCAGGGCAGCTTCCATCAGACATCATTCCTAAACTCATAAAATAGCAACAATGGGCACAGGCAAATCCAAAGGCACCTCAATGATCCCGTTTCGCAGCATTTCTCAGAGCAAACGTAGGCGAGGCAGCTGAACACAGAGGTTGGCCTCTCCTGAGGTTTTGTTGAGAGAAAATTAAAGCTAATTTGTGATAAAATAAGAGGTGGAGTTACTACCGTCGTTGGGAGACAATATTCAGAGATCGTTAGAACAGCAACCTAGCGAGAGAGGTGTGTGTGTGTGTGTGTGTGTGTGTGTGAAAAGGTTTGAACTCAGGTAATTTTAGAACAGTTCGACCCTGCGGCCCTAAAATCTACAGAGTGACTAATTATTGCATGAGAGTCTGCACAGGTCACTAATCTGGAAATTCCTTCATTAAGACTAAGCTTTACAAAATAGGTCCAGTGGAGCCTGATAACCTCAAACGAGCTCGACATCCACAAGAGTGTGTGTGTGTGTGTGTGTGTGTGTGTGTGTGTGTGTGTGGTCAGAAGCGGGACGGCTGGACACGCTACTGCAGACTCACTGAAAGGTTAATGAAGACACAGTGGAAACAACGACACGGCACATCACTGGCTGACCCCGTCGACCATACGGAGACGATTACAGGGAAACTGGCACCCATGTCTTTGTTTCCGTACGCGGGGGTCGACAAGAGAGGCTCCAGGAATAATGGAAGCATTTATGAGAACAGTCTGCTTTCAAGCATTTGGTTTGGACTCTTAGATTAGTTTCCAAACTTGTGTAAAGGATTCTGTTGTGCCAGTTCTACTACAAACCAGATGAGATAGACAAAGAAGTAGAGAGGCAGTAAGTTTGGATCCCCGACACAAAGCAGCTATTGTGGCTCTGAACACTGTGTGTGTGTGTGTGTGTGTGTGTGTGTGTGCCTGGAGAAAAGGAGGATTGTGTTGCATCTGAGACTTTTTCTTGCATCAAAAACTCTTCAAGTGTTTCAAAATCATGAACTGAGGGAGGACCTCACTGGTTTGACTGGAGTTTTTCATCAGCCAGTGGCAAAACGGCCTCTGCCTGACAGAGCATCCACACCAGCGACCCCTACCTGCTCCCTCTGGTTAGCTCTTTGCTCACGAATGAGCATGAATCGTTTTGTTTTTGTGGATCCTTTTTTTTTTTTTTTTTTTTAACTTTCCAGATGATTTCAGGCCCAATGGGTAAAACTCACAAGTTGGTTTGCAGGTTTAAGCGATGCTTAAATTTGTTATCCACCGTCTTACGGCAACTAAGTTAGCAATAACCAGAAAGCTACTTCTGGTGCCAGTTAGCCCTCCGCTAACTTGAATGTGAATAAATAATGGAATTGTTTTCCCCTTTAGCCTTTCACAGGACCAAATGGGTCAGATTCTGATGAAATGAGTCATCTCGCCCGGGTTGTGTAACGCTCAAATCTTTTTATCCACCATTTTAGAGCCGCTTCTTTAAGTCTGGCAAAATTTGGGGGGCTTCAGAGCATCGTGAGATGGATGTGGGAGGGACGAATGTATTGTTTGAGTCTGTTTTTGCGCACATATATTTGGCATCTGTCAAGACATAAATGGAGCACGAACACAGAAACACAGGATTAAGCCGGGAATATGCGTGTATTATATGTTTCATTTTCCTGGGTAAACACATTTTTTTCACAGTGACATTCCACTTTTACCCCAAAGGTGCTGTAAGCCAGCACGTCCACACTGCCTCATTCATTCCCCATAAATACCTGCATCACCTTTCACTCTGAGAGCATCAATTTTCACTGCAGACACTGACAGAAGAGAGAGATTCTTGGGATGCTTAAAGATGAAGGCGGCTTGTCAGGACAAGACGAATGGAAACTGCTAATATTACACTTTCACTCGACCCCCGACTCAACCTGCGGGTGTGTGTGCAGGGGCAGACGCGCCTCCACGACTTGGAGGTGTCTGAAACCAGCAAAGCCAGGATGTGAGTGAGTTGATCGGTGGCTTAAAATCAAGTTCCTGACACAATCAGGGATTTAAAGCTCCATTTTCTATCATGCTGATGTAATTAAGTGACTGTTAGCGGTCTTATCAACAGGTTAGTTCACTCACTGCTGGGTGGATAGTCCTCCTTTCTCTGCTACTGATAACGCGCAGCGACAACCCAAGTAGAGAGAGCTGATAGCAGGTTCTTTTTTTTTTGTTGTTGATGTTAGTTCTGGCGTGAGAGGTATGCATGCCTGCGGAGGGCGCGCCCACCCTCCTCACAGATCGGAGGAGCCGCCTCTCTACGATAACCCCTCTCCCCAGCCCAGAAAACCTCCTGTGCAAGTGACAGCATGCGATGTCGGTCCCGGAGTCAGGAATGTTAACAAACACCAGGTATCATCTGGCTCACAGGTCCGGATGGGATTTATGATGGAGGGATGATGGTATGAACTCTGGTTCACGTAGGAGATTTGCCAAGGTGAGGAATGGAAGCCCCAGGGCATTCTGGGGCAGTGAAAGCATGCAGGCAGAAGAAGAGCAAGCGCCGCCTGTTAACGGAGGAATGTACTCGCTTTCAAAACAAGCGCAGCTGCAGATAAAAACTATGGGAGATGCAGAATTCATCTGGTAAACAACGCAGAGGCGGTTCTTGAGCCGGTGAACAGATTTATCTCACGATTATGGAGGCAGGGAGTTGGCACACAAAAAGAAATCCTTAAGGTCTCCAAGTTGTGAAAAGATCAGCTTTGGATCCTCTGGATGTGTTCAGGTGTGACGCAGGTAACAGAGATGTTGAGCTCTGTTTGTCTCCCTCTCCTGTCGGAGACGTTGATCGCCCTTCCTATAATATCTGACTAGCAGCTGCCAACGCTCAGACTACTGTTGGGAGAGTCCAAGGTCACCCAGGGCTCTGCTCTTGTTTATTACAGAGTCACGTCTCATTATGGGAAGAGTGATTTGTGAGGGGAGTTGCCATGACAACACAGTAAAAACACTCAGCTCTGTTTGCAGAGGAGGGGCTTTGACATCAGAGCTACAGAGAACTGCGAATTCAAGGGAATAAAAGCATTTGTCACAGCTCCTACAGAGTGATTACAGGACCTGAGAAGCAACAGATGAGCGAGTGTGTGTGTGTGTGTGTGTGTGTTTGTGTGTGTGTGTGTGTGTGGCTGATCAGCAGGTGAGCAAAGATTAATCATGAAATAATCTGGTTAATCCTGTCAGCACTCAGCCAGGATGTTGACTCAGTCGATGACTGCTGGTTTATTCAACAGGCAACATTAGAATTGTGTGGTGAAGCCCTGGAGAGCCCGTAAACACACACCAGGCTTCTTTCTTTTACTCAAACAAGCACTTTTAGACCGCAAAACCATCACTTGACGAGTTTGTGACATAAACACAAACGAGTTTACGTTGATTCCCCCGCAGGACCACACACGATGGCGCGTTTAAACGATCTCTTGCATCCGTCCGACTCGACTCACTGGAGGGATTCGCTCTGCTTTGACTGGCCTGGGAGTTTACGCATGCTCACTAGCTCGCGCTGCAGTAGCCAAGATGGACCCCTTGCTAACTTGCTAAGTGTGTGACGCAAAAGGTCAAAGAGGAGAAGGTCTGACTGTAACCAGCTGTGAGGGGGGTCCCGCCCCCTACTGCTCCAGAGGCAGACAGGCTTCAGCCAGTCAATCGACTCCTCGGGTTCTCACATGCTGAGACGACACAAGTCCAGCTCACCAGACCAGCTGAGAGCCACCTCACTGCAACTGTTCATGTCACTAGAAAAACACCTGCTTGCATTTCCTAGACCTCCAATAAACGAGTAAATGATTGATATTTGTGCTACTGGAGTCGGTCATTAAGGGCTTCTTTTTTAACTTCAAAATAACTTCCATTCTGGACTGAAACTCAAGTCTCTACTCAGCTACTGCAGCAGCTGTGATGAAGTTACTACTAGTTACTACGTCTACTACAACAACGACAGTACGTCTTCAACACAGCTTTGGTCCACGTCGAATTCTGAACCTCGGGCCCTGCTGTACCGGGGGAGATGTACGCAGTTTCTTTACTTCAGTAAAAATAGAAATACTTTTAGATGCAACAGTATTTTGGTGAAAGTCAACAGTTCTTTTACAGGTAAAAGTCAAAATTGTATTCAAGTATAAGTAAAAACATATTTCATATTAAGTTTACTTCAGTATCAAAAGCAAAAGTACATGATGTATTTTTACTGTCCTTTAGCCATTAATGAAGTTTCCATTGAGTCATCAAGTGAATTTTAAGCCAACTGCAGATACAAAGCCAACAGAAAAGGAATCAGGTGTTTCCACCAACATCCTACTACCAGCAGATGGCGGTACAGCCGCCGTGACGCATGGCTGTGGCTGAAACTAGTGGAGTAGAAGAAGAGATGCCTTTAGGAAAGCGAGCTGTAACTGCCCTTAGGAAGCGGCTGCTATTAGGTATCAGCTGGTCAGTCACATGACTTTCATTACAACTTTTTTTTGGAAACAAGGGTTCCATCTCCTGTGTTGTTCACTTGAAGTACAAAAAAACTTCTTTGCAAAACTGGGGATGTTTACGCCGCCTCTAAACTCTTTCGACAGCGTTTTCCTCTTGCGAAGCTTCAAAAAGGTTTGACTGACCTCTCAACATGATCCTGATCTTTAAGTTCACGTGATCATTAATCGCCGTGGGGTTTTTATTTAACTAAGCAAATATATTTTGACTGATAGTTTCACGTGGTTTTTATGGAGTAAAAAGTACATGCATTTTAAAATGTAGTGCTCTAAATATTAAAAATTTTAAAAAACAACAACAACAACTCCAAGGACATGTGGGAGGAGGCATGGAAATGGTTAACCCTGCACCCCAGTAGCCCCTCCCACCCGGACTCTCCTCCTATTACAGTCGCGGAGAGATGGAGGCAGCGGCAAGCGCTCCGACGTACCTGCGCAGCACATTCGGCTGTAGAGATGCGGCCCCACTTCCCCGCAGCTCATCTCGTGGATGTAATTAGCTCGTCGGTACATCATGTTCCATTCCAGCCCGCCACACCAGGACGGTACCGCGGCTACGAGCCCCGACTCCTCCACTTCAGCCATCCCGGCTTGTGTGTGCGCCGCGCGTCAAGGCAGAGCGCGCCTGTTCGTCTTCAAAAACGCCCCCAGACCCAGCCCTGCGAACTTCCCTCTCCACTCCAGCCCAGCCACATGGAGAAGAAAACACACACATACGCACACGCACACGCACCAAACGAGGTCGTGTCGGATTGCAGACACTTTGTCACAAGCCCAGCCCACTCCGGCTGCCTGAGAGACGCTCCATCCTCCTCCTCGCCTCTCGCCTTCGTGCCTAACAACGACTCGCCCCAGAAATACCGGACCGGAGGGTTGTAGTCTGCAGACCGCTGAGGACGAACTGCACTACAGTCCTGTTTTAGTGTGTGTGTGTGTGTGTGTGTGTGTGTGTGTGTGTGTCTTTCCCAGGATTACATAACCACCAGACCCCCGAATGTAAACCAGAATAGCCTCTGGGAAGACGCATTTAACGTGTGGTAATCACAACCAGAGTTTGTGAGTGTGTGTGTGTGTGTGTGTGAGCACAGAGGAGCGTTTGACAGTGACGTTTGCCCGCGGGTGATATAGCATTCTTCCCCCTCACACATTAACAACAGATGCGCGTCGTAAACCCCCCCCCCCCCCCCACACACACACACACAAACACAGTAAAAGTCTTGTTTCTCTTTTCTTTTCTCTGAGAATTCCTCACATTTAAGCGGTTTCTTTTCGAGTCAGAGCAGAAGAGAAAGCGCGTTTTATTCCACGTAATTAACTGTCCAACCTGAGGAGGAGTGGAAGCCAAGGGGACCTCATGGCGGGGCATCGCAGTGCTGCTGCTCATGCCATATTTGCATTGATATGTTTTTCATTTTGGCACCCACTGAGCAACCCGATTTTCCTTTGTTCCAATCAGGGTAAATAAATATGATCTGACCTCAGTAAAGTTGAAGCAGAATAAACACAAACAAACAAGACTGTTTTCCCATTTCAGGACAAGTACAGCCTTGTTGAGAACATATTTATTCATAAATATTTTTGAATTACATTAAAACAACACTTGATTCCAAATTTTTATTTCATTACTTACAAATACACATCTTGAGCTGGTTCACTCCTTTATGAATCCGGAATGCAGGAAGAGCCAGCCACTTACTGTAGCGTTAGCGTGAAGCTAATCCCGACTGGTTGCTAACAACTGGAAAACTATCCAGACAGGTAAGTTTACAAACTCTCAGTTTTGCTGTTGCTATAGCGCCAGTCGCCTTTGGCCTCAAGCCGTTTAGCTTGAAGCTAAGCGTCTGGCTCGTTTTGCGTTCTGGAGTTGCAAAGAAGTGATGCAGGACTCAAGACATCCTTTGGGAGTGCTTGAAAGGTAAAATATACTTTTTTTCTGGCCAAGTATCAATTTAAAGAACTACAGTTTGTAATAAAAGCACTACAATAATCTTTAACTCAAGGAAGTTTTTTTAAATTTGTACTTTAAAAGTCAGATCTCGTTGCAACCCAAATAGCATCATGAAGCATTTGTTGCCCCAGAAAGAGACGAGGAGTTTTTAGGTGAGTGATGAGTGTATTCTCACATCGCACCGCACTGAAACCGCAACCTTTAGTTGTGAAATCCCTGCCAACGTTTCCTCTCTGCCCTGCTGAGCCGTGATATTCAAAGTATGATGATAAATGCTGCTTCTTGTCAGCAGCGGTCAGATGCTTCAGCAGACTGAAGCCTGCTGACTTTGGCGTTGGAAAACAGCAACAAGCTTGAGAGAAGCAATGAGCAAAATCAGCGAGTCAAAGACATCGCTTGTGCTCTTGATAAAATCAAAGGGGACGCACGTGTTTGGATTTTTGTGGTCGGTGCCAATTTGTTTTTTCCTAAAAGAAGTTATTCAGATCAGTTTAAAAGCGTGTCGAGCGCTGGCCGCCAGAGACGCAGCAGACGAACGTGAACGCTAGAACGGTTTACTGTGAAGGGCAAGTAAGGACATCATGGGCGAGCATTGTTCAAGACCTGGCGTCCTTAGACAACACTTTTTTTTTTTCTCACTTCTGGGTTTAAGTAGATCCGTCCCCCCTCCCTCCCTCCCTCCCTCCCTCCCTCCCTCCTCCGGCCTGTCATTACTGCCACAGTGAAAGCAGACAGGAAAGTGAGTCACAGCTGCACACCAGCAGCCAAACTCTGAAACCAAACTTACAATCTACTGAATGTGGCGTGCGGTTAAGCAGGCACACTGCATTCTCCGCGAATGCCCGTGCAGATTTGGGTGTGGCTTCCTAAGTGGTCACATTTCCACTCTTCAGAAAGCTTCGCACACTAAAGATCTCAAAGCATAATCAAGGGTACGGAATCACCAAGCACTTATGATTCGTCTGTAGATTCATAACCCGAGCACCCACTCGGCATCTTTGCAAGCGTGAGGCCTCGTGAAGGAAAACCACAGAATTTCCCCCCCTCAAGTTTGTTATGATGGTATCCAGGAGACAGTCCACCGTCCCCAGTGTCCAGTGCACGACTACACGCCAGCCGCCTGCCGCCTGCCCTGTGTGGCACTCGCTGGGCTTTTTTTAAACCTGGCTCTGGGTAAACCCCTTTTACCTACTTTCACCTTCCCACTGTGTCAAAGGCACCTTGTTGCTTCTTCCCACAAGTGTCTTCACATGGACCATGTGACGCTGCAGATCTGTCCCACAGATGTACTGTCAACAATGACCACGCTTGGAGACATCGATCAGGACTCCTCCCTCCTCGGTTAAAAATACATCATTTAAGCTCAGACGCAGTCTAGGAAGAGGGAACATGACCGCTGCTGGTGCACGGGGTGTAGACATATTGTCTGCACTGCGTCAAGAGCTGAAAGCAGATCTCTTCAAAGGCAAATAAGCTGGCTATTGACAGAAGGAAGAGATAGCACGCCGAGTTTTGCAATGCAATGTTTGCCTGCAATTTACTCGTCAAGCCGCTCTGCGGGGCAACCTGCACTGGCTGAAGCTGAGCCAACAGACATGCAGATAAAAAGCTTTGCAGTTCTAAACTTCTGCCTAATTAAAACGGCCTTAAATCAAGAAACTCAGGCAGGTCAATGTTGTGAAAACCGCTCTTATCTCATCAAGGTGTGTCCTCTCTATTTCCTGTGTCGAAGGGCTTGAGTGTGCTATTATTCGACCTGGTTCTTGAGGGAGCGATAAGGAAAGCGTGCCTGGCTGCAGTTCCAGTTAAACAAAGATGGTGAGCATCCTGTTCCAAACTATTCAGGTAGCCGACGTGTCCCCAGGCTACTCTCAGGTTGATTTTGGCTGCTTTACTTCCTGCTGTTCAAACAGGTTTCGGACGTTTGTCGTCCCATCCCCACCTGACCGATGGCTGCGTTTGCCTCGGGGTGTGTCGCCTGCAGTTTGACAGCCAGCATTGTGATCAGCAGTGTCAACAGTACGATACGCCTGACTGAGGTGTGGCCGTGACATTAAAAAGCCAGCGATGCAAATCCTCCGACTGCTCAGAGCATCAAGTGATTCTTTTTCTGCTGGTAGTTGATGACTGACATGCGAGGAGGATTGTGCTTCAAACTCAAACCAGCAGAACCGGCTCATGAAACAATAATGTAACCAACAATGAATTCTCCAGAGACCTGAACGACGGACGGAGACATGCCGAGGTTTGCTCTCATGGAAGCTGTGACGCAGCTAAAGCCCGCCAATAGAGCAGACCCCTCCAGCTCTGACGTCACCACTTTACAACCAGCATTTACGGGGTTAACTGCAGCAACTCCACACCACAGGAAACTGAGACGGGTGAGGGAAAAAAAAGAAGGGGGAGTAACACACAGGACGAGAGGGAGCAGAGACGATGGACGAGGACAGCCGGGCAGAGACTATTTGCACAGCAAAACTTTCAATCTACCTTTAAAAAGCCTCGTGTCAGCAGTTTTCATGAAGTAAGAGTCGCAGTTGAGAGTTTTCTTACCTTCCTTCTTGCGTATTCTCCACCGCCACGCAACGATCAAGGTAACAATGTGGCCCACAACCACCAGGGCTGGGAACACATTTCCAGGGGGGCTTGCCGGCATCGGGCCTGGTACAAAGTGACCCAGACTCTGAAGACAGGTGGGAGGGTTGAAGGAGGGGGGGGGTGAGGTGAAAGGTGAAGGGGGGGGGGGGAGGAGTGGTAGTGGTGGTGGCGGGGGAGCGCCTAGGGGTGTGGTGTCATCCCGGACTTTAAAACGAGAGCTGCAGCCAAGTTGTCCACGAGTTTTACGAGCGAGAAGAGAACGAAAGAGCACCCCTCCCTCGCCTCTCTTCCTTGTGCTCAGCCAGAGGTGGCTGGTCTCTCTCTGTCCCTCCCTCCCCCTTTGTTTCCTCGCCCGTGCTGAACTCTTTTCTCTTATTTCAACTGTTTTTCAACATGAGATCTTCCAGAAGTTAAAAGTTTCCTCCTCTTCCATACAGCTGAAGTGTCTCCACTGCTCTGCCACACACAGAGTGGTGCGCTGCATTCCTCGCTGGCTGCATTCTATCTGCAGGAGTTAATAATATATGAGGCTCTTTTGTGGGACGCGTGCGCGCACGCGCACGCATACACACACACACACACACACACACACACACACACACACACACACACAGAGCGCTCGTTCCCTCGCAGCAGCCTTGATAAGAAGCACAACAACTCTGAGATCCACCTTGAGCTCGAGTCAAAGTTTCCGACTCATCCAGTCCATAGGATTTACCAGCTGAAGCTCGCAGTTATTTTC
Source organism: Aulostomus chinensis (assembly GCF_037954235.1). Lineage (NCBI taxonomy): Eukaryota > Metazoa > Chordata > Actinopteri > Syngnathiformes > Aulostomidae > Aulostomus > Aulostomus chinensis. The sequence goes on along the minus strand of NC_141341.1, from coordinate 3,193,961 downwards.
CATTTTGCTTCACGAGTCCTGGATCATCCAAGACCAGCCCCTTCCTCCTCTTTCCAAATGTTTACACCGAAGCCATGCCTCCACTTTTGAGTTTTCCCCTTCCAGAACTCAATGTTAATTCATTATGCAACCTCACTGTTCCATCAGACGCTAATTGTTTCCTTATGCTTGGCGAGTTTGACCAGCAAACTTCCCAGAAACGTATTAAACTGGATAACATTTTACCACCAAACGTTCCAAAATACCAACTGCTGTTTTAAGCCATAAATCAGAAAGTGCTTATCGTTCCTCCCCTCGACCGGCCCTGTCATGAAGGAGTGACGAGCGTCTTCAGCCGAGCCCCTGTGCTGTGAGCATTTCACCTGGTTGGCACGATGAACCAAACACACCTGTTGATTTCAACACAAACTGCCCGACTGACGAAACACACACACACACACACACACACACACACACACAATGGCGGGTTGCCCCACCATTGAGACACCCAAAGCATCACGTTGCTGCGGGCAAAACAGGAGCTCCTCCATTGTGTCTGTTGTCAGAACACTGCCCGGGAACACCAGCTTGTGCGGAGCAGGTGTCGCTTTCCTCTTTTAGGCCACACGGAAACCCAACACCGGGGCCAAAGTCACCATCGCACACTACGACCGGGCTCCATTAAACTGGCCGAAATAGACATCCCAACCTGTACTCCAGGCCCTGTTAAGTTTCCAGAATGCAGTTGTGATGCACACGCCTTCGACAGACTGGAAAATATAGTGTTCCAGTGTTCCAGTGGTTCTCTGAGTGGGGTTCCAGGGGCCCTTGAGGGTTCTCACACACAGGAGTGAACAGTTTGATGTCTCTAAAATGTTTGCGATGGGCTTTTGAATTGATTTGACAACGTAAATTTGATAACTATTGGATAGATAGATAGACAGATGGATAGATGGACAGACAGACAGACAGACAGACAGACAGACAGACAGACAGACAGACAGACAGACAGACAGACAGACAGACAGACAGACAGACAGACAGACAGACAGACAGACAGACAGACAGATAGATAGATAGATAGATAGATAGATAGATGATAGATAGATACATAGATACATAGATAGATAGACAGATAGATAGATAGATAGACAGATAGATAGATAGACAGATAGATAGATCAACCTCAGAAATAAAACCAAAAATAAGACAGGCATCTGTGCGATGTCTATATAAAGTACACAAGTTCTCAGAAAGCAGAAAACTGCAGTTCAGATGAAACTACAATACCCACAATCCCCTCTATTCCATTCTACCGGATCCTGGTGACACATGCGTCTCAAATGATGTCACGTTTCTTTGTTACTGCTCTTCAAATATCTTTATTATGTTTTTTGTAATGATTCGGAACGTGAACTTTAATTCACAGGTCCAGTCGGCGTGCTCATTCCTGCTCAGGTGTCCGATTTAGAGTCACGGCACTTGAAGGGTTAATAATAATCCTGGCTTGCACAGCTCTGCTGATGGACCCTCCGCTGTTTCTCAACTGTCTTCCTTCTTCTTCCTCTTTAAAATGCCTGATGGCACAGATGCTCGTACCCGAGCCTGACTCACCGCACTCACAGCGGAGTGGCTCCAAGCAGGCACTCGTTACTGAATAACTGGGGTTTGTTTAAGGGGGAGCTGTGGGATGCTGGACCAGAATAAAGCAGATGTAAAACCCAGCCTCATCCTTCGTATCCGTAGATGTGCACGGATCCTCTGCAGCTTACTGAGAGTCAACCTTGGGGTCCAGATCATGACAAAGTTTGGAAACGCCTGCAGTTCAGTATGAGACATGAAACTTAAGGACGAGCAGTTGAAATCAGGAGCCTTGAAACAAAGAGGAAAGAGTGAGTGTTGTTCTGACGTCCTGGCACTTCGCTGTGGGCCAAACCTCACATAATCCTGGTTTGAAAATGCTACCAAATCCTCAAAGCCTTCGAAACTGGCAGCACAGTTTGGAAATTAGTTACAGTGAACAAAGAGAATGTATAAAACCCAGGGAGCAGAGCAGATGTCTGGAATACATTCACTCCACCATTGCTTCATGGGAGGAGCCAGCCCACTCCCACTTTCTTCACATGGTATGTGCTCCATGACTCCCATATTGTGACACATGCTCTGCATCCTCGCACGTCCGTAATACAGCCCAAACTTCACATTCCTACATCGACTTCATCCCCATTAAAACATCTTAATTACTGAGCCAAGCCCTGCCAGCACAGGTGGGATTAGAGGAGCGATGAGTGGAATTCCAGATGTCTTAAGTCTACGATCCTATGAATGAGTACCGACACCGGGAGCAGCATACAGAACACAAACACTCAAGTCAGCCTACTGCAGTTTCATTCACACGAAGCACCTCACTGACTTGACTTCCAAAATGAAATTTTTTTTTTCCTCCTTAAAAAAAAAAGAAGGCAAACCTACCGTCTGGCGGTCCAGAGCAGAAACAACAGCACAAGTCCATCTCCTCTCAGCGCCTTCACAACTTTTAGAGAAAACACTGAAATGCCAAAGAGACAGATCTGACCTCACGACATTGTGTTCTGATCAAAACCAGGGGGGCGTGCTGAAAAAACAGGAAAAAAAAAGAGAAGCGGAGGCCAGACTGGGAACTAGGCAGCGCTGCGAGTTGGGTTTAATTTGTGAGGCTTTCCTCAGTGGAAACAGCATCTCATGCGTGGTGGTTTTCTGACGAGCGCCGCTGGATGGAATCCATGTGTAGCGCTGCAGAAACTCCCAGGGACAGATTCACGTTTTCTTACAGGATTTAGACAAAGAGCGGAAAACTGCTATAACAAAGGCTTCTCTGTGGAAGTCGCAGAGAAGTGGGAGACAGAGCAAATCTGCCCCACTTGCACAGGATGTGGCTCACACTGTGTGACTACTGGAGAAGCAGCTGTGATTCAGGGCTGCCTCTTTCTACCAACATTAGAAAACGACATTCCGACTGGAGGAGATTCCTTTGACATAAATCTTGACATGAGGGCTTTCGTCTGAAGTGGGCCACATGTGATAACTGGATATAGGTTGTTGTTGATTCACATTATTAGATGAAGGGCTCATGGCTCCTTCATTACCTCCGCTGAGGAGCTCGTTATATGTTTTGGGTTTTATTTAATGTGAGGGTTTGGCTGGTTTCACCTTGGTGGATGGAAGCAGGATTTTCTGTTGACACAGAAAATTAGGACCCCTTGGGAAGATGTGGAGGAACTCGCTGTGGAATAAAGTGATCCTGACACCTTGTTGTTGTTGTCGTCGTACTTGTGCGGGCAGGGTTCGTTTTTAACGAAGCACAAGTTCTTATTCAGTCCCATTTAACAGGAGTTTGTAATGACCTCAATAATGGGCGATATTGGTGGGATGTGTCAAAGAATTCAACAAAAACCAATTATTCATTGGCAGAAAAAGGCAAACTTTCCCAGGGTCTCACCTGGAATTAGATTTTTTTTTTTCTCTGTTTCATAATTAAAAAAAACAAAACTTTAACGTAATGCAGTAAAATGACACTTCTCAAAAATATAAGTGCTTTTGTTTTTGTTCCTTTTTCCACACGTCCTGTTTAAATCCAGGTTACTGAGGACTTCTCCTTTGCTCATGTAAGTCTCAGGTATTTATTTATTTATTCCAGGTATTTTTCGAACCTGTGAACGATGAGACTAAAAACTACAGTTCTGAGAGTAGAGTACGCTGTCTACTGCAGTAATTTGAGGCTCTGAGGTATTGTTACGAACATTTCTTTGCTAGGCTCTACCTGCTCCAGGCAACATGTGGGGTTGAGTCTTGAAGGCATGCTGGCCATGCTGGAGTGGATTATTCTTAACCACCACCCCCACCCCCACCCCCACCCCCGGGCGTCGTACATCAATGTGCTGCAGAGCATTCACCCATCACAATCTTGCATGTACAAAGCAGCCAGTCAGGGGGCTTCCCACAGCCCACACCCCCTGGATTCAACAGCAGAGACCAGACGCTGCCAGGCACCGTGGGTGGTGTCCAACTCAAGGTCTGAAGTTATGAACTGTAATTTGCTTCACTCCTAAACTCCAAATAAACTTTGGCTGCACATGTGGATCTGAACAAAGCGGTCGGAGAGCCCGATTCTGGCGGAAAATAGAGTGCTGCCACTTGTATGACGGACACGCAGGGCTTTCCTGTCTGGTTATCTGATGCAGCAGCTGAGCACACACCCGTACCTGCTTCATCCTCCGGACCACGCCGCTCGCTCACAAAACTACTTGTGTGCTGACACCTTTTGGTAAGAAGATAGAACTGATCCAAGAATGAAGATTCCTACCTTGGCCGCTCTGAATCAAAGCCTCCATGAAGTCTCTAGTATAATTCATCTCCATCGCAGCTCTTCACACTACACAACCTGATAAATGCACCCACACATAGTTCTGAACAAGGTTAGAGGCTACGTGCTGCTGTAGCTACTCCATTCAAGTACGGTGGAGTCTTTTAAATGGTGGAGTTCACGTTCATGGCAGGCTGGGCTAAAACACGGAAGGGTAGATGAAAGGTGGCAACTGCCACATGTTCCCATCTGGGCTGCCTGGCTGCTTCGCCCTTCCCGCCGCGGTACGGGCAGGAAAAGCTGAGTGTGGCTTAATTGGCCTCACATTTCGTCGTCCCTGCTTAGTCATGTTTCAGCCTCCACAATGGAAAGTTGCAAACCAGCTGAAGGTGAAGCCAGCGGTTTAATAGGTGCGTGGGCACTAAACCAGACCTTATGCCGGTTTTCAAACCTTTTTTTTTTTTTTTTTTTTTTAACGTGAACATACATTGTTGCATGTCTTGAAATATGAACAACACTGTGCAGTAGCAGTGCTTAAAGTAGGTCTCTTTCTATCCAGCAGAGGGCAGAATTAACCCCCTCAGACGGAGGACCAACCCACTGAGGTGAAATCCCAACATTTAAATACAGATGTGTAAATGGGAGACTTTTCTGGACAAGTTTTTCATAGCTAAAGGCCTTTAAACATGATTTTTTTTTAACAATCCCCCCCCAAAAATTGAATGGCAACCTGCTCATAATATCCCCAAGAGAGAAAAAATGAATGATGTAAATCATTATGGTCATACGACCCCTCCCTCCTGTCAGCCAATCAGCTTCAAGGATATCAAAAATGTTGTGACCCCTGATAAAAGCCCCTGCCAGCGAACCAAAGGATGACACAGTTATTAATGCTTGCACTAATTGGCAGTCTGGTAGTGATGCAGCTTTATTAACAATGACAAGACCATTACTTGTATCGTTAGAGGATCAAATTATCCCTCCCTCAGCCTCCCGAGCACAAACAACACCCATCTGTCTGTACCGCAGACGAGAGGAGGAAAGATAAGACCCCGCTCATCCTGTGATGGATGCTGAAGGAAATAAAGCCGGATGCTGCTGCTGAAACGGAGGTTTACATGTGAAGTTTTGACAGATTGCCTCTGTGAAAAGAAGTGGCTGCACCGGATTGGAAATAAATGGTTAACGCTGAGGGTCTTGGTTCGTCCTCTTCGTCCTCTCTTACGAAGTCGACTGTGTTCATCAGTAGCAGTCCCTCTTCTAGTTGTCAACATTTTGATTTGTGGGGCCAAAGGGGCTTCTGAGGTGCTGCGTCAAACAACTGCACCCTGGAAAGTCAGAAAAGTAGTTCCAGCTATGTATCTGACTCTAAGATAACATGTGAAAGGTGTTTTTCATGGCGAATGTTAAGCGTAACCTTAGTTCTACGAACGCCGGCAATCACCGTTTTGGAGAAAAGTGCATTTGATGACTCTTGAGACATCTCTCTGTCTACTTCCCCCGCTGCTAGCCTTCACTGTGGCTAAGCTAACTAGCTAGGTCGGCATCCGGAGATCCGGAACGCATGAAGAGAAGAAAGAAGGACACCTATTAGCTTGTCTGGTCAGACTAAGTGTTATTCCCATAAAAGTTGGCATGTTCCTGTTTCGTGTGTCATCTCCGCTGCAGCGACAGCTCATGCAAATCCTCTATTTTTCGTCTTAAAAGTCAGGGCCGGATGCCACTGCATGGACAGAGGCGCCCATCTGAAGGTGTCACTACTCCTTTCCAAAAAGTGGGCGTTGTGTCAGATGGTTCGTGTGTTTCTTTTGGAAAAGGCCAGACATCACTTAAGGTCAGCCACTTCGAGCACTGACAGTCCGTGATCTCTGGCCTCCCTGATTTTCCCTCCACATTCATAGCCCACATCCCCCACCGGCCAATTCTGCAGAGCTCAATGGAAAAGCCATCAAGTCATTTCTTTCCATTTAGCAAAGACAACTGCGCCTGTGTTCAATTCTTCTCCTACTCGGCCTCCACTTACATCGACACCGGAAAGCAACATGGAGTCCAGGGCATCGGCGGCTGCCAGCGGAGCTAAAAATACAAAAAGAGGGTTTGGAAAATGTTTGCAGGCGATTGAGATTTGTTCCCCTTCGCTTTTAAATGAGGTGGTAGAACTGAGCCCTCCTGTAACAGCTGCACACTTTCACCGTCATCCTGCCAATTCCAATTATTAGTAGTACTAGTACTAGCATTACTGTACTAGCAGTAGCATTACTGTACTTGTATTAGCATTAGCATCATTATTTCTGTACTTGTGCTAGTATTTGCATCACTGTTGTCATAGTATGGTATTTGTATCTGGATGTATTAATCCTGATACTTTGGTGCTCCTTTTATTCTCCGTCACTTCCTGCTCTCGTTCACTTGAACCGGTTGAGGCCGATGGCCGCCATCGCACCTGAGTCTGCGCTGCGTCTCCACCTGTTAAAAGGCAGTTAAACTGCTTACTCGTGGGGAAATGTTAGGTGTCTATCAACTAACGTAAAGCCCTGCAGTTCTGTTGTGATGTAGACGCGGATGAAACTGACTAGACTACAGTTCTAATGCAGACGCCTCGCCACATTGACCTCTCAAATACAAGAAAATAACTCCCTGCTCCGCAAACACAGAGGAACATCTGGACCCACTGTTCTGTTTCAATAAATCCACACGGTAATAATTCATCCCTGCAAGCTTTTTCAAGATCCCCCAAATGAAAATCACCTTCGGCCTGTTTATTTGTTGCTCTGTTAGAAAAAAAAAAAAAAGTAAATGTGAAGCAGATACTTTTTCTACTGGGAGCAATGTTTCATGAAAACTCACTGGGAGGCAGTGAGTAGGTTAAGTGTCAGAGAATAATCCTCATAGTTTAGCAGAGATTTCTCCAGACCGATCGTCTTGATAAGTCCAGTTGCTGTGTTATTCTTTCTGTGACTGATGGATAAAAAAGTGCGAACAAAGTTCTTCTTATTGTTTCCACACCGTCAGGCAGCTTCGTACTTCAGATAAAAAAAAAAAACAACCAGGTGCCAAGATTTGATCAAAGGGAGCAGGCAGGGCGTTCAGGCAGCGGCGCCATCTCCGATAAAACCTGGCATCCAGAGAAATCTCTTTCTATTGTCGTGATACGCACATCATGACCTTTGGCGTTTGCAATCATGGCGCCATGAACTCCCCAGAAGGCGATAACACCTCTCTTTAGGGCGCGGCACGTTGGAAACTGAAAAAAAAAAAAAAAAAAGGTTTTCCCAGAAGGGGTAAAACAGTGTGCTGCCAGTTCCTTTTCAGTTTGACTGTCTGACAGAAAAATATAAATGATAAACTGAAGCGGTATGTGAAGATATTTGGGAAAATTAACCCTCAATCATAAACATGGATGGAATCCCAAACGGGTGAGGACTGATATGTGTGTAAAGACTGAGATCTGGCACAGTGGATCAGCAGATTGTGGATGAGGGAAGCAGATCACAAGGGCTGGTGGAGCTTTGATTCATCTCAGAGCCCGAGGCAGCCCCAGACGCCTGGCATCTCCATGTGCTCTTCATTCCCTGTCCTGCCTGAAATCAGACGAGCTTGTGTTTGCTTACTACCATCAAACACAGACGGAGAGCCATGAAACAGTCTGTGCCGGTCCGTGGAACTTAAGCTTCTATTGCACGACTCGGTCAAAGCGTTCAGTCAAATACCTATCGATCTCAGAACCTGGAGGTCGGGAGCAAGGGCCAGTAGAGAAGAGTTCTTTGTGCCGCCTGCCGCTCATCGTTTCTAGTCCTGCTGCTGAATCTGTTTATAGATGAAATACTCACGTAATAAATTAACACACTGAAGAAGAAACCCTCGCCTACAGTCACAAGCTTTATCAGGTAGCAACTGACAGGAAGTGACCTCTACCAGGTGGCCTTTGCACTCCGTGTCTGTTTTTATTGGACGTCTGGGCGAACAGGGCTTTGTTTTGAGAGATGAAATGAATGAGCGCCAAAGAAGCCATTTGTGGTGGATGACGTTTGCGCGTAGGCTACGGTGGCTCTGAACCGTCAAACAACACTTTAAATGCTTTGAAGGGTTACCAAAAAAACAAAAAAACAAAAATGCAGAAAATCGCCCCCCGCCTGACGAGAAAAAAGCCAAACCGCTAACTGCTCACACACATATGCCATGGTCAGGATAGTGCTATCAAGTTGCTCCGGAGACGTTAGCAAGGCGCTATCACTGCACCTCGCCACCACGGAGGTTTTCTCTGATGCGAGTAAAGAAGCTTCCCACAGAACTAACAGACAGCAAGTTGACATGGATGAACCACCGCTCTGCTTCAGGAGGACTCAGGCAGGACTGCTGAAGCCTGTCTGACGAGAGAAGGACGTAGATTTCATGCTTAAGTTAGTCTGAGTAGGACGGCCCAGGAGGTGATTTAATATTCTGCTTGATAAATCGTCTCCTTATATTTTCCTACACGGGACATCTGGGCTTTGATGGTTTTAGAGGCTCTCAGAGTTTAAAGTTCCTCCGTTTGCGGCAGCTGCAGGTGAATCTTCACGTTCTCTTGTTGTTTTTGCTGTACACGACATGCATGGTAGCCTGGCCACCAGCCTCGGTGCCGCTGCGCTCCGGGTCGATTCCCTGCCCGATACTTTGGATAGGGACATCCTCAGCCTCCAGTCATCGCCGACAGCGATAACGTTGAAACAAACCCTCTCAACTCCTGTGGCTGACGAACTCCTCGCCACATTCCTCCTCACAGCCGTAGTCACTTCAGCTGGGTGACGGTCCTCCAAGCTGTCAAATGCAACTCGGCACTTTGACAGTTGGAGTCGGGGGCAGGAGGAACGCGCTGTTGCTTACGAAATACAACAAAACAAAAATTCTGCAATAATCCCATTTTAACACGCACAAGCTGCATCTCTAAAAAAAAACCACAAAAAAACTGCAGCAACACCCAAAGCCTGTTTGATAATCATTTTATTTAATTAAAAAAAAAAATTGGTAATGTGTCCCAGTTTGAGAGGAAACAAGTGTCACTTGAGTCGGCCTGTGTTCCATCTGTTCTCACTGGTGCTTACATCTGTCTGCCGCATGTTCAATGGTCTCTCTTTTTTTTTTTTTTTTTTTAAACATCGTTTACTGATTCACACCACACGTTCTCCAATGTGCACGGATGATCCAGTCCTCCCGTCCAGGCTAAGCTGTCCAGGGACCAAGCCAAAGACGCCGTGTCTGTCACCTACATGAGAGCTAACTGCTATCAGGGGTTTCCAACTCGTATTTTGTGCACAAACTCGTTTTCAAAAAAGGCTAAAAAAAACAACAACTGACTTTTAGATTTTCGCTGATTCAATCAACCTTTTCTGATGCCATACGTCAAAATGTGCATCAAATATGCTGATGACAGCCTGACTGCAGACCACCACCGCTGGCACTGACAGCCTGACTGCAGACCACCACCGGCCTGCTGAGCACTGACAGCAGACCACCACCGCTGGCACTGACAGCCTGACTGCAGACCACCACCGCTGGCACTGACAGCCTGACTGCAGACCACCACCGGCCTGCTGAGCACTGACAGCAGACCACCACCGCTGGCACTGACAGCCTGACTGCAGACCACCACCGCTGGCACTGACAGCCTGACTGCAGACCACCACCGGCCTGCTGAGCACTGACAGCCTGACTGCAGACCACCACCGCTGGCACTGACAGCCTGACTGCAGACCACCACCGCTGGCACTGACAGCCTGACTGCAGACCACCACCGCTGGCACTGACAGCCTGACTGCAGACCACCACCACCGCTGGCACTGACAGCCTGACTGCAGACCACCACCGCTGGCACTGACAGCCTGACTGCAGACCACCACCGGCCTGCTGAGCACTGACAGTCTGACGCAAATGAGAGAAATCTACGGTCGGGGAGACGGCAAAGCGTGACCCGTCACCTGAAACGTTGGTCCAGCAACACAATGACACACACAACTGGGGTTGATCTCATCGATTGGAGATGTTGATGAACAAAGTGTGAACCCTACAGGAGGCACAGGCTTCAGGCTATTCATTTTCTCCAGTGTAAAAGCCTTGAAATGTGAGCCGTCCAGAGCAACTGAGCTATAATGGTTGCAGGCATGAGTCACTAATGGATGCTCACTTTTGCACTGAGACTTCAGCAAAAAACAAAAAACAAAAAAAAAAACAAACAAATAAAAACTTGAGACAAACAGGAGCAGCTTTAGTATGGACAGAGTGATTAAAAAAAAAAAAAAAAAGTACTTCAAGGTGGCTGAGTTTGTTCCAAAACCCACTGATAATGGCCGACCTTGAGAGAAGCTAATGGGTGAAGACAGCATGTGATTAAGAGGAACTGTGTGAGAAAGAAAGAGACCAGCTACTGCTATGAGTCATCAAAAAGCCCCAGAGTGGGGCGCGGCCAGCCAGGAATGCCTGTAACCATGGAAACGTGACACACCACAGAAATATGAGTAAATACGGTAAGAGGGCCAGAACGGTGGTCATCGGCAAAAGCATTGCTAGTAGCAACACACAAAACAGACAGATTCTTCCTGGAAGTGAGAGATGGCGAGTGGCTCATCATCCTTCAAGCGTCGCCGAGCCTCCAAAAAGCTACAGATGATAAAAAACGTCCCATCAGAATCACCGCCCTGCGGTGTCATACCTCCGCCAACGAGCCCCGCTCCCGTCCACATTCCTCCATATTCCTCCGGACTCCTAAAATACACAGTCGGTAGTGCTCACCTGAAAGGTATTTAATGGAACTTGATAAACTGAAACTGTGCATGACATGATTGGCCACATGTCAATCACCTGGAGCGAAATGTCAGTAAAACCGGTGAAGCTGTGTGATAATTAGCATGTGTGTCACAGGGTTTTGCTGCAGTTTGTCACTCAGCGGACACTTGTGGCAAACCTGAAGCTTCCTCCTCAAGGCGTTCCCTGTTTTCAATCCAGTCGGTGTGACAAGATTTGGATTTGATTTTATTCTCTATCAACACTCCAGTTCGTAGAGAGCAAACAGGAAGTTGTAGTCCCAGCTGTGGCTGTCACTGTCCAATAGTTCTGAGCATCACGCGAATGAGTCTGTGGAAAGCATTTATCACACTACTAGCGGCCCGCTATTGAACGGTTGGTCCACACTGAAGCTAGTAGAGGTTCTCAGATGGAGCACGTGCAGTAGGCCTCTTCCTGACAGTGTGGGAGCCTCACCACATGCACCAACACCCCCGGATCCGGAATGTGGCGTTTTACCTGAGGGGCCGAGACGGTGCACTGAAGCTTGAATCAACCAAAAGATTTGTTCAGATTCAAACTACAAAAATGCTGAAGGAGATCAGCGGTGTTAAGCCACTTTGAGAAACTCGAGGTGCGGCTGAAGTAGTAGAACTAACACTCGTAGCATAAACCCCGGAACACTGCGACTATCTGTTCCGAAGCATCACACTTGAGCTTCTTTCTCTCCATGGAGGCTCCGCCGCTTTGATCAAGCAGCCCAGCGGCTCATTAAATCACTCTGAATTCCCTTTACTGAGTAGCCATTAACTACAGGCTGAATAAGAAACTTCAACAACAACTGCAGTCACTGTGAGGACGCCATCCGGGGGAGCTGGAGCTGACGCGCTGTATATCCACAGTGGTGCAACAATGCTGTTTTTGACTGCCAGGAAAGCAAAAACAACACTAAGAGGCACTTTGGCAACAGCCCTGGAAGACACTCCCCTCATTGAAGGCCTTTTTTAGGCCCAGGAGGGAATCTGAGTCCAGCAGGATGGATGTGAGGTGCCATTAGGGGAGCCCTATAGATCACCCTGCCCCCCTCATAAACCCACGTCTGACAGTGTGAACTGGGCTACTTTAAAATAACCTCTTTCACTGAGGGCTCCTGTCTCCGGGTCCCGATTGGGCGCCGCTCCCGTTGCCCTCACCTCTGGCCTTTGCAGATCTTCGCACCACCTTGAGAAGAAGGCGTGATCGTAGGATCTGCCTGGAGGACAGCGGTGAAGAGCAAGTCTCATGAGGAAAAGAGCAGATTTTCCCTTTTTTCACTGTGAGTGGGCGCCTTGCTGGCTGCTGCTGGCTGTTTTGCTTGCAGTGAGGGTTGGAAAACAAACAGCCCCTGCAGCTTTTATAACTGCATCTCATGAGAGGCAAAGTTGTGGAGATGGCACAAGGACAAGAGCTCCCCGGCATGTAATTACTGAAAATGTTAAGTGTCAGTTGGAGGCACCAAAAGAGTAGGATTTGGACCTGAGACTCCAACTCTGGACTTTTACCAAAGCTAAATGCAACATACAGCCTATAATATGTACATATGATGAGTTTAATACAAGAAATTCAAGAAATCTTGGTCTGTGACTCCATTAGCGCATCAGCCGCTCATCTGATTGACTCTGACGTGGTCATTGCTGGTCCCTCGAGGAAGGGCAGTGCTGGGTTTACAGGTCGGGGGGGGGGGGGGTCAGGGGTCTGTGATGACCCCTGACCAGTACTCTGATGACACCCATCTAGATGGTTTATGTTAGCATGTCTGTGGCTCAGTCACCTCAACAAATGTTCATCTGATTGACGTATTTGATGACAGTCATACAGCCCGTGGCCCCACCTCTTCAACGGCGTGCACTGCGCCATTGGGGTAATTAATTTGCAGTGTGTATGTATGTCAGAAATAAGCGACAGAGGTTCTAGTTATTCAAGATAATTCGATCTTTCCCAGACAAACGGATGAATTTAAAAACCAGAAGAATCAACAATGAAACGCCAATATTACTCATACAGGGAATCCTCTGAGCGGCGATGTTAATCCCACGTGATCGCGTCCTCGTTCCAAGCGGTTACAGATTTCCCTCAAGAAACAGAAGTACAGAGGGACAGAGAAACAGCCTCGGGCCCCCGACGAAATTCCCTGAACTGACTCGGCTTGGCGTCGGATCAGAGGGTAGAGCCAATGTGGTTGTAGAGGAATTTCTGTGTGATGAAGGGATCCATCAGACACAAGAAACAGGCTGGAGACCCCGAGACGGCTGACACTGGACGTCCATGACAGATGGACGAGGTTCGCTGTGAGATGACGTTGAGTCAGAACAACCAGAACGTCGGTGTCCGACCCCTCGTTAACGGTCATACTTGTAATGCCGGGCACTACCAGTAACACCCAACTGGAACATCCTGTAGTCTAAACACAGCTAAACACACATCTAGACAACGCTGGCGCCGTGAGTGTCAGCTTTACAATCAGAAAGTGTTCTAACAACAAATTTAAGATAATGAAAAATTAGAACCACAGGTTGACTCCCAGACCCGGGTTCAAGGCCCTGGGGTCGGACCAGCTCTTAACCTTACAGACAAACTATGAAGCTGAGGTCCAGGGACGTTCAAACAGAGGAAACCAGATCAAATTCCTTATCGGTGGTTACCAGTATCCTGGTGCCTAACAAGGCTCCCACAACACCAGCACCAGTCACTGTGGTTCCCGTGTCAAATAAAGAGCTGCATTCATTCCAAAGTTAACACAAAGCTGGCGTGTAGCTGATCGTTGCTACAGGGATGTGGTGATAAAACCGCTGGTCAGAGTTGGGCGATGTGACAGTGGGTGTGGCAGAAACGTGCAGGAGCAACGACCCTGCGTGATCTGGGCTGGGGGGGGGCATCCCCACCAACCCAGGTGAAGGAGAAGAACCTGCTGTTTAGCAGTTTTTGTTGTTTGTATGGAAGTTTCAACGAAAGGATGGAAACGATCACAGTGATGGAGTGCGCTTGGATTATTTCAGCACTTTCTTCCATGAATTCATAGAAATATTTCTGGTGACATGATGGAGGATGTTTGTCATTCCGCCCGTCACTTCTATACTTCAGATAAAGAGCATTTAAAAAAGACCAAATATCGTCTGTCAGTTGTTTGCTGAATAAAAGGTGAGCTCACCGGTTCTGAGCCAACCGTCAGCCTCCACCGGGCCGCACCATCACGCTGTAGCCACGAGGCAAACCCACAAACGTAAAAGGCAGGAACAGACACTTACCTAGAAGAGAAAACACAGGACAAAGGAACACAAAGTTAGTGAAAAAGCACTTTTGCAGCAGGGAAATAGCCACGATTGATGCTGCCTGTAAAAGTAGGAAGAAAGAAACATAAAAGCTAAAGTGCTGTTGACACGCAAACATAAAGTGGAGCCTTTTAATGGAGGGAACATGAAAGAGGAAACCCTTTCGTTGGATATATTCAGATTTACACGCTGACAACAGCAGCGTCTCAGGCAGGAAATAAAGCCAAATCAAATGGTGAGGACTGAGTGAATGGAAGCTCATTAAACTCCCCAGCATTTCTGCAGGTCTGCAGTAACTTCACTAACAGTGCCACCCTCTGGTCACTCGAGGTAAAGCCCCCCCCAAAAAACTCAAAACACCACAATGTGTCTTGACAGTCACCTGGTTTCAATCTGCCGGCTGATGTCTCTGTCAGAAACGAAAGAAAAGGACCAGAGAGTAATTGTGGCCCCCTGAGGAGGAGATTAGAGGAAGGAGAGGATGATTAGAGAGGATGTGTCAAATTACAGAGGCAGCTGCCCGTCTGATTGACAGGAAACCTGAGGTTAACGAGATTATGTAATCTCATCAGCGAAGTCCGGCTCAAATAGTAGCCAGACTTATCAACCAGTGTGACTGACAGACTCGCTGACAGCTCTAACAGGATTACACGCACGACAACAACTGGGGGAACCAAAACCACCGCAACGTTCAGAGCTCGCAGGGCGAATCAGACACCTGGAAAACCAACTCTTCATCCGAAAGACACCGGCGCTGAGCAGCTAGAAAGAAATCGGTCTTTCAAAAACTGAAGAAAAACACCAAAGAGTGGATGTTAATGCTCTGATAATGACTCACTCCCATTACGAGCATACAGAAGCAAATTGTATTCACCTGAAATAAATCCGAAAATAAGTTCTTAATCATTTTTCATTTAAGAAATTCTGCTTCTTCTTCTTTTTTAATCATCTAGACACATTTTCACAACATAAAATCTTCAGTTTCTTGAGAGAACCTCTCACCTGCATGGAGGAGGAGTAGCAACAAGGTCACAGGTGAGGAATCTACGGCAGCAGTCACACGCTGCACGCCTCAATATCAGGGACCACGGCCGAACCGCATCATCAAACGCATCTCATTAGGTCAACGGCGTTTCCGTGAAACAATTAAATTGTCAGTTCAGAAAATGACAGCAGATACTTGGCTTGTTTCGAATAAATGCAGGGCGCATTTTGGTTTTCATGAAATCTGATCTCACTCAAAAAAAAACCAGGAGATTTTACACTCCGTACAAACAACAGGGAGTCACGCCATCCATCTTTGATATAAAACTACTGATTCTAGCTCAACGTCCTGGATTCTGAGTCTCGCCAGTGGTTACCCGCTGCGGGGGGAACCGTGTCTCTGCATCTAGAAAGGAACAGGTGAGGAGTCTGGTTGTCCATCAATTCCCGCAACTCAAATTACCACAGAAGCATTTGAATGCGACTGGAAAGGTGCCATGTGACACCCTGTGATCCCACGTGTCAGACCGACGGAGACGCCTGACACGAGACGTCTTCAAGATTTATGACTACAACTGTACAGGAGCGTAATAAACCATCAAGCTTTCACACATGCACTGCTATAAATTCAGTCCTTCCTGATACAATCATATATCTCAAACTGTCTCCATAACAGAAAGCAATTACATCATATATAAATTTCCTGGAGCCGATCGGCTGTCACAGGCAAGGCGGGGAAACAGTCAATCACAGGGCCAGCATACAGAGACGCACGAGTGTTCACACTCACGAGAGTTAAGACTCAACTTCGCTTGCATGCTTTTAATGGATGGAGCCAGAGAACCCACAGAAGCACGAGGAGAACATGCGACAGAAAGGCCCCTGACCCATCATCAGCAGAGGAGGAGGAACCGCTGACGTGGAGCTGCTCCAGTCGCTTATCTGCAGATATCAAACGCAGCCCTGTAGCCAGAGGCACAAGGCAGCAAATCATAAAGGGATCAACCCAGGATAGCAGATCCTGATTTGAAGCAGCTCCTTAGGCGTGTTAGGCTTAGACGTGACGCTAACCGTGTAGCTTTACATATCTGGCTCAAGAAACTCACCGCTTCCTGCTGGATTTAATCAGGCCTGAGAATCGAGGCATCACGAACACTCAGGAGTTAAAAATTCAAACTATATTTAGATCATTCATGAGTTAATCAGATGATCACACGTGTTTCACTGCTCCCGTTCTAAGAGGAAGCCACCAGGTTCTGTGAGTAAAAGCATGACCCTACGACACACACCTGAACCTGACCTGCAGCCACACTGACAGCAGGCCTGCAGCCGTCCGCTATGAAGCCTACAACTTGGAGTTTTCAGATGCATGGAAAAAATATCCAGCAGTCGAAGGTAGTTTGAGGATTTCACAAGTGTGTATCGATGTGTGCTTCTTCAGTTTATTTTTAATCATTCTATCAATCAAAGTAAGTTTTAGTTGAAGAAAATCCGAGCTGTCTTTAACAGGAGGGGTTGAATACAACAGGAAAGAAACGTCTGAATCTCTTCAGCGGTGCTGATCTGAGCCTGAGATTAGGGACAAATAAATAGTAATAATAGAGTGTTTCCATGTGCCTCGGTCAAAGAGGTGGAGAAAACCACGCCCACTTCCGACATCACATTACACCTCTATTTAGTATATAGACAACATTATCTACACATTTAAAAGGTTCTTTTCACAGCTCCTCCCTCTCGCAGTTCCCTGTCCTGCATCTGGATCACTTCCTGTCAACTTCAGATCAAACTGCCCACGTGAGACCCGAGGAAGCTGCTTCAGTCAAAGCGACTCCCGCGCCAGGCGGAGGAACTGAGAGGCCGACACTGAGCAGTTGGGTCTTTTCACAGTGTCATTCAGAGTGCTGGAAATCAACTGCCTTATTCCCACCGGCCGGGCTGAAGTCGCTCCTTTACCAGAATTTTGTCAGTGTTTGCAAAATTCCAGAGAAACAGGAAGCTGCTTTGCCTTGTTGCCACATATTCACGGACCACTACGGAGCTCAGAGGTCAAGTGCAGTGACCCAAGAGCTGAATTCCTTTTTTACTGGATATGCTTGTTTGGATCTGCATACCACCTTCACAACAGTGCATTGTTTGTCAAAAGATGCTGATGCGGGCGAGACGGACAGCCAAGAAAACGCTGGCGTGGGGCTCAGCGTGAAGAGTTTGAGAGGGAGGTATGCAAGTAGGGTTTCTTCCATTTGTTGAACTAACGGCTAAAAACAGCTCCGTGAGATTTCCCACAGCCTGATAAAGCCAAAATAAGCTTCAAATATTTGGGTCAAAACCTCGAGCTGACCGCCGGGAAGAGGTGGAGCGGCGAAGAATCGGGAGCTGTTGTCGCGAGTGAAAGGCGCCAGCGACGAGCCACGCTACATTGTTACCGCTGCTCTTAAAAAAGATCAACAGACTCTTGTTTTGAAGAGCTGATTCTGCAGCAAGTGTCTGGAAACAGCTGACGGGAATGGACAATGGGAGCAGCGGTGTGGGGTGACGACATGCTTACAAATGAAGCGAGTCCCAGTGAGTTAGCGGGAGGGCCCGACGTGTTAACTAACTCTCCATTGGCAACGCTCAGTCAAGCGAGGGAGCTTTTGTCCGAGCGGCCAGGACTTCTTCACATGCCTCTCCAAGATCATTTAAATTCCTCTGAGTGGTACCACGTTCTACCAGGCAGGCAAACCTCAGCTCCACACACAACAACTTCATAAAAGCGTCTCCTCAGAGTTGAGCCAATTTCACCAGTCTGGCTGGGTCCTGCTGCTCAAATGAGAGGCTTCTGTCTCTATAAATGTCTGCCGTTAATCCTTCTCTTAGAGCGATGGAGAACAATGATTACAAGAGCTGTGTAAATGCAGAAAACGTTCCCCCATGACCTGAATACCTAAAAAAAAACTGAGTCGAGAAAGAGCAGCCGTGGAGACGGCGGCTGCAGGGTAGAGACGCGCGGGAAGAGAGACGAGGGCTGCTGATGTTGACTGGGTGGATGCTGATTAACATGAAGGTGGTTTGACTACACAAGTTGAGAAATCAAAGCAGTTGGATCGAGTGTTGTCACGGCAACAATGTCTCAAACAACTCCTGTCACGGTCGCACTTTTTCCAAAACTCAGAGGGGAATACGGTTGGGGGCCACTGGCATTTTCAACACTGGTGCTGATCCAGTTGCCAGACTTCTCTTTTGATAGTAAAACAATTTATTTTCAGAACCTTGGACACCAAAGTACCGCAACAACATTGGCAAAATGCAGTCCGGCGCCGGCATCGCCCGATCCCAGCCAAACCCTAAAAATCGGAGCTTGGTTTGCTAACATTAGCTGCACACCTCTAAATTTTGTTATCACAGCAAAAGAAAAGAACTGACACAAGAACCAAAGGGTAAGAGAACCGAATTCCAGGTAACGGTCCAAGAGGGGTTCCTTCCAATCCATATTGCAGTCTTTCATCTTAGATGTACCTTTATTTTGAAAGTCCCACAGCATAGCAACTTCCTCTTTTCGACCGGCCCATGTCAGCTTTCTTTAATTTGTATTTTATATTACTCAGGAATGAATTGTGATTAACAAATGTGTGTCGCTTTCAGATGATATGAATCATGTTCATGGGAATACTGAACCCAGACTCCTGCAGGGAATCATGACAGACTTTGTATCAGCAGTCATCGCTCGAAGAATCCTTCCGTATGATCTCCCACCCTGGTGAGATTTGTGATTCAAACAATTATGAGACGTAGATCAGAACTTGATCACACAAAACTCCATCAAATATTTTTTTCTTCTATTCAACTGAAAAATCCAGAATCTCTGAATGTACGAGTATTTTTCTTTGAAGACGCTGAGGTGCGGGACACAAGATGTCCGAAACAGTCCAGCCTCAACTTGGGTGAACTGGTTTCCACGTCACGCTTGCGTAAGACGCCCACTGGACCACGAAGCGGCTATAAATGAGATGAGATGTCACAAAAGCCACTCTTGGTTTCACCACTTCAGCTCAGACCAAAGTTCAGCGCCGTGAAAGTTTCCTGCTCCGACTGATGAGCGTGAAAAAAAAAAAGCCTGCGAGTGCCAAACTCTGCTCAAGCACCGTCCTGCAGTCTGGCCCAGACATCTGTGTGGAGGCCAAGATGCACCAGATTTTAACCTACATTTAAAGTCTGTATATTCTATTTTTAACGACAAGGAAGTATTGTGCTTGTGAGAGCGGGTGGTGGGAGGAGCCAACCCCAGCAGTCAGTGATGTAAACAATAAATGTAAGCAAACATGGAGGCACGCTGCAGAGGGAACACGCACTTAACAGATAGAAGCGTCCTCCGCACGTGCACACATCCAACCAGCCGCTCTGCACCAACATTCCCACCCATGAGTGTGGGGCAGGGCAGCAGTCTGTTACCGCGGCGATGCTGCAGCAGCTGAGCCTCCTGGCGCAGACGCATTCAAAGTGCCGCATGCAGCAGCAGCAGCAGCAGCAGCAGCAGCAGCAGCAGCAGCAGCAGCAGCAGCAGCAGCAGCAGCTGCAGCATCTCCTACGCTCACAAAACACACCGTCTCAGCATAATTATAAACCCTGAGCTCTGCTCCGACCCCTGTGGTCACGCCAGGACAAAAGAGGAACAAAAGCCTTTCATTCCTTTTATCCACAAAAACATGCAGAGAGCGAGTGAGAACAGGGGATTATAATTCCTCAGTTTAACTCAGCAGCCCTTCCAAAGTGAACTTTTGGTTCCGTCTGGATCAACATGATGAGGAAGTCCTCACCGGAGATGGATTGTGGGAAATCAAGGCGGTCCTGAAAGAGTCTGATGCTGGGACAACAGAGGCAGCAGTATGAAAAAGTGAGCGGTACCTTTGAGAGAGCTGATCTCGTGCTGGATAGACCTTGCAGGATCCATGCTCGTCCCGCTGGCGGCTGAGGAGCGGAGTGGGAGCTCTGCAAGGTCAGCTCAGCACCGCAACACCACGCTGGAGGATGTAAAGGTCTCTCTGCTAACTGCAGGCTGTTTCTAGCCCTCCCTCCCCTCCTCCTCCTCTTTTTCTGCTGCTGCCACAAGAACTGGCAGCTTACCACTCACTCACTCCCTCTGTCTCTCTCTCTCTCCCTCTCCTGCTCACGAACAATCCCAGTCAACAGGGAAATTGTGTAAAAAGCAGCTCACCTCCCCTCTTCCACCTCCCGCCCCTCCCTGATGTTGTCCCATCTCATCCTCGTGGTGCTTCAACAGGGAGGCGCCTGGACCCATAAACCCCTCCACGTCACGTCAAGCAGCCAACGCAGCGAGCGTGAAATATTTCAGCACTGAAGTAGCAGGTGACGGGAATAAAAACAGCAAGGTGCACACCTGAGTGAAGGCATGCATGCACTGATAGAGTAAACAAGTTGACATAAAGACGGACATTTAATGGGCTTATTTGTCAGCGTGTAAGACCACGGCGTCATTCCCCAGCCAGTGACTCAGCATTATCTCTGCTTCAAACACACATCCACCGGAGAAGACCCATGGGAAGCGCTGCAGAGGCGACCTTGGACCTGAAGAGGGGTTTGTAGAGACTAAACATTGCCATAAATGCAGTTTCATTATCATAAATGTTAAGCGTTGTCAGGCAAGTATATTAAGTATAAATAATTCAGATTAAGGATGATTAATCCATTGATAATATGTCAGCCAAGACTGCTTTGCCTTTGTCTCTCCAGTCCTGCAGAGGCAGCCTGTCTCCTCCCTGCTGTGTGCTATCTGACGTCAGCCACACTGGGATGACATTCACAACCAGTTAGATATGGAGGGAAGACAACACATGGCTGCTGGATGAAGAACCTCTGGACTCCAAGGCGCTGGTTTCCCTCCCTGATAGCCTCCACGTGCACATACTTGAGTAACTAAAGGAGTTCGTTACTGTGAGCTTTTGAGCCGATATCAAAAATATGGGTGCATGAATTATACAGATGTTTCCTTTGGCTGGTTGTGTTGCCGAGGCCAACCTAGCATGTGACATTACAAATACCATTAGTTAATTTTGCTAGCAGAGTATGCTAGCTGCCAGTATGACGGTACATTTAGCTAGCATGGTTTAAATGTAGCCTGAAAGGTTTTATGATTAATATGTTAATTAGTGAACTTAATGTCTAAGCACAGGGAGAATCAAAGTTTATGGTGATGTTATCAATCAAATCCTTCATGGTTGGAAGAAAATGTTATAAACCTAACTTAGCCACCTGGTGCTACATCATGTAGTCGTAGCATTAGCTTTAAACAGCTTCAAGTAGCATGGCATTTACTAGCAGTGGGTAGTTGTCTTGCTGATGTCTCTTCCTGTAAAATGTACTTCATACGTCCCCCAAATGTGTTAGCAGGGACCAAAATTTTGCCACCAATTGATTTAACATGGACTCTGCCGATGTGCTTCAGCTGCTACCGCTTTATGAATGGTTTCCACATCCTTTATTCATCCTAAAGTCCCCAGTTGGCTCCCAGGCCACTACAGCTGACATCTAATCCAAGACTTGTGTAAAACCCAGCTTCCAGTAAAGAGCGATCACTTCTCCACAAGCACTGACTGCCTGCTGTGGTAATGAGCTTATGTGCCTCTATATATAGTAGCTCCATCAGTCGCACTCAGGCTGATGATGGATTACAGGGGTTGACCTGGCTGCTTGCTCCAGTCATGAGGAGCTGTGTAGGTGTGTGTGCAACCTATATTCTTAATTTCCTGTTTTTTGTTGTTGTTGTTGTTTTAATTTCTGATGTTTCCAGAGGTAGAGGAACACCTCATGATGTGATTAATGACACAGCTCTGGCCACAGGCTCAGTTCGACCATTTCCTGCAGACAGTGATGAAGTCTTCCGTGGTCAGACCGTTTAAAAGCCAAGCATCTACACGACACTGAACACCGCCTGAAAGGTTCCTGCCGATTCAAAGAGCACGACGCTGCTTTTTTTTTTTATTAAAATAGTTGAAATACTTTGAAACAAAGGCTCTAAATCACAAGACAGAGTTTAAAAGCGTCCAGATACAGAACGAATGACACGGCGTGACAGCAGACAGTGAGAGGAACTCACGGTGGGTCGGACGCAGCGCAGCCACCTCAGAGGAACCATCAGGTCCTGATCACTCTTTAACTCTACAGGACCAGCCTGGTTCAGGAGAAGCTGTTTTGTCCTCCAACACAGCACTGCAGAATCTAACAGCAAGGCTCCGGCCTTGTAGTCGTTCCCACACCGATCCTTCATGTTGAACTCACTCCAAACTGAGAGTGAGAATACTGGGACACGTGTGTCAATGCGTAAAACAGTCATTTAACATGTTTCCAGCCAGCACGTGTGACAGGCTTGAGACGGAATTAAGACATTCAGAAAGGCAGCAGCAGCAGCAGCAGCCCCCCACCCCCCCATCAGTACCCAATCAATGAGTGCTTATGTGGCTGATGATGGTTTGCAAAGATCCAGTTTTAGAGTTACAACAGGTTCACAGCTCAATCGCTCGTCTCTGCTCGCAAACACGGACCAGCTGGGTTACGACCCCTCAAGTCCACCCCCCACCCTCAAACACTTTGACAACGCCTCACTGCCCCTCCACACCCTCGCAGCCAATACAACCAAAGAACTACAGCAAATCTTTGGAGAGTCTCGCACAGCATAGACATGACCAGTGTTGACCTGAAGTGATGGAAGAATTAAGATTTGACTGTTCAGACTGAGGTTATACATTGGAGAAAAAAAAAAATCAGACCTGAATCTGTTTAAGCACCACAAACGGGGTGCGTTGGTGAGTTGTCGTTTTCATGCAGCTGTTCACAAGTACAGATTTGTGTTACTGCTAACAGCGGGCCGACAACCTGACACACACCCTCCACCCCTCTACGGGATGTGGTTCCTCCCACCATGAGGTCAGGTATGTAGAAGCTGGAGCTGGACCAGTTCACTCAGAGGAGGGGTGGGGTTCTGGGTCACCACCACCATCAGGGGCCTGGGAGCAGGTTGATCCTCTACTGGGTGGCATCCCTCGTTCCCGGGATTCATTTAAGTGATATTAAACTCCCAAGCACAGTTGTTGCAACTCATCTGCACACACAAACAAACTGCTCAACCAACGTCTAAAAATAAACCGCTGCCACTCCCCGATTCTCTCACCGATAAAAGGGACAATTTAAAGTTGCTCCCAGCAACGACTCACATCAAAGCTTCCAAAACATGTGACCATACATTTGTTTTTCTGGTACCTGAACTTCGTATTAGGGCCAGATAGGCTATAAATGTTAGAGCTGAAAAAATTAGCTGATGACTGAAATTTGCAACCAATGGAGTGAATTTTTGTGGGATACTAAAAATAGACCTTTTCCATGTACACTGTGCACCAATTTTGTACCGCTATGACGATGTAAAGGTACTCTGAAGGCTAAATTCTTGAGTAGCTTCTTAATGAAGACCAAAATAAAGAGGAAGGACAACTATTGTAGGCAAAGTTGTCCTAAAGACGCAACCTATACCTCCCAGCCAGAGCGAGGCCAGAGCGTAGTGCACAGTAACCTACTGCACACTGACCCGTTTCAGAAGGCGTGTGTGAAAGACAGAGAGACACCACCATCGCAGGAATTCACAGAATGCGTCTTGATGAGAACCCTTTTTTTTTTCGGAGGCCCGCAATCCTGAACATCTGCTCCTCTGAAAGAGTATTCAAGTTGTCTTTCTGGCTTTTGTGTAACATTGACAAAGATCCTCCAGAGGCCACCCAGAGGAGCAGTTCACTACCGAAGAACAACGGGGTCCTTCTGTGCTGATGGCGGAACCACTGACCGTGACCTTTAAGACGAGTGAGTGATGAGGACTGATTCAGGCCTGATTAAACGATGACTGAAAGGATTAAGACGTTTTCAAACACAGTGATGTGACCCGATGGGGTCACCTTTAGGTAGCATAAAGTATGGATATGAGCATGTTGAAAATGGGCATGGACGTCATCTCCATTTACTTCTGTGATTAAAGCCTCAGCAGAGGAAAGTGTTTGACTTTTTTCCCTTTTTTTTTTTTTGACACGATGCTCCTTAGTCTGCACCGCGAGCTGTTTAGGAGGAGCTCCACCCGGCACATTGTTTCATGTTCTTTTAACCGTTGTGAGGTTGTTCTTTTCTGACTTTGGAAAATTAAATCAAAAGCTCAGACTGAATCAATGTAAACGCGATTAATGCTGAATCACTGCTCCACAGCCATCGCCTGTAGTTTTTTAAAGCGTCTTAAGACCGGTTCTGGAGATCGAAGCTGAAATAAGGGAATATATATCAGGAGAGAGAGAGAGAGAGAGTGTGAGAGAGAGAGAGAGAGAGAGAGAGAATATACGCATTGACAATAGCCCCTCAAATAGGGTTTAAAACCTTGGCACAAAGAAATGCATTGGAAGCAGAACTTTGTGTTGTTTACTGTTTTACTGTGCAACGAACAACTTTAATTGTCCATAATGACATGAGAGCGGCGCTGCCATCACTAAAACATCATGCAAAAAATAAAAATAAAAAATCACCTCAGATGTCATCAGGCGGCCAATAAATCAGTCAAACCCTAAGTGAAGAGGGGGCAGCAGAGGTGGGCGTGGCTTCCTGGAAAAGACAGCAGGGCTTTTCCAACCCAGAAACCCTGCAGAAAAATGGAGTGTATGTGCCAGCCAGCTCACTACTGACATTCCTGGCATTAGCCTGGCTTACTGTGGCATGCCAGAGCCGGGGCTCAGCACTATTGTTCTAGTGACAGGTCAGGCTGAAGGATGAACCCGAACACAAAACAGGCTGAAAGTGGTGGATTAAACAAATACACGGGACGTGTTAATTAGCAACTTTGAGAGATGCTGGTAGGTGGATGTTCGTTTCACATGAAACACACACACACACACACACACACACATGAAGGTCGTATCCCATCTCACTCAGAATAGTTCCAAAAAAATGTCAAACTATTCCTTTATTCAACGTCCAGAACAGATGCACTGAATGTGCAGATATAGAGCTCATAAATGTCAGGCTATTAAAACGACTATTTGGAATGATATTTTATTCTATTTCAGTAATGGCTCGCAATCTTTTATGGCTGGGCTGTGCAGAGACACACAGGACGGATACAATGACAGTTTGTATCTGGCTGTATCCCGGAGACTGAAGACCCTGCGACCAGGCAGATTTCCCTCAGGATGACATCGTCCTCACAGGCCCAGGATGATGGATATCCTACCGCAAAGCACTGTTGACTTCACATGACACCTGTGCTTCAGTTTAGTTCAGGAGAGTAAACTCTGACATCATGAGGTCGGACAGTAACCCCACCCTGCATAAATCTGACTGATATAATTCAAGAAAAGGGAGCAGTATTAAAAATATATAAATATGAAATGAAGAAAGAACATGCATTTACTTTAGGTGAAATTTCTGGGGGTTTCTGGGTTTGCATAGAGCGTGGGAGGGCATGAGGTGAGACGTCCGTTCACCAGGGACTCGGAGCGTAGAGACGTTGCTCCTTTGCCATGTAAGAAAAGAGGTGAGGTGGTCTGGGCATCCAGTTGGGTTGCCTCCTGGACTGCTCCCCAGGGAGGGGTTCCAGCTGGGAGGTGGCCACAGAGCAGAGCAGAGACCAGGTGGGAGGATTATCGCCACGCTAGTCTGGGAACGCCGCAGGATCCCCCAGTCAAGAGTGTAGACCAGGTGGGAGGATTATCACCACACTAGTCTGGGAATGCCGCAGGGTTCCCCCAGTCAGAGCTTCCCAGGGAAAAGGAAGTTTGGGGTTCCCTGCTGGAGCTGCCACCTCCGTTATCTCCGCGAAGATAAGTCGGGTTTCCACCTGATTTTCACACCACAGAACCACACAAAGCAAAGTCTGGAGGTTCTTCTACATGAAAGTACTTGTTCTCCTGGACTACTGACCTAAACCCTTTCTTTGTCGGTACAAACTTGCCACAGGGCTGTTATTTCAGTCTGTATTCTCAAAAACCTTCCACTTTTTGATTGCTTTCGTTTTGAAGTTCCCCTTTGCTACGTGAAGCAACAACAAACTCATAGCTAGCTTGCTAGTAGCAACCTACAACTGAATATCCAATAACATAAGCACGTTTCCTTTCTAGAACAGGGTTACGTTCTAACGTTGTTTTGCTTAGCCCCGCCCACAACGGCTACAGAAATCCACACAAACCAATTTTTGACTGGGTACTGACTACTACAACACCTGACATGAGCACTGACTGACGACTGAAGCTGGTTTATCTTCTTACTCAGCCTCAATAGAGCGATCATCACAACTTCACACACACGCACGCACGCACGTTCGCACGCACACACACAATCTCTCTTGTATTCTGTAGTTGAAGTAGTTTTATTAAAGTCAGGATAATAAGATTTACTAGTCTGAAGTTGTCTTGGTGTTTTTGTCTGTGTGTTGTCAGTGCTGACCTCCATTCCATCCTAGATATTTCCCAAATATTGACACTTCTGATGAACACCTTTTGAGACCGCACTATTTTATCACTATTTTTGGTTATTGGTCTGGATTTTCCGGCAGTGCCCTGTTTTTATTATGAAAAAGATTTATACGATTTTTTTAAATATAATTAACAATTATCTTTGATAGCTAATAACCAAATTTCGCTCCAGCATTGCACTACAGGAGGAAACCAGCAGAGGAGGCAGATCGTGAGGAAAAGCCTCAGCAGATGAAAATCCAGAAAGGGGGACAGGAGCCCGGGAAAAGGGACTGAAATGTGCTTTGCCACACTGTACTCATGTCAGTCACAGAGCCAATTAAGGTGCCTTCACTGGAAGTAACTGAACGAATCCTCTTTGCGCACATGCTTGCGTACGATACAGATAGTGCTTCACCACACCTCTCAGTCTTGCTGTTTCTCTATGTAAACAGATTTACACGATGGTCCCATGATCAACTAACAAGTTGAGTAACTTCAATGAGGAAAACAAAACAAAACAAATTACATAGAGAGATGCAGGATCCAGTCAATTACATACAGGAGCATTCTCAAATAAGCCTTCACTGAAAATATGAGTGGCGAATCGTCACATTTTCACAGTACTACCCTAAGTAAACTCTTAGAAAGTAGAGCCGAAGAGATATCTTGCTATTAATATACTTGTAAAATAAGATGGCCTTAATTGTCATTGTACAGACAGCAATATAATGAAGTTGGGAGAGAAACAGCTTAAGATACATAAAGGATAAAAACATGAATAAAAGTGTAATTGCCTTGAGGGGTTATGGGTTGTGTGACATCCAATGTTCCCTCTAAGCTGCGTGCTTGCGCCATCACGCACCGCTCACACATTCTCAGCGCACAAGAAAATCGATGCAGCGCATGGACTCAGTGAGTGACAGGTGTCCAGCCAATGATACGACATGGTTCACTTACGCTACGCAGCGACTCACAGCATTGACAGTGCTTGTGTATGTACGTGCAGGTTAGCCAGCTAACAATAGTGCGGCAGAGAAAAGAGACGGTGACGGGCCACAGCCGGTAGCTCAGTGGTTGAGTGGTAAACCCTCAAAAACATTAAAAGTACACTAATAAAAGTTGCTGCTGTAATTTGACTCTTTTAATAAGCCATGTACCTTGCTACGCTCCCAGGTGTTGAACAGGTGAACTGATGTTGCTCACAGTGATTCTGAGTGTGCTCAGGGGGCTTGAGTGTATGACCAGACACTTGAAAAACTGGAGGGAACATTGGAGGACACCACAATACCCTCCTTAGCTAAATCCTCTCAAGACTGAGGGGTTTCACTTTGATCTTGGGGATGCTCGCTTTGATCTTGGGGATTCTCGCTCTGATCTTGTGAGTGCTCATGTTGATCTCTTGGGGGTTGATTGCGGGCTGAGATTGGTGGGTTACCACTGCATGCCTCCGCCCTCATCTCTGACAGTCATGTCAGTCATCTGATGCATGGAGTCCCTACACCCTAGCATTCTCTGACTTGACTGAGGTGCACAAACCAACATAAAAACTCTGAAACCTCTGGTGAGAAGCATACTGCAGTGATACAAATAGCAGAAGTGGCCAATATTTCAAAGATACAGTTGGTTTCTATGGAGGGCCACCATCCCAAGATAATGATGCTGCAGACAGAATTGGTGGCATTAGTCACTGATGTTCAGATTGCAGCTGACTCAAAAGAATCGATTAGAAGGACAGAGGTGGAAAAATCCTCCAAAATAAGGAAGGAGCGGCTGGACGATCATCACAAGTCCAGTCAACAAAGACTTGAGGAGATCAGTAAAGGATGGCCTCTGGTTGGACAGAGAGCGACTCAGCGGGAAGCAAAAAAAGCTCTGAAAAGCCAGCTTGAGCTGTGCGCAGAGCTTATTGATGACAAGATGAAAGTCATTGATGAACTGACAGAAGAGCTGGTGTTGGGAGGCAAACGCCATGTTGCTGACCTGAAGAAGCAGGCAGAGGTGCAGGACCTGATGATAGAGAGGATGGACCAGATCAAACTCCTGACAGACGCCTATACTGAGGAGCTGGCCAATATTCAAAGCGGGTACCATCAGGAACATGATGCCTTTTTGAAAAAAGACTTGGAAGACTGGAAACAGTGCCTGAAGGACCTTCAGGAAAAAGAAAACATATGGATAGAGGAGAGGGAGAGGACACTGAGGGAGAATGAAAATGAGCTGTACAACCTGATCATGGCCCATGATGAATACAGCATTATGGAGAGAAAGCATCTTATCAAAATGCAAAATTTACAAAGGGAGGTTCTGCAAATACAGGATACAACCTTGTTGCTGAAGGTAAAGGAGGCAAAAGAAAGAGAAACCTTCAACAAAAAGGACCCACGGCCCCAGTGCAAGTGGAAAATTGTCGCTCTCCAGGAGCAGATAGAAGACCTCAACGAGCAGCTTTCCAAAGTAAAAAAGAGTCCGAAAAACAAAAAACTGTTGGAGGAATTAAAGCACAGTCAAAAAAATCATGAACGCATTCGCAAGCAAGCTAAGCATCTGGAAAAAGCTGATGCCAAGATGTTTGAAGAGATGTGGCAAATGCTTGTTCCAGAGGTCAAACAACTCGTAGAGCGGGCTTTGGACACTGACTCCACCATCTGTGGGCAGATCCTGGGTTTGGACTGGGAGAGACCTCCAATGGAATTCATGGAGAGCTCTTTTCTTATCAAGCACCAGCCAAAGTCAGCCTCCCATAGTAAACTGGAGACTGAGGCTGGCAGTGTTGCAGCTCTGGATGATGAGAGAATGATGGAGCTCCTGGTGCTGCTGTGTGAGGAGCTGGGGTTCCTGCAAGAAGACAATATATCTCCTCATCTACTGCACCAAGATGCACAGTCCTTCCAGAAGCTGAACTCTTTGCTTTACATGTTTGATTTTAGTGAGAAGGACGTGCACAAGCTGGCCAAGTTCCTTTTAGAGTATGACAACCAGCAGAAAGTGTACACAGAAGATGAATCCAGTGATGAGGCAGAGGGAATTAAGGTATCTGCTGAACTCATCAATCGTAACAATGTTCTGCCAGCTTTTCAGAGTTTCCTCGATGTTCACATTACTGGACGCACACCCCCTCGACCGCCCCGATTCTCAGAGGTCTGGGACATCAAAGAGGATGAAGCCTTCTGGGAGGTGATGGCCAACGTGATACCAGAGGACAAACTCAGACTTTGGGATGCCGCAGAGATGCTACTGCAACAGTACCACTCAGTCCTGACAGAGAACTCTGCATTAATCAATGAGATTCAGAGTCTGGAAAAGCAGAATGCAGAGCTGCAGAGGCTGCTGTCCCCTGTGGAGGGGAAAAAAAAATCACAATTGAAAATATGAATGAAAGTCAAGTCAAGTCAATTTTATTTGTATGGCGCCAAATCCCAACAAAAGTTCTCTCATGACACTTTACTAGTAGAGCAGGTCCAGCACCTCACTCCTTCAGTGAACCTCCACCCAACAATTCTCCATCCGCAAGCACATCCTGCAACAGCAGCCACCAGAGCCTTCCTTTACCAGGCAGGAAGGTGGAGCAGATCCAGGATCAGTGAGGGGAAAGAGAGCAGGAGAAAAGGACAGAGACAAAGACAGATAACGGAGGAAGACAGAGGGACAGAGATAAAGTAGGAGGGAAAGGGAAGAGACTGATGGACATATGGGGGCATGAGCAGGTGGAGCTACGGGTGCAGCTTGAGCCTCTTCAGGTCTGGAGCCTCCTCCAGCAGCACCCGGGATCTGGGATGAGGTGGGCCTGAAGGCTCCGCAGAAGAAGACGAGATAGTAACACATGTGAGTACAAGAGGTGGAGAGAGAAGCCCAGTGCACCATGGGAGACCCCCCGGCAGTCTGAGCCTATAGCAGCCTATCTAAGGGCCAGCCTAAGCAGTCCTGACTATAAGCCTGATCAACAAGGAGGTCTTAAGTCTGCTCTTACAGGTAGAGAGGGTGTTTGCATCCCGGACTGAAACTGGGAGACGGTTCCACAGGAGGGGAGCCTGATAGCTGGAGGCTCTGGCTCCCATTCTACTGTTAGAACTCTAGGAACTAGCAGTAACCCCGCATCCTGGGAGTGAAGGGTTCTAGCTGGATCATAGGGGACTAGGAGCTCTGTCAGGGATGAAGGAGCCTGATTGTTGAGGACTTTGATGATAGAAGGAGAGAAATTCTATTCTAAATTTGACAGGAAGCCGATGCAGAGGAATGACGATGAGGAACCGTAGAGTAAAAATGTTTAAGGGGCTGGGGATTTAGCAGGCCCAAGTAAGTTTCTGGATAAACAAACCTGTTGAATTCAGCTGTTCTTAATGTGCGCTGATTTGTTTATTTGTTATGAGTTTATGTTTCGTTATAGTGGTTTATGTTTGTATAAAATAGTTACCAACCGATGAACTTAAAAACAGCAGAGTGACAGCAGGTGGAACCAGGTGTTTCTGCGTTGCGGACAGCGTAATGAGGGGCGCCGCCACCACCTGTGACATCATTCACAGACCCTGGATGGCACCAATGAGGTACGACAGAGAGCTTCACTGAAAGTTAGTTACAACATCCAGAAAGACTATTTTACAGTGTAGTTACATAATTCACGTCAGCTGTTATTGATTCAACAGTTGGGTCTGAGAAGATGTTAATCCTCCACTCTAACACAAATCCCATCTCAATTACTGCAGTTGACGCCGTCCTCTCTCGTCCCACCAGCAGACGTTGCCAGGCTGGGTTCACTTTACACTGCAGCACCGCCGGGATTTACATTTCCCTGCAGGCTTGAAGTCATTCAGGAGAAGAAACCAGAGACGCAGTCAAGAAAGCAGTGACATCCCGCTGTCATTTATCATCAAAGGCGCTTTGACTCTGTGAAAGAATGCGAGCTGGTCTATTCCTGTCTGATGAAGTGGCGTGACCAGTGGACGGGGACCAGTTTGAGCCTCGCTGGCATCAAAACGATTGTTGTATCTCAGATTTTACAGCTTTGCCAGAAAGCTTTTTGTGGTTTTGTTGGTCTTGAATGTTTATTGAGTCACAAATTCATTCCAGTCACAGTCTGTAGCGTTATTAACCTCCGTTTTGGGGTATTTACGCCTTGATTATCATCAAGTAGTCCTCCCGTGTTAAGGGTTGTACAGTAGTCATGTGATGTGCAAGTCCCACATTCATTTGTTCCCCTATCTTTGGTACGGTAATCTCATCGTCCTTTATCTTCCCTGTCAGCTCTCTTGAACTTTGCACATGCCCAGTAATGACCACCTGTACAGGATCCTAATTGCAAGGGGGTGTAAATCAAGCAATGACCTGGGGCCCCAAGCCGGAGGGGGGGCCCCCAAGGATGCTGGTTACATTCACCCAAAGCAACAAAAAAAAACCTTAAAACCTTTGTATGACTGACCATGTAGGAGGATGTGACCACACACACACACACACACACACACACACACACACACACACACACACACACGTTTCATCTGCACATGTGAACAAACAGAAAGCAAGAAGGTCGTTTTGCAAACGTATGTGAGGTGGCGGGCAGCTGAGAAGATTCTGCCGCACGCACCTACATCCCACCGAGCCGACAGGAGGTGTGAACATGTGTGGAGATAATATACGTCCTCTGTCAGTGGAGGTCGTCACACTAAGAACCTCCCCCACACCCCCACCACCACCCACCCCACCTGAGTAAATAACACAGTGGGAAAAACCTTGTTAACGTGCATAAAAAGGACTCTCCTTTAAACACAGCACTGCTCACATACGCAGAATAAATCATGTTTAATGTGTAAAAGTTTCCCCTGGACCTCCCGTGACTGCAGGCCACCTTCAAATGCCAGCGCCAACCAAGAATCAGCGGATGGCAAGAAAACGGCTGCC
Organism: Aulostomus chinensis; assembly: GCF_037954235.1. Taxonomy (NCBI): domain Eukaryota; kingdom Metazoa; phylum Chordata; class Actinopteri; order Syngnathiformes; family Aulostomidae; genus Aulostomus; species Aulostomus chinensis. Next base: position 3,161,232 of record NC_141341.1, on the reverse strand, counting down.
GAATTCCACACGTCCACGCTTTCCACAAGCTCTTCCAGCAGTTGGCCTGATTGGTTTTCAACTGTTGTGAAGCGTTTCTGCATGTTGATTACAGTTGCACTCCGTCAGCAGATGATTGACAAGCCTGGCCTGCAGCAGACTGAGCAGCCATTCACTCGAAGAACCTTTCAGGCCTTCAGAGTCCACTGACCACACGTCAAGTCTGACTGTGCAAATATACAACAACAACAACACCAACAAAAAAGGCCAAATACAAATATGTAAGGTTTTGGAAAAGCTGATGACGAAGTGTCTCCGTCTACGAAAGAGTGGGTTTTTTTTTTCCAGCTGAAAATGTCAGGCGCTGTTCTGAAAACGCTCAGCTGAGGAGCTCCAGAGGTGCAGCATCACTCGCTCGCGACGATAAGCAATATCTGCAGAGACGGTGGAGAACTTCCTCCGTCAGTGAGATTCTATCAGTGAGGAAACATTTCATCAAGTGCAATCGTCAGCGTTGTTGCTCAGCGCTTGTACATGGAGGCTGCTCATGGTCTTTGTCCCGCCCCTCCTCCAAAATACACCTAGGTCTGCTAAGCTCAATGTTTCCTGGTTTCCAGCTGCGCATCATTAATGGTTCCTAATCGACGCTGACGCTCACTCATCAAGCCTGTAAAAAGCTGTAAGATTTTGGTGTATAAATTATAAAAAGGGTGAAAGAAAACTCTTAAACTGGAGTGCAAACAAAGACAATCAAAAGCCTAAAACAGACCGTTTCATCGAGTCATTTCTGGATTTATTTGTTGTTGTTTTTAAGTGTTCAAGGTCAGTTTCTCGACCATGTAACCGACATCCAATGAATGCTGTAAAGCCCAGATTTGCTTTACAGCCAGAAAAAAAGAAAACTGAAAATAATATTACACACTAGATTAAAAAAAACAAAAAAAAACAAGATACCACAAATTTACAGGAGCCTCAGCCCCGTGAGACGAGGAGCCATTTGCCTCCTTCCACCACCTGTAGTCCAGAACGAAGGGACCAACTTCATGCAGCTGTGAACATGAATGATTTTCTGAGGGTGAAACATGCATGAGGGTCTCGAGTTATTTTTAAATATGAGGTCAAGTTCCATGAAAGTGATCTGATGTGAATACGGGAAGCAAAGTGTGGAGGGGGTTTCTCTGCGACGGCTCGGGCTCAACGGTGATTCACAAGATAAACTTATCGCAGCCATTTTAAGTGAACCTTGTTGACATTTACACACACACACACACACGCATAGACACACACACAGACACACACACACACACACACACACACATAGAAAAGCTCCATTTTTTTAAGTGTTTGCTTATCTTAGGTGTTTCAGGGAGCGGGACACTCAGTTTGATCGCATGCTTCCACTTTAGTGAGCAAACACAGATGAAGCTGCAAACACAAAGACGTCATTGTCCTGTGAAACTAGTTGCAGTTCTCCTGAAGGCTGAAATGACCAATAAAGAGACAAAGCGATGAGCCGCTGTCTTCCGAGTTTCATCTGACAACTTTACTTGCTCCACATCTAATTTCTTCCCCGTCTTCTGATAGTTTTGGTACAGATTTTGTGGTTTTTAGGGCCTGACCCGGAGGTCCTCCGGGGCGAAGAGCCTCCAGGGCGAAGACCCTATTATGTTTGCTCGACACACTCGCCACTTCAGAAGTTAATTTGACCCCCTAAACACGCTCGAAAACTCACCAAATTTGGTACACACATCGGATGCGGCGGAAAATTCGATAATTAAAAAAAAAAGCGCTCTACTCAATAGCGCCACCTACATACACATAAAACCACACCACGGCCTGTAGGAATGTCCTACAGACATGGGACCAACACCGTTTTAATCGTCTCATCAAGACGGACAAATCATACACAGACACCCCTGACCTAACTCTAACAAGATTTTGCGCCCCGAACAAATCTCTGTTCACGTGAACGTGGGTCAAAGTTCACTTTGACTGGAATTTGGAAGGGAAAACACTCCTGTAAACGCCTGTCAACATCTACTTTTTCCTCTCTTTTTATTTGATCAAAGCTGTGAGAGAAATTGACGATGTATCAACAAAAAGCAAAGAGTAGAGAGCAAATACGTCATCATCCTACTGAGTCTTTTTCCTGGCCTGCGTGAACGCCAACCTGCTGTTCCTCAGGAGAAATGTCGCCCCCTACGGCAGAAAGCTGTAACAGCAGGGATCGATGGAGTGCCTGACAGCAGAAGTCCCGGTGCAACAGAGGAGAAACTCCCACTCCATCCTTTCACCCTTCTATCCGTCCATCTATCCATCTATCCATCCATCCATCCATCCATCTATCCATCCATCTATGGGGATTCTTTCATTTTCTTTTCCTTCCAGAGTGAATTTCTTCCTGCAGACGCTCTTTCCTCTCCCAGGTGACCTCCAGGATTCCCGCGGCACCTCAGTAACCCAGCCTGGATTTTGACCCTGAGCCACGCAGCCCCAGGAGCCAGAGAGGAGGCCTGAGAGCGGAGCGTTGACATGAGCTGGGCCTCAGGAGGAAGCCTGCAGGCCGGCTGCTGCTGCTGGACGGTGACGAGAGGAGCATGCGTCCACACGCGCTCCGCCGCTCCTGATTTATGTTGCTGGTCTGGCGAAAAATTCGATTTTCTAAAAAAAAAATTTGAAAAACTCAATAGCGCCACCTAGTGAGACCAAAAGGTGACGTCATGAGGGGAAATTTGATGAAGTGCTGGGATGTGACTTCCTCCCCGTGGCTCAGCGATGCAGTGATCCTGTGATCCTTTGATCCTGTGATCGTGCACCACTGTGATCCTGTGATGTAATAATGACATCACTTTCTGCTGCCGGTGTAAAAGAACTCTATCAACAAACTCATCAACCATTAGCAGCTCGGATAAGCCGATCAAACGATTCATCCTGATTATCCACAACTGCTCGTCTGACATGGAGCTTCCTTACAGCTCAGCAGTCCTGGTTTGTTTTCTCAGCTTTCAGTGTCTTCATATTTGTCACCCAAACACGCGTGTAAATCGGTGTCTTTCATTCTCGTGGACAGATGCAGCCGACAGAGGAAATCCAGCGGCTGGAGGACATCCTAAAGGGTCTCTTCACTGAGATGAAGAAGAAGGCCCAAATCTGGCAGCAGGAGAAGGACAGGCTCCTGGAAGAGATGGAGCTGGAAAAGAGCGGCTGGCAGCTGGAAAAGAAGCTGCTGCTGAAGGAGATGGAGCTGAGGGAGAACCTCAGCTCCCAGCAGGACACGGACAGCCTGCTGGATTATGTCACGGCGGCCAGCGGAGACATGCTGGCCCTGACTGAGTCCACAGAGGCCACCAAAGACCAGCTGGAGGCCGAATGCATGAAACTCTCCCAAAGGGTGGAGGAAAAGGAGAAAGAAATGGAGTCCCAAAAGAGAGAGTGGGATGAAAAAATGGACTCCATGAAGGAGAAGGTGTCCCAGCTGGAGAGGGAGCTGGAGCTTCAAGTCCAGCGGAACCGGAGACTTTGGGTAAGCATGAAAGGATTCCTGATCATTTGGGCTTCAGTCTTAATCAGTTTGATTTGTGCCATCCGTCAGAGAAACGAATGAATGAATCTGTCTGTTTGCAGGACTTAGCCCAGAAAAGCGACTCAGAAAAGAAAAAACTCAGGAAGGCAAGAAAGAAGGAGAGAAAAAGGCAGAAAGCAAGGGAGGAGGAAGAAAAGAGGAGGAGAGACAAGGAGGTGAAGAAGCAGAGAAAGGAGGAAGAGAAGAAGCAGAAAGCAAAGGAGAAAGAAGAGAAGAGGCAGAAGGCTGAGGAAGAAAAGAGGCAGAAAAAGGAGGAAAAAATGAGGCAGCAGGCAAAGGCTGAGGAGGAAAAGAAGCAGAAAAAGGAGGAAGAGAAGAGAAGAAAGAAAATGGAGGAGGAAGAAAAGAAGCAAAGGAAGGAGGAGGAAAAGAGGAAGAAGGCAAAGGCAGAGGAGGAAAAGAAGCAGAAAAAGGAGGAAGAGAAGAGAAGAAAGCAAATGGAGGAAGAAGAAAAGAAGCAAAGGAAGGAGGAGGAAAAGAGGAAGAAGGCAAAGGCAGAGGAGGAAAAGAAGCAGAAAAAGGAGGAAGAGAAGAGAAGAAAGCAAATGGAGGAAGAAGAAAAGAAGCAAAGGAAGGAGGAGGAAAAGAGGAAGAAGGCAAAGGCAGAGGAGGAAAAGAAGCAGAAAAAGGAAGAAGAGAAGAGAAGAAAGAAAATGGAGGAGGAAGAAGAGAAGCAGAAAAAGGAGGAAGAAAAGAGACGGATGGGAAAGGAGTCCCAAGAAAAGAGGCAGAAGCCAGAAGTGACGAGTCACAGGACAAAGGAGGAGGAGAGAAAGAGGCAGAAGGAGAGAAGTTCCACAAAGAAGGTGGGAGTCACGAGCCGGAAGGCAAAGGAGGACGAAGACATCAAGAAAAAGTTGGAAAACGAGGGACAAAAGAAGGAGAGACGGAGGCGGAAGGCAAAGGAGGGAGGAGAGGAGACAAACCAGGATGACGTGAGGCCAAAAGTCAGGAGAGAAAAAGAAGGAGCGGGAAAAAGACGAACAAAGAAAAAGTCCACACAGGGAACAAACAGTGTGGCTCACCTGTTCAGGGTTCAAGCAAGACCAGGTCCTCCGTGAAACCTGGACAAGCAGCCGGACCCACCAACACAACTGAAAAACTCAAGACCCTGAAGGGGAGCTGGCAGCTGCAGGGACAAAGCTGTTCCTGTAGCACCTGGCAGGGGGGTAGGGGGGTAGGGGGTAGGGGGGAGTCATCCCATGCTGGTCATGGACCCAGGAACACAGGGTCCCAAACACACCCCCTGACCACGACACCGCACAACCAGAGGACGCATTTAAGGTGATGGCCATCCGTCAGGCTTTGGAGGCTCAAACTGACAGAGCGAAGGAGTAGAAACGTGAAAGACAGGGGAAGCAGGAGACCATGACGACCGTTCAAGCCGAGGAAGAAGAGGCAGACCTGCTGGCGGCGAGACCAGGACCCGTGTTGGGGCGGAGGATGTTCCTGAAGCTGAGCTCATCATGGAGACGCCCACTTCAACCTCTTAACCGTGAATCTGAATAAACTGAAACAATCAGTGTCACACATGTCTGCTCTCTGGATGGCGACCTCGGTGTGTCAGCCGACTGTGAGTGGGCTGTCACACACGGCTCCCGGGTACTGGTTCAGGACCAGTTTGGTGACGAGCTGCCGTCTCCCTCCTGGGCTGCAACGGCAGCCTTTGGACAGTGAGACTGAGTTCACCACCAGGAGTTGAGGTGAAAGGAAATGTTTTTTTCTCCTGTATTAAATGTTTTTATGAGCAAATTTCAGACTGAATGACTTTGCATTTGTTTACTGACCAGGAACGTTTGTGTTGAAGCAGTGACGTAGTGGACATGAGTGACAGCAGGTGGGCTCCTCACCTGAAGCGCCCTGTTACGGTGCTGCAGTCTAACCCTGCTCAGCTCTCCACTCTGACAGAGAGAGAGAGCAGCGCGGGAGGGGCTCTTAAAGGGCCAGCTCTCAGCTCTGCACTCACATAAACAACAAGGCCCCCGGATTTGCCAAATACACCGTCAGATTGGGGACGGCTCCCGGCACCGGGCCGCATGCGCGAGGAGGCTCAGGCCCTAACGACGCTGCTTGCAGCTTTAATTATCTTTCTTTTTCCTTCCTGTGTGTTTGCTGGATTGACCTTTTGTTAACAGAGTGCCTAAAAACCCCCTTAACATCCGATCCACCTTAAATGAGCCTGGACTGTCGCTAACTCCCTCCTTTTGAAGCAGGTGGCTAGTCAAGGCTAGTAAAACACTGGAACTTGGCCTCGGTCTTCAGGAACTCTAGCATTTATTTACTGACAAACTTCAGAAGCCCCATCCCACTGATCTGAGAGTCAGTCACCGTTTACATAAGTCCTGCAACAAGAATAACTCCAAGCCTGGCAGAGAGCCCTCCTGGGATATATTTGAGGCGGGTATTTAAAGCAGAGCGGCGTGTTTTACACTAATAGACCTGCTGAGTTACTTTCATAGCAGAAGTCCATTCAGTCCCAGATGAGCTCCTAAAATTCACCTGCTGCAGTAACTTGTAAATGTTCCCCAAAAGACAGCGGGTACAGGAATAACAGCATGTTCACTGTGTCATTACGTAATAATCACACGCTTCAGCTGCCGAGGAAAAAACATTAAAGCTTCTGGCGGTTAAACAAGTGTTTCTCAACAGTCTTCAAAAGAGGAAGCAGAGGTCAGCAAGCCTCGCCGAAAGATTGCTCCGTTGATTCCAGAGCGATTCCCAGGATGCACCTGTGGACCTACTGCTGCACTCAAGGCTTTCAGCCAGATGTGACATGGTAAACCAGAAACAATCTGAAGCCAGGCATCACTGTCCAACGTTAAAATACTGCAACTTTTTTAAATACAGGGTGCCCTCTGCATGCCTGAGTCTATTTAAATGCAACATAAATCACCCACAATCCCCCGCGTCCCTGCAGCATTCGCATCGTTGCTTCATCTTCCGCCATCTTGGACTGCTAGTTATGGCGTCACCATAGCTGCAGGTCTAATTCTGACTCTAGTACAAAGCGCGCTGGACTTAAATTGAAATACCACTGCATCCTGAAGTTGACTGTGCAACACTGAACTCACGATGACAAGGTGTCGTCCTATTCTGCTCCATGAGCTACAGCACCGATGTACGCAGAAACAACAGCTTTGGAGGAAGCAACCCGAGACATCTCCTGAGAAACTCTGGCACAACAAATCTACATTCAACCAAAGAAGCGCAGACACACACACATCAGTTTCACATCCCAAGAAAACACCTGATGAGAAACAAAACCGCCACGTTCTGATCTGTCCTGACTCCACCGTAAGTCTATAATTACATGTACTATCATCTAAATAGAAAGCATCAAGTCAAAATCCATCCCACAGACAAGAGAACGAGGACGTGAGATCTTGGCTGGAGGTCACACGAGGGGCGTGGAGCACCAGGCTGGAGCCAGAGGGCCACGGCAGGAACGCTGCCCACAGTGACATTCACAGTGGGCAACCGCATGGGAAGAACCAGCCTGCTGCCACTGGATGGAATGATCCAGTTCCCAAGACACCAAGCCTGCCTGCGCTGGACATCTCTGATGCATTTGACCTTGGAATGTTAAATAGTAATACTGTTACACACACACACACACACACACGGACGGACCAGACAGTGATTCTACACAGTGGTTACACAGGGACATCAGTCACTCATGTCTTGCCTTGGCGACAACAGGAGAGGAGCTGTTTGGCTCTTCTGTCCCACTGCACACACACCAACACACCAACACACACCAACACACACCAACCTAGGTGAACAGGTAGTTAGATGCTCCCATTGTAAGTAAACGATGGATTGTCTTTTTTATTGATTTCTCTTTTTTGATGCATCATGACACATGACCTCAACAGTCGCTTGAACTCACTTGCGTGTATTCAGGCAGGATGTGAGTGTATAAGAGCCGATCCTGGAAGTCAGCAATGGTGAAAATGAGACCCAGAGGTGACGTGAACGAGCTGCAGCATGGTCTCGAGGCTGATCTGGAGTCTTGTTTCTGAACGTGGACGCTGTCACTCTCGCCGGAACAAAAGGAAACATCTCCCACCAGCATCCGCCATGGCTGAAGGTCAGTGTGTTGGGCTGCCACTGTGCTGGCTAGCAGCTCTTATCATTCATGTAGCAGAGTTGGACTCAGGCCAACCAAGCGAGGGCCAAGCATCTCACGTCTCTGTGGCGGCTCTGCCTAGTGATTCTCCTGTATGCTCCATCCCGTATCTCTCATGTGCGTGCATCAGAGCTGAGACCCACAAAGACCAGCGACGGCTACTTAGCTTAGCACAGTGAATGGTAGCGGATGGGCAGCGTAGCATACCTCCATCTTGTCTGCTCAGCATCAAAAAGCTGTTGTTTGGAAAGGAATGAAGGTCTCGGTTTGGTCAGAAGTCCCCGTCCTCACCCTCTCTTACCAAGTCAGCCACGATTAGGAGCAGTCATCAACAAGCATTTTGTTCTGCTGGTAGAGGTCTGGGGAGCAGTTCTGGCTGGTTACCAAAAATTTTATTTGATAAGGAATGTTAGACACAACCATAATTCCATAAACAAAAAGTAAATGTGATGACTTTTAACGGGGGTGTGCTATCCTGCCCTTCCACCCCTGTTCACTGTGCTAAGCTAACGAGCAGTCAGGAGGTTTCTGTGGGTCTCAGCTACCACAGAACGAAGGCTATTTATCTTTTTGTCTAGCTGTCAGGACGATGGTAAAGAAGAATTTCTCCCAGAAAGTTGGTGTATTCCTTTAAACTCAACACAGGAAAGATAAATCCTCGTTTTAGACAATGAAGTGGCACAACTTCGCATCATTTCCTCCAGATTCAGTAGGTGTAACAATGATGTACAGTAATCACTGCACTACATCAGGTCTTGTGGCAGGTGAGTGGGGTGGAAAAATGAAAAGACCCTGCACATTGACCACTTGAGCTCTCCTCAGACCACCATCAGGTAAAACTCGTGCTGACAAACAGGTGAGCTGCTCCGTATGTGGCTGCACTCATCGGAGCAGAAACACTCTCCCTGTCCCCACATCTCACGCTGGGCCGTCCTCAGCTGAGGCACAAATCAACGTCAATGCTTGGAAGTCTAGACGGTGCACCGGGTGAAGCATGTGCTCCTCACTCACACACCCACGTCCCATTCAAACATGCTCTCTGAATTTATATCATTAAAAGCTCGGAATGAAGAGGGTGGCGTTACCTTTATACTTCTCTCTGACGTTCTCATAGGCCTGCACATACTGCTGCTCCTCTGGCAGCCGCTGACCTGGGTCAACCATGGACATGGTCTGGCTGATACTGAGTCAGGGTTTAGCACCTTCCTCTCTCTTCAAACTTTCCTTTCAACTTTGAAGAAGCACTACGCACCCCTTCCTGTCCCCTCAAAGCTGATAAAAGCCCCCCTGGTTGCTTGTCTACCTACTTGTGTCCCCACCTTCTTCTTCACCAGTTACTGTATCTCCCCTAAAGCTGCAGATTTCATTCCAGACCACCACCACCACTCCCCTCCTCTGCTTGAGAAATACCCACACACACACACACACACACACACACACACACACACACCTACATATCAGACCCTCCTCTTAAAGGCATAGAGGCGAACACTGACCACAAAGATAGAGCAGAGCAGCAGATCCCACCAGCGCCAGCCCCACCCCACATAGAGACACACATGGCTACCTCGGCAAAAAAAAAAAAAAAAAAAAATGACGGAGCTGCTGGGGTTATTTGAGTTCCTGCTGCTGGAGAAACTGGGGCAAGTGGATCCTGATCTATTCACAGCTTTGGAGACCCAGAACACAAACACGCGTCTCCTGAAAGTCACGTAATACTCCCAAAACTGAATGACGGCAGATAGTTAAGTTCCTGCCAAAGCACCGCACCTCTTCATCACGGGACACAACACTGGGTCACTGCTGGACCACGCAGCTCAAAGCTGGACAGCTCTGACATGCTGTCAAATCAAAGCAATACTACTACAAAACAAGGTATATTTTACCTTTCAAGCTCTCACAAACAAGTGTCTTGGGCTCAGAAAGACGTTCTTCGCTCCTGCGTTACTTTATGACTCGAGAATGCAGGAAAAGTCAGCCGTTTAGCTTGGAGCTAACGGTGGCTGACAGCTAACGACAGCAAAACCGCTCAAAGCACTTCATCCACATCTGCTTCACGGAGCCGTATACTCAATAATCCACAGACACTGGGATTAAAGCTGGAAAACTACAACAGTCTCGCTGCCGTGAGCGAGCGAGCGCAGGTAAGTGTGGCAGCTCATGGCGCAGCAAGAAAGTAGTAGCAGGGGATCCCCGAACTTACGGGTGGGTAGAGGAGAAGTGGATGATCCAGGACGATGCACTTGAAAGTTAGCAAGTGGACATTTTTGGGCAGTTTTGCTATCGTTAGCTTTCAGCCATCGTTAACTTCATGCTAAATATACATGGCTGGCTCTTCCTGCATTTTTAAGTCACAAAACTGTGATTTAGGTGGGGGGGGGGCATTTTTTGAAAAAAAACAAACACTTTTTTCACTTTATTGTCTTTATACCATAAATGTTTGCAAATTGCAATTCCCAGCACAGAACCAAGCGCGGAGCAGCGACAGATGCAACAACGTGTCGAATGTCCTTCTGCCGTCGCTGCTGCGTTCGTGTCCCCACTCTCTGAGACTCTGGGTTTGTGTTTACTCAGCGATCGGCAGAATCAAGAGGATTTCAACAGAGTGACAGCCAAGCTTACGTGAATAAATCTTTCGAGTCTCGAATTTGAAAATCATCTCAACAGGGTTGCGACATTATAAACCGTCTCTCTTGGAGTTATGACCTGTTTTTGTAATGTCAGCGTACTTCTTCATAATGATCTCAAGACGCTTTAGAAGTCTATAAATCTTCCAAAAACAAAAAAAGAGATCTGAATGAATTATGAGCCCGTTTTAAAATTAGCTCATTTTTGATTACAAATCCTCCACTCCCTCTCTGGGCTGAGGAAGGATCGCTGCTGAAATGATGATGCTGAGCGTTTAAGTTGGTTGTAAACGCCGAAGCCTAATTGTGAATGCAGGGTTGCCTCCCCTGAGCACGGGAGTCAGTGAAAGCAACTCTGGCTTGTTTGGAGTCAAACCTTGAAATGCGAGAGAGCGCCAGCATGGTTGAAAAGAGAGAGGAACAAGAGTCGCGTACAGTCGTTTAAACTTGGAAATCCGGGGATAAAGAGTCACAAAAGGAAACACCGATCTGTGGGTGTGCAGAGGAAACAATGACATCAGCGGGAGCTAAGCACCAAGGATGTGAAAATAATTACAAGATATTTTATACGGTCTTTGCATCTACTGGTCTGTGCAGAGCAATGTGGCTCCCTTTGTTCACCATAATTTATGATCCATCTGTCACAGTATGGGTGTAAAAAAAGACCACATCCCACTGTTTTCTCATCACCGGCCACCGGATGGTGTCTCTCAGCGACAAAGTCTCACTTTTGTCTCTGTGTTTGCTCGTCTGGCTGTGACCCAGAGGGCTGAGAGCAGTGCCAGCCGGTCCTCCCCCACATCACCAGGCTGAAGGCTCTCTGCCCTGATGGGGCCACTAATCTATGTTCTCTGCTCAAATAGAAAAAAGCAACAACACGTCGAGGGAAGGATTTCAACCTCTATTCTTTGACTGCTTTATGTGGAGTCACCGATTTGTGTTTTGGGAGACTTTTCCTGGTTCCTTCCTGTCAAGTTATCCGCCAGAATACCAACTGAAGTTGAAAAGAAGGACGATACTTGGATGACACCTCACAGAGTAGTCGATTGCTTCAGTCTGAGCGTACGCGATCAATCAAAATGTTCTTATAATATAAAAAAGAAATGAAGGAATGATATTTTACAAATAATTAATGAATATCAAGTGGAAAAACCATGTCAGTTTAAATATTTGAGTGTATATTCAGGGAAATATTAATCTGGAAGAACTAGATCCATTAAATAAGTCAAACACTCTGAATAAAACCTCTGAATGTTTGTTATCCATTCATTTCCAACCCAAAATAGATGTTGAAGAACGATCTTCAATAAGGAATCAAACGAGCGACGTGTGGATGTAGAAATATACTATCAGCACAAACACTGTACAGGAAGTGAAGGGACTCATGCAGACACACTCCACCGCCCTTTATCTCTGAATGCTGCCCTCTAGTGTCCAGCTTGTGTACTGCACCAACCCCATCCACCCTGGCTCCTGAGGCTGATCCCTCCTGAGGACTCTAAAGCTCTAAAAAGGCAACAAACGTCTGCGTCGGGCAGATGAGGTGTGGTGCCAGCAGGCTGCAGAGACATCCAGACGGCAATAATCCCGTCTCTACGACAGCAGCAGGTCCTGACCTCATGCTCTTCCCCATCTCAGACCTTGTCTCTTGTCTAAATCAGCATTAGTCCTGTCACGCCCAGATCCATTTAGAGTGAGTCAGAGGGACTGCCTGTGAGATTGGCAGGTGCTGCAACGCACAATCTAGGACCCTTTGTACGTTACTTTACTATTTTTTTCGAGGTGATAAAGTAACCAGAGAGATCTGACATGTGGTCAGTTTATCTACGCATCACTTGTTTGGAAAGTTGCTCTAATGTTTTCAGATCGTTCTGAGCGTCTGCGTTCGAGATGTGGCAGAATTCCTCAAAAAGAACCAGTATTTGAGTACATAGATATTAAAGTAGCAGCTGTGTGACAAGACTTAGCTACCGACTCAGCTAATGTTAGCGGGCTGGCCATGGACGAGATGAATGGTGTATGAACACTTCTTAACACCTGGTTCTAGTGATTCAAGGCTTCAATGTGCAGTTTGTGTCACTTCTCAAGCGTCGTATTTCCATGCTTATGTTGTTCTACTCATCATTATCAGACAGAACGAGCAGGCCTGCTAACATTTAAGAGCAGGTCTTTTCCATCTCCTCACTTTCTCCAGATGGTTCTTTAACAGCTACATTCCTGTCCTTAGATAAGGCCGGATTTTTTTTTTACTCCCCCTAAATGCAACTTAAAAAAAAAAAAAAATCATGTTTCTTTAATAGCAAAAATCCTAAATTTCACCCTGAGCTTGGGTAAAGTAGAATATCAGACTGCGTCCGTAATGAGGCCCCAGGACAAAGATAACGGCGCTGACGCAAGCAGCCGGAGTGAGACGGTCAAATCTTAAATGGATCCACTCTCCTTTATTCTGCCAAAAACTGCATGATGTCCCCCGTTGAAAGCAGTGATGAATAATTGATCTGAACTGTGATACTTTCCAACTGGATGTTCCTGGAAAATGGTACAAAGACGTAACTGGAGCTCCAGCTTTAAAATAAAACCTGACCGTCCCTGCAAGTAACATTCACAATTGTGAGAATATACAAGATATAAATATATATGTGTATCCGATATTGTGATAATTCTGGCGGAAACAAATCCGGGAGAGAACCAGTACGGAGAGCTGATACTACAGAACAAAAGAAATGTAGTAGTTACAATATTGATGGAGAGCAGTAGTTTTAAGTTTGTGTGTGCGTGTGTGTGTGTGTGTGTGTGTGTTTGGTGAAGCTAAACACCCTTCAGCAATGTTCATGGAAGAACTTCCTATCAAAATAACACTTCATTCCTCTCCCACTCTATCAGGCAGTGAAACAGCATGAGTCACACTCTATCGCTCTCACCTCCAGATTTCAGTGGAGCCAGAAACTGACCCGACATGGCACAGGGCCAACCAGCCTCTACAGAGTCCATATGAAATGTCAGCACCAGCCCGGTAAACGGCGAGGCTCCTAAGACCATAGGACAGACGATAACTGCTACAGCTGAGTTATGATCCCGTGGGAAACATGGACTCTTAAAAAGAATCTCTTAGTTCTTTCGGACGCCGTCATAGAGACTCGCTGGGAGACAAGAAGTTGAGTTTTACTTCCCTGTGTACCCCAGTGCAATCGTTATTTCTGGTGTACGAAAACTCAGAGATTTCCCCAAGAAACACAATCAGAATCAACTCTGGAAAGGTGTCGATAGTGGTATTTTGTAAAATACAAAGTTACCTTCCTTTGAGGGAATGACAGTCTTAGGGGGCAAATGATGGCAAATGTTAAAAAGAATCAAACAATACGATTTACTACGTCATAGCTGCCGTCATAGCTGCTGGAACAGCTACCATCATAGATGCCGTCAAAGCTGCCATCATAGCTGCCGTCATAGCTGCTGGAACAGCTACCATCATAGATGCCGTCACAGCTGCCATCATAGCTGCTGTCACAACTGCCATCATAACTGCCATCACAGCAGCAGTCACAGCTGCCGTCATAGCTGCTGGAACAGCTACCATCATAGCTGCCGTCACAACTGCCATCACAGCAGCAGTCATAGCTGCTGTCACAGCTGCCGTCACAGCTGCTGGAACAGCTACCATCATAGCTGCCGTCACAACTGCCGTCACAGCAGCAGTCATAGCTGCTGTCACAGCTGCAGTCACAGCTGCTGTCATAGCTGCCGTCATAGCTGCTGGAACAGCTACCATCATAGCTGCCGTCACAACTGCCGTCACAGCTGCCGTCATAGTTGCCGTCACAGCTGCCGTCATAGCTGCCGTCACAGCTGCCGTCATAGCTGCCATCATAGCTGCCGTCACAACTGCCATCACAGCTGCCATCCTAGCTGCTGTAACAGCTACCATCATAGATGGCCATCATAGCTGCCACCATAGCTGCCATCATAGCTGCATATCTGCTGTCATAGGTGCCATCATAGCTGCCGACATAGCTGCCAACATAGCTGCCGTCATAGCTGCGGTCATAGCTGCATAGCTGCTGTCATAGCTGCGGTCATAGCTGCATATCTGCCGTCATAGCTGCGGTCATAGCTGCCATCATAGTGGCCGACATAGCTGCTGTCATAGCTGCCGTCATAGCTGCATATCTGCCGTCATAGCTGCATATCTGCCGTCATAGCTGCTGTCATAGCTGCTGTCATAGCTGCCGTCATAGCTGCCGTCATAGCTGCTGTCATAGCTGCCGTCATAGCTGCTGTCATAGCTGCCGTCATAGCTGCTGTCATAGCTGCCGTCATAGCTGCCGTCATAGCTGCATATCTGTGGTCATAGCTGCGGTCATAGCTGCGGTCATAGCTGCTGTCATAGCTGCGGTCATAGCTGCCATCATAGCTGCCGTCATAGCTGCCGTCATAGCTGCTGTCATAGCTGCCGGCATAGCTGCCGTCATAGCTGCATATCTGCCGTCATAGCTGCATATCTGCCGTCATAGCTGCCATCATAGCTGCCGTCATAGCTGCTGTCATAGCTGCTGTCATAGCTGCCATCATAGCTGCCGTCATAGCTGCCGTCATAGCTGCTGTCATAGCTGCCATCATAGCTGCCGTCATAGCTGCGGTCATAGCTGCCGTCATAGCTGCTAAAAGGTGAAAATTTGCTCCTCACGTGTTGATATGTTACCTCCACCAAAGAGACCTGAGCTGATTTGCTCTAATGATTATGAGCTTTTGCTTACCAGTATGTTGACCAGTACGCTGACTGGTATGAGACTCTGCCAGCCCTCATATGTTTAGTCTTCTCACTATCGACAGTCCAGAGCTGTAACTACCTCATCAGCGAACGCGCATGTTACCAAGCTGTAAAAACCTTGGGAGTGACACCTGTGATTTAGAGTCAACCAGCACCGCTGCCTGGGAAACTGCTGCCAGCTTGTTAATGAACTTGTATGTCTCACAAGGCAACTGAGAGAGTCAAGGCCATCATGGCGGCCGGCCATCCAATGAGTCAGCAGTTAGTGTCCATGTCTGACAAACTTTTGCCACTCCAGCAGGATGTAAAGTGTCTGAATCGTGCATTTCAGAAGGCAAATATTCATATAATCCAAGAAGGGAAATGACGCAGGTGTAGATGAGACAGTTGGACAGCGAAAGTTTGACTGTTAAAGCAGAAGGTCTCCAGCTGGAGTCCTAGCTGTCCCTCTGGTCATCGTCCAACTTGTTAACAAGAAACAACTACAAACGGCCTGGTGCTGTTTGCTCTGAGACGGCCAGAAAAACTGCTGCTCCACATCCTGTCAGCCGCAGCGACATCTCAGCATGGCGATTTTACTACAGCCAGCTGTGCTTCATGATAGCAGGCTAAACTAATGGAGCACAGATAGCTTTCTCCATCTACTAATTAAATATGAATGAATACAGTGGGAGGTGAAAATGAAACATGATCAAATGCCACGATTAACAGTTCATATATTGTAACTAGAATGCTGGTCAAATGAGGCGCAATGTTAAAAAGTAAACCAGATTTTCTCTGTGGCTGTAAAATACATATTCAATCTGACCTCAACCTCCTGCTCACATCAGCAAAACCGAGGACTAAAAAGGTGTAAAATAAAATGTACAATCGAGAAAAAGATATGTACTTCATGGACGTAAACTTTCATAAACACAGCTCATCCGATAAAATGAAGCATCTCAGTATATCAGGAATAAGACATATTCCAGACGGACGTATTTCAAAAGGTGGGTGAAGGGATTTTCCTCCCACGGTTACTGCACGTTCTAAGATGTACCGGAATCGTTTCTCTGTGCCGCTGACCTCCAGAAATAAAAGAATCCGATTTTTATCTCTAAAGCTGCAGCGAGCAGATCAGCCAGTTGAGCACAAGTGCCCAGACAGTTCCGCTGCTGTTGTTTGTACAGAGAACATCCAGTGACACAGTCCTGCTGCAGAACCCCACCCCACCAAATCAATATCAGAAACGGGGGGGGGGGGGGGGGGGGTGCTGTCTGTGGTCAGAGGAGAAGACAACACCACAGGAAGTGCTGATGCAGCATCACTGGAGAGTAACTGGTGAAAACCACTGGAGAGGTCAAGATCATCACAAAGGTCTGCAGGGAGGCAGAGTAACGTGGCAGCTTCTGAGCTTTCTGACATCACCGAGCGCGCACACACGGAACCAGGCGTCTGGATCAGAGACAGTTCGGAACGACAGCAAAACACTTGTGCACTTGTGGCGGGTTTCGTAGCAACACCGCTGAAAAGTTCACAATCATTCCAAAAGCAGAGCACTGATGGCTTTAACGTCCTCCTTCCTACCTGCAATCCGGAACACGGCCCTCTCCGCCGGGTCCAGCACATCTCCGGAGGCTGACTTGGAGCGCTTGATGCGATGGTGTTTGGGCAGGTTCCAGGGCAGCGTGTCTCCAGGGGACGGCGAGCAGCTGATGGAGCTCAGATCACTGGAGCTCTCCTCCGACGCAGCCCTGACCAGAGGCTTTCTCTTGGACTTGTCCTTCAGTTCCTCCATAGCCTGGACGGACACAGCCGGGGGAAACAAGGAGTGACGAGAAGTCTCAGAATTCGGTTTTAGCGTCAAAGACTCATCAGTGGTCCGTTAAGATCCAAAACATAGAAGAGCTTTGCAAGACAATATCTACACACAGACCCCGGATGGAAGATGAGCCAAACCCAGTTACACACATTTCAACCCAAATGATGTTTTGAAAAAATACAACCAAGTCAGCAAAATGCGGCTAGCACCCCCAAACAGAGCGAACCTCCGGCCGTCTGCTCTCTTCAACAGAGATCCGCTGGGTTTAATGGTGACTTTGCTGCTATTGATACATAAACATCATTCACATCCACAAAACAACATTCATGTTGTCATATTTTACGCAATTACAGGAGTTTCCTACATCAGCAGCCTGGAGGTTGGTTTTACAGTCATGAATGTACGGGTGCACGCTAATTATGGAGGTGCAGGAAGGTCCATCGATCAAGCTTCCTGCTCCAGAGGGAGAACCTTCGCGATCAGCATCTTCCTCTCAGGGAGGCACTGCACACCTGAGAGCTGCTGGCTGGGAGGGACGGGAAGCTGATTGTTCTCTGTTTGCTAATGCGCAGCCGTTATCACCAAGTGGGGCCAACTTTTGGACAGCGCCGGCTCAGGAACACTGTAGTCAATATTTGCACAGAAAATGAGCTTTTTCTTTGGATGTGCTTGAACTCAAATCCTCATGAGATCAGTGAGCCTTTCTTCTGATGTCAGTAGAGCAAAAAAACCAAAACAAAACAAAACTTAAATTTACTGGGAAATGTCATGATTTTTGCCAAAGGAGGATTATCCAGTGGTTTCTACCCAATACTGATTGATCTGATGATGTCACAGAAAGTGGATATGACTGCAGAGCGACCCAGCTCTATTTTGGAATGACTGCTATAATTAGCCCTCAGTAGCAGCAGCTAGGAGCAGAGCTCGCGCTGCTGTTTGAAGACGAGATCTGTTTCACCCAAATCTTCCAGGCCAGACTCATTCAGAGAGCTGCTGTGACGAGACGAGACGAGACGCCCCCCGCCCCCCCAGCTCTCCTTTCAGCTGAGTCACCATCCAGTACAGGAGCCTGTCCACAGAGGCGCTGGCTGCAGCAGCACAGCCTCTCTGATTGGACAGCAGCGAGCCCCACGAGTAGCTACCGTGCTTCAGCTACAGTTCACCCCCAGGTTATAAATCAGCTCCCAAGTCATTGTTGTAACTGCAGTGATAATTTGGGGAGTGACGGCGGGCCTCTGAGTGTCATTTATCGCTAGGCCATGACTAAACCTGGATGCCATCATGAAGGAAACGTCCAGTCAGTGGTTTCATGTCATCATATTTGTCATAGCATGGAAGTAACACGGACACGCAAACGACAGGATTTGCCTGCTGTGACGGAGCAGCGTCACAGCTCCCTCTCAGGTGGGAGCTCAGCAGCTGATCTGAGTGGCAGCAGTGGGATCTTGAGCACTACATCTCTCCTTTACTATCAGCAACCAGTGATACAGTTTGGATTAGTGAAGGAACGTCCCGGGAAGGTGCAGGCTGGGTGGTTGGAAAGGTTAAAAGAGTCATGCTAAAAAATTAATAGCCTCCAAAATAGTAGCTGCAGACTGCAGAGAAGGAGAGACCGCACAGTGACCTTGAGGCGCCACGGAGAGGTACTACTACCCTGCAAAAGTGAGGTAGCTACAACACTTGGTAAAAACTGAGTACAAGTGATACTTCATCCAAAAAGTGTACTTCTCCTTTCATGTACTCAAAAATAGTAGTTGACCTCACAAAGACATTTTTCCCACCCATGAGTCCCTTCTTATCTGAGTGCAGAATGTGGAAAGAGCCGGCCATGCATATTTAGCCTCAAGTCAATGGAGACTGTTGGCTAACAGCAGCAAAAACATCCAACATCTAAACACACGGGCGCATCCGCCTCACCCAGCCTTTGGCTCGGTGATCCACAAACACTGTTTGGAGCTAACACTTCCTGTTTGGTGCTAACACTTCCTGTTTGGAGCTAACACTTCCTGTTTGGAGCTAACGCTTCTTGCTTGGAGCTAACACTTCCTGTTTGGAGCTAACACTTCTTGCTTGGCGCTAACACTTCCTGTGTGGAGCTAACACTTCCTGTTTGGAGCTAACGCTTCACACTTGGAGCTAACACTTCCCGTTTGGAGCTAACACTTCCTGTCTGGAGCTAACACTTCACACTTGGAGCTAACACTTCCTGTTTGGAGCTAACACTTCCTGTTTTGAGCTAACACTTCCTGTCTGGAGCTAACACTTCACACTTGGAACTCATAAATGGTTGCGACGAACAGACGTCTTTTGTTTGTTTTTAGCTCAAATCAAAGTGTCTGCATTTCTGAGCACGCGGCTTCGTGTTGCTGCTGTCAGTGTTAAAACTGCAGGAACCATGAGATCGGGGGAGTTCGTCCAGGCGCGGGATTTTCTCGACTTTGACTGCAGGCACTGTTGGTTTTGCTACTCTCACCCTCACTGTCACTCAAATCTTTTCTTTTTTTTTTCAAATTTTCACAAGAATGTACTCAGAACTCACAGTTCTGTTGTAACAGAAAACAACAGCAAGGTTGTAGCACTGCGTTGAGATCCAAAATTCTGCACTTGGCCTCTGCAACAGCATTACAGTTTATTTTAAGTGGTGATTTTAAGGCTGTGTCAACAATTTTTGGGGGGGGGACCAAAGGTCCAGTAAAAAATGTCTTCTGAGGAGGGCAGACATGTTTGTGTCATAAAGCTGCAGCCCAGTTCATCTGCACCAGTCAGTGCATTAACCCTTGCAGCAGGGCACTGGTTCCTTCGGCATTCCCATGCCCCCCCCCCCCCCCCCCACACACACACACTCTAATCATTCGCAAAATAAAAACAACATAAACTACAACCTCAGTCCGACCAAGTCTAAGCCGTCCCTAGCATCCGAGCCAGCCCAGAGCAATAGACTCGCAGTTACCAGGCAACCCCGGGAGCTGCAGGGAGCTCCTGGAAGTCTGCAGACTTGGAAAAGGAAGAAAGTTAAGGCTGGCATGACTCGAGCCTGACGGTGTCTGGATCCCTGACAGCTGACAGGGGCTCCTCTCCTCCTCTCGACCTCAGCTCCCCCGTGATGCTGTTCATTAGGACAGGATCTGCTCAGCATCACCTCAGACATAAAGCTGTCAGCCCCCCCCCCCCGCCTCAAAAAAAGAAGCTCAAAAACGGAGCTGCAGTCTGTCATCGCCCCACCTGGAATCGTGCGAGCGGTACCGCAGTGAGGAGAGACCTGCGGGAAGCACCTGCTCTTTCGCTCATCTGCTGCTTTCACATGACACTAAAAACATGTCTGCAGAAATCGTGATGGCATCTGGTTTACTCACGCCAAATATTTCCCAATGATGTTGGTTTGGTCCCACGGAAACACTCCGGGTTCGTCGCGGCACAGTCGCAGGATTTCTCCCGAGTGTTTAGAGCGCGTTCATCCTCCTCCTCCTCATCCGCAGCAGCAGGAGTCGCGCCTGCGTCCTGCGGTATCCCGGTTTTGGGAAGTTGAGCCGGTCAGACCCGGACTGAGCCCGGCTGCATGCAGGACGGGCGGCGGGGCAGAAACTGCACCCTCAGCATGCAGCCCGCGTGCCCCCGAGCGAGCGACAGCGGCGGGGGACGCGTTGGTGCGGGGCGCGCGTGTGAGGATGGGAGAGGTGCGTTTGAGTGCTCGGTGCGCGTGTGAAAACTGAGCTCAGGTCAGAGTGATGCTGCAAGAGGAGGCGATGACTTCCTCCCATCCCGGCAGTGCCTTCTGAGTTGCCGTGTGAGAATCACGTGATCCGGTCCAGTTGGACAGGGAGGTGTTTGTCAAACTAGAGGTTTTCAAAAAATTGTGATGCGGAACTCGGGGGCTCCAGGTCACCTTGGGGGGCTCAGAGAGTGGAAGTCCAAGAATGTGTGGGGGGGGGGGGGGGGGCGGTGAGGAATTAACAAAGGTCTCAGGTCAGACAGTCTGAACTCTGGAGGGCTCTAAGACAGCTGAGTGTTTGATTGTAGAAATAAAACTCACCAGGATCCTAAATGGGCATCAGCAAGGGGGGGGGGGGGGTCTGCCCACCAGCCCAGACTACAGGCTGGTCTGAATGGGAAGCGCAGCTTGAGTGTCCCTGAACTTCGACCTGTGGCGTGACTCCAGACGCGCCGGCTCACCTCTGACGAAGGTTTACGGTGATGAAATTCCTTCCTACCATCCGTTTCACTCTTACGACAACTCGTCTTTTGGCTCGTTAACCTCTGGCCTAAACTGGGACAACGGCAGTGCTGTGACCTGGCACTGGTTTCTGAACTTTTGTGATACCAGCAGAAATCCATCCGAGCAAATTCAAAATCACGGTACACACCTGTCACTTTTCAGCTTCGGAAAAGTTTCATAGCATGAAAATATGAACCGATTTCACTTGGGTTTTTCTGTTTCTTAGTTTTATTTTTCAGCAGCTTGGTGGTTTTTCCACTCAAAGCTAAAAAATAATTTGCAACCATGAGTCCTCAGCTCAGTCCTCCGCCAGTAAGATGAATCAGATCGGTCGGGCCATAAAAGTACTAAAGAACGCCAGCTGTCACGGAGGTGGGGGCCTGTTGTTGGCCCCCACACAGGTGAACCCTGGCTGAGTGTAGGCGGCCTCACACCTGCAAGTGAAGGCCAGAGAACAGACGTCGGCCACATTTGAGCCAAACATTCATCGCTCCGTGTTTTGGGGTAAAATAGAACAAACTTAAACAAATAGAATAGACAAATGTCTTCAATCAAGACTAAAAAAAAAAGAAATTAAACTAAACTGTGCTACTTCATCTGCCTGACATCATGAAATGTGACGGATTCCTTCAAGATTAGAACACTTGTGAAGTGGCCCGGCTCAGGTGGGACAGGATTCTGTCCCTGGCTCCCCCAGAACCGCTGTCCTTGAGACCATAATTGCTCCTGATGCTTTCATCATCAGTGCGTGGGAAAACTGGCACGTTGCTCAGCTCGCCGTGCCAGGCATGTAAGAGTGTGTGAGAATGTGAATGCGTTACAAAGCGCTGTGAGTGTCTGTGACCAGCGGAGCGCCGTATTGGTGCAGTCCGTCTGCTCCTGTCATCGTATCGTCATTACAGGGAGGGGCAGTCGGCGAACACACAGTCATGATTTGACCCCTACAGGTAGAATTAGGTCGTAAATCACAATCATGAAGTATAAGAAATGGCTGTTGGTGGCAGTCCAGCACTTAGTAACCATAAAAGTCATATTTTTATCATATATTCATATAATAAAAAAGCAGCTAAAGGTAATAAAGTTGGGAATTAGTGTCCTGTTTTCTTACACTTTGTTGATGTCAAGTCCTGTTTTACAGCCTGAATGAACCTGAGCTGAATTAAAAGTGCCCTGCTGAGCCGTTACATAATCCAAACACAGTGAACGACGGCTTGTGACAGATGCCTGTTTGTGTACCGCGGCGAGATGGTTGGGGGGGAGGGGGGGGGTGCAGGAGGTGAAGCGTTGGGTCAGTCCTTCTCTGTGCCCACTTTTGTTTTCCTGTGCGTGCCATCGGTTCTGAACGTTGGGGTCAGTGCCAACTCTGCCCAGAAACTCTTCTGAGGACTCGTCTGATCAACCAAGTGTTTGCAGCGGATCCCTGAGGAGGCGCGAAGGATCGACGCTTCACCTTCACCGTAATTTCCGTCTACAAGAAGTTAGCACAACTGGAGAACCAACACGTGATCGTTTAGGTCAGGAGTTCATTCTTGCTGATACGCAAGTCCGAGTGCATCTGTGTCACATCATTGATGCCGAGCACAAGTTGGAGGGAATGTGGTTGTCAGAGATCCAGAACGCAGCCTGAAACTGAGAGAACCCCCCAAAACTGGAGGGATGCAGTCCATGGATGGGGCACTGGCCCATGCATGGGGCACTGGCCCATGGATGGGGCACTGGCCCATGCATGGGGCACTGGCCCATGGATGGGGCACTGGCCCATGCATGGGGCACTGGCCCATGGATGGGGCACTGGCCCATGCATGGGGCACTGGCCCATGGATGGGGCACTGGCCCATGGATGGGGCACTGGCCCATGGATGGGGCACTGGCTCCGCCCCTTCAGCAAGTGTCCTCATAGCCACAACTTTAAAAGCATGAATACATTCATGGCCTCTGTTGGCATGACTCGACCTCCCACCAAACTGCGGTGTGTTGAACCCCTCAGGGAACAATCACAGTGTCACAATAAACAGCTGAAGGTGGAAACAACCCTGCAACTGACTGACAGCTGCTGCTACACACAAACACGCTTCAGTGAAGAAGTGAGCGTGAACAAATGTGTAAAATATGCTGAAAATGACAATACAAGAGGTTTTTTTTATCAAACCTTAAAAAAACAACACTGTTAAACAGTTGAGAATGAAAAGAAGCGGATAAGAGAGTTTTAGCTCGGCATCGTCAGGGAATGATGCGCGCCTGGAGAAATATTCCTTACCTTTCCTGAGGTCACAGGGGTCACGGTCTCCATCCCGTCTTTAAGAGGTCGCTTCCTCCTTTTCCTCGCCGCTGGACGAGGCGGCTCCGCTGAAAAGGTCACAGATCCCTTTGTCTCAGCCTTCTTCATCACAGCTTCCTTCGCCACAGATTTTTTCGCCACAGCTTCCTTCGCCACAGATTTTTTCGCCACAGCTTCCTTCACCACAGATTTCTTCGCCGCAACTTCCTTCGCTGCAACTTCCTTCGCTGCAACTTCCTTCGCTGCAACTTCCTTCGCTGCAACTTCCTTCGCTGCAACTTCCTTCGCCGCAGATTTCTTCACAACGTCCTTGGCGACAGTTTGGCTTGTGACAGATTTCTTTGCCACAACTTCCTTGGCCACAGATTCCTCCACCTGGATGGAAGCCACTGGCTTCTCTTTGGCCTTTTTCTTCCTCTGAAACGACAGACTGCCTTCAGTTGCGTCGCATTGACCCGACAACGATCATTCAGTCGTGACAAAGCTCAGTGTGCAGTTTAGGTTTAGGGTTTTACGGTCACCATATGATGTTTCAGAGGCATTTCCACTCTGCCACAACTGAAACCATCAAACACAATCAATGATTTCACTCTCTAATTCGCTTGAATTGGAGAGGAACGATGCCGCGGCAGCTCACTGGATATCTGGCATGCAGCGACAATTACGCTCCCATTCAGACGCCGCTGATTGTGATTGGGCCTGGCAGGTAAACAGATCAGCCTTTTGTTCCTAGAGCTGGGATGCAGCCACATCACAAGAGTTATGCAAGTGAAGTTCTAGGTGGAGGCAGTAATGTCGCCACAGGTTGGACGTTTCTTGGGTGCTTCAGTTCAGTTCACAATCTGTACTCGTCCCAGAGGGGCAAAAAATGAGGTTTCACGCCCAGTTACCTCACACAGATATCGAAAATAATCACAATTATTACTGGTTGAACGTAACAATTTATCAGCATTGATTGAAGATTTGGCTGAGCAGCAAAGGATTTCTACTCGGGCATCGGCACTCATAGGTTTGGGGATCATGTGCGTCGTCGATTCTTTCGTGTAAATTTGAACTAACACAGTTTATGACTGACATTTGCGATGAACAATCCTCTCATTCTTTCATGCATCCATTGAGATGCTCAGAATCATGTTCTCATACCCAAATAATTCACGTCTTTGAAAGACAGAGTAAGAATTGTGAGTCTGCACGGCCCTGCTGTAACCTCCGGGAGCCGCAGGTCATGATGGGAATATCCCCCGGGCCTCCAGAACCTCATGTTGGCTTTAAATGTTGTTGTGTGACATTAAAAGTGAATTTGTATTTAAAAGCTGGTGTAGACCACAAGGAAACGGGTGGTTTACCACCAGTATGAACCTTGGTGCTTAATTATTTTGATTCCTGAATGGACTGACAGCTTGCTAGTGTGTGTGTGTGTGTGTGTCTCGGTCCCTCTCTTCTTTGTCTGCGTGTTTGCTGCTACTGAGGGGAGGCCGAGCTTTGATAGTGACACGCAGACAAAGAGCTGCACTCATGGTGGCGCATCAAAGGGCCTTATTACGCACAATGACGGCGCACAGTTTCTGCGTGGAACAACACTCAAAGTGACGGTGCCAACACAAGTTACACATCTTTCAGTCGTGCATGGGCACACTCACATGGCATAGTCATGTAGATGCTTCAGAAGTGGTTTTACTAAAAGAAAAAAACACAGAAACACACTGAGGTGCATCTGTTGGGGTCCCCTGACCTTTCCCTCCTGGGTTGGGACGATTTAGCCCTTCAGCACCCAACATGTCGCCTGCTTTCAAGTATGAATTAACAGTTGAAATGATCTCTCGCCACACCCGTGGGAGCAGGGGACCCAGGACATCAGCTGATGACGCAGTCCTGTCTGACAGAGCTAGCATTAATGTTAGCAGGGCTAGCCTAGCCACGGGTGATGCTCGTGCCATCTCTGGAGGTTGAGGGCCCACTCAGCAGGAGGCTGACGGTTTGGGGTGCTGCAGCACTCTAAAAATGATGGGAACCCCCCATGCAGAGTAACGCCGTATTCAAATGGGAGGGAAGAACACAACAGGGTTTCTGGGGCCTGAGGCTGAAATGACCAACCCTCTGTATCTCAGTAGCCATACATAAAAGTAGTCATGTGACTGCAAATTGCTCAATTCAATTTGAACTCGAGCATACAAACTAAACATATCAGTCCTGTATCTTGAAAAATTGTTCCATGCTAACCTCAAGCTAACACTCAGAGGTCCCTCAGGCTGTGACAGAACATTTATTAAGACCAGCAAAGAAGGTGAGCGAGACTCGGACAAAGCCTCTGCGGAAACAAACACACACTGGTTAGTTTTCAGTGAGCTCTGTCAGACAGTGACACATCCCTGCAACGTGAGTCTGGTATGGAGTCGATTATGACAACTTACAGCCTCACACAACCTTAACACTCACGCTGGACTCATGTCTGCAGGCTCGGCAGAGGAAAAGGCAGTGAAACGCAAGTGGATGAGGACCTCTGAAGTCTAGAGTAGGAAGTACAAGCTATGCTCGCAGCTGCCTCATGTAAAACAGTGACTTGAGGGGCTAATAATGATTTTTCAGCAAAGTTAATTTGAGATACTGATGAAGCTGAAACATTCATCACTCTCTCTCTCTCTCTCACACACCTGGGATGATTTACTCACCTGATTTGGAGCTTTAGGTCTGGAGTGGTTCGCCATTGCTGTGAAGAAAGAAATGAACAAGATTTCTGAAGGTATAAAATACGTTTGCTCTCCAAGTGTTGGTTGTTGTCCCAGCGGTCACAGCAGTGGAGTTGTCTGAGGGGAACATTATCTCATTTATTCTCTTGAGGGCAAAGACTTGCATATTTTGAGGCCACAAGGTAGAATTGTTCCCTCCATTCTTTCATCTTCTGACTTAAAATGACTTGTTGGAGGGAACAAGTCCTATCTTGTTGTCTCAAAATTACCCAGTTGTGGGAATAATTACCCAGGGTTCAAAGTAACTACCTGCAGGGAAGAAGTTATATCTTGTGGTTTCAAAGTAGATAAATCTAGGGAACAGATTTTATCTCATGTCCTCCAGATAAAACGAGAAGTTCTGTCCGTGGCCCCCCAGGGCCCCCTACACCTTCCTGTGCCTACATTGACATGCAAATGTATGTAGTGACTCTGCAGCTCACTGCAGTCTGCAGGACTGAGCCGTCAAATCGGAATCACAACATATTATTAGACTCACATTTTGGACTGCGGCTCAGCGCTAAAGTATAGCTTCACCTCCAGAGTTGGATGGAGAAATACGTCTGCCATGACTTACAGCAGAGTCCTCCAAGTAAAAATGTTTTATGACACTTGTAAGTATGAAAGACCCATTGTATCCACTCACATGGGGAACGGCAAATTTAAACTGTAATCAGAGCAACTCCAACCACAAATGGAATCAGAGCCAAAGGCATTTTCTGGAAAATGTGGATATTGCATTCTTGGAAAGGAAACACTGACAATTTACAATTACTGGACTTGGACGGAGCATTTCCCCGGAGTTCTTCCAGTGAGTGTAAAAGTGAACGTGGAGTTAAAACGTCACAGTAAGCAGCATCAGTCCAGCTGTTGGCCTATCACAGGCCGCCACACACCCACAGAGGAGGGGTCAAAGACCCACCTACCTGCCAGGTACCTCTCCAGGGATGGCGAGGAACTCTGGTTCCAAGTGTAGCAGCAAAAGGAGAAGAGCCAGACCAGGAGGGTGGCCAGAACCAGCACGAGGACCCAGAGGAGCCGGGCCACAGCTGGGTTGTTGACAGCCCAGGCTGTCAGGATATCCATGCTGAAGGCTGCTGACGGAGAGGTCTGCTTGAGCCTCACTTTGTAGCCAGTCTGATTCCCAGAGTCTGACTGCAGCAGAGCGCATGAGCAGCTCGTAGTGGGCCGGTACGCGTCCTCTCTGGGCAGCCCCGGTGCCTGCAGCAGCAGGAAGAAGCAGCAGCCACAGCAACAGCAACCACAGATGGATACCAGCTGTCCCGGCACAGACCTCAGAACACGTCAGCTCTGTGAGTGTGTGTGTTGATGTGTGTGTGTGTGCACGCGCCTGTGTGTCTGTTGCACTTCACCGAGTCCTGGAAAAGTGTAAGAAAAAACAGTTTGGAGGAGTGGCCAGGAGTTACAGCGACTGGCACAACAGTCAGCCACTCCCAGGCTGAACATCAGAAGGAATCCTCGCATGGACACTCGGTGAGAAATGCACCGGCGGCACTTTCCCCTCTTTACTGCTACAGGTGTTCAGGTAATGACATGTGTGGTGGTCTCCTAGCAAGCGCGGCTCCTGCTGAGGGGCCCCTGAGCGTCAAGCTGTCACTCCCTCTCAGGGATCGGCTGCCGAGGCTCCAGTCAGGGACGGTTATTTAACACAAAAGGTCAAAAAAAAGAACATGAGCAAGGAAGCAATTCACCCAGCCGGTTTTAAATGACGCCTGCGCCCCAAAGCTACTGTGACACTGCTTCAAACAACGCACTGAAGATTGGTTTCACACCACATTTACACAAGTCAAATATTTGCTGAGGATATGCGGACATGGAGTACTGCATGTCTGAGTACTTCAGTATCAAGGAGGAGTGGTTAAACATTGACTGCACGGGGAGATGCGTGCAAACATCAGCTGAAGTTCTGCAATGAACAAAGGTTTGAAAATGAGATGAAGGCACAATCCGAGTTGGGAGTCAGACAGCATGTCAAAGGTCAAACCATCTAGGATGAGTGTCTCTCTTCAGGTCACGACACAGACTGAAAGATGAGCTTAGCTGTGTGGCTCTGAGCAACGGCTGCAGGCGAAACATAGTTGCACGTGCATTGTAGTTATTTGGACGTGATCGTGGGTAGACAGTCGTCTGGAGTAAAGGTACTTACATGACACTGCACTTCATATTCTTTTTCTTCTTGTGTTTTACCTTTTCTGTTCACTTTCTTCGCCCCACACATTCAAGCGCTAACCTAACACTGCGGCACCGTTATTTCAAGTGCCTGCATTCAAAATGTTGAGCAGAAAATTGTTTTTTTTTTTTTAAATAATTACATCCTTCTATTAGTGTGGCGGAGTGGACAGAGCGACAGCGTGCAGCACAAATCAAAACTTAGTCAACGCCGCCATCTAGTGGTCACAAAGAAAAACGAGACATCCATCCATTGGTAGAGGTAAGAGGTTGTGTTCATTTTTGACATTTTTATCGGATCACACTTGAGGAATGTAATTCAAAAGTTCCCCTCAAAAGTCAAACATTTGGGAGTGTAAACTAGGTTATGATGAGGGAAAAAAAATGTAAATATGAGAGAATACAACATGTTTAAGTGGACTAAGTAAACAAGCCAAGCTGCCTCCTCTTGCGTGATAATATATCAGAAGAACTAATACGTAACTTTAATAAAAAGCTGATAGTATTGTTACAGAAGCCATCTTCATCCTCTTGACGCCTTCTTCTGTTTTAGTAGAAACCAGAGTCTTGAGCTGCCCAGTTTGGTGTCTGTGGAAAAGGCAGACAAACGAAGGACATCGCATCAGAGGTGGCGTTACTTCATTGAGTCGCTGCGAGCGATTTGCCCTCCAATCATTCATTCAGACAAGTTTACAAAAACAAACACTGAATACCAGCTTTGATCGTTCTGAACCTGAATAAATCCAGGATTACAGCAGATTGCACATACTTGATACTGTAGACGACAGGTTGTAACACACTGGTTAGACCTGCAATGACCAGTTGCTGGCCACCTGGGGGCAGCAGATGGAGACACCAGGACATTCACAATCGATGATGCTCTTTTAAAGTTGAAACTTTGCATACCAACAGCTGCTAATGCTAACACCCGGTAGACCAACATCATCACGGCCACCTGATGATCATAAATCCAATATTCGTTCTCCTTCAGCTCCTGAGTAGAAAATCAGAGCCTTCGGCTGCTGAACGCTCCGCTGAGTTTCCAGCTGGCTGTGAATCTTCTGAGCTACTTGGTGTTTATTACCTGCAAACATCTGCCAAAGACGAAGGTAACAATGCGCTTAGATTCACTCCAACCCTCTGTGCAGCCGAGGGGCGCAGCGGCCAGCCCATCGTCCCATCACAACACAGCGAAGTTCGCCACACTTGCAGTGGAGGACTGGTTTCTCTTTTTTAGTTACAGAAAATGTGGCTCATGAGATCAAACTTGTCTGGTCAGTGTAGTTATTTTGATGCAACGACATATAAACGAGTGGCGGAGAGATTCAATTCAAGTTCAGGACGAATGAACAACTGAACTGAGAGAGTCCAGGCGTCTGTGTAGAGCAACAGTGCTGAGGTTTCCCCTCACGCCCAAACAATGTTCCACTTCCACAAAGGTTCAGGCTCACTGAGACGTGTCCTGCTGGTCTCCTGTAGCGGAACTTTGGAATTATTTCCAGTAAGAGGATTCTTTTTGTTTATTTAGACCCTCAAGGGCATTTTACCTGTCTGGAGTCTGTTGTTAGGAAAATGCAGATTAAAAAAAATAAATAAATCAAAATGATGAGATGCATAGTTTTGAGAGCACACGAAAGAGAAATATATATAGAAACACTTCTCTAGGAGAAGCTAAAGGGAGATGAGGTTTCTTTAATCCGCTACACTCATTATGGAAACAAGGTTTCTGGAGAGGAAATTACCGGGGAAAGCTGACTGCAACTTGTGAGCATGACGACAGACTGACACTTCAGAAGTGTAATGACTTCAATAAAAAATATAGCAGGAGATTTTCTCCTGAATGCGAGCAACACGGAACCCAGCGGGTCAGTGCTGTGTTCCTAGGAGTGTTTCATACCTCGTTCCTGTTGCTGTGAGCCACCCGCTTCTCTATGTTCATCGCCAGCATCTGGCTCCGGAACGACAGGCTCTTGGTCTTCTCGATCACCTGCTGGTACGGCGACACTGCGTTGTTGCCCATCACCACGTGACCCTGGGCAACAAAACCACAAAAATAAAAACTGCTCTTTTAGGAAAGAGCGGAGCATTTTGAGTCCTGACTTGATTTCGAAGCCGTTTGGTCAGAGCCAACAGGAGCAACATGAATACACCTCAGCTGCTGTAATACTACTCTGGTAGTTTTGTCAGGCTTGTTTGTGTGCAGCTCAGCGATTCACAACTCATACAACTGAAGGGGGGGGGGGCGTGAAAGCAGAGCCTCACCAGTTTGGAGTCAATCTTGGCATCAAGCCTGGCGTTACGGATGAGGTTGACGATCCACCTCTCCGCCTCCTCAGGCGTCATGTTGAGCTTGTCTGCCAGCATGCTGAGACGGGAGAGCGCGAGCAGAGGAGGCGGTGCAGTTTAGTAAACATCCTTTAGGGGAGTCTTCAGTCTTCAAAGTTTACAGTTGAATAAACTTAAGAACAACTATGAGGACATGACCACCATCTCAAACTGATAAGTCAAACCACTCAAGAACATGAATCAGCTGGGGAAAGAAAAGATCCTTTCATCCATCTCCCATCACAACTGTGCTCTCAGAGGCACGGCACCCACAGCAGCCCACCTGATGCTGATGCACTGATGGATCCGACAGAAGGTCTCGAAGATGAAGAGACGGGCGTTCTCAATGAAGTCCTCCAGACAAGCAACCAGAAAGAAATCATTCACAAGCACCTGGAAGACAAAAATGGCTGTGTCTCAGGTGTTGTCCCAGTTCCACCAGGACCAGCTCAGACTGGAAGAAGTGGCAGCAGAGGAAGACAACGGCGGCAGCAAGCACACCTACTTCCTGCGGTTTGGGTGTTCGACCTCACTGCTCTGCCACAATTTCCAGTTGTTTCCACACCGGTATTAAATGTTCCGGTCGGAACGACTCACACAGAGGGTACAGTCTCAAGGATTTGGAGATGCTGCTTCGGGAAAAAGTGGTTGTTTTGTTTGTTTTTTTAACCAAACTGCCAGTTTTAAAAGCCACACATGTTCACCAAAGCAGTAAAATATTTTTCAAGTGTACTGTCATGCATCACAGAGCTTCCAGATATACACCTCTGATCAACGGTTACGTTAGAAATAAAATGGTTACTTCTCTGCTGCAGAAACGCCAACGCGTGTTCCATGGATAGTTGTGACCTCTGTGTTTTAGTGGGAAACGTGGATCAGTGATGACGACTAACCTGAGCTCTAAAAGTCTTCTTGATACAACTGGGCACTTTCAACAAGTTGAACCATCTTCATAATCTCCAGAGGTCAAATTAATAGAAACTGTAGATTAAATTCCCCTGACAAGTCAAAGCCAGCAGAATCAATGAAAACGAGAGGACCTATTGAACTATGTCTGGATGCTTGAAACCGCGTCTGACAGGGCAGCTCAGGGACTCACAACAACTGCAGAATTCACACAAAAAAGGAGTCGCTAATTGATGAGAGACCACAAGAACGAGAGTAAAGTGGTCCCCGAGCACTGCTGCACAACTGCAGTCAGGGGTTTCTAAAGAGAAGTCAACCGGGCCCCAAATCTGACAGCTGTTACGCTTTGAAAATAAAACTGAATAAGAGTAAGAACCAGCAAATCAGGCCAGACGTGGATTTGCCGAAGCTGAATAGCTGCAAAGTTAAAATGCCCGGGACTCAGGAGATCAGAGCACCATAGCTAAGAGAAGCCTCATTCTACCCCTCAGTCCCAGGAGACAGCTCATTTTGGGACGATTCATGCCTGTGCGCCATGACAAACACACACTGTCAAGCAGGAAATATAAAGCAAAGAACTTTGGGGTGCCATCTTACCGACTCACACTCCCTCAGCTTCTTCTGGGCGCTGTCAAAGTCGAAGTTCACATAGAGACACTCCACAAACTCTGTGATTGGGTCCTTGTAAGTGTAGGACTCCTGCGGAGGGCCAACACAAGCGTGACTGATTGAAGCGGTTCTCATTACGAGGAACTGTTCTCCAAAACTGAGTGACCTCACCTGCTGAATGACTTTAACCAGGTCCTTGAGCACTTGCCTCCGCTTTCGGACGTCTTTGTTGGTGATGACTGCAGTCGTAAGGTACCGCAGAATGTGTGGGCACATTGTCTGGATGGCGTTCAGATACCTGGATCCATTATTGAAATTACTGAACACGTTTTTTGCAGAAACTTGATGCTGTAGAAGACGCACTTTTGCCCAAAGAAACTTTAAAATGTCAAAATTTAGTCCAGTATAAAAAATAAATGGTGCTTAATAACAGGATGATGTTGCCAACACAAGCAGCCCTTAATAAAAAGGTTAAAGGTTAAATCGACAACAAAGCCGACGAACATCAGTCATTTCTCTTTATGCAAGACAGAAACAAAAGTCAATGGAAACTCCCAGTAAAGAGCTCTGTAACCCAGCCACACACGCTGTCAATCATATCACGCCGGCGCTTCGCTGATGGAACAGAGTGACTCACTGAGGCTGGTAGAGGAAAAGCTCTATGATGTTGTCGCGTCCTTTCGGATGGTTGAAGAACACAAAGAGGGACCAGTGGATGAGCCAGGTCCTCTGCTGGAGTGACTGAAGAGGAGAGCTCACCGACTGAGAAGAGACAGGACATCATGGCACAGGTTATTTTCTCAGAAAAGTTAATATTGAGAATCAATACCTGGACAGAACTTTGACAGATGTTCAGGCAGGGCAGCCTGAGGTGGGGCTCAGCTTGATTTGTGATGTGAGATAAAAAGAAGAGGCTGTTCGGATCAGCTACAAATTTAAAGCCAGACAGGTTTGTCAAAGTGACAGTCAGTGTTTGCTTCAACTCTGCCCCTCTTCCACTGGTCTGCTCTGACGACACCAACTATGTCCACGCACGTGCATCTGGAGGGCCGCTCATTTCCTCGGAAGCCCTCAGTGTCCTCCGATGCGACAGCAAAGCTGAAGCCGCAGCAACTCGGGGTCACAGACATCAATACGCAAACACATTTTGAATAATTCCAATTGAACGACTGCTACACACTCAAATGGCAAAAAGGGCAAATACCACAGAAAACATGGCATCTGGAGAATAAGTTGATGCGATGGTGTCCTGAACACACGAACCTCGGTTCCTGTCGTCATTCCACTTACGTTGTTATCGATAGTCTCCCGTAGTCGTGTGAGGTCCTCCATGGCTGCTTCCCAGTTCTGCATCAGGATCTCAGAGGCCAGTTTACCCCACAGAGAGCTCAACGCGTTCCTGTCTGTTGAGGGAACCTGAGCACAGAACAACCCCGTCAGTGAGGCCGAATGAAAACAGCTTTGGTTTGGATCCCTGCGGGTTTCTTACCAGGACACGGAAGAAGTAGAGATACTCAGCTGCCCCCGAGTAGTTACCACACTCATACTGGAATTTGGCGTACCTGTACAGAGTGTCCAGGTACTCTTGACGAAACTGA